>NC_135970.1:34130842-34730842 GCF_053455715.1 Rhinoraja longicauda
GATGAGGAGGAATTTCTTTTGTCTGGGGAATTCTTTGCCGCAGAAGCCTGTGGTGACCGTCCATTGATATTTGTAAGGCAGAGGTAGATAGATTCTTGATTTGTACGGGTGTCAGGGGTTATGGGGAGAAGGCAGGAGAATGGGGTTAGGCGGGAGAGATACTGTAGATCAGCCATGATTCAATGGCGGGGTAGACTCGATGGGCTGAATGGCCTAATTCTGTCCTTATCACTTATGATATGACAACGCTGAGAACTATATTGTGTACAGACAGTAGCTGGCTAGTTGTCCATTGTCAAGAGTGACAATAGGTGCAGGAGGAGGCCATTCGGCCCTTCGAGCCAGCACTGCCATTCAATGTGATCATGGCTGATCATTCTCAATCAGTACCCCGTTCCTGCCTTCTCCCCATATCCCCTGACTCCACCATCCTTAAGAGCTCTATCCAACTCTCTCTTGAATGCATTCAGAGAATTGGCCTCCACAGCCTTCTGAGGCAGAGAATTCCACAGATTCACAACTCTCTGACTGAAAAAGGTTTTCCTCATCTCAGTTCTAAATGGCCTACCCCTTATTCTTAAACTGTGGCCCCTTGTTCTGGACTCCCCCAACATTGGGAACATGTTTGCTGCCTCTAGCGTGTCCAACCCCTTAATAATCTTATACGTTTCGATAAGATCTCCTCTCATCCTTGTGAAGACAGTCAAACATTCATAAGTCTGAAGAAGGGTCTTGACCCGAAACGCCACCTATCCCTTCTCTCCAGAGACGCTGTCTGACCCGCTGAGTTACTCCAGCATTTTGTGTCTCTATTCGGTTTAAATATCCATTGGATACATTCGGAAGTATCTCCATTTAAACCATTAATGCTGGTAAGTGTTACAAATTATTAATTTTTAGTGGATGCGAATGAACAGCTAATGTTCTCTGCCAATTTCAATGAAGGGGAAGTAGTTACCAGGTCTAGTGAGACCGAGCTGGAGTCTCAAGAGATGTTGTTGACTCATTATTGGTTTGCCGAGAAATAACTTTACAAATAAATCCTGCTTTTATTTCTCTAATGTAGTCCCCATTCGGGTCTGCTGCAATCACTAATAAGGACTGACCTGAAAAAGACATTAATGGAAATGTAAATATACGACTGAAAGAAATTAAATATCCATCAGCTAACAATCTAGCTTTTAAATTCAAAGCACCTTGTGGTTACAATCCGGAAGGCCATTACATCATTGATAATAAGCTAGATGGGTTCTTTCTATTTAAAGACGACTTGACTTTGGGACTCTGTAACAAAGCAAACTTTCCTTCCACTCGATTTCCACAGAGCACATGGCTGTGCACATGGAGATCCCACCAGGCCACTTCAGCGCAGCACAGTGGCGCAGCGGTAGAGTTAGTGGAACTCCACAGAAGCAGTGTACAAGAACCAGTTTGGTCATAAGACACAGGCGCAGAATTAGGCCATTCAGCCCATCGAGTCTACTCCACCATTCAATCATGGCTGATCTAATTTTCCTTCCGAACCCCATTCTCCTGCCTTCGCCTGTAACCTCCCGTAGGGTGGTGCAGCGGTATAGTTGCTGCCTCACAGCACCAGAGACCCGGGTTCCATCCTGACTACCGGTGCTGTCTGTATAGAGTTTGTACGTTCTCCCCGTGATCTGCACGTGTTTACTCCGGGTGCTCCGGTTTCCTCCCGCTCTCCAAAGACGTGTGGGTTTGTAGGTTAATTGGCTTTGGTATAATTGTAAAAAATTGTCCCCAGTGTGTGAATTGTAAATTGTTACCAGATTGATTCCTGGGATGGCAGGACTTTCATATGAAGAAAGACTGGATAGACTCGGCTTGTACTCGCTGGAATTTAGAAGATTGAGGGGGGATCTTATAGAAACTTACAAAATTCTTAAGGGGTTGTACAGGCTAGATGCAGGAAGATTGTTCCCGATGTTGGGGAAGTCCAGAACAAGGGGTCACAGTTTAAGGACCGAGATGAGAACGTTTTTTTTCACACAGAGTGGTGAATCTGTGGAATTCTCTGCCACAGAAGGTAGTTGAGGCCAGTTCATTGGCTATATTTAAGAGGGAGTTAGATGTGGCCCTTGTGGCTAAAGGGATCAGGGGATAGGGAGAGAAGGCAGGTATGGGATACTGAGTTGGATGATCAGCCATGATCATATTGAATGGCGGTGCAGGCTCGAAGGGCCGAATGGCCTACTCCTGCACCTATTTTCTATGTTTCTATGTGTGTGTGTGTGAGAGTGCAAGTGTACAGGGGTCGCTGGTCAGTGCGGACCCGGTGGGCCGAAGGGCCTGCTTCTGTGCTGTATCTCTAAGCTAGACCTTTGACACCCGCCCCATTTGGCCTGAGATATTGCTTGATGCACCAGTGTAATGGTGGCCTGCCAGGTGAACTAAAATAGTAGAATAGATACGTCATTATGATGCGACACAACCTAGACCCAATGGGGTGACTGCAGTTAACCCCAGAGAAGAGCAAAGTAAAATGGCAGCTCGGCCATCAGTCACACCAGTGTATTTTACAATTGCATGCTTCGCCGCGTTATTTGAATTGGGAAATCATTCTGCTCTGTTAAGTGGCAAGTAATCTTCTGGTGAGAACACGGTAGAGCTGCTGCCTCACGGCGCCAGAGACCTGGGTTTGATCCTGACCACAGGTGCTGTCTGTACAGATTTGTACGTTTCCCTGCCCACGTGGGTTTTCTCCGGGTGCTCCGGTTCCCTCCCACGCTCCGAAGACGCGCAGGTTTGTAGGTTAATCGGCTTCTGCAAATTAGAAACGTAGAAACATAGAAAATAGGTGCAGGAGGAGGCCATTCGGCCCTTCGAGCCAGCACCGCTCGAAGGAAAATTGCAAATTGTTCCCTGGCGTGTGGGATAGTGCTCGTGTATGTGGTGATCGCTGGTCGGCGTGGACTCGGTGGGCCAACGGCCCTGTTTCTGCGCTGTATCGTAAAGTCCCAAGTGAAGACTAAAGACACACTACTGAACAGGCAGCATCTGAATGAGACAGCCCAAGTTCATTCTTTGAACAAAGACCTTGACGTACTTTATTCCATGTGTTGGCAGCTTTTGGATTAGGTGGAGACGAAGCAAGGTGTCGGGGCAAAGCAAATGGAAGAAGCAAGTACAATTTTCTCCGCCTGCTAAGCAAGTTAATGAGGTCCAATGTGTAGGAAAGAACTGCAGAAGCTGGTTTAAATCGAAGATAGGCACCAAATGGTGTCTGAATGGTGACTGGAGGGAGAACCAGTCGATGTGTTATATCTGGACTTTCAGAAGGCCTTCAACAAGGTCCCACATAGGAGATTGGGGTACAAACTTAAAGCACACGGTATTGGGGGTTCAGTGTTGAGGTGGATAGAGAATTGGTTGGCGGACAGGAAGCAAAGAGTAGGAATAAACGGGTCCTTTTCGGAATGGCAGGCAGTGACTAGTGGGGTACCGCAAGGCTCAGTGCTGGGACCTCAGTTATTTACAATATATATTAATGATTTGGACGAGGGAATTGAATGCAACATCTCTAAGTTTGCGGATGACACGAAGCTGGGTGGCAGTGTTAGCTGCGAGGAGGCTGCTAGGAGCCTGCAGAGTGACTTGGATAGATTAGGAGAGTGGGCAAATGCATGGCAGATGCAATATAATGTGGATAAATGTGAGGTTATCCACTTTGGCGGCAAGAACAGGAAAGCAGAGCATTACCTGAATGGTGGCCAATTAGGAAAAGGGGAGATGCAACGTGACCTGGGTGTCATGGTGCACCAGTCATTGAAAGCAAGCGTGCAGGTGCAGCAGGCAGTGAAGAAAGCGAATGGTATGTTGGCATTCATAGCAAGAGGATTTGAGTATAGGAGCAGGGAGGTTCTGCTGCAGTTGTACAGGGCCTTGGTGAGACCGCACCTGGAGTATTGTGTACAGTTTTGGTTTCCTAATCTGAGGAAAAACATTATAGCCTTAGAGGGAGTACAGAGAAGGTTCACCAGATTGATCCCTGGAATGGCAGGACTTTCATATGAAGAAAGACTAGATAGACTGGGCTTATATTCGCTGGAATTTAGAAGACTGAGGGGGGATCTTATAGAAACATATAAAATTCTTAAGGGGTTGGAGAGGCTAGATGCGGGAAGATTGTTCCCGATGTTGGGGAAGTCCAGAACCAGGGGTCACAGCTTTAGGATAAGGGGGAAGTCTTTTAGGACCGAGATGAGAAAACATTTCTTCACACAGAGAGTGGTGAGTCTGTGGAATTCTCTGCCGCAGAAGGTAGTTGAGGCCAGTTCATTGGCTATATTTAAGAGGGAGTTAGATTTGGCCCTTTTTGCTAAAGGGAACAGGGGGTATGGAGAGAAGGCAGGTACAGGTTACTGAGCTGGATGATTAGCCATGATCATATTGAATGGCGGTGCAGGCTCGAAGGGCCGAATGGCCTACTCCTGCACCTATTTTCTATGTTTCTATGAATCAGTCTGAAGAAGGGTCTCGACCCGAAACGTCACCCATTCCTTCTCTCCTGAGATGCTGCCTGACCCGCTGAGTTACTCCAGCACTTCGTGCCTACCTTCAATTTGAACCAGCATCTGCAGTTATTTTCCTGCACACCAAATGGTGGAGTAACTCCGCAAGACAGGCAGCCTCTCCGGAGAGAAGGAATGGATGACGTTTCGGGTTGAGACGTCTGAAGAAGGGTCCCGACCTGAAACGTCACCCATTCCTTCTCTCCAGAGATGCTGCCTGTCCCACTGCCTTAGAAATATCCATTGATTGTTCTACTCTGGATAAGAGAGCCTTTGTTTATTGTTTAAGATCCCTGTACATGGTTGAGGGGAGGAGATTTGAAGCCCAGTTGCTGTTTTGTTGCATGTTATTAATTGGATGGAAATCAATTTTAAGAGTATAGGGAGGCCCAATGTTTGTGTGTTCAGAGACCGTTCGTCCTATTTTATGTGCACATGCAGTTTTCACTGTGAAAGTACACAGTTGATCATCTCTCTGCCGGGACTTATCACAATTATCCTATTAATAATTTAACTCCTACAAACAATGTTTTAGCTGACGGTGTGTCCTGGCAAAAGATGTCTTGTAATGAAGATGTGAGTGGGAAAGTTTCAAACAATCCTGCACAGGAACGTATAACTAGTATATATTTTGGACAATTAACTTTGTAAAGGTTCACCATTTTTCCCCGTTTGCTTTAAATCTTAATTGACTTCATTTGCCCCGATTTCATTGCACATCTGTGTAAATTGAACTTAGACATTAAACGGACATTTCATTTTTCCACAAGCCAGCGGTAGAGTTGCTGCCTTACAGCGCTTGCAGCACCGGAGACCCGGGTTCGATCCCGACTACGGGTGCTGCCTGTACGGAGTTTGTACGTTCTCCCCGTGACCTGCGTGGGTTTTCCCCCGAGATCTTCGGTTTCCTCCCACACTCCAAAGACGTGCAGGTTGGTAGGTTAATTGGCTTGGTATAAATGAAAATGGGAAATCTTCCCTCGTGTGTGTAGGATAGTGTTAGAGTGCGGGGATCGCTGGGCGGCGCGGACTTGGTAGGCCGGAGGGCCTGTTTCCGCTAAACTAAAGTCAAGGTGATTGCTAGGGTAATGTGCATCACTGAATGATGGCTTAGTGCATTATAGGAAGGATGTCGACAAAATGGAGAGGGTACAGAGGAGATTTACTAGAATGTTGCCTGGGTTTCAGCACTTAAGCTACAGAGAGAGGTTGAACAGGTTGGGTCTTTATTCTTTGGAGCGTAGAAGGTTGAGGGGGGACTTGATAGAGGTTTTTTAAATTTTAAGAGGGACGGACAGAGTTGACGTGGGTAGGCTTTTCCCTTTGAGAGTGGGGAAGATTCCAACAAGGGGACATAGCTTCAGAATTGAGGGACAAAAGTTTAGGGGTAACATGAGGGGTAACTTCTTTACTCAGAGGGTGGTGGCTGTGTGGAATGAGCTTCCGTTGGAAGTGGTGGAGGCAGGCTCGATTTTATTATTTAAGAGTAAATTGGATAGGTATATGGATAAGAGGGGATTAGAGGTTATGGTCTGAGAGCAGGTAGATGAGACTAGGTCAGAGAGAATGGTCGGCATGGACTGGTAGGGCCGGACAGGCCTGTTTCCGTGCTGTAGTTGTTATATGGTTATATGGTGCAAAGCTTTATGCTATCCTTTCCGCTGAAGATTTAGAATAATTTTAAGGATTGATGTAAGTTTATAAGTTTGTAAGTTTATTCTATCACTCGGTGGTTGTATGAGAAATAAGTTGCCAAAAGTTTTCTGAAACGGTAATAGGAATTTTAATTGAGCTCAGTATAATAGTTCCTCAGTAAGTACTCAAAGATAAAATAATACTTTAGAAACATAAGTGTTAAATATTAATAAACAATAGACAATAGCTGCAGGAGGAGGCCATTTGGCCCTTTGAGCCAGAACCGCCATTCAATGTGATCATGGCTGATCATTCTCAATCAGTACCCCGTTCCTGCCTTCTCCCCATACCCCCTGACTCCGCTATCCTTAAGAGCTCTATCTAGCTCTCTCTTGAATGCATTCAGAGAATTGGCCTCCACTGCCTTCTGAGGCAGAGAATTCCACAGATTCATAACTCTCTGACTGAAAAGGTTTTTCCTCATCTCAGTTCTAAATGGCCTACCCCTTATTCTTAAACTGTGGCCCCTGGTTCTGGACTCCCCCAACATTGGGAACATGTTTCCTGCCTCTAACGTGTCCAACCCCTTAATAATGTTCTACGTTTCGATAAGATCTCCTCTCATCCTTCTAAATTCCAGTGTATACAAGCCTAGTCGCTCCAGTCTTTCAACATATGACAGTCCCGCCATTCCGGGAATTAACCTAGTAAACCCACGCTGCATGCCCTCAATAGCAAGGGAGCAATCCAGGAGATCCCTCAATGACACTAGCAGTTACTTGTATGTAAAGTCTTTCAGCTTGAAAGCGCGCGCCTCCAGACTCAAGAACAGCTTCTTCCCCTCTGTTATCAGCTTCTGAACGGTCCTTCCCTAAGCTAAGGGCACTGTCCGATTCACCTCTACCCCATTGCTGACATTGAGGGGGGAAGGGTCTCGACCCGAAACATCACCCATTCCCTCTCTCCATAGACGCTGCCTGTCCCGCTGAGTTACTCCAGCATTTTGTGTCTATCTTCGGTGTAAACCAGCATCTGCAGTTCCTTCCTACACAAGGGGATATGCTTGTTGTGGTAGTGAGTAAATGAAGCAGGAAAATGGAGCTAACTGCATGGCCCTGAGAATAAAAAAGTAATCATTTACTCTGAAGATGGACTCAAAATGCTGGAGTTACTGAGCAGGTCAGGCAGCATCTCTGGAGAAAAGGAATAGGTGACGTTTCGGGTCGAGACCCTCCTTCAGACTCAACCCGAAATGTCAACTTTTCCTCAACTCCAGAGATGCTGCCTGACCCGCTGAGTTACTCCAGCATATTGTGTCCATTTACAGTGTAAACCAGCATCTGCAGTTCCTTCCTACACAATCATTTATTCTGATTCAGCTTGGATAGATTCCTCACGAGTTAGGCTTAGGTTTATTATTGTCACGTGCACTGAGGTACAGTGAAGAGCTTTGTTTTGCATGCTCTGCAATCACATCAGATAACACCATACATAAATACAGTCAAGTCAAACTCAAGAACAATAGGTAGAGCAAAGGGGAAGATACAGAGTGCAGAATATAGTTCTCAGCATTGTAGCGCACCAGTTCCAGAGACAAAGTCCAATGTCCGCAATGGGGTAGAGGTGAATCGGACAGTACCCTAGCTTGTGGAAGGACCGTTCACAAGCCTGATAACAGAGGGGAAGAAGGTGTTCCTGAGTCTGGTGGTGCGCGCTTTCAAGCTTCTGTACCTTCTGCCGGACGGGAGCGGGGAGAAGAAGGAATGACCTGGGTGGGACAAGTCTTTGACTATGTTAAAAAGTGCTGGGGTAACTCAGCGGGTCAGGCAGCATCTCTGGAGAACATGGATAGGTGATGTTTCACAGAGTGCTGGAGTAACTCAGCGGGTCAGGCAGCATCTCTGGAGAACATGGATAGGTGATGTTTCACAGAGTGCTGGAGTAACTCAGCCATGTACAGTGACCACTGGGAGCAATCCAGGAGATCCCTCAACCAACAAAGATATATCTGCTCCTTGTATACAGAATTTTCCTTTGATGTTTTGCTTATGGCAGAAGGCACTTCAGAACTTTTCCTTCTTCCCAATGGTCTTGCAACAAACCTACATCGTGCACCTCCGACAGAAACAGCAGAGTAAGCACAGCCCAATCCCACCCCATCACAGATAAGCAAATGCCCTGTTACCCTTTCCACCTTATTGTATTGTTTTACGATTGCCATTTGTCCTTTCACAACAGAGAACAGAATCTGACTGCAGGGAGCGTGTTATACATGCTCAGAAGAAGGGTCTCGACCCGAAACGTCACCCATCCCTTCCTTCTCTCCAAGGTGCTGCCTGTCCCGCTGAGTTACTCCAGCATTTTGTGACACCTTCGATTTGTACCAGCATCTGCAGTTATTTTCCTGCACATCCTGCTCAGTTCCAACCTTCTTTAAAGCACAGAATCGTTATAACACATGAAGAGGACTCCAAGCATTTTTAGGCACTTTACCTACCCCTCCCCATCCCTTGCTGTGTCTTCATGAAGGTTTCCAAGTTACGTGGTAGGGTAAATGGCTTCTGTAAATTGTCTCTAGTGTGCAGGATAGAACCCGTGTGAAAGTAAACTAAACTACAATCTCTAAACACCATTTACAAAATGAATCAATCTGTGTAAAAAGGCGGGTCTGAACAAGGGTCCCCACCTGGAACGTCACCTATCCATGTTCTCCAGAGATGCTGCCTGACCCGCTGAGCTACTCCAGCACTCTGTGAAACGTCAGCTATCCATGTTCTCCAGAGATGCTGCCTGACCCGCTGAGTTACTCCAGCACTCTGTGAAACGTCACCTATCCATGTTCTCCAGTGATGTTGCCTGACCCGCTGAGTTACTCCAGCACTCTGTGAAACGTCACCGATCCATGTTCTCCAGAGATGCTGCCTGACCCGCTGAGTTACTCCAGCACTCTGTGTCTCTTTTATTCTGTGAACCAGCATCTGAATCCAGTGTTCTTTGAATCTAGGTTTATTTATCATTTTGTTTGAACAAAAAACATCTTTCATCTGACAGATTTAGGATGGTAGAACTCCTTTACAGTCTCTTCAAAGTTCATTGATATTCTTAATAAACCATTCTATGAATTCCTTCTGGACTTATTGACTTGAACCTCAGTACTGAATCAAGTTTAACATTGTTTTCTCTATATGCTTTTCATTTCCATTCTTGACATTATGTTTGTAAGATTATGAATTGTTATTAATCCATAAACACATCCATAATTAAAAAAAAAAAATATTAGCCCATCCATCAGAAAACAGCATGATCATACTTCAATTGAATACGTTAGCAGCACAATGGCACAGCGGGTAGAGTTGCTTCCATCACAGCGCCAGAGACCCGGGTTCCATCCTGACTACGGGTGCTGTCTGCACGGAGTTTGTACGTTCTCCCCGTGACCTGTGTGGGTTTTCTCCGGGTGCTCCGGTTTCCTCCCACACTCCAAAGAAGTGCAGGTTTATAGGTTAATTGGCTTTGGTAAAAATTGTAAATTGTCTCTAGTGTGTGTAGGATAGTGTTAGTGTGCGGGGATCGCTGGTCGAAGGACCTGTTTCCGCGTTGTATCTCTAAACTAAACTAAACTAAAAGTCCAAAGTATTCCACATGCAGACGCTTTTGACGTTGTGTAGCACATATTGTACTGAAACATTTTCACTGATAGCTACCAAGCACAATTTATTCAATCTACAATGTGAGAACGTTTTGAACTTTGTTATTATTAGCATTGTGAATGTGGATATTTTACAATAAATCATAAACTGAATGAAAGATTAAACAAAATTTGTTGTAGCTAGTAAGAAATGGATGGAACGCCAGAGAAATAAGCATTAATCCATTTTAATTGCCACATATAAACGCGAAGTGCTGGAGTAACTCAGCGGGTCGGGCAGCATCTGTGGAGAACATGGATAGGCGCCGTTTCACAGAATGCTGGAGTAACTCAGCGGGTCAGGCAGCAACTGTGGAGAATATGGATAGGTGCCGTTTCACAGTGCTGGAGTAACTCAGCGGGTCAGGCAGCATCTGTGGAGAACATGGATAGGTGACGTTTCACAGAGTGCTGGAGTAACTCAGCGGGTCAGGCAGCATCTGTGGAGAACATGGATAGGTGACGTTTCACAGAGTGCTGGAGTAACTCAGCGGGTCAGGCAGCATCTCTGGAGAACATGGATAGGTGACGTTTCACAGAGTGCTGGAGTAACTCAGCGGGTCAGGCAGCATCTCTGGAGAACATGGATAGGTGATGTGAAGAAGGGTCCTGATCTGAAACGTCACCTATCCATGTTCTCCAGAGATGCTGCCTGACCCGCTGAGTTACTCCAGCACTTTGGCTTTTCTTTTGTAAACCAGCATTTACAGTTCTTTGTTTTAGCGAGATACTGCGTGGAAACAGGCCCTTCGGCCCACCGAGTCCACGTAGGTCAGCGATCACTCTGTACACTGGCACTAACCTGCACACTAGGGGCAATTTACAATTTACAGAAGCCAATTAACCCACAAACCTGTACGTCTTTGGAGTGTGGGAGACATCCGGAGCACCCGGAGAAAACCCACACAGGTCACAGGGAGCACGTACAAACTCCACACAGACAGCCCCCGTAGTCAGGATCAAACCCGGGTACCCGGCCCTGTAAAGCAGCAACTCTACCCGCTGCGCCACCGTGCCACACTGTGTTTCAACACGATTCCATCGTTACTGGGCAGTGACATCTCTAATATTAATTGTATCCTCAATATATTGTATTGTCTAAACTTTTATTTGCTGTAATGCCGTTAAATTGAATTAGAATTTACAGTGTTGGGGGAAATGATAGATTTTATTTTTACTGCAGTGAATATAAAATTATGATCCCGAAGTTATGACGTGATGAAAATATTAATGAAGATCGGACATAGCAAAGGAAAATCTATTGGACTGAAGGTTTATTTCATAACATTTTTGGGTCTATATTTAAACATTCTACTGGAAATGTCTGAGATTTTATGATGTGCTGCCTTATTCGCCAAATAAATTTCAACAAGATTGATAATGATTTTCTATGAGACTCGATTAATATGAAGAAACTTGGAAACTGTGTATACTGAGTTCCTGTGTTGATTATTGGTATCAAGTCCTCAGTTAATTCATCCATTTACTTAGATAGCTTAGGGCGGCACGGTGGCGCAGCGGTAGAGTTGCTGCCTCACAGCGCCAGAGACCCGGGCTTTTGATTCTGACTACGGGTGCTGTCTGCACAGAGTTTTACCTTCTCCCCGTGACCTGCGTGGGTTCTGTCCGAGATCTCCGGTTTCCTCCCACGCTCCAAAGACGTACAGGTTTGTGGGTGGATTGGCTTGGTGTAAAATTGTAAATTGTCACCAGTGTGTGTCGGGTAGTGTTAATGTGCGGGGATCACTGGTCGGTGAGGACTCGGTGGGCCGAAGGGCCTGTTTCCACGCTGTGTCTCTAAAACTAAAAACTGAGCTTCCAACCTAACGATATTTTTGTTTTAGTTAGCTAACCTATAAATCTAATTTACAACATTCCCCCCACATTCTCCCCTCCCCGCTCGAAGGGCCGAATGGCCTGCTCCTGCACCTATTTTTTATGTTTCCCCCCTCTGCTCCCTTTTCCCAATGTAAATGCATAACTATTTACCTCTTCCCCCCCCCCCCCCCCCCTCCCCATCCCCTCCCACCTCTATTCCTTCCTCTGGCTTCACAATTCGTGCCTCTTCTCTCCTTGTCTCCTTACCTCACACTTTCCGTCTTCTGTAATTCTGTCAGAATTTAGGGACGTTTTTTTAGGAAGGAGATGTGAAGGAATTTCTTCAGTCAGAGGGTGTCCAAAGCAATGAAATAAAGCAAAGCTTACTAATGGTCTCAAAGGGAAAAAGGCACGTCGGAAAACTCAGATACTTATGCACTGGAATAAGAGCCTACTTGTGCCGAGAAGCAGAGTTGCTGCCTCACAGCGCCAGAGACCCGGGTTCGATCCTGACTACGGGTGCTGCCTGTACGGAGTTTGTACGTTCTCCCCGTGACCCGCGTGGGTTTTCTCCGGGCTCTCCGGTTTCCTCCCACATTACCCAGAGGCGTACAGCTTTGAAGGATAGTTGGATTCGTGAAAATTGGTAAATTGTCCCCAGTGCGTGCAGGGTAGTGCGATTTTTGAGGCGGAGATTGATCGATCCCTGATTAGTGCGGGTGTCTGGGGTTACGGGGAGAAGGTAGGAGAATGGGATGAGGAGGGAGAGATAGACCAGCCCCGATTGAATGGCGGAGTAGACTTGATGGGCCGAATGGCCCAATTCTGCTCCAATAACGTACGAACAACATCGAGAGCAAGGCGGAGAGAGGCACATTGGCGATTTTAAAGAAAGCTTGCATACAGTAGTATGTTGACAGATAAACCTCACTTTTAATCAGCAGCCTCAGCTATCCTGAAGAAGATACCATAAGAGGTAAAACCTGTCTTAGTGATTTGTGACCGTGCAATCAATAAAAATACTACATTCAAGTTATTGACTGATTGAATTGCAGTTTGTGTTATCAAGATCCCAGGCAGAATACTGTATGTGTTATGTGAAAGATTAATGTGGTCTCGCTTTCACGTTTACAACAAATTTGATGGAGCACATCAATTTATCGTGCAATGAGACATTATCAAGATATTTATGCTCATTCCGTTGGCGTCACAGACTCTTAACTTGCATTTTTGTGCATTATCATAGCGTTAAAGATCTGCCGACGATTGAAAATTGAGAACTAATTAATAATCCCATCATTGTATTAGTGGCGCGGCGGTAGAGTTTCGGCCTCACAGCGCCAGAGACCCGGGTTCGATCCTGACTACGAGGTGCTGTCTGTACGGAGTTTGTACCTTTTCCCCGTGACGTATGTCTGGATTCTCCAGTTTCAAAGCAACATAGAAAATAGGTGCAGGAATAGCCCATTCGGCCCTTCGAGCCAGCACCGCCATTCGATATGATCTTGGGTGATCATCCAGAATCAGTACCCCATTCCTGCTTTCTCCCCATATCCCTTGATTCCGTTAGCCCTAAGAGCTAAATCTAACTCTCTCTTGAAAACATCCTGCGAATTCCTCTCACACTCCAATGATGTACATGTTTGTTGGTTCATTGGCTTGCTAAAATTGTAAATTGTTCCTCGTGTGTGTGTGTAGGATAGTGTTAGCGTGCAGGGATCACTGGTCTGTGCGGACTCGGTGGGCCGAAGGGCCTGTTCCCGCACTGTATCTCTAAACTAAACTAAACTAATAGGTTAATAAATATAAGGAACGATTGATTCATCAACTCCCTGATTGTATGTGAAGCGAGAATAATAGCAGGCATTATTTAGCTATTCCCAACTTTATTTGATCAAAGGTACATGCAATTGACAATGATACTCTAACCATACATCCAATAGCCAGAAGGCTGTGGAGGCCGTCAATGGTATTTTTAAGGTAGAGATAGATAGATTCGTGATTAGTATATTCTCCAGAGATGTTGCCTGACCCACTGAGTTACTCCAGCACTTTGTGTCCTTTTTTTTAATGGATTAATCAGCATCTGCAGTTCCTTGTTTTTACATTGCAAGATATAACATTGAAGTCCGATAATGTCCGATAAAAAATAGTTCAAACGTCTTCAATGAGGCAGCTGGGAGATCAGGACCACACTCTAGCTGATGAGAGGACGGTTCAGTTGCCTGATAACAGCTGGGAAGAAACTGTCCCTGAATCTGGAGGTGTGCGTTTTCACACTTCTATAACATTCCTATCCATGCTGTCCGTGTGGAGTTTGCACATTCTCCCTGCGACCGCGTGGGTTTCCTCCGGGTGCACTGGTTTCCCCCTACATCACAAAGACGTGCAGGTTTTCAGGTTAATCGGCCCTCTGTAAATTGCACCCTAGTGTGTCGGGAATGGATGCGAAAGTAAGATAACGTAGAACTAGTGTGAACTGCATGATTGCTGGGCGGTGTGGACTCAATGTGCTGAAGTGCCCATTTCCATGCTGTGACTCGAACCTAAACTATACAAAATAAACTAATCTCATCTGCCTTTGTAGTAGTAAAGGGATTAACTCCAAACATTGAACTA
The DNA here is from genome assembly GCF_053455715.1 of Rhinoraja longicauda. Classification (NCBI taxonomy): domain Eukaryota; kingdom Metazoa; phylum Chordata; class Chondrichthyes; order Rajiformes; family Arhynchobatidae; genus Rhinoraja; species Rhinoraja longicauda. The sequence goes on from NC_135970.1 coordinate 34,145,135, forward strand.
AGTTATTCTGCTGAAGTTTGCCCCGTTACAGTTAGTTCAGTTGCAACCTTACACTCTGTAAAAACATTCTTGCTACAATGATGAGGGCTGATGAATTCTAATCAACTAAGATATTTGTTTTCCATAATCACTGTGGCAAAGTACCAGAATTTAGTTTAGTTTAGGGATACAGTGCGGAAACAGGCCCTTCGGCCCACCAAGTCCATGCCGACCAGCGATCCCCGCACTATCTTGCACGCACTAGGTACAATTTACAATTTTACCAAGCCAATTAACCGACAAACCTGCACGTCTTTGGAGCGTGGGAGGAAACCGGAGCACCCGGAGAAAACCCACGCAGGTCACGGGGAGAACGTACAAACCCCGTGCAGACAGCGCCCGTAGACGGGATGGAACCCGGGTCTCCGACGCTGTGAGGCAGCAACTCTACCGCTGTGCCACCCTATCCCCTGTTGGAATAATTTAACCCATTGAACTCACTTTTGGCAGGTGGGATTCAAGGCTTTGCCAAAAAATTATTTGGCAAACATCACAGACTAGAGGGCATAGTTTTAAAGGCAGAGGGCAAAGTTTAAAGGAGGTGAGGCATGAAACTGCACCACTGCACCACCGTGCTGCCCAAACATTCACATATTGGCCCCAAACAAAGCAGCTTTCAAACAGCAACTACATCTGCAGTTCCTTCCCAATAAATCAACCACCTTGCAATGGGACTGGAAGCCCGACCAAAGGAGGTCTGATATTATATTCACTAGAATTAACACCGATCAGCCAAAACATTATGACCACTGAAAGGTGAAGTGAATAACATTGGTTATCTTGTTACAACGGCACCTGTCAAGGGGTGGGATATATTAGGCAGCAAGTGAACAGTCAATTCTTGAAGTTGATGTGTTGGATGCAGGAGAAATGGGCAGGAGTACAGACCCGAGCGACTGTGACAAGGGCCAAATTGTTATGGCCAGACGATTGGGTCAGAGCATCTCTGAAACGGCAAGGCTTGTGGGGTGTTCCCGGTCAGCAGTGGTGAGTACCGACCGACAGACGTCCGAGGAGGGACAAACCACAAACTGGCGACAGACAGGGTGTTGGGCGCCCAAGGCTCATCGATGCGCGAGGGCAACGAAGGCTATCCCGTCTGGTCCGAACCGACAGAAGGTCTACTGTGGCACAAGTCACAGAAAATTGTAATGGTGGTCACGGGAGGAATGTGTCACAATAGACAGTGCATCGCACCCTGCTGCGTATGGGGCTGCACACGGAGGACCAACAGCATATTAGGCAGGTGGTCATAATGTTTTGGCTCATCAGGTCATAATGTTTTTGGCTGATTGGTGTATATTCACTGCAACTCTACTGCAGTGCCACCGTTCTAAATATCTCCAATCCTAGGCACCACAATCTTTGAACAAGTGAGCAGGTTTTGGAACAGGAGATAAGCAACATCTTACTCAACGGTGGAAGAAAGAAAAGCTTTAAATTCACAGAACATAACATGGAACCAATTATCATGACAGGTTCACTGAAGATTCTGAGCGTAACGAGAGGTTGATCCTCACCCCTAATAGCTGTTCTGGGGAGGACTAACTGGATTAGATGTTTCAATTCCAGGGTCTCTAGTTGCAGCCTCGAGCTCTGATGTTCAATGTTAAACTCGTTACAAAGGCAGATGGAACACCGAACGCAATGAAAGAGGCACGCTTATTTATTAACAGGAACTCGGCTGTCCGCATGAGCTTCACTACTGCATGCAGGTACAGCAGGCAGTAAAGAAAGCAAATGGCATGTTGGCCTTCATAGCGAGAGGATTTGAGTTTAGGAGCAGGGAGGTCCTACTGCAGTTGTACAGGGCCCTAGTGAGACTGCACCTGGAGTATTGTGTGCAATTTTAGTCTCCTAATTTCAGGAAGGACATTCTTGCTATTGTGGGAGTGCAGTGTAGGTTCACCAGGTTAATTCCCGGGATGGCGGGACTGACTTATGATGAAAGAATGGGTCGACTGGGCTTATATTCACTGGAATTTAGAAGGATGAGAGAGAATCTTGTAGAAATGTATTAAATTCTTAAGGGATTGGACTGGCTAGATTCAGGAAAAATGTTCCCCATGTTGGGGGAGTCCAGAACCAGGGGTCAAAGTTTAAGAATAAGGGGTAGGCGATTGAGGACCGAGATGAGGAAAAGCTTTTTCACCCAGAGAGTTGTGAATCTGTGGAATTCGCTGCCTCTGAAGGCGGTGGAGGCCAATTCACTGCATGTATTCAAGAGAGAATTAGATGTAGCTCTTAGGGCTAACGGAATCAAGGGATATGGGGAGAAAGCAGAAACAGTGTACCGATCGATTCTGGATGATCATCCATGATGGTGCTGCTGGTGGTGGTGCTGGCTCGAAGGACCGAATGGCCTACTCCTGCACCTATTTTCTGTGTTTCTGGGTTTCTGTGCTTCCATGTTTCTAACTAGTCTTGCATGTTGTCAATGCTCTGATACATTATATTGCCACGTGTACAGTGAAAGTCTTTGTTCTTGCCTACAATGCACAAAGTGTGCAAAGAGTCGCCACTTATTTGGCGCCGACCAAGTTACGAAAGTACTCATTGGAGTCCCGATGGTCACTCGTTGTTCTCGGCGCCCCTCCCCCACACTCAGTTTCAGTTTAGTTTATTGTCACGTGTACCGAGGTACATTGAAAAGCTTTTGTTGTGCGCTATCCAGCCAGCGGAAAGACAACGGTGGCGCAGCGGTAGAGTTGCTGCCTCACAGCGAATTCAGCGCCGGCGACTCAGGTTCGATCCTGACTACGGGCGCTGTACTGTACGGAGATTGTACATTCTCCCCGTGACTTTTTCTGAGATCTTCGGTTTCCTCCCACGCTCCAAAGACGTACAGGTTTGTAGGTTAATTGGCTGGGCAAATGTTTTTTTTTAAATTGTCCCTAGTGGGTGTAGGATAGTGTTAATGTGCGGGGATCGCTGGGCGGCGCGGACCCGGCGGGCCGAAGGGCCTGTTTCTGCGCTGTATCTCTAAATCTAAAAAATCTGAAAGATGCATGATCACAATCGAGCCACTTGCAGTGTGCAGGTACATGATAAGGGAATAATGTTGAGTGCAAGGTAAAGCCCAGTGTTCATATGTCATGGAATTCTAAGCAAAGAATACGGCCCACTGTGTGTCCATGCTGACCACCAAGTCTGAATGGTGGCCGAATAGGAGAAGGGGAGATGCAACGAGACCTGGGTGTCGTGGTGCACCAGTCATTGAAAGTAGGCATGCAGGTGCAGCAGGCAGTGAAGAAAGCGAATGGTATGTTGGCATTCATAACGAGGGGATTTGAGTATAGGAGCAGGGAGGTTCTGCTGCAGTTGTACAGGGCATTGGTGAGACCGCACCTGGAGTATTGCGTACAGTTTTGGTCTCCTAATATGAGGAAAGACATTCTTGCCATAGAGGGAGTACAGAGAAGGTTCACCAGGTTGATTCCTGGGATGGCAGGACTTTCATGTGAAGAAAGACTGGATAGACTCGGCTTGTACTCGCTGGAATTTAGAAGATTGAGGGGGGATCTTATAGAAACTTACAAAATTCTCAAGGGGTTGGACAGGCTAGATGCAGGAAGATTGTTCCCGATGTTGGGGAAGTCCAGAACAAGGGGTCACAGTTTAAAGATAAGGGGGAAGTCTTTTAGGACCGAGATGAGATCGTTTTTTTTTCACACAGAGAGTGGTGAATCTGTGGAATTCTCTGCCACAGAAGGTAGTTGAGGCCAGTTCATTGGCTATATTTAAGAGGGAGTTAGATGTGGCCCTTGAGGCTAAAGGGATCAGGGGGTATGGAGAGAAGGCAGGTACGGGATACTGAGTTGGATGATCAGCCATGATCATATTGAATGGCGGTGCAGGCCGAAAGGGCCGAATGGCCTACTCCTGCACCTATTTTCTATGTTTCTAAGTACCTGGCAAAAATAGTTTCTAATTTGGTGTGATAAGGGATTCAATGACAATTGCTGTGAGTTGATGTTCCGGGAACAATGATGTTAAAGGTAGTGATGCTACACCTTCAGTTTGATGCTCAGATGTTGGTGTCCTCATGGGAGTAAAGAGTTATTGGAAAGGAACCCAGAGAAGGGCTACAAAACTGATTCATGAAGTTACTGGACTGAATTAGAAAGCAGGACTCTCTCGCCCAAAACTAATTTTGCTTGAAATAGAGGAAGATGAAGGAGAAATTGATTGAAGTTTAATTCCCTGAAAGTCTTGGTCCATAAATGTCATGTGTGGCCCTGGACAACTGCAAAATAAATTATCCCCTTTATTTCAAAGCGAAATATTCTGAAGCCACATCCATTACTTCACCAAGATGAATATATCTTAATGAAATTAGAGCTTCAATGTATTCTTATCTTTTAAACATAAAACAGCGATTCTTCTTCTTGAGTATGCAATATATTTTAGAGCCTTTTTCAGCAGTGTTTAGTTTAGTTTAGAGAAACAGCGCAGAAACAGGCCCTTCAGCGTATCAATAGACAATAGACAATAGACAATAGACAATAGACAATAGTGCCCGCACCGATCAGCGATCCCCACACACTAGCGCCATCCCTCACACACTAGGGACAATTTGCCATTTTTAACAAAACCAATTCACCTGCAGACCTGTACGTCTTTGGAGTGTGGGAGGAAACCGGAGCGCCCGGAGAAAACCCACGCAGTCACGGGGAGAACGTACAAAAACCACACAGATGGCACCCGTGGTCAGGATTGAACCCGGGTCTCTGGCGCTGTAAGGCAGCAACTCTACCGCTGCACCACCGTGACGCCCAAAAATATAACACTGAGGTCAAATAGTCCGATAAAGATAATTTTAGATTTAGAGATACAGCGCGGTAACAGGCCCTTCGGCCCATCGAGTCCACGCCTTCCAGCGATCCCCGCACATTAACACTATCCTACACCCACTAGGGGCAATTTTTACATTTACCCAGTCAATTAACCTACATACCTGTACGTCTTTGGAGTGTGGGAGGAAACCGGAGCACCCGGAGAAAACCCACGCAGTCACGGGGAGAACGTACAAACTCCACACAGACAGCACAAAGATGCTTATGGGTGAAATTTTCTGATTAACATCAAATTTCTTTTCCTTGCAACCAGTCTCTCAACAAATGGGCGGCACGGTGGCGCAGCGATAGAGTTGCCTCCTCACAGCGCCAGAGACCCGGGTTCAATCCTGACCACGTGTGCTGTCTGTGTGGAGTTTGTACGTTCTCCCTGTGACTGCGTGAGTTTTCTCCGGGATCTCTGATTTCTTCCCACACTCCAAAGACGTACAGGTTTGTAGTTTAATTGGCTTGGTATAATTGTAAATTGTTCCTAGAGTGTGTTCGTGTGCTAGTGTGCGAGAATCACTGGACTCAGTGGGTCGAAGGGCCTGTTTTGGTGCTGTATCTTTAAACTAAACTAAGCTGTTATCAGGCAACTGAATCATCCTACCAAAACTAGAGAGCAGTGCTGAACTACTATCTTAACTCTTTGGTGACCCTCGGACTATCCTTGATTGGACTTGACGGCTTTACCTTGCACTAAACGTTATTCCCTTCTCATGTGTCTGTACACAGTAAATGGCTCGATTGGTGATCATGTATTGTCTTTCTGCTGACTGGATAACACGCAACAAAAGCTTTTCACTGTACCTCGGTGCGCGGGACAATAAACTAAACTGAAACGAAATAAAAACTAAGCTAAATGGATGAGCTGTTCTGCTTTTACCTTACTGCAGAGGAATTAAACATTGTTAGTTGATAGCTTGCTAGCTGCACTGGCATTACCCCTGATTAGCACAAGAACACCATTTAATGCCACCTACAATGTTCCTCAATTATTCTGTTCGCTTTGCCTCTGAAGGTTTTATAATGTGTTAATGAATGATTATCACAAATCACTTAAAGGATATATAATAGGTAAGGTGAATTGATGAGCACGATTAATCTCCTGCAATGATGGATCACAATTGGCTGATGACCAAACATTTCTCTTACCCAACACAGCCATAAAACATCCCTTAATGGAGTGGGGAACCATTTTCTTTAATGAGAAACACGCAAATAAGGAGCTATGTTAATGCTAAATTCCATTCGGAAGAAGCCTTTTAAAGAAAATTGACTCTATTACTCAAACTATTCACAGTCGTGTGCACAATATGGTGAGGTTTAATTAGAGGTTATTTTCCATATGTTGCCTTACCTTCCTGCATTATTCCCTGATGTGCTTGAAGCGAAACCAAACGCAGACTCGGTGATCGCTTCGCTCAACACCTGCGCTCGGTCCGCATTGGCCAAACTGATCTCCCGGTGGCCGAGCACTTCAACTCCCCCTCCCGTTCCCAGTCCAACCTTTCTGTCATGGGCCTCCTCCAGTGCCATAGTGAGGCCCACCGCAAATTGGAGGAACAGCACCCCATATTTTGCTTGGGCAGCTTGTAGCCCAGCGGTATGAACATCGACTTCTCCAACTTTAGATAGTTCCTCTGTCCCTCTCCCACTTCCCAGATCCCCCTTTGTCTTCCTGTCTCCACCTATATCCTTCCTTTGTCCCGCCCCCCTGACATCAGTCTGAAGAAGGATCTCGACCCGAAACGTCACCCATACCTTCTCTCCTGAGACGCTGCCTGACCTGCTGAGTTACTCCAGCATTTTGTGAATAAATACCTTCGCCTTGTACCAGGAATACTGATCCACATTCTGAAACATTTTACAGAAACTTAGATACATTATCAATGAACAACATGAAAAGTGGACTTCATAAATCACATTTGAGAGGTATTTATTTTGGGACTAAGTTTAGTTCAATTTGGAGATACAGTGCGGAAAGAGGCCCTTTGGCCCACCGACACCGTGCTGACCGAAGATCACGTGTACACTGGTTCTATCCTATACCCTAAGAAGATTTTACAGAAGACAATAAATTTATTTCATGAGTTCATAAATCCGAGGAGCAGAATAGGCCATTCGGCCCATCAAGTCTATTCTGCCATTCAATCGTGGCTGATCTATATTTCCCTCGCAAACCCATTCTCCTGCCTTCTCCACATAACCCCTGACACCCGCACTAATCAAGAATCTGTCAATCTCCAGCTTAAAAATATCAATTGACTTTGCCTCCACAGCCTTCGGTGGCAATGAATTCCACAGATTCACCACCCTCTGAGTGATGAAATTCCTCCTCAACTCCTTTCTAAAGATACGTCCTTTTATTCTGAGGCTATGACCTCTAGTGCTAGACTCTCCCATTTGTGGAAACATCCTCTCCACATCCACTCCATCCAGGCCTTTCACTATTCGGTACATTTCAATGAGGTCCTCCCCCCTCATCCTTCTAAACTCCAGCGAGTACAGGCCCAGTGCTGACAAACGCTCATCATAGGTTAACCCACTCATTCCTGGGATCATTCTCGTAAACCTCCTCTGGACCTTCTCCAGAGCCAGCACATTCTTTCCTCAGGTATGCTGCCCACAACTGTTCACAATATTCCACATGCTGTCTGACAAGTGCCTTCAAGAGCCCCAGCATTACATCCCTGTTTTCATATTCGAAGGAAAAAAAAGTTAAGGAAAAAAAATTAACATGAAATTGCTGGGATCCATACAATTCTAAGCTCACCAATAATAGCTGGCAGAAGCCAATGAATTGGTATGGACATAATCACAGTAGTCACGTGCCTTGCTTTTGTGCTGTAAGGTCCTGTTTCCAATTTAAACAATAAATAATAGGTGAATGGAAATAAATATGCGTTATTTTTAAGACACAAAAAGCTGGGGTAACTCAGTGGGTCAGTCAGCATCTCTGGAGAGAAGGAAGAGGTGACGTTTCGTGTCGAGACCCTTCTTCAGACTTCTCCTTCGGTGTGAAGAAGGGTCTCGACCCGAAGTGTCTATCTTCATTGTAAACCAGCATCTGCAAATCCTTCCTGTGCATTTCTTTTTAAGTATCTCTGTTCAAATGTGCAGATTAGTAGGCCAAGTTGGTGAGCAAATAAGGCCCCAATTGCTTCAATGCTATGTGGTAAAGTGTCTTTAGGATTTCTTAGTTGAAAGTGGTCATTATTTGCCATTGTTAGACCATGCACCTGAGGGCCCAGTCATGAGTTTGGGATCAGCTGAGTTAAATAACTCAGCACTGCAATTTGTAGATAGACACAAAACGCTGGAGTAACTCAGCGGGACAGGCGGCATCTCTGGAGAGAAGGAATGGGTGACGTTTTGGGTCGAGACCCTTCTTCTTGTAGTTCGAATCAAGAGTCTGGACTGTTTTATTGTTGTGTGTCCCAGATAGAACAATGACACTCTTACTTGCAACAGCACAACAGAATATGAAAACATAGTTCACTGTTAGCGAATATAATAATCGAAATAAAAAGTTCTGTGATATATATATATACACACACACACACACACACACACACACACACACACACACACACACACACACACACACACACACACACACACACACACACACACACACACACACACACATATATATATATATATATATATATATATTTATATATACATATACATCCATACACTTATATACACACACATCGTTAATAAAATAAAAATAAAGTCCTAAGGCCTTTCGCTGGAATTTTATTCGACAGTGAGTCACATAAAATGATATTAGTTCAGGCGTGAAAATAAGTAGGTTTTATGGAGCATTTTAAAGAGATGGCTTCTATTACAACGACATGTTTTGCATGAACTGAAATTTGTGCAACCTTGGAGCAATCTAGTGATAGACGCAAAATGCTGGAGTAGTTCAGCAGGTCAGGCAGCATCTCTGGAGAGAAGGAATGGGTGACGTTGGGTAGCTGAGTTACTCCAGCAGTTACACACACAGATACATATACATACACACACACGTGTGTGTGTATGTATATATATATTTGCACATTCACACACACACTGTATATATACATATATATATATATACCTAAGATAGACACAAAATGCCGGAGTAACTCAGCAGGGCAGGGAGCATCTCTGGAGAAATGGAATGGGTGATGTTTTGGGTCGAGACCCTTCTTCAGTAAATATATATATATATACACACACACACACAATCACACACCTATATACATATATATATATATATATATATATATAGGTATATAGGTGTGAGTGTGTGTATATATATATATGTATACACACAAACACACACACACACATATATACATATGCACACATATATATATATATATATATATATATATATATATATATATGTGTGTTTATATACACTCACACACATATATACCTATATATATATATATATATATATATATATATATATATATATACACACTCACACATACACGTACACATATAAAACAAGCAAACAACAATAGTCTGTGTAGTTCAGTGTTTGGATGTGTTTTGTTGCCATCTCTGGGCTTCAGTACATGACACATTGCCTCCATCTGCCTGATGCCTTATGTATACAGAGTGCTTTGAGCAAGCTGTATTAGCGGTTGTTACCATTCAAATATGGTCCTCACAGGTGGAAGAAGTAAACAAGTTGCATTCATATAGAATCGTTAATATAATAAAAAATAAAGTCCTAAGGCCTTTCGCTGGAGTTTTATTCGACAGTGAGTCACATAAAATGATATTAGTTCAGGCGTGAAAATAAGCAGGTTTTATGGAGCATTTTAAAGAGATGGCTTCCATTACAACGACATGTTTTGCATGAACTGAAAATTTTGCAACCTTGAAGCAATCTAGTGATAGAAGCAAAATGCTGGAGTAACTCAGCAGGTCAGGTAGCATCTCTGGAGAGAAGGAATGGGTGACGTTGTGTAGCTGAGTTACTCCAGCAGTTTGTGTCTACCTACAGTGTAAACCAGCATCTGCGGTTCCTTCCTACACACTTGGCACTTGCAAGTGTCGTAAGGTCACAGGTGATGGGAGCAGAATTAGGCCATTCGGGCCGTCAAGTCTACTCTGCCATTCAATCATGGCTGATCTATCTCTCTCTCCTAACCCCATTCTCATGCCTTCTCCCCATAACCCCTGACACCCGTACTAATCAAAGTGTCTTGCAAATGTTTTGTCCTGCAAGTGCTGGTCTTGCAAATTTAATTTGTTTTCATTGACAATACATTGGGAAGCAAAAATACTTTGCTTCCCAAAGTGACAAGAAATTATTCCTGAAATCAATAGAACAAATCTTCTTAAGATCAAAGGTATTGAAGAGCAAGTCGCCATTTGATTGGTGCTCCAAGCAGCAAGCCTGCCTTCCCTCCACCAGTGGTGCATTGTTAATACAAATGGGAATGGAGTTATTAAGGTCATAAGTGATAGGAGTAAAATGAGGCCATTCAGCCCATCAAATCTAATCCGCCATTTAGTCTTGGCTGATCCATCTCTCCCTCCTAACCCCATCTCCTGCCTTCTCCCCATAATCTCTGAGACCCGTACTAATCAAGAATCTATCTATCGCTGCCTTAAAAATATCCACTGATGGCCTTTACAGCTTTCTGTGGCAAAGAATTCCACAGATTCACCACCCTCTGACTAAATAAATGTCTCCTCATCTCCTTTCTAAAAGAACGTCCTTTAATTCTGAGGCTACGACCTCTAGTTCTAGACTCTCCCACTAGTGGAAACATCCTCTCCACATCCACTCTATCCAAGCCTTTCACTATTCTGTACATTTCAATGAGCCCCCCCCCTCCCCCCCCTCATTCGTGTAAACTCTCAGGTTTTAACCAACCTGCTCCCAAATTCAGGTGCGTGGACTACTGCAACAGCCTCCTCTATGGTTCACCCTCAAAAATCATCAACAAACTCCAACACATCCAGAACTCCGCTGCCCGTCTACTCACCCACTCCCCGATCCGTGACCATATCACCCCCGTCCTTTACAAGCTCCACTGGCTCCCCATCCCCCAGAGAATCCGGTACAAAATCCTCCTCATGACATACAAAGCCCTCCATAACCTGGCCCCATCCTACCTGACTGACCTCCTCCACAGACACACTCCCACCCGTACCCTCCGCTCTGCTGCTGCTAACCTCCTGTCCCCCCCCCCATCCGGACCAAACTCAGATCCTGGGGGAACAGGGCTTTCTCCATCGCTGCTCCCACACTCTGGAACTCACTACCCCAAACCGTCAGAGACTCCTCTTCACTCACCACATTCAAAACATCACTGAAGTCTCATCTGTTCAGCACTGCCTTCAATCACTGACCGTTACCTCACCTTCTTTTTCCTTTTCTCTTCGTTTACTCATTTATCTATTTATTTTCTTTTATGTTTTAGTAAACCTTGTAAAGCATCTTTGAGTGTTAGAAAAGCGCTATATAAATGTAATGCATTATTATTATTATTATCATGACTTGGTCTAAATCCTGGTGATCCTAGATATCGGTACCCAAATGCTGGGGACCCAGGACCCCTGTATCCAATATCATTAAGGAGGATACTCTCCAAAGATGGACAGGTATGTAGGTTAATTAACTGGGTAAATGTAACAATTGTCCCTAGTTAATGCAGGGATCGCTGGGCGGCGCGGACTCGGTGGGCCGAAGGGCATGTTTTCGGGCTGTGTCTCTAAAATCTAAAAATCTAAAAAATCTAAACAGCTGGAGTTTACTCAGTGGGACAGGCAGCATCTCTGGAGAGAAGGGATGGGTGATGTTTCAGTTCAAGACCCTTCTTCAGACCAAGGAGGTGTCTTCACCAAGGATCATTAAGGAGTTGTCTTCACCACCAGGTGTGCAGTGCTTTAAGAAGAGAGTTGAGCATCAACTTCTCTGGGGCAATTAGAGGGTGGCAGTAAATGTGACCTTGCCGATAATGCCCAGATCTTTAAAAAAACACAGCATTTTGTGAATAAATACCTTCGATTTGTACCAGCATCTGCAGTTATTTTCTTGCACTTGGTCCATATCCCTCCAAACCTGTCCTATCCATGTACCTGTCTAACTGTTTCTTAAATTATGGGATAGTCCCAGCCTCAACTAACCCCTCTGGCAGCTTGTTCCAGATACCCACCACCCCTTGTGTGAAAAAGTTACCCCTCAGATTCCTATTAAATCTTTCCCCCTTCACCTTGAACCTATGTCCTCGGGTCCACGATTCCCCTACTCTGGGCAAGAGACTCTGTGCATCTACCCAATCTTTTACTCTCATGATTTTGTAAAGGATGTCGTGGAGAGACCTGATAGAAGTATATCAAATTAGGAAAGACATTGATAGGACAGTCGGTCAGAACCTTCTCCCAAGATAGAAATTTGAAATACCAGGGGGCATAACTTTAGTTTTGTTTTTGAACTATATTGCTTTTTTTATTGATTGAACTTTGTTTATTCTATTATCTATTGAGTATTGTGTTTTACAAAACCTGTTGTGTTGCGGCCAGTAAGAATTTCATTGTTCTGTTTTGGGACAAACGACAATAAGACATACGAGACTCTCTTTAGGGTGAGAGAGGGGCAAAGTTTAAAGGAGATATGCGGGAAATGTTTTATTCACACAGAAGGTGGAGGGTGCCTGGAGGAATGTGGTGGTGGAAGTGGTACGATAGCGGCATTTAAGAGACATTTTCATAGGCACATGGACATGCAGGGAATGCAGGGATAAGAATCATGTGCAGGCAGGTAGAGTTGGTCATGGCATCGTGTCAGCACGGACATTGTGGGCTGAAGGGCCTGTTCCTGTGCTGTACTGTTCTATGTTCCACGATGCTGACTGATCCGCTGAGTTACTCCAGCACTTTGTATATTTTTGTGTATATCAGCAGCTGCAGTTACCATAAAAGTTCATAAGTGATGTGAGCAGAATTAGGCCATTCGGCCCATCACGTCTACTCCGCCAGTCAACCACGGCCGATCTATCTCGCCCTCCTAACCCCATTCTCCTGACTTCTCCCCATAGCCCCTGATACCCAATACTAATTAAGAATCTACCTTTCTCTGCCTTATACTGTAAAATATCCATTGACTGTGGCAGAGATCCACAGATTCACCACCCTCTCAGGCCTGGGTTAAGCTAGAGCGTGGCCTGTACCATATGTTATAAAGGGGCCCTAAATACGGGACAAGGTGATGTCACCACCCGCGCCCCACGTGGCCTCACCCAGCCAGCGGCCAAGTGCTCCCGCTTCACCAATGGCGGCCACCCAGGCCAGGAGGCGGGTTGCTATGCAACCTCCGTTAGGCGGCGTCTGGGCCTACAGTGCACCCCCCCCCCCCCCCGGGGCCCAATATGGGAAGTGGGCGGTCCCGTACGGGACAAGCAAATTTAGCCCAAAATACGGGATGTCCCGGCTAATACGGGACAGTTGGCAACCCTAGTTAGCCTACACTGTCTGTGCCTACAGAGTCGGGGCCTATAGCGGCTAAACGTTTCTCTTATTATAATATTGCCTGCCCGAAAGTGCGGGGCCCGTAGCAAACGCTACTTTTGCTACTATGTTAATCCAGCCCTGCACCCTCTGATGAAAGAAATTCCTCCTCATCTCAATAGACAATAGACAATAGGTGCAGGAGTAGGCCATTCAGCCCTTCGAGCCAGCACCGCCATTCAATGCGATCATGGCTGATCACTCTCAATCAGTACCCCGTTCCTGCCTTCTCCCCATACCCCCTCACTCCGCTATCCTTAAGAGCTCTATCCAGCTCTCTCTTGAAAGCATCCAACGAACTGGCCTCCATTGCCTTCTGAGGCAGAGAATTCTACACCTTCACCACTCTCTGACTGAAAACGTTCTTCCTCATCTCCGTTCTAAATGGCCTACCCCTTATTCTTAAACTGTGGCCCCTTGTTCTGGACTCCCCCAACATTGGGAACATGTTTCCTGCCTCTAATGTGTCCAATCCCCTAATTATCTTATATGTTTCAATAAGATCCCCCCTCATCCTTCTAAATTCCAGTGTATACAAGCCTAATTGCTCCAGCCTTTCAACATACGACAGTCCCGCCATTCCGGGAATTAACCTAGTGAACCTACGCTGCACGCCCTCAATAGCAAGAATATCCTTCCTCAAATTTGGAGACCAAAACTGCACACAGTACTCCAGGTGCAGTCTCACCAGGGTCCGGTACAACTGTAGAAGGACCTCTTTGCTCCTATACTCAACTCCTCTTGTTATGAAGGCCAACATTCCATTGGCTTTCTTCACTGCCTGCTGTACCTGCATGCTTCCTTTCAGTGACTGATGCACTAGGACACCCAGATCTCGTTGAACATCCCCTCTTCCTAACTTGACACCATTCAGATAATAATCTGCCTTTCTATTCTTACTTCCAAAGTGAATAACCTCACACTTATCTACATTAAACTGCATCTGCCATGTATCCGCCCACTCACACAACCTGTCCAAGTCACCCTGCAGCCTTATTGCATCTTCCTCACAATTCACACTACCCCCCAGCTTAGTATCATCTGCAAATTTGCTAATGGTACTTTTAATCCCTTCATCTAAGTCATTAATGTATATCGTAAATAGCTGGGGTCCCAGCACCGAACCTTGCGGTACCCCACTGGTCACTGCCTGCCATTCCGAAAGGGACCCATTTATCCCCACTCTTTGCTTTCTGTCTGTCAACCAATTTTCTATCCATGTCAGTACCCTACCCCCAATACCATGTGCTCTAATTTTGCCCACTAATCTCCTATGTGGGACCTTGTCGAAGGCTTTCTGAAAGTCATAAAAGAACGTCCTTTAATTCTGAGGCTGTAGCCTCTGGTCCTAGATTCGCCCACTAGTGGAAACATCCTCTCCACATCCACTCTATCCGGGCTTAAGAAGTGGGGGAAGTCAGTGGGTCAGGCAGCATCTCTAGAGGACGTAGATGGGTGACTTTTGCAGGCAGAACAAGATTAATTTTCCAATTCATATAAATATTAATAAATATTTTGTGCTTGAATTACGTATTCCTCCAAATTCACTACTACCACAATAGACAATAGACAATAGGTGCAGGAGGAGGCCATTCAGCCCTTTGAGCCAGCACCACCATTCAATGTGATCATGGCTGATCATTCTCAATCAGTACCCCGTTCCTGCCTTCTCCCCATACCCCCTGACTCCGCTATCCTTAAGAGCTCTATCTAGCTCTCTCTTGAATGCATTCAGAGAATTGGCCACCACTGCCTTCTGAGGCAGTGAATTCCACAGATTTACAACTCTCTGACTGAAAAAGTTTTTCCTCATCTCCTTTCTAAATGGCCTACCCCTTATTCTTAAACTGTGGCCCCTACTGTGTACCACCTACTGTTATTGCAGTATACGGATCCAAGGAGAAGGGAAAGACATTGTGGCCTTCCATCACAGTGAGGAGAGGACTGGAGGAGACTCACTGTGATGGATGTTTCTTTTTTTGTGTGTTTTTGGGGTTGTGTAATTTTAATGCCTATTTAATGCTTTTATTGTTGGACTGTGGGTGACTGAATTTCGTCCAATATTGGATGACAAATAAAGCTATCTTGAATCTTGAATCTTGAATATGAAAGAAATTGCATAAATTTTGTTATCCACAAGATGGCGCATCTTCCCGAAACATTATTAACTAATTAAATCCTAATATTTCAATTTCTTAACAAATTAGTAATATTTTCATGAGTGCATGTTCTTATAATTTTCTCATTTAAAATCCTTTTTCCTGTCTGCCACAGTATTTACATGGTAATAATGAAAGATAATGTAGAACGGATTCAGAGACGATTAGATCAAATTTCAAGTTTGGTTCAAGTAAAACCTAATGCAAAATTCAAACCCAGCAGGGAACGTGCTTGAAGGCGACATATTTTGGACAACTTTAGAGATACAGCGTGGAAACAGGCCCTTCGGCCCACTGAGCCCGTGCCGACCAGTGATTCCCGCACACTAGCACTATCCTACAATTTACATTTGACCTAAAACGTCACCCATTCCTTCTCTCCAGAGATGCTGCCTGTCCCGCTGAGTTACTCCGGCATTTTATGTCTGTCTTCGGTATAAACCAGCATCTGCAGTTCCTTCCTACACATTGAGTTAAGGCTGTAATGTTCGTAAAACAGAGAGCTGGGTTACTTTGACTTTTGTTGGGACAACATAGGGTGAAGATAAGAGCGGGAGTGGAATAGGGAAAAATAGAACCATAGACAAATGGAAATTTGGGGTCAGGCTTGCAGATTGAAAAGAGGAGTTCATTTTTAACACTGAGTCTCCGACTTTACGTAACCTACAAACAGCACCACTCCTTTTATGTTTTCCTCCCTCTCCTCCCATTTCCCTTGATGGGCACCCATTTCTCCCACTATTCTTCGCCCACCCCCCCCCCCCCACCCTCCACGAGCGTCACAGTGGCGCAGCGGTAGAGTTTTTGCCTCACAGCACCGGAGACCCGGGTTCGATCCTGACTACGGGCGCTATGTGTACGGAGTTTATACGTTCTCCCTGTGACCACGGGGAGTTTTCTCCGGGTTCTCCGGTTTCCTCCCACAACCAAAAGACGTACAGGTTTGTAGGTTAATTGGCTTCTGTGAAAATTGTAAATTGTCCCCAGTGTGCAGGATAGTGCCAGTGTACGGGGTGATCACTGAACGACGCAGACTCGGTGGGCCGAAAGGCCTGTTTATGCGGCTTTATCTCTAAAGTAAAGTGGAGGTTCAGCTCAAGCTCCGGCCAGCACCCCCATCCCTTCTACACTCTTAAATTAATCGCCTGAGCGATTTGATTAGATAAGAGATACAGCGTGGTAACTGGCCCTTCGGCCTACCGAGTCCACGCCGACCATCGATCGCCCGTTCGCACTAGTTCTATGTTGTCCCACTCTCCCACCCGCTCCCGACACACCAGGGGCAATCTACAGAGTGCCGATGAACCTACAGACCCGCACGTCTTTAGGAGCACTGAGGAATGTGGGAGAAAACCGGAGCACCCGGAGGAATCCCACGGGGTCACAGGGAGAAGGTGCAAACTCCACTCAGACAGTACCCAAGGGTCGGGGTCTCGAACCGGGGTCTCTGGCGCTGGCTGGGAGGCAGCAGCTCTACCCGCTGCCGGCTAGAGGAAGTTTGGCTTGTGGGTCAGTTATTGTTTCAGTCGGTTACATCAAGTGACATTTAATGTTCAAAGCCTTGACAACTGGAGCCTGCAAGTGACAGATAGATTACAGTTACACTTTGATACCTATAACACATTTTTTGGTGATGGTGTAGTTTGAAAAGAGTTTAAATACATTTTGAAAAGTAAGGGTATAACCATGCTAGTTTTGATATACCATTGATTTTTACACCACAGAAATAGGCCCTTCGGCCCAACTTGCCCATGCTGACCAAGATGCCCCATCTACACTAGTCCCGCCCCTGCCCACATTTGGTCCACCTCCCTCCAAACTTTACCTCTCCAAATGTCTTTTTTAATGTTGTTACAGTACCAGGAAACTTTGTAATGTCACAAAACTGTATTGTCTTACATAGCCTTTTACCATCAGATTCAGGGACAGTTTGTTCCCAGCTGTTATCAGGCCACTGAACCATCCTACCACAACCAGAGAGCAGTGCTGAACTACCATCTACCTCTTTGGTGACCCTCGGACTATCCTTGATCGGACGTTGCTGGCTTTACCTTGCACTAAACCTTATTCCCTTATCATGTGTGTATGCACTGTCAATGGATCAATTGTAATCCGTCACACGCTTGGGACGATTTACAATTTTACCAAAGCCAATCAACCTACAAATCTGTACATCTTTGGAATGTGGGAGGAAACCGGAGCACCCGGAGAAAACCCACGCAGGTTCATGAGATCATAAGATCCTGTTATAAGAGCAGAGGTGGGCCATTTAGCCGGTCAAGTCAAGTCAAGTCTACTCCGCCATTCAATCATGGCCGATCTATCTTTCCCTCCTAACCCCATTCTCCTGGCTTCTCCCCATAACCCTTGAAACCCGTACTAAACACATGGGGACAGGGAGAACGTGCAAACTCCATACAGACAGCACCTGTGGTCAGGATCGAACCCAGGTGTCCGGCGCTGTCTAGAGTCAGCAACTCTACCGCTGTGCCACCTATATAGTGCCATAATGTTAAGACCGCTGAGCTAGATTTTGTTACCAAATATTGATGTTCGATCATAAACACATCGTTCCTGTGTGAATTACACATAATTCTGTTTGCAAATGACTGATTTGTGATAGACAAATTATTTAAGTTACATTTTATTTTACCTTTAGTTGGTTTATTCATTGTTTCGATTTGAGCCTTTTTGTTGTGATGTAACATGGTGCACTAATCAGCATCTGTACTGAATATATTTAGTTGTTTATCGGACCAAACAATGCATCACACGGCCGCTTCTGATAATACTTTCTTGTCCATTTTAATGTAGATGAATAGATCATCTTTGTGTGAAACGTGTGCCTGACAAGGTTTACGTGATCAAAATTCACTGAGTTATGTGTATGCATTGAGGTGGTGCAGCTGGTAGAGCTGCTGCCTCACAGCGCCAGAGACCCAGGGTCGATCCTGAACGCAGGTGCTGCCTGTGTGGAGTTTGCACGGTCCCCCCGTGACCGCGTGGGTCTCCTCCGGGTGCTCCGGTTTCCTCCCACACCCCAAAGACGTGCCCGTGCGGGTTTGTGGGTTGATTGGCCTCTGTACGATGTCCCTCGTGTGGATGGGAAAGTGGGATAACGTGGAACCAGTGTGTTAACGTGGTGATCGCAGCTCGGCGCGGACTCGGTGGGCCATTGCACCAGTTTCCACGTTGTATCTCTAAACTAAACTAAAATAAATGTTTAGGTAAATATTCTGAACCTTTATAAAACACTAACTAAGCCACTAAACAGAGTTAGACACAAAGTGCTGGAATCATTCAGCGGGTCAGGCAGCATCTCTGGAGAGAATGGATGGGCACGTTTTGGGTCAGGACCCTTCTTCAGTCCCGATTCAATACGTCACCTATCCATTTTCTCCAAAGATGCTGGCTGACCCACTGAGTTACTCCAGCACTTTGTGTCTATCTTTGGTATAAACCAGCATCTGCAGTTCCTTTTTATCATACCACTAGAGCATTGTGTCCAGTCGATGTGTGCTGAAGGACCTGTTTCCATGTTGCCTCTCTGAATTTAACTGAACTGTTACCTGTATAATTCTTCCCCCTGTCAATGATACTCTAAAATAAAAAGACCTATTGACTTCAGTATGAAACTCAAGCACCTCTTTTACTTGCCTTTATTGGGCGATGATGGATGATTGTTACTATCACACAACGTTCAAGAAACATTTAGACAGGTGCATGGATAGGCCCAAGATGCTGGAGTTACTCAGCGGGACAGGCAGCATCTAGGGCGGCACGGTAGCGCAGCGGTAGAGTTGCTGCTTTACAGCGAATGCAGCGCCGGAGACTCAGGTTCGATCCTGACTACGGGTGCTGCACTGTAAGGAGTTTGTACGTTCTCCCCGTGACCTGCGTGGGTTTTCTCCGAGATCTTCGGTTTCCTCCCACACTCCAAAGACGTACAGGTATGTAGTGTATTAGCTGGGTAAATGTAAAAATTATCCCTAGTGGGTGTAGGATAGTGTTAATGTACGGGGATTGCTGGGCGGCACGGACTTGGTGGGCCGAAAAGGCCTGTTTCCGGCTGTATATATATGATATGATATGAATGGGTGGCGTTTTGGGTCGAGACCCTTCTTCAGACCTCATCCAAAAATCTACCATTCTACATTGCCTTACCGTCGTCTGCTTTGATCTGTTGTTTTCACACCATACCCTTCCATACCTCTAGACTCCCTCTCCCCGACTCTCAGTCTGAAGAAGGGGTCTCGACCAAAAACGTCACCCATTCCTTCTCTCCAGAGAGGCTGCCTGTCCCGCTGAGTTACTCCAGCATTTTGTGTCCATCTTCGGTGTAAACCGGCATCTGCAGTTCCTTCCTACACCTGGACAGGGTAGGTACTGAGGGATAAGGGCCAAACGCAGGCATGCGGGACTAGTGTATGTGGAGCATCTTGGTTGGCGTGGGCAAGTTGGGCCGAGGGGCCTGTTTCTGCTCTGGGTGACTCTGTAACTGTAAGAGTGTCTTCATTATGATTCACTGTGCACAAAGGACGGTTAAATGTTTGGCCATTTTGCATTGTAAATGACGACTTGTGGCTGAATGTCCTTCCAGCTGTAAATAATCCTGAATAATGTAAGAGTGATCTCAATGTGAGCCAAATTTAAACTCGCGATGAAAGTTCACATTTGGTTCAGCTCAGAACTTGACGTGTCTTTTTAATTCAGTATGGAGACTGGTTTTCTCATCATTAAAGTTTAGTGCTCAGGCACCCAAGTTATTCATGGTGTTGATTTGTTGGTGGCATGTCTTGTTTCCTTGGGAAATGTTACCGGAGTTACGATATAAATAGAAATCCCTGCTATTTTGGTTCCTGTGGGCGATCAACGTCAATAATCTTAGCTCTTCACCCCAAACTGAAATGTGCAGGAAGGAACTGCAGACGCCGGTTTACACCGAAGATAAACGCAAAATGCTGGAGTAACTCAGCGGGACGGGCAGCATCTCTGGAGAGAAGGAATGGGTGACGTTTTGGGTCGAGACCCCCCCTTCAGATTGAGAGTCAAGGGGAGAGGGAGATACAGAGATAAGAAAGGGTAAGGTGTGAAAATGAGACATCAAAGTGGTCGAGGATCAAGGAAGAGGTAGTATAGATCATCGTTAGCTAGCAGAAGGTGACAATGAAGCATACAGAAATAAAATTTAATCAGGGGGCAGTCAGCCTGGTCGGAGAACTAGGAAGGGGGAGGAATGGAGAGAGAGGGAAAGCAAGGGTTACGAAGTTAGAGAAGTCATATTGCTGGGCTTAAACTACCCAAGTGAAATATGGGATGCTGTTCCTCCAATTTGTGTTGGGCCTCACTCTGACGGTGGAGAAGGCCCAGGACAGTAAGGTCAGTGTGGGAATGGGAGGGGGAGTCACAGTTGGTTAGCAAGTGTATCTGAAATCTCATCTGAAAGTATCTGAAAGTTCATTATAAAAGTCCATCTCTGTCCCGCCCATTCTCCTGACGTCAGTCTGAAGAAGGGTCTCCACCCGAAAAGTCGCCCATTCCTTCTCTCCAGAGACGCTGCCTGTCCCGCTGAGTTACTCCACCATTTTGTGTCTACCTATCTGAAATCTTACTGATTTTTCTATCAATCAATGGCCCTGAATCTTCCTGCAAATGCAATGAAAGCGGACAAGACATCTGACCCTGCAACCGCACGAGATGCAACACCTGTCCCTTTACCTCCCCCCTCAACTCCATCCAAGGACCCAAACGGTCTTTCCAGGTGAGACAGAGGTTCACCTGCACCTCCTCCAACCTCATCTATTGCATCCGCTGCTCCAGATGTCAACTTATTTACATCGGCGAAACCAAACGCAGGCTCGGCGATCACTTCGCTGAACACCTGCGCTCGGTCCGCATTAACCGATCTGATCTCCCGGTGGCCCAGCACTTCAACTCCCCCTCCCATTTCCAGTCTGACCTTTCTGCCATGGGCCTCCTCCAGTGCCATAGTGAGGCCCACCGGAAATTGGAGGAACAGCACCTCATATTTCGCCTGGGCAGTTTGCAGCCCAGTGGTATGAACATCAACTTCTCCAACTTTAGATAGTTCCTCTGTCCCTCTCTTCCCCTCCTCCTTCCCAGATCTCCCTCTATCTACCTGTCTCCACCTATATCCTTCCTTTGTCCCGCCCCCCCTGACATCAGTCTGAAGAAGGGTCTCGACCTGAAACGTCACCCCATTCCTTCTCTCCTGAGATGCTGCCTGACCTGCTGAGTTACTCCAGCATTTGTGAATAAATACCTTCGATTTGTACCAGCATCTGCAGTTATTTTCTTATATTATAAGACATCTGACCCAGTGGTGTAGCAGGGAGGGTGGGCCTGGTGCTGAGCCTGGAACTCGGCTTCCCTCTCCCCCTGACTCTCAGTCTGAAGAAGGGTCTCGACCCGAAACGTCACCCATCCCTTCTCTCCAGAGAGGCTGCCTGACCTGATAATGGCTGGGAAGAAACTGTTTCTGAATCTGGAGGTGTGCGTTTTCACACTTCTGTACCTCTTGCCTGATGGGAGAGGGGAGAAGAGAGTTTGGTGCGGGAGTTTGATCCCGATGATGTAAATAGAATAGAAATTATTTTCCTCCCACCGTGCCAATGTGAAATTTATGATAGCCAGGAGCAGCGCAGAAATCGTGCCAACGCGCTCTGAGTGAAACGATATTTGATTGGCCTGAACGCATTCCAGCTGAGCAATTTCATTGTGAACCTTGCTGGAAATTCTACTCATTAGTCTGGTTTCACAGAAGCGAGGAAATAATGAGGCAGCATCACCTGTTTTTTGTCTGTTTTTTTAGAGAGAGAGAGAGAAGGGGGGGAGAGAGAGAGAGAGAGAGAGAGAGAGAGAGAGAGAGAGAGAGAGAGAGAGAGAGAGAGAGAGAGAGAGAGAGAGAGAGAGAGAGAGAGAGAGAGAGAGAGAGAGAGGGGGGGAGGGGGAGGGAGAGAGGGAGGGAGAGAGGGAGAGAGGGAGAGAGGGAGAGAGCGAGAGAATTGCTGCCACAGTTAAAAATTAGCCATAGCAAGATTAGACCAAACAAAAGAACACACACTCAATGGGCCAGGGATCATCAGTGGAGAGAGAGAAACCGATTTAATATTTCAGGTTCAGTTTAGTTTAGAGACAGCACGGAAACAGGCCCTTCGGCCCACAGAGGCCGTGCCGACCAGTGATCGGACCGCACACTAACACTATGCTACACACACGAGGGACAATTCACATTCTTTACCGAAGCCAATTAACCTACACACCTGTATATCTATGGGAGAAAAGCCGAGCACCCAGGAAAAACCCACGCAGGTCACGGGGAGAATGTGCAAACTCTGTACAGACGGCATCTGTGGTCAGGATCGAACCCGGGTCTCCGGCGCTATGCGGCATCAACTCTACCACTGCGCCACCGTGCCACCCCAGATTGACTGTTTATCAGAGCCTAAATATCAATTCTATTTAGACGGTGGTGGGTGTATGGAACAGGCTGCCAGAGGAGGTGCTGTATGTAGAAGAAGGAACTGCAGATGCTGGTTTAAACCGAAGATAGACACAAAATGCTGGAGTAACTCAGCAGGTCAGGCAGCTTCTCTGGAGAGAAGGAATGGGTGACGTTTTGGGTCAAGACCCTTCTTCAGAGACACAGGTCTGAAGAAGGGTCTCGACCCGAAACGTCACCATTCCTTCTCTCCAGAGATGCTGCCCGTCCCGTTGAGTTACTCCAGCATTTTGTGCCAGAGGAAGTAGTCCAAGCAGGTACAATAACACCATTTAAATGACACTTGGACAGTCACATGGATGGGAAAGGTTTAGCGGGTAAATGGGTTAAGATAATATCTGCAAACGACGGCAGAAGTGAACCACATGGTGGCACAGTTAGTGCGGTTTCCTTACAATCCAGTGATCCTGGTTGAATCCTGACCTTGAAAGCTGTACGCGCGGAGTGGAAACGCACTCCTTAGGACCGCGTGGGTTTCCATCTGGTGCACTGCTTTCCTCCCATGTTTCAAAAACATTGCAGTGAGTTCTAGATGTAGCCCACTCCATCACACACACCACACTCCCCACCATTGTAGATGTGGCCCAGTCCATCCCACACACACCACACTCCCCACCATTGTAGATGTGGCCCAGTCCATCCCACACACCACACTCCCCACCATTGTAGATGTGGCCCAGTCCATCCCACACACACCACACTCCCCACCATTGTAGATGTGGCCCAGTCCATCCCACACACACCACTCTCCCCACCATTATAGATGGCGCAGCGGTAGAGTTGAAGCCTCGCCCGCACCAGAGATGCGGGTTTGATCCTGACCTCGGACGCTATCAGTGTAGAGTTTGCACGTTCTCCCCGTGACCGCAAGGGTTTCCTCCGGATGCTCCGGTTTCCTCCCACATTCCAAAGCCGTGCGGGTTTTGTCAGTTAATTTGCCCCAGGTGTGTTTGGGGGAGTGGGTGAGAAAGTGGGATGACATAGAAACTGGGATGACATAGAAACTGGGGTGAATGGGTGATCGATGTCTGGTGTGGAATCAGGTGTCCGAAGGGCTTGTTTCCCTGCTGCATCTTTAAATCAATTCACCACACGAATAAAGTAGGTATTATTCTCTCATTTTGCCTCAATGCCATTGGAGGATGAAGGTTATTACCCAGCGCACTAAGGAATTGAAGCTTCAATGGGTAAACAATGAAGAAACACAGTAAATGAAAAGCACTCAATCTGTTCCAGTGATCGCTTGCATTTGTGAAGCCAATTCATTTAGTCATGATCAATCCAAAGATAAACACTTTTAATAATTTCAATCCTCCCAGTACTGTAATAACTGGAAAATTGTTTTCTAAGATGTGTTAATGTCTTTATTAAAGTATAATGTAATGTTGGTTAACACCTAATTCAAAAGGAATTTTAATCTCCCGTCTGAGAATTCCAAAGGTAAACTGGCCTCTGAGAATTTTAGACAATAGACAATAGACAATAGGTTCTGGAGGAGGCCATTCGGCCCTTCGAGCCAGCGCCGCCATTCAGTGTGATCATGGCTGATCATTCTCAATCAGTACCCCGTTCCTGCCTTCTCCCCATACCCCCTGATTCCGCTTTCCTTAAGAGCTCTATCTAGCTCTCTCTTGACTTTGACTTTGATTTATGTTTGATATTGTCACATGTACCAGCTTTGCTCTGCGTGCTGTTCAAACGAAAATAATGATACTACACATAAACACAATCAGGTCAAACTCAAGTTCAATAGGTAGAGCAAAGGGGAAGATACAGAGTGCAGAATATAGTTCTCAGCATTGTAGCGCACCAGTTCCACAGACAAAGTCCAATGTCCGCAATGGGGTAGAGGTGAATCGGACAGTGCCCCAACTTGTGGAAGGACCGTTCAGAAGCCTGATAACAGAGGGGAAGAAGCTGTTCCTGAGTCTGGTGGTGCGCGCTTTCAAGCTTCTGTACCTTCTGCCAGACGGGAGCGGGGAGAGGAACGAGAAGGGTGGGACGAGTCTTTGATTATGATGGCTGCTTTTCTGAGGCAGCATGAAGTGTAGATTAAGTCAATGGTGGGAAGTCGAGTCTGTGATATGGACTAGGTTACATTTACAAGATGTATTAAGAGTAAAGAGTTAGGACTGAGATGAGGAAAAACTTTTTCACCCAGAGAGTTGTGAATCTGTGGAATTCTCTGCCACAGAAGGCAGTGGAGGCCGATTCACTGGATGTTTTCAAGAGAGAGTTAGATTTAGCTCTTAGGGCTAATGGAATCAAGGGATATGGGGAGAAAGCAGGAACGGGGTACTGATTATGGATGATCAGCCGTGATCATATTGATTGGCGGTGCTGGCTCGAGGGGCCGAGTGGCCTACTCCTGCACCTATTTTCTATGTTTCTATGTTGCAAATCCCAGCAATTTTGTTGGGATTATGGGAGGAAAGCAGAGCAGGAGATGAAAACCCACGTGGTCATGAGGGGTGGGTTTCCACTCCACACGAACAGCTTTCAAGGTCAGGATTTGGACCTGGATCACTGGATTGTAAGGAGCACGTACTAACTGTGCCACCACGGCCATTTACCTCTGCCTGAGTTTGCAAATATTAACTTAATTTAATTCTATCGTGACTGAGAGAAAGCCCAGGCTCGGCCATCGTTTCGCTGAACACCTCCGCTCAGTCCGCCTAGAGCAACATGATCTAACGGCTGCTCAACATTTTAACCCCCTCCCCTCCTGAGTCGCTGGTCGGCGTGGACCGAAGGGCCTGTTTCCGCGCTGTATCTCTAAACTAAACCATCAAATAATGGGGATCAGCAGACCTGGAACAAGACAAATCAGCATTAGGTAAAAAAAACAAAACACCCCTGGAGAAATTGATGGAACCGGAATCTAATAAGTCGCGAAACCTAATGACAGACATCCCAGCGTTTCACAAAATGTGACTGTGCAATTTGTCTATGGATTAGTTGTCATCTGTGAGCTATTGAACGGATTCCACGATGATTGAAATGTAGCAAATTGTCTCCAATGATCGTTTGCTAAGTCCTCTTTCTATTGCTCGCACTGGGATGTCTTGCTGGTGACATCAATCCAACAACAAAAGAAATATTTAATAAAAAATCAATTGTGGGTTCAGCGCAGTTTGACAGAATCTTCTTTGTGGTGGAGGGGAGCAGGCATCATTGGGTCAAAATGAAGGGAAGAGATCTTTTAGATTGCGCATGGATGGAACTGCCATCCACTCCCGAGTTAATGTCCTGTGAAGTGATAGCACGGCATTAAATTAAGAAGTGATTACGTTAATGCGTGTATGTGATGCCCAATAAATAAATGGTCGAGCGATCAACATATTGTATCATATTACATTGCCACGCCGGCTTTCTTTATGTCATTGAGAATCTTGCAGAGAAGGGGCGCTGTTTTGGGAGTGATGGTGGAGGACTTAGACTTACACATCGCAATCCCTAAACAGGCTTGCCCACCCCCCCCCCCCCCCCCCCCATATCAAAAATCTTCTAACCCACCACTCTATCTCCAGGTCCCTCAGGTCGGCCGACTTGGGGCTACTCACTATCCCGCGGTCTAGGCTTAAGCTCAGGGGTGACCGCGCTTTTGCGGTTGCAGCTCCGAGACTGTGGAACAGCATCCCTCTCCCCATCAGAACTTCCCCCTCCATCCACTCCTTTAAGTCCAGGCTCAAAACCTATTTCTACTCCCTAGTGTTTGAGGCCCTCTGAGGGGGTGCTGTGAACTGTTTATGTATGTGCTGTTATGTTTTGTGTGCCATTGTATGTTCGTTTCTTAGTACCTGAACTAATGTACAGCACTTTGGTCAACGTGGGTTGTTTTTAAATGTGCTATACAAATAAAATTGACTTGACTTGACTTGACATCGAAGATTAAAGCCCTCTCCATCCGTCAGGTAGACAAAAGCTTCTTCTTGTATAAGGATCGAGTCGTTGTAAGACTAATCTCCTCCGTTAGCACGTGATAGTTGAGGAAGGTGCTATAATAACGTTTAAAAGGCATTTGGACCGGTACATGTGTAGGAAGGAATTGCAGATGCTGGTTTAAACCGAAGATAGACACAAAAAGCTGGAGTGGCTCAGTGGGACAGGCAGCATCTCTGGAGAGAATCCTTCTCCCCAGAGATGCTGCCTGTCCCGTTGAGTTACTCCAGCTTTTTATGTCTATGGACAGTTACATGGATAGGAAGGTTTTGGAGGGATATGGGCCAAATGCGGGCAGGTGGGACTAGTGTAGATGGGGCATGTTGGTCGGTCTGGATGAGTTGGGCTGAAGGGCCTGTCTCCACGCTGCAAGACTCTGTGACTGACTCGATGCAACAATTGAATATGATGTGGTCCAACTATTATAGATTGCAGCTAATTGTGCCCCATGTGTTACGATTGGTATATGTCCATCTATTTGAAGATTTGGTTAGAAAGGAAAGAATACTTGCAGATGCCGTTGAAGTTTAGTTTAGTTTAGTTTAGAGATACAGCGCAAAATTTGGCCCTTCAGCCCAGCGTGTCCGCGCCGACCTGCAATCACTAGCATTATCCTACACACTAGACACGATTTACAATTTTTTCCAAAGCAAATTAACCTACAAAAAATGTGCGTCTTTGGAATGTGGGAGGAAACCGGAGCACCCGGGGAAAACCCATGCAGTCACGGGGAGAACGTACAAACTCCGTACAGGCGGCACCCGTAGTCGGGAACGAACCCGGGTCTCGGGTGCTGTGTGGCAGCAGCTCTACCACTGCGCCACCGTGCCGTCCCTAAGCGAAGGTTTCTTTACCGGTTGAAGTGGTTATGGAATGCCAGGATACGGAGAAAATCTCCAAATCCCACATCTGTCGTTGCTGAACTGAATCTGAGCCTTCCCGCTGAGGAGTGTATTTCAGATGTTACTACTGACCGCAGCGAACCAAAATAAATCCATAAAATAAAGTGTGAAGCAGACTTATTTTCAGTAACTGGTCTTGCTAACTTGCAGATATTACATGACAGACACAAAATGCTGGAGTAACTCAGCGGGACAGGCAGCATCTCTGGAGAGGAGGAATGGGTGACGTTTCGTGTCGAGACCCTTCTTCAGGTAACTTGACAGTCGTTTAACGTTCAGTTCATTGACTTCGCTAAGGTTTCCCAGGATGTCGATGTCTTTGAGGTGGCGCAGCGGTAGAGCTGCTGCCTCACAGCGCCGGAGACCCCGGTTCAATCCTGACTACGGGCGCCGTCTGTACGGAGTTTGTACGCTCTCCCCGTCACCTGCGTGGGTTTTCTCCGAGATCTTCGGTTTCCTCCCACACTCCAAAGACGTAAAGGTTTGTAAGTTCATTGGCTTGGTATCATTGTAAATTGTCCCTAGTGTGCGTAGGATAGTGTTAATGTGCGGGGATCGCTGGTCGGCGCGGACTCGGTGAGCCGAAGGAACTGTTTCCGCGCTGTATCTCTAAACTAATCTAAACTAAACTTCTGAGGCATGCAGCACTGAAAAAAATGATCAAAAGTAAAATGAAATTGCCAAATGATTTATCTTTCCAATCGTGTGCATTCACAGTGTGGCACACAGAGCGAAACTATCATGTCAGCTCAAAAGCTTCATATATCCACTGGGATAAATTTAAGCCGGTCGTCTGAGATAGAGTGGTGACTACACATGTAGTAATCAGATATCTGCTTCATTGAGAGTGCCTGCTTTAGAGATACATTGCAGAAACAGGGCCTTAGGCCCACCGAGTCCACGCCAACCAATGATCACCTGATACGCGAGCACTTTCCTACACATGCTAGGGACGATCTACAATTTTACCGAAGCCAATTAACCTGCAAACATGTGCGTGTTTGGGATGTGGGTGGAAACTGGAGCACCTGGACTATCTTTAACCGGACTTCACTGGACTTTATCTTGCACCAAACATTATTCCCTCGATCCTGTATTTGTACATGCGGGAGGCTTGATTGGAATCGTCTATAGTCTTTCTGCTGACCGGACCATCAGTACGAAGAAGGGTCTCGACCCGAAACGTCACCCATTCCTTCTCTCCTGAGATGCTGCCTGACCCGCTGAGTTACTCCAGCATTTTGTGTCTACCTTCGATTTGAACCAGCTTCTTCAGTTATTTTTCCTAGGATAGTGTCAATGTGCGGGGATCTCTGGTCAGTGCAGACTCGGTGGGCCGAAGGGCCGGTTTCTGCGTAGTATCGCTAAATTAAAAACTATAATAACGTTCTATAGTGTGCAGTGTACTGCAAGGGCTTTGGTGAATAAGCTACAGGGGATGACAGTGAAAGCTCTTATGCTAACCATGAGATGGCAGCATGCTCCTTAATTAACAGTGCGGTGTAACAGCAAACAGAACTGCAAATAGACGCGGAAAGCTGGAGTGACGCAGTCGGACAGGCAGCATCACTGGAGAGAAGGAATGGGTGACGTTTTGGTCTCGACCCGAAACGTCACCCATTCCTTCTCTCCAGAGATGCTGCCTGTCCCGTGGAGTTACTCCAGCATTTTGTGTCTACCTTACTTCACAGTTAATTTGATAAAGCGCAGGTGCTTTCAGTGAAATAAAACCGTTGCTCTCGTTTTGCTAAACACTGGAATTTCTGATTTTTAATGTTATTACCCAGCTGATTAGTTTAGTTTGGAGATACAGTGCAGAAACAGGCCCTTCGGCTAGCGAGGGAAGGCGTGGACTCGGTGGGCCAAAGGGCCTGTTTCCACGCTGTATCTCTGAAGTCTGAAGTCTAAAGAAAACAGGGCGGAGTGTTCCAATTCAGGTGCAGATCCGTGCTGTATCTCTAACTAAATATGAAACTCTCGCATGGACCGGCCCGGCGGTGGGTGCTGGAGGTCAGCCGAAAACGCGACGCTGAGAAGAACGAGGGATGGGGGGGGGGGGGGGGGGCACCGAAAGATCGAAGAGGGACCCAATGTGGGGGGGGGGGGGGGCACCGAAAGAACAAAGAGGGACCCGGTGTGGGGTGGGAGGAGCGCCAAGAACGAAAAGGTACCATTGGGGATGACATTGAACACTCGGTGCCCTTTACGTAGTGACACTTTGCATACCTTGTGTGTGGTACGCAAAACAAAGAATGTCTCTGCGACTTGTCACATGTGATAACAAAGAATCAATCATTCAAGTCTGCCAACGGAATGAGAGCTGGCGACTGTGTCACGGGATAGCTTTATGATCCGATTTGTCAAGTAGCCAACCACAACTGAACATCATCCAGACCTGGATATTATACGTGCCCAGTGGAGCGTTCACTGTGCAGAAGCAGTGGCCTGTGGGCACAGACTGATTATATTTAAGATTATCTATTATCAGGACTGATGAGGATCTGGACAAAAATGCATTGCCTTTGAAAAGATAGATGCTTCAGACGTGAGTGGAAAAACACAAGGAATGTTTTTGGCCATTACTGCCGAATATATCTCTGTTGGAGAGAAGAGAGTTTTGAGCGGCACGGTGGCGCAGCGGTAGAGTTGCTGCCTCACAGCGCCAGACACCCGGTTTTGATCCTGACTTCGGGTGCTGTCTGTACGGAGTTTGCACGTTCTCCCTGTGACCGGTGTGGGTTTTCTCCGGGCGCTCCGATTTCCTCCCACGCTCCAAAGACGTGCAGGTTTGTAGGTCGATTGGCTTCGGTAAAATTGTCATAAGGTCATGAGGTCACAAGGGATAGGAGCAAAATTAGACCATTGGGGCCATCGAGTCTACTCCGGCGTTCAATCATGGCTGGTCTATCTCCCCCTCCTAACCCCATTCTCCTGCCTTCTCCCCATAACGTCTGACACCTGTACTAATCATGAATTGTCCCTAGTGTGTAGGTTAGTGCTAGTGATTGCCGGTCGGCGAGGAATCGAAGGGCCAAAGGGCCAGTTTCCGCACTGTAAAGCCCTTCACTTCAATGAGTCTATGTGCCAAACACACAAGAAAAACAGTGAAGACTTAATGTCCTAATAAGACCTAATGGATATAGTTGGGTGAGAGTTGGAGCAAATTCACCCGGTTCTTCCTTGCTTATAGAACTGTAGAAAGTGGCCCCAAGTTAAATAATATGAAAAGCCTGTGCATCCACTGTGGATCTATTTAGCTCGTGGGTCAGTGAGGTATTCAGATAGTATCACTGAGTTATACCACACAGAAACACGTCTTTCACCCACCACATGCAAGTCGACCATGTTCTCCATCAGTTCATAAGTGATAGGAGCAGAATTAGGCCATTCAGCCCATCAAGTCCACCCAGCCATTCAATTGTAGCTGATCTATCTCTCCCTCTCAACCCCATTCCCCTGCTTTCCCTGCCTAAACAATATCCATTGACTTGGCCTCCACCACCATCCGTGGCAACGGATTCCACGGATTCACCACCCTCTGACGAAAGATATTCCTCCTCATCTCCTTTCTAAAGGTATGTCCTTTCCTGAGACTGTGACCTCAGGATAAGGGGAATAATAGACACAAAATGCTTGAGTACCTCGGCGGGACAGGCAACATCTCTGTAGAAAAGGTGACGTTTTGGGATAGGTTCACTAGGTTAATTCCCGGAATGGCGGGACTGTCGTATGTTGAAAGGCTGGAGCGATTGGGCTTGTATACACTGGAATTTAGAAGGATGAGGGGGGATCTTATTGAAACATATAAGATAATTAGGGGATTGGACACATTAGAGGCAGGAAACATGTTCCCAATGTTGGGGGAGTCCAGAACAAGGGGCCACAGTTTAAGAATAAGGGGTAGGCCATTTAGAACGGAGATGAGGAAGAACTTTTTCAGTCAGAGAGTGGTGAAGGTGTGGAATTCTCTGCCTCAGAAGGCAGTGGAGGCCAGTTCGTTGGATGCTTTCAAGAGAGAGCTGGATAGAGCTCTTAAGGATAGCGGAGTGAGGGGGTATGGGGAGAAGGCAGGAAAGGGGTACTGATTGAGAGTGATCAGCCATGATAGAAATTGAATGGCGGTGCTGGCTCGAAGGGCTGAATGGCCTACTCCTGCGCCTATTGTCTATTGTCTATTGTCTATTGAGACCCTTCTTTAGACTGAGAGTCAGGGGGGCGGGACAAAGGAAGGATATAGGTGGAGACAGGAAGATAGAGGGAGATCTGGGAAGGGGGAGGGGAAGAGAGGGACAGAGGAACTATCTAAAGTTGGAGAAGTCGATGGAGAAAGGCAGTCAGAGGATCTCTATCATAGATGCTGTGGCCTCTAGTCCTAGACTCTCCCTTGAGTGGAAGCATCCTGTCCACATCCACTCTATCCAGGCCTTTCACTATTCGACTATTCATCGCTTGTCCACGTTCTTCAGGGATGTTGTCCGACCCGTCGAGTTACTCCAACACTTTGTGTCTTCACCTTGAACCTATGATCTCTTGGTTTTGTTACCCTTGCCACTGGAAAATGACTTTGACTGTCTACCCTCTCTGTGCCTCTGATAATTCTATACACTCCTCCCAGGTTGCCGCATCAGCCACCTCCGCTCTTGAGAAAACAAACCCACTCTACCCAATCTCTCCCCACGTCTAAAGTCCGGGCAGCATCCTGATGAATCTCCTCTGCACTTTTCCCAGCGCGAACACATCTTTTCAAGCAGAACAGCAACAGCAATACTCCAACTGCACTCTGTGTTTTGTGAACTTTCAACCTGAGAGTTGTGGATTCTGTGGAATTCTCCGCCACAGAAGGCAGTTGAGGCCGATTCACTGGATGTTTCCAAGAGAGAGTTAGATTTAGCTTTTTGGGCTAACGGAATCAAGGTATATGGGGAGAAAGCAGGAAGGGGGAAGTGATTCTGGATGATCAGCAATGATCATATTGAATGGCGGTGCTGGCTTGAAGGGTCGAATGGCCTACTCCTGCACCCATTTTCTAAGTTTCTATGTTTCTATGGTATCCTGACTTTTATATGCTGTGTGCAGATCTATGAAAACGGACATTCAAGCAAACTATCTATTTCACTTTCAGGGAACTGCAGACACAAACCCCAAGGTTATTCTTTAGTTTAATTTAGTTTAGTTTAGAGATATAGCGCGGAAATAGGCCCCTTGGTCCACCGAGTCCCTGCCGACCAGCGATCCCCGCACATTAACACTATCCTACACACACTAGGGACAATTTAACATTTATACCAAGCCATTTAACCTGCAAATCTACCGCTGCGCCACCATGTCGTATGTTCATCAGTGCCCTGCTATTTACTGCATAAGTCTTACCTCTAATTGAATTCTCAAAATACTTCACCTCACACTTATTCACATTAAATTCCATGTGCCAAATCTCTCACCAACTTTCCAACAGATCTTAAAGAGGTGTATAAAATCATGAGAGGAATAGATTGGGTAGACCCACGGTGTCTCTTGCTCAGAGAAGGGGGAATCAAGAATCAGAGGACATAGCTTTAAGGTGAGGGGGAGAGAGATTTAATAAGAATCTGAGGGGTAACTTTTTCACCCAAAGGGTGGTGGGTGTATGGAACGAGCTGCCGGAGAAGGTAGTTGAGGCAGGGACTATCACACCATTTAAGAAACATTTAGGCAGGTACATGGGATAGGACAGGCTTGGAAGGATATGGACCATACGCAGGCAGGTGGGACGGATGTAGATGGGTCATGTTGGCCGGTATGGACAAGTTGGGCCGAAGGGCCTGTTTCCACGTTGTATCACTCCATGACGCTAACTATATCATTGTGTTGACTTAAGAAACCATCCTTGTTATCCACAAATCCATGGGTCGTACTCCTATTTTGACAATATATTTATCTTGTACAAACATTTCTATCTTCTGAATGAATGGCTCATCATACTTGTTAATATTTATCACTGCAAGCGAGTTGATGTCAATTGTTTAAATATAGCATTTATCTTTTACATGAACATTTTCCTTCATTTGATTATGGATTTTTTTTAAAAACGCATTTGTATTGTGTCCCTCTCATTAAATGGGAAACCAAATGGCCTGGTAAAATAGATTTATGGGGATATTGAAAATCCTTGCAGAGGATGGGAATTGCTTCAATGTTTCTCAAAGTCCAATTAAAGATAATTCTGTCAGAAATCGGTACTTTATAACCCGACAAACATACTTGCTTCAGAGGAATCTTTTTGAAATATTATAATCTGAGGTTTGCGATATTAAATACATTCAGATGCCCACTGAATATGATCCAACAACACCCTTCTATCATTCAAGATCATTTCTCTGACTTTGACCTAAAACACCAGGTGCATGGAAGGAGTCTATGCCCAAATTATATTTTTCGTGAATTCACAACGTTAAGACGAAGTTTTTGAATTAGGGAATTGTCAAAAGACCCATTGATGGGGAATTTATTTAATGCGGTGAAATAATGGCTCATTTCCCCCTCAAGCGTGCAGTTCACCATTAGACAATAGACAATAGGTGCAGGAGTAGGCCATTCGGCCCTTAGATCTGCACCTATCATGGAGATATCTCCACGAGGCAAATTTATCACAATACAATACAATACAATATAATACAATACAATACAATACAATACAATACAATACAATACAATATATCTTTATTGTCATTGTACAGGGGTACAATGAGATTGGGAATGCGCCTCCCATACGATGCAATAAACTAATTAGCTAGTCAGTATTAATTTAAACAACCCAATGAAACAAATTAGAACAGTTTTAAAACAGAATAAAGTGCAAGTAGCTCTGTGCCGGTTCACTGTGCGATGTGACCATCCGGCTCAGCAGGACCGGTTCATAGCAGCTATGGTCCTGGGGATGAAGCTGTTCCTGAGTCTGGAGGTGCGGGCGTAGAAGGCCTTGTAGCGTCTGCCCGATGGTAGAAGTTCGAACAGACTGTTGCAGGGGTGTGAAGAGTCTTTGTGGATGCTGGTGGCTTTTCTGAGGCATCGTGTGTTGTAGATGCCCTCCAAGGCTGGTAGCTGTGTTCCGATGGTCCTCTGAGCTCTATGGACTACCCGCTGAAGAGCTTTCCTCTCTGCCTCTGTGCAGCTGAGGTACCACACAGGGATGCCATGTGTTAGGATGCTCTCTATGGTGCAGCGGTAGAAGGCCGTCAGCAGCTGTTGGGGTAGACCAGACTTCAGTGGTCTTAGGTAGAACAGTCGTTGCTGTGCCTTCTTGACCAGCACAATTGGGGCGGCACGGTGGCGCAGTGGTAGAGATTGTCTAGTCGTCACCGTGTGGTCGTAGTTGGCGCAGTTGGCGTGAGTGTGGTTGTGGTCCTTGTGAGTGTGGTCCTTGTGAGTGTGGTCCTTGTGAGTGTGGTCCTTGTGAGTGTGGTCCTTGTGAGTGTGGTCCTTGTGAGTGTGGTCCTCGTGAGTGTGGTCCTTGTGAGTGTGGTCCTTGTGAGTGTGGTCCTCGTGAGTGTGGTCCTCGTGAGTGTGGTCCTTGTGAGTGTGGTCCTCGTGAGTGTGGTCCTCGTGAGTGTGGTCCTTGTGAGTGTGGACCTCGTGAGTGTGGTCCTCGTGAGTGTGGTCCTCGTGAGTGTGGTCCTTGTGAGTGTGGTCCTCGTGAGTGTGGTCCTTGTGAGTGTGGTCCTCGTGAGTGTGGTCCTCGTGAGTGTGGTCCTCGTGAGTGTGGTCCTCGTGAGTGTGGTCCTAGTGAGTTGTGGTAAAAAAACTGTATTCTCACCATCCTCCGAGACTAAACTGACCCCCAATCTCTGTGGCTACGCTAGCCTCCTCAGATGTGGACACTCCCCATTACGTCTCAAATCTCACCCACAAGCATGCAAAACAGACAGAAACTAGAAATATTAAACATAGCCATAATACAATGACAGTAACTAATTTAAGCACAAATGGCTCCTACGGACACAAAGTGCTGGAGTAGACACAAAAGGCTGGAGTAACTCAGCGGGTCAAACAGCATCTCTGGAGAAAAGAAGGAATGGGTGAAGAAAGGTCTCCACCCAAAACGTCACTTCTTCCTTCTTTACATTTATACCAAATCTATTTACTTGTACGTCTTTGGATTGTGGGAGGAATTTTCCCAGTTTTTTTGGCTGCCAGTGTACAAATGTTTTCTCAAATCTATGTATTTTTCTTGTTGATTGAAGTCGATAATAGATATTAAGCACTCACCAGACAATATTATTGTCAAAATAATGGTTGGTAGCAGTTTCCACAATTACACCTAATACAGTTACATAATCATCCGCCTTGCATGAAAGCAAGTGGTAAAGGTTATCACTGCAAATGAGTCATGCTTGATTTATTGATTCTCAATTCAAGTGTTATTTTACCTTGTGAAATTTGAGAATATTAATACGTTTTAATATAAACGTGATGTGTGGCGCGGTGGCGCAGCGGTAGAGTTGCTGCCTCACAGCGCCAGAGACCCGGGTTCGATCCCGACCACGGGTGCTGTCTGAGATAAAGAACAACGATGATAAAGGAAACGGGCCATTGTTAGGTGTTTGTTGGGTGAAAACGAGAAGCTGGTGTGACTTGGGTGGGGGAGGGATGGAGAGAGAGAGAGGGAACGCCGGGGCTACTTGAAGTTAGAGAAATCAATGTTCACACCACTGGGCTGTAAGCTGCCCAAGCAAAATACGAGACGCTGTTCCTCCAATTTGCGCTCAGCCTCACTCTGACAATGGAGGAGGTCCAGGACAGAAAGGTCAGTGTGGAAATGGGAAGGGGATTTAAAGTGTTTAGCAATCGGGAGATCAGGTAGGTTCAGGCGGACTGAGCGAAGGTGTTCAGCGAAACATTCGCCCAGTCTACGTTTGGTCTCACCGATGTATGAGAGTCCACATCTTCAAGTCTATTTTCAAGTCTGACAATGTTAAATAAAAACTTCACCTATATTCACCTATTACTTAAGATAGACACAAAGTGCTGGAGGAGCTCAGTATGCCGGCCCTGATGTGTTCTGGCCTTTTCCTACCTCCAGTCCCCCCCTTTCTATTTTCGGTCTGAAGAAGGGTTTCGATCCGAAATGTCACCTATCCTTTTTCTCCAGAGATGCTGCCTGTCCCGCTGAGTTACTCCAACACTCCAACATGTCTGTCTTCGGTATAAACCAGCATCTGCAGTTCCTTCCTATACTTCACCAGGCTTTGCCCCTTGCCCCATCTCTCTTCTAGATGTCTATTCCCCCTGTAATCAGTCTGAAGAAGGGTCCCGACCCAAAACGTCACCTATCCATGTTCTCCCAGGATGCTGCCTGACCCGCTGAGTTACTCCAGCACTCTGTGAAACGTCACCTATCCATGTTCTCCAGAGATGCTGCCTGACCCGCTGAGTTACTCCAGCACTCTGTGAAACATCACCTATCCATGTTCTCCAGAGATGCCACCTGACCCGCTGAGTTACTCCAGCACTCTGTGAAACGTCACCTATCCATGTTCTCCAAAGATGCTGCCTGACCCGCTGAGCTACGAGTCTACTTTAGTTTAGTTCAAATTCAGTTTATTGTCACGAGTACCGAGGTACAGTGAAAAGCTTTTGTTGCGTTCTATCCAGTCAGCGGAAAGACAATACGTGATGACAATTGATCAATTTACAAGTATATAGTCTGAAGAAGGGTCTCAACCCGAAACACCACCCATTCCTTCTCTCCCGAGATGCTGCCTGACCTGCTGAGTTACTCCAGCATTTTGTGAATAAATCGATTTGTACCAGCATCTGCAGTTATTTTCTTATACTACAAGTATATAGATATACAGAAACATAGAAAATAGGTGCAGGAGTAGGCCATTCAGCCCATCGCGCCAGCACCGCCATTCAATATGATCATGGCTGATCATCCAAAATCAGTACCCCGTTCCTGCTTTTTCCCCCATATCCCTTGGTTCCGTTAGCCCTGAAAGCTAAATCTAACTCTCTCTTGAAAACATCCAGTGAATTGGCCTCCACTGCCTTCTGTGGCAGAGAATTCCACAGAATCCACACAATTCAACATGATAAGGGAATATTGTTCAGTGCAAGGTAAAGCCAGTAAAGTCCGATCACAGATAGTCCGAGGGTCACCAATGAGGCAGATAGTAGTTCAGCAATGCTCTCTGGTTGCAGTAGGATGATTCAGTTGCCGACTCCAGCATTCTTTAAACGTAAATTGCTTAATATATTTACATCTGTTGTGTTTAAATGCCCATTCTCTGCCTGTACATGTTTGCTGTACGTTACACTGACATCGTCAACAACTGCTTCTTTTGTTGTGCACTTAGAAAGCTCAATAGCAATTAATTTTAGCCCGAGCTGCTTAAATGGTTATTAATAATACCTGCAGAAGCAATTTTTTTTGTTGTTGCTGGAATGTGATGTCTATTTGCTCTCACTTCAGTGAGTCATCTTTGGACTATCAGCATCAGGCAATGTTTCAGCGGGGCTAATTGAATGCTATTTTTCCCAGTGTGAAGTGTCCTTCAGCGTCTTTCTGTGGATCTGGAAGAGAGGATGGCAGGAGTAATTATTCGCAACGGAGACATTAATTCTTGCTGCATCTGGCATTTTAGATGAGAACCCGTGTGTTGATTTGCACGAACCATGTTTAGTGCTCTTTTAACATATGCATGGCAATATTTGACTCCGCACACAGTCCCTGTGACATACCTGAAAGAGATTTGCTAAACCCGGCATCAATGATTCATATTGCTAATTGGATGGCACCGCGGGTCACGACCCTGTGTTGTAGGGCACGGATTGAAGGTGTGATCGTTCGTGCAGTGAGTTACTGAATTTTGCTTTGAGCTAAGCCTGACCAAATCCCAGGGGGAGGCCAGGGCAAGTCAGAGCTCTTGGTAGCATCAACGCACATCCCATCATCTAGTCACACATCAGCATTAATATCATCAGAAGCATTGTAGCAGGTTTCCACACTATAGGCAAACGAACCTGTGGAAAATATTAAATCACCGCCACCAAAATGAAGACTGGAATTAATAAGGATGGCAAAACCTATAATTAAATCTTAGTCTTATTTGTGCAAATTCTGTGAAACAAATTACAACTGCACACGGTGAATGCTATATAATTATACTCTGTCTACCACCTTTGATTTAGCTGTGACTGCTCATTAAAGTGAAGGATGGTGACAACAATGGAAATAATGTGTTCTGGACCTGACTGAGAGAAGAGAACAGGGGGAATGGCTTGGTAATTTTTTTCCGTGCACAGGACTGGTGAATTTAAATAGCAAAGTGAACTTCCATACAGATTTCAGCCTTCATTTCCCGCACAGATTGCCCAATATTGATTGAGAGGATAGACACAAAATGCTGGAGTAACTCAGCGGGACGGGCGGCATCTCTGGAGAGAAGGAATGGGTGACGTTTCGGGTCGAGACCCTTTGTCAGACTGAGAGTCAGGGGAGAGGGAGATACAGAGATAAGGAGGTGTGCGGTGTGAAAACGAGACAAAGGGGATGGAGATCAAGGAAAATGTAGAATAGATCATTGTTAGCTGGGGGAGGGTGACGACGAAGTGTACAGAGATAACATGTAATTGGGGACAGTCAGGCTGGTGGGAGAACTGGGAAGGGGAGAGGGATGAGGAGAGAGGGAAAGCAAGGGTTACTTGAAGTTAGAGAAGTCAATGTTCATACCGCTGGGGTGTAAGCTGCCCAAGCAAAATATGAGGTTCTGTTCCTCCAGTTTGCGCTGGGCCTCACTCTGACAGTGGAGGAGGCCCAGGACAGAAAGGTCAGTGTGGGAAAGGGAAGGGGAGTTAAAGTGTTGAGCAACCGGGAGATTGATCGATAAGTTTTTATTTCGGTGAGACTGAGTTGTGAGTTTTATACACCTTGCATGTTTCAAGCCATGGCTGGAGGCTGTCACCATGAGTCCACTCACGTTGTCACGGGGAGAGCGTGCGAACTCCGTACAGACAGCGTCCGAGGTCAGGATCGAACCCGGAGTCTCCGGCGCCGTAAGGCAGCAACTCTACCGTGCGCCACCGTGCTGCCCGTAACCAAAAGAACTTGCCCGACTTTGTCCTGGCCCTTCTCTCTTCCAGTTTTCTCCCTCCATTGCCATCAGTCTGAAGAGTCTGTACATTTTCCCTGTGACCGTGTGGGTTTTCTCTGGGTACCACAACCAGAGAGCAGTGCTGAACTGTTATCTGCCTCTTTGGTGACCCTCGGACTATCCATGATCGGGCTTTGCTGGCTTTACCTTGCACAAAACTCTATTCCATTATCATGTTTCGATACACTTGTAAATGGATTGATTGTAATCATGTATTGTCTTTCTGCTGACTGGATAGCAGGCAACAAAAAGCTTTTCACTGTACACGTGACAATAAACTAAACTGAAACTGAATTGAACTGAATTGGAACTGAACTGAAACTGATGAAGGGTCTCAACCCGAAACGTAACCTATTCCTTTTCTCCAGAGATGCTGTCTGTCTTAACATACAAATTCCAACGTCCATTGACATCCTGCTGGTGTCAATGAACATCTATTAGTTGATCAAGAGGAACATTCTCATTATTTTAGATCTTGCCGTGCTTTGCAGCCAGTGTCAAACTTGGACCCGATGAATATCTTCAAAGGTGACAACTCAGGGAAACAAGAGACATAATTGCATTTTCCCAATTTGTAACTTGGCAGGTGTAAACCTTTTGAGGCTGGTGTTGATCAACTTCCATTTTAATGACAACAAACTTTAATTAAATGGTAACGACAAAAAAATGGTAGGGCGGCACGTTGGCGCAGCGGTTAGAGTTGCTGCCTTACAGAGCTTGCAGCGCCGGAGACCCGGGTTTGATCCCGACTACGGGTGCTGCCTGTACGGAGTTTGTACTTTCTCCCCGTGACCTACGTGGGCGTTTCCCCGGGATCTTCGGTTTCCTCCCACCAAAGACGTACAGGTTTGTAGGTTAATTGGCTTGGTGTATGTGTAAATTGTCCCTAGTGTGTGTTAGTGTGCGGGGATCGCAGGTCGGTGCGGACTCGGTGGGCCGAAGGGCCTGTTTCCGCGCTGTATCTCGAAACTAAACTAAACTAAACAGACGGATTGAGGTGGAACTAATGGTATGCAAGGAGCATTCCTATTATTACTTGATGCTGATAATTTGATTTTATAAATGTTATATAATTTATCAACGTTCTTCACATTTGGCCTACTTTGGGAATGAATAAACATCGAATCATAATCGTTTTCGGGCTTGTTTCCATTTAAATTGCATCGCAATAGATTTTGTTAATAACATCCATCCCAGAAATTAGCATACTTTGTATTCTATCTCATCGAGCCCAGGGCTGGCAATTAACTCGGGTGTGCAGTAACTTGTTTGCTGCAATTGTACAATATTTGCATTGAGTCTTTCAATTTGCTAATTTGAATCTTCTTTCCTTCTTTAGACATAAGTTAAGTCACAGTCATAGAGTCATAGAGTGATACAGTGTGGAAACAGGCCCTTCGGCCCAACTTGCCCACACCGGCCAACAACGTCCCAGCTACACTAGTCCCACCTGCCAGCGTTATAGACTATAGACAATAGGTGCAGGAGTAGGCCATTCGACCCTTTGAGCCAGCACTGCCATTCAATGTGATCATGGCTGATCATTCACAATAAGTACCCCGTTCCTGCCCTCTCCCCATACCCCCTGACTCCGCTATCCTTAAGAGCTCTATTTCTCTTGAAAGCATCCAGAGAATTGGCCTCCACTGCCTTCTGAGGCAGAGAATTCCACACACGTTTGGTCCATACCCCTCCAAACCTGTCCTATCCATGCACCTGTCTAACTGTTTCTTAAACGATGGAATAGTCCCAGCCTCAACTACCTCCTCTGGCAGCTTGTTCCAGACACACCACCACCCTTTGTGTGAGAAAGTTACCCCTCAGATTCCTATTAAATCTTTTCCCCTTCACCTTGAGCCCATGTCCTCTGGTCCTCGATTCCCCTACTCTGAGCAAGAGACTCTGTGCATCTACCCGACCTGTTCCTCTCATGTCCCAGTAAACTCTGCCTCTATTGGTCTTTACAGATCCTTGCGGCACTGGGAAAATAATAGTTGCATTTATCGCAGTTTATCACAGACAATGCAAATGGGATTTATTGTGCATTTGCTTAAATAGGAACAAAGAAATACTGGGAAATCTTCTGACTTTATACACAATTATTTTCTAAATGAAGAGACAATCCAGAAATCGGAGGTGCAAAGGGACTTGGGATTGCTGGTGCAGGACTCCGAAAAAGGTCATTTGCAAGTCGAATCGGTCGTAAGGAAGGCAAATTCAATGCTAGCATTTATATCAAGAGGACTGGAATACACAAACCGGAGATGTAATGCTGAGGCTCTACAAGACGCTGGTCAGGTCTCATTTGGGAATCGAGTGAGCAAATATGGTCCACATATCTGAGGAAGGATGTGCTGGCTCTTTTAAGGCACAGATGAACAAATTCTTGATTAGAACGGGTGTCAAGGGTTATGGGGAGAAGGCAAGAAAATGGGATTAGGAGGCGGAGATCAGCTATGATTGAATGGCGGAGTGGACTCGAGGGGCTGGAATGGCCTAATTCTACTCCTATAACTTGTGAACTTGTGAACAATTTTCATTGCTTTCAAGAAAGGTTTATGAATCCAGACGAGGGAAAAACTGAAACTGGTTGGCACGGTGGCGCAGCAGGAGTATTGTTGCCTTATGGCGCCAGAGATCCAGGTTTCAGCCAGACCACGGGTGCTGTCTGTACGGAGTTTGTACGTTCTCCTCGTGACCTGCGTGGATTTTTTCAGGCTGCTCCAGTTTCCTCGCACACTCCAAAAACGTACAAGTTTGTAGGCTATTTGGCTTTGGTAGACTTGTGAATAATGCCTAGTGTGTAGCATAGGGTCTCTGGCGCTGTGAGGCAGCAGCTCTACCATCTGCACCACCGTGCCACCCTTATAGGTAGATGGATGCAAGGAAATCCAGGGCGTTTACTAAGTTAATTCCCGGAATGGCGGGCCTGTCATATGATGAAAGACTGGAGCGACTAGGTTTGTATACACTGGAATTTAGAAGGATGAGAGGGGATCTTATCGAAACGTATAAGATTATTAAGGCGTTGGACACGTTAGAGGCAGGAAACATGTTCCCAATGTTGGGGGAGTCCAGAACAAGGGGCCACAGTTTAAGAATAAGGGGTAGGCCATTTAGAACTGAGATGAGGAAAAACCTTTTCAGTCAGAGAGTTGTGAATCTGTGGAATTCGCTGCCTCAGAAGGCAGCGGAGGCCAATTCTCTGAATGCATTCAAGAGAGAGCTAGATAGAGCTCTTAAGGATAGCGGAGTCAGGGGGTATGGGGAGAAGGCAGGAACGGGGTACTGATTGAGAATGATCAGCCATGATCACACTGAATCGACAAGGTCCCACATAGGAGATTAGTGGGCAAAATTAGGGCACATGGTATTGGGGGTAGGGTACTGACATGGATAGAAAATTGGTTGACAGACAGAAAGCAAAGAGTGGGGATAAATGGGTCCCTTTTGGAATGGCAGGCAGTGACCAGTGGGGTACCGCAAGGTTCGGTGCTGGTTCGGTGCTGGGACCCCAGCTATTTACGATATACATTAATGACTTAGACGAAGGGATTAAAAGTACCATTAGCAAATTTGCAGATGATACTAAGTTGGGGGGTAGTGTGAATTGTGAGGAAG
Source organism: Rhinoraja longicauda (assembly GCF_053455715.1). NCBI lineage: Eukaryota > Metazoa > Chordata > Chondrichthyes > Rajiformes > Arhynchobatidae > Rhinoraja > Rhinoraja longicauda. The sequence goes on from NC_135970.1 coordinate 34,188,815, forward strand.
ATGCAATAAGGCTGCAGGGTGACTTGGACAGGTTGTGTGAGTGGGCGGATACATGGCAGATGCAGTTTAATGTAGATAAGTGTGAGGTTATTCACTTTGGATCGGACCCTGGTCCCTGGCGCTGTGAGGAAGTAACTCTACCGCTGCGCCACCGTGCCGCCTGATGTGAGGCTCGTAGCAGTGTGGGGTGAGTGATAACTGAATTGTCAACGTGCGAGTAGGTTGATAACTTCTTCTCACAGTTTCCCAGAATCGATCGACACGCAACCTACTGGGTCATACATCACAACAAAGAAACGCATCAAACCTATTGAGACCTTTATTCTGACATCGCGTTTCCACATGAATTAGTGTCACTTAACGGTTTGAAGTGTTAATTTGAGCTCTTTACGAAACAGAAAGGTTAGTGAGGATTTCACCCCGTCCCCCATTTCAATTGATGAGCCGGAATGATTAGCGAAAATTGTTTTAAAAGAATGCTGAAGGAACAAAGATAACGATGAAATATTGATCAGCAATCCTCTCGCCGAACTCCGGAGCAGTGCTACTGATGTCAACAGTTTAGACCCCTGCTGAATTATTAACGCACAGGAGACACAGACTGTGCCGAGCATCGGCACAGGTGACCTAATGGGACGAGTTGCAGATCGACAGGGTGGCACGGCACGGTGGCGCAGCGGTAGAGTTGAGCAGTAGAGTCACAGCGCCAGAGACCCGGGTTCCATCCCGACCACGGGTGCTGTTTGTACGGAGTTTGCACGTTCTCCCCGTAACCTGCGTGGGTTTCCTCCCAGTGCTCTCGATTCCTCCCCACACCTGTGTAGGAAGGAACTGCAGAAGCTGGCTTAAATCAAAGATAGACACAAAATGCTGGAGTAACTCAGCGGGACAGGCAGCATCTCTGGAGAAAACGAATCGTCACCCGAAATGTCACCTGTTCCTTTTCTCCAGAGATGCTGTCTGACCCGCTGAGTTGCTCCAGCTTTTTGTGTCAATCTTCCCTGAAAATAACGAAGATATCCCTGAAAAATCCCTAAGATGTCCCTGAAGAAGGGTCTCGACCCTAAACATCACCCATTCCTTCTCTCCAGAGATGCTGCCTGTCCGGCTGAGATACTCCAGCATTTTGTGTCTATCTTCAATTTAAACCAGCATCTGCAGTTCTTTCTTACACACTAAGATGTCCCTACGCCCTGTTTACCTAGATTACCCATCCTCTCCCCCACGACAATACACCACTTACATCATCACTATGAGCTCTTCAAGCAAGCAGCCACCAATGTGACATTTCATGTGGCGGGACTGTCATATGTTGAAAGACTGGAGCGACTAGACTTGTATACACTGGAATTTAGAAGGATGAGAGGAGATCTTATCGAAACGTATAAGATTATTAAGGGGTTGGACACGTTAGAGGCAGGAAACATGTTCCTAATGTTGGGGGAGTCCAGAACAAGGGGCCACAGTTTAAGAATAAGGGGTAGGCCATTTAGAACTGAGATGAGGAAAAACTTTTTCAGTCAGAGAGTTGTGAATCTGTGGAATTCTCTGCCTCAGATGGCAGTGAAGGCCAATTCTCTGAATGCATTCAAGAGAGAGCTAGATAGAGCTCTTAAGGATAGCGGAGTCAGGGAGTATGGGGAGAAGGCAGGAACGGGGTACTGATTGAGAATGATCAGCCATGATCACATTGAATGGCGGTGCTGGCTCGAAGGGCCGAATGGCCTCCTCCTGCACCTATTGTCTATTATCTATTGTCTATTGTCATTGAATGCCAACTGAAAATGTAAATAAACTCTGTTAATAAGCAATGATTTCCCGTTGTGACTCCAATATTTACATGCATGGAGAACTCTATTCAATTAGTCAAACTTGATTTCCCTTTCATAAAACTTTGTTTGACTCTATAATGTTTAATGATTTTGCTCATGTCCTGCTGAGTTGGACTTAAACCAGTCTGGTCGAGGTATTGAGTGATGGGCAGGGAGTCAAAGGAGATGGAACTAAAGAATTGAAGTTTGTATTTTTATAATTTATTGAATCTTTTTTTATTAATTAAAGTGGGTTTTTTTTTGCATACAGTTCAGTGGCAATCCGACCATACATTCGATACAATCATACAAGCATAAGGGTGTAAGACAGTAGACTACACTGAGGTTAGTTCAGTTTCAGGATACAGCGTGGAAACAGGCCCTTTGGCCCACTGAGTCCGCGCCGATCAGCGATCACCCCATAAACTAACACTATCCAACACACAATTTTTACCGAAGCCAATTAGCCTACAAACCTGTACATCTTTGGAGTGTGGGAGGAAACCGGAGCATCCGGAGAAAACCCACGCAGGTCACGGGGAGAACGTACAAACTCTGTACCGACGGCACTCATGGTCAGGATCGAACCCGGGTCTCTGACACTGTAAGGCAGCAACTACCGCTGCGCCACCATGCCACCTTCTCCGAGCACAAGAGTCTTCAGTTTAATTTATTATTGTCCCGTGTGCCGAGGTACAGTGAAAAGCTTTTAGTTGCGTGCTATCCAGTCAGTGAAAAGACTATACATGATTACAATCAAGCCGTCCACAGTGTACAGATACAGGATTAAACGTTTAGTGCAAGATGACGTCTGATTAAAGATATTTCAAAGGTCTCCAGTGAGGTAGATGGGAGGTCAGGATATTACGGTAGCTACTGAATATAATGATCATATACCCGCTGGACAGCTGGAAGTAAGAATGATTCTGACGAAGGGTCTCCACTTGATACGTCACCTGTCCATGTTCTCCAGAGATGCTGCCTGACCCGCTGAGTTACTCCAGCACTCTGTGAAACGTCACCTGTCCATGTTCTCCAGAGATGCTGCCTGACCCGCTGAGTTACTCCAGCACTCTGTGTCTTTCTTAAGAATTTCTTTGAACCATTTCAAAACACTTGACTTTTGGCTCTTGAAATAAAGGACAAGAGAAAGCAGGAGGAGGCAGGGAGGAAAGGGAGAGTTCTTAAGAAGAACCACAGATACTGGTTTATCCCAAAGATCAATACAAAGTGCTGGAGTAACTCAGCGGGTCAGGCAGCATCTCTGTACAAAAAGGGTAGGTTACGTTTCGGGTCGTTACCTTTTTTTTCACAGGTAACTTCAGGTAGTTTGCATTGGTCAACTGAAAACTGTGGATATACAGGAAGAATGAATGAATCGTGTACAGTACATTGCGATAGTTTCTAAAAGCAATTTGTTATGGAGCCAACCAGGTTGTTTTGGAACTGCTAAAGCAAAGCTAGACTGGTTTGATAAATGATGTCTGATTAATAGATCCTGAGGAGGTGCTGATTACACTGTATTCAAATTTATTCCTCTTCTTGAGAGTGAGAAACGAGTGCTTTAAATGAAATTTAAATGGATCTTATTGAAACATTAAAAATTCTTAAGGTAGACACAAAATGCTGGAGTAACTCAGCGGGACAGGCAGCATCTCTGGAGAGAAGAGAAGGAATTGTTTCGTGTCGAGACATCACCCCTTCCTTTTCTCCAGAGATGCTGCCTGTCCCGCTGAGTTACTCCAGCATTTTGAGTCTACCTTCGATTTAAACCTGCATCTGCAGTTCTTTCCCACACATACTAAGATTTTTAAGGGATTGGACAGGCTAGATGTAGGATAAACATTCCCCATGTTGGGGGAGTCCATAAACAGGGGTCCTGGTGTAAGAGAAAGGGGTAGGTCATTTAGGACTGAGATGAGGAAAAACCTTTTCACTCAGAGAGTTGAGAATCTGTGGAATTCTCTGCCACAGAAGGCAGTGGAGGCCAATTCACTGGATGTTTACAATTGAGAGTTAGATTTAGCTCTTAGGGCTAACGGAATCAAGGGATACGGGGAGAAAGCAGGAACGGGGTACTGATTCTGGATGATCAGCCATGATCATATTGAATGGCTCGAAGGGCCGAATAGCCTACTCCAGCACCTATTTGCTATGTTTCTATGTTTCTATCTTTCTATGTCTCTAAATCAGTGAAGAGAAAAAGAATGAAGATAAAATTGGCTAACGTGGATTGGAAAAAATGGATTATTGAATAAAGCAGTAGAGGGCAGAGGCAGATATTGAAGGAGATAATTCACGACCCCCAAAATATATCTCAATGAAGGGTAAAGTTTCTAGATGTGGGGGCTGGTGAGGGCAATGGTCCTCTGTGGAGAGTGGTGGAATAAACGATAAATTGCCTTAGTTTATTGTTTAGTTTATTGTCACGTGTACCGAGGTACAGTGAAAAGCTTTTGTTGCGCGCTAACCAGTCAGCGGAAAGACAATACATGATTACAATCGAGCCATCCACAGATACATGATAAAAGAATAATGTTTAGCGCAAGATAAAGTCCAGAAAAGTCCGATTAAAGATAATTTGAGGGTCCCCAACGAGGTGGATGGTAGATTTTAGATTTAGATTTAGATTTAGAGATACGGCGCGGAAACAGGCCCTTCAGCCCACCGAGTCGGCGCCGCCCAGCGATCCCCGCACATTAACACTATCCTACACACACTAGGGACAATTTTTACATTTACCCAGTCAATTAACCTACATACCTGTACGTCTTTGGAGTGTGGGAGGAAACCGAAGATCTCGGAGAAAACCCACGCAGGGGAGAACGTACAAACTCCGTACAGACGGCGCCCGTAGCCAGGATCGAACCTGAGTCTCCGGCGCTGCATTGGCTGTAAGGCAGCAACTCTACCGCTGCCCAACCCTGCCGCCCGGTAGGTCAGGACTGCTCTCGAGTTGACGGTAGGATGGTTCAGTTGCCTGATAACAGCTGGGAAGAAACTGTCCCTGAATCTGGAGGTGTGTGTTTTCACACATCTGTACCTCTTGCCCGATGGGAGAGGGGAGAAGAGGGAGTGGCCGGGGTGAGACTGGTCATTGATTAGACAATAGATAATAGACAATAGGTGCAGGAGGAGGCCATTCGGCCCTTCGAGCCAGCACCGCCATTCAATGTGATCATGGCTGATCATGCTGCTGGCCTTGCCGAGGCAGCGTGAGGTGCTGATGGAGTCACAGGAAGGGAGGATGGTTTGTGCGATGGTCTAGGCTGCATCCACAACGTGTAGTGCCTTGCAATGAGACAATGTGATAACATAGATCTATCGTGAACAGTGATCGATGGTCAGTGTGGACTCGTTGAACCAAAGGGCCTGTTTCCATGCTGTATCTTTCAATCGATCAAAAACTAACCATGGCAAACTAAGGAAGTCATGGAGTGTGTGTGTTTTTTGTAAACCTTGCATCTACATTCAATGTCATTTAGTAATTTTGTGTGGCACGGTGGCGCAGCAGTAGTATTGCTGCCTCACAGCGCCACAGACCCGGGTTTGATCCTGACTACGGGTGCTGCCTGAACGGAGTTTATACCTTCTCCCCGTGACCAGGTTGGGCTTTATCCATGTGCTCTGGTTTCCTCCCACACTCCGAAGACGTACAGGTTTTCAGGTTCATTGAAACATAGAAGCACAGAAACATAGAAAATAGGTGCAGGAGGAGGCCATTTGGCCCTTCGAGCCAGCACCGCCATTCATTGTGATCATGGCAGATCATCCACAATCAGTAACCCGTGCCTGCCTTCTCCCCATATCCCTTGATTCTGCTAGCCCCTAGATTTCTATTGACTTGGAAGAAACTGTCCCTTTTCACTGTACCTTGGTCCATGTGACAGGAAACTAAACTCTAAACTGTAAACTGTAAAAATTGTAAATTGTCCGAGTGTGTGTTGGATGGTGTTAATGTGTGGGGACTGCTGGTCGGCATAGAGGAAATTTAGAGTCTCTCTGAGGATCCTTCAGTGCTTCTACTCTGGGACTGTAGAGAGCATCTTGTCCGGCAACATCACAGTCTGGTTTGGGAACAGCTCTGCCCAGGACAGGTAGGCTCTGCGGAGAATAGTGCTTTCGGCTGATCGCACCATGGGAACTACACTCGCCCCCCTGCAGGACCTATACATCAGGAGGTGCAGATCCAGAGCCAGCAACATTATGGGGGACTCCTACCACCCCAGCAACGGACTGTTCCCGCTGCTACGGTCAGGCAAACGCCTCCGCTGTCACGCTGTGAAATCAGAGAGGATGAGACGGAGTTTCTTCCCACAGGCCATCAGGACTGTTAACTCTCATATCACCAGGGACTAATTTAATCTACTGTATTAATTTATTTTTTGTTTAATTAAAAAAAAAAAAATCCTATTCTGTTTTGTAGTTTAGCACAATCCGCAGGCGTTGCCACTTTCATTTCACTGCACATCTTGTATATGTATCTGAGAAATAAACTTGACTTGACTTGACTTGGACTCGGTGGGCCAAAGGCCTTTTTCCGCGCTGTATTGCTAAACTAAACTAAACTAAACTAATCTACAAACAAAGATAATTTTGGCCAAAATTTTGCTGAATTATAGCTCGACTGCCTAAAATTAAGCAAGCATTCAGTTCCTGGATCATACTTTTGACATCAGTGCATGGATTGATTAAGCTGTGAAACATGTTTTGTTTGCTTGTATAGTGAATGCCAAATCAAACATAAAAGCACTCAAATAGAAAGTACAGCTTTGAAGTCGATCCTGCATTCCTGCCTGGCTGCCTAAAGACAAAGAAAACAGAGTGATGCCAGTTATTTTGGCATTCGGTGCTACAACCTGAAGCCAAATTTCCTTTAAATCAGCTTTATGTAACTAACTAACTGCATCATTTTAACTCGGACATCTTTTTATCATTGGCTTCACTGATTCAAACAATAAGCACCTGTTTAGTGCAAGGTAAAGTTAGTAAAGTCCGATCAAATATAGTCCAATGGTCTCCAATGAGGTAGATAGTAGTTCAGCACTGCTCTCTGGTTGTGGTAGGATGGTTCAGTTGCCTGATAACAGCTGGGAAGATACTGTCACTGAATCTGGAGGTGTGCGTTTTCACATTTCCGTACCTCTTGCCTGATGGGAGAGGGGAGAAGAGGGAGTGGCCGGGGTGAGACTGGTCCTTGATCATGCTGCTGGCCTTGCCGAGGCAGCGTGAAGTTTAGATGAAGTCAATGGAAGGGAGATTGGTTTGCGTGATGGTCTGGGCTGGGTTCTGTCCACAATTCTGCATTTCTCACATTTGTACATACTGCTATCCAGTCTCCCAGCAACCCCTGACATGTTTCAAATTATCACAACATATTTTTACGTATTTCAAAAGTCTCCCTCCACATGTTGCTACCTCTCTCTACCCTTCCTTTAAGAACTGCCAACTCTCTTTACCAAGCACTGTTTTAGAATGCACACAGCTGTGTTGTGAAGAATAATTTCTGAAGAAGGGTCTTGACCCAAAATGTCACCCATTCCTTCTCTCCACTGCCTGTCCTGCTGAGTTACTCCGGCATTTTGTATCTATCCTTGGAGTAGGCCAGGAATTCCTTCCTACACTGCTAATTTTAGCCCAAATCCGGATCTCTGGCGCTATGAGGCCTCAACTCTACTGCTGAGTCCTGTAGAGAAGGGCACAATAGGACTGTCTAAAAATTTCTAATGGAAATTCAGAGGGAATGATACTCAGGAACAGAACCAAAACAAAAAGAATTGCCAACTATTATTGTGCCTAACTTCTTTAGTTAAGAGATACAGCACGGAAACAGTTCCTTCGGCCCACCGGGTCCGTGCCGACCAGCGATCCCCACACATTCACGCTATCCTGCGCCCACTAGGGACAATTTTTACATTTATACCAAGCCAATTCACCTACAAACCTGTACGTCTTTGGAGTGTGGGAGGAAACCGAAGATCTCGGAGAAAACCCACGCAGGTCATGGGGAGAACGTACAAACTCCGTACAAACAGCACCTGTAATCAGGATCGAAGCCGGGTCTCTGGTGCTGCAAGGGCTGTAAGGCAGCAACTCTACCGCTGCCCCACCGTATCAAATACTGTACTTTTTTGTCTATTTAAAATTGCCACTCTCACTTTCATTATGTTAATACAATTAATATTCAGGAAATTAAACATGTGGGTACATGATTTTCTGAATGTATAATTAATCTAAGTTCCATGGATGATTTGTTTATTTCAGTGATGTATAAATCTCTCAGATATAAATCTGTGGCAGTCAGTGTACCTTTTGTGACATTTCTAATTAAACCACACAAAAATGAAATGAACACCATAATGCCTTATGAATTCAACAGGGAATTCTGTGGAATTTGAGCTGTGGAAAGCCACTGTTTTATTTGATACTTATTCACAGGGCGGCACGGTGGCGCAGTGGTAGAGCTGCTGCCTTACAGCGCTTACAGCGCCAGAGACACGGGTTCGATCCTGGCTACGGGCGCTGTCTGTACGGAGTTTGTACGTTCTACCCATGAATGCGTGGGTTTTTTTCCGAGATCTTCGGTTTCCTCCCACACTCCAAAGACGTACAGATTTGTAGGTATAAATGTAAATTGTCCCTAGTGTGTGTGTGTGGGATAGTGTTAGTGTGCGGGGATCGCTGATCGGTGCGGACTCGGTGGGCCAAAGGGCCACGCTTTATATCTAAACTAAACTAAACTAAACTAAACTGAACATAGAGGGCAGGAAGGAACAGCAGATGCTGGTTTGAACCGAAGATGGACACAAAAACCTGGGGTAACTCAACGGGACAGGCAGCATCTCTCGAGAGAAGGAATGGGTGGCGTTTCAGGTCGAGACTCTTCTTCAAACATAGAGGGTGGTGGGTGTATGGAATGCGCTGCCAAAGGAGGTATTTGAGGCAGGTACCAAGACAGCATTTATAAGGCACAGACTGATACATGGATAGGAAAAGGTTTAGAGGGTGTCTGAAGAAGGGTCTCATTCCTTCTCTCCAGAGATGCCGCCTGTCCCGCTGAGTTACTCCAGCATTTTGTGTCCATTAAGGGTTAGAGGGATTATGGGCAAGTGCAGACAAATGGGGCATCTTGGTCAGCATGGTCAGAAGGGCCTGTTTCCATGGTGTATGACTCTGTGACTATGAATTATTCCAAAATGCTTTGACATTTATAGAGTTGTGAATTTGTGGAATTCTCTGCCACAGATGGCAGCGGAGGCCAATTCACTGGATGAATTTAACAGAGAGTTAGATAGAGCTCGGGGGGCTAGCGTAATCAAGGGATATGGGGAGAAGGCAGACACAGATTACTGATTGTGGATGATCAGCCATGATCACAATGAATGGTGGTGCAGGCTGGAAGGGCCAAATGGCCTCCTCCTGCACCTGTTTTCTATGTTTCTGTTTCCATGTTTCCTCCTTGTGCAGTGCTCAAGGATTGCATCCACTTTGACCTTATGAGCAGCTACAGAACCATTGTACCAAACTGTGCATTATCAAGTGGTCTATGGCAGAGCAGTTGCCAAACCCAGCTATGACGGATCCCAACAGTATGCTTTCTATGGTACATTGGGAACACTCATCAGAGATAGACTTTAGACTTTAAAAATGCATCGTGGAAACAGGCCCTTCGACCCGCCAGATCTGCGCCGACCAGAGATCACCCCATACACTAACACTATCCTACACACACTGGGGACAGTTTACCATTTTACCGTAGCCAATTAACCTGCAAACTTGTACATCCTCGGAGTGTGGGAGGAAACCGGAGCACCCGGAGAAAACCCACACAGGTCACAGGGAGAAAGTACAATTTCGGTACAGACCGCATAGAAACATAGAAACATAGAAAATGGGTGCAGGAGGAGGCCACTCGGCCCTTCGAGCCAGCACCGCCATTCATTGTGATCATGGCTGATCATCCACAATCAATAACCCGTGCCTGCCTTCTCCCCATATCCCTTGATTCCACAAGCCCCCAGAGCTCTATCTAACTCTGTAGTCAGGATCAAGCCTGGGTCTCTGTTGCTGTGAGGTAGTAGTTCTACCGCTGCGCCACCCTCAACTCAACCTTGGCCAGATTATTTTAGCATTCTGTAGAGGTGTCGGTCTGCTTTCTTGGCCATAGCATTAATGTGGTTGGACTGGATAAGTTGCTGGTGATGTACTGAAGGTCTCAACACTGATCTTTAGCACCACTGATGAAAACTGAGGGATGTACTCCAAACACACACCTCCAGATTCAGGGACAGTTTCTTCCCAGCTGTTATCAGGCAACTCAACCACCCTACCGCAACCAGAGAGCAGTGCTGAATGACCATCCACCTCATTGGTGATCCTCGGACTATCCTTGATCGGACTTTGCTGGCTTCACATTGCACTAAACATTATTCCCTGATCATGTATCTGTACACGGTAAATGGCTCGATTGTAATCATGTATTGTCTTTCCGCTGACTGGTTAGCATGCAGCAAATGCTTTTTCATTGTACCTCGGTACACGTGACAATAAACTAAATTGAACTAAACTGAATATTCTGCTTCCCAAAGTTGAAGGCCACCTCTAGCTTTGTGTAACCATTATGACTCTTGAATGTACAGTACACAACGGTGGAACCTGATGCTTAAATTTAAATTAATATTTGTTCAGTCTGTAGCTTGTGGCTAGATTTGTTATGGTGATACAGAAAGCAATATTTTCTTTGATACGACAAAATTCTAAACTCAATTATCTAAACAATATTACTATTTTATAACTCCGTGCAGATATAAATTTTTTATTCTTCCATTTGAAATGTAATTTTATGCAGAACTTGCTGTTCCAGCTCTTTGTAGTGCATTGAATCTATTCGTATTTTCAATGCCGGCGTGGATTTGCATCTTCTCATCTGGAACCCTTTCAAGAATACAGATCCATGTCCTCAACGCAGCCCTTGGGCGGCACGGTGGCGCAGCGGTAGAGTTGCTGCCTCGCAGCGCCAGAGACCCGGGTTCCATCCTGACCTCGGGTGCTGTCTGCATGGAATTTGGACGTTCCCGCCGTGACCCGCGTGGGCTTTCGACCGGTTCTCCGGTTTCCTCCCGCGCTCCAAAGACGCACGGGTTTGTTGGCGAAATGCCTTGGTAAAATTGCAAATTGTCCCTAGTGTTAGTGTGCGGGGATCGCTGGTCGGTGCGGACTCGGTTGGCTGAGTCCTTTGGAACCTCCTTTGTTCCTGGGTGTTCATCCTACCACCAACTCGAGAGCGCTCCTGACCTCCTGATATTCCTCATTGGAGCCACTTGGACCATCTTCAATCGGACTTTACTGGACTTTACCTTGCACTAAACGTCATCCCCACCAACCTGTTTCTGTACACTGTGGACGGCTTTATTGTAATCACGCGCAGTCTTTCCACTGGCGGGTTAGCACGCAACAAAAAAGCTTTTCACTGCACCTGACAATAAACTAAACAATAGACAATAGACAATAGACAATAGGTGCAGGAGGAGGCCATTCGGCCCTTTGAGCCAGCGCCGCCATTCAATGTGATCATGGCTGATCATTCTCAAACAGTACCCCGTTCCTGCCTTCTCCCCATACACCCTGACTCCGCTATCCTTAAGAGCTCTATCTAGCCCTCTCTTGGATGCATTCAGAGAATTGGCCTCCACTGCCTTCTGAGGCAGAGAATTCCACAGATTCACAACTCTCTGACTGAAAAAGTTTTTCCTCATCTCAGTTCTAAATGGCCTACCCCTTATTCTTAAACTGTGGCCCCTTGTTCTGCACTCCCCCAACATTGGGAACATGTTTCCTGCCTCTAACGTGTCCAACCCCTTAATAATCTTATACGTTTCGATAAGATCTCCTCTCATCCTTCTAAATTCCAGTGTATACAAGCCTAGTCGCTCCAGTCTTTCAATATATGACAGTCCCGCCATTCTGGGAATTAACCAAGTAAACCTATGCTGCACGCCCTCAATAGCAAACTAAACTATATATAATTTTCAATGAGGAAATCTGGAGTAGGACCGCAGCCTAAGGTCGTTCTGCTGCTGGACATTGGGGGGCAGAGTCAGGTGGGGGCACCCTCAAACAAGGGGGGGATGTCACTGCAGAGGGGCACTTGAATGGTCAGGGTGCTTGGTGTAAGGATAGTTGTGAATATGAATACTAATGAATGTACAGATGCTGAGCATGTCAGAAGAGTTTTTGCAATGTTCTAGTTTTTGATAGAAAATTTTCTTCTCTGGGTGAAGTTTATTTTGGGGGTATGTGTGTAAAAAAAAAACCCTCTGTGCTTTTTAGAAGTGCAGGCGAACCGGCACTGGGTAAAACAACGAGAGGACAGACTCGATGTTGTTGGAGGTGTTCAGAGATCGTGCGGAAGAATTATAGATAAAGGGATGGAGGCAACTGAAAACATCGAGAGTCAAGAATGTTTTAACGTCATGTGTCCCAGACAGAACAATGCCTCGCAGCAGCACAGCAGAATATGTGAACATAGTACACTGCAAACCATATAATAAACGAGGACAAAAAAGTTCAGTGTGTGTGTATATATACACAGGCTCCCAAATACACAGATACAGTGTACACAAAAAGCTGGAGTAACTCAGCGGGACAGGCAGCATCTCTGGAGAGAAGGAATGAGACCCTTCTTCAGACACCCTCTAAACCTTTTCCTATCCATGTATCAGTCTGTGCCTTATAAATGCTGTCTTGGTACCTGCCTCAAATACCTCCTTTGGCAGCGCATTCCACACACCCACCACCCTCTATGTTTGAAGAAGAGTCTCGACCTGAAACGCCACCCATTCCTTCTCTCGAGAGATGCTGCCTGTCCCGTTGAGTTACCCCAGGTTTTTGTGTCCATCTTCGGTTCAAACCAGCATCTGCTGTTCCTTCCTGCCCTCTATGTTCAGTTTAGTTTAGTTTAGTTTAGTTTAGATATAAAGCGTGGCCCTTTGGCCCACCGAGTCCGCACCGACCAGCGATCCCCGCACACTAACACTATCCCACACACACACACTAGGGACAATTTACATTTATACCTACAAATCTGTACGTCTTTGGAGTGTGGGAGGAAACCGAAGATCTCGGAAAAAAACCCACGCATTCATGGGTAGAACGTACAAACTCCGTACAGACAGCGCCCGTAGCCAGGATCGAACCCGTGTCTCTGGCGCTGTAACAATGCCTCGCAGCAGCACAGCAGAATATGTAAACATAGTACACTGCAAACCATATAATAAACGAGGACAAAAAAGTTCAGTGTGTGTTTTTTTATACACAGGCTCCCAAATACACAGATACAGTGTACACAAAAAGCTGGAGTAACTCAGCGGGACAGGCAGCATCTCTGGAGAGAATGAGAGAAGTTAGTCCGGCTTTTTGTGTCTGTCTCCAGTTTAAACCAGTATCTGCAATTCCTTCCTGCCCGTCTGAAGAAGGGTCTCGACCCGAAACGTCACCCATTCCTTCTCTCCTGAGATGCTGCCTGACCTGCTGAGTTACTCCAGCATTTTGTGAATAAATACCTTCGATTTGTACCAGCATCTGCAGTTATTTTCTTACACTATATAAATATATATATATATATATATATATATATATACACGCACACATACACATTAACAAACAGACAATAATAGTGCAATAATAACAATAGTAGTCTATTTAGTACAGAGCTTATTTGGAGGTTGAAGTGTTTAATAGCCTGATGGCTGTAGAGAAGAAGCTCTTCCTGAACCTGGACATTACAGTTTTCAGGTTCCTGTACCTTCTTCCCGATGGCAGGGGTGAAATGAGTGTGTGGCCAGGGTGGTGTGGGTCTCTGATGATGCTGGCTGCCTTTTTTGAGGCAGCGACTCTGGTAAATCATTTCGATGGTGGGGAGGGAGGTCAGAGCCGGTGATGGACTGGGCGGTGTTCACCACTTTGTGAGGTCTTCTTCGCTGCTGGGCATTCAAGTTGCTGAACCAGGCCGTGATGCAACCGGTCAATAAGCTCTCTACTGAACAGCTGTAGAAGTTCAAGAGAATCGTCTCTGACATTCCGAATCCCTGTAATCTTCTCAGGAAGTAGAGGCGTTGATGTGCTTTCTTTATAATTGCATCAGTGTGCTGGGTCCAGGAAAGATCTACAGAGGTACTGTCACAACACTTTAGACAGGTACATGGATGGGACAGGTTTGGAGGGATGTGTGCCAAACGGGTGCAGGTGGGACTAGTGTGGCTGGGACATGCTGGCCGGTGTGGGCAAGTTGGGCCGAAGGACCTGTTTCCACACTGTATCACTCTATGACTCTATTAAGCAGAATTGTGGAGTTATGAACTGCCTGGTTGATTTTAAGAGTGACTGGGGGAGGTTAGCAGAGCTTGTGCTTTCACTGTGCTCCTCAGAGAAACATTAGTCAGATGTCAAATAAATGAACAGGCAAGAGTCGTTTGTGCAGGTTATTGGAGAGGTGGAGATTGAATTGAATCAAATTGAATTGAATTGAATTGAATTGAATGCATTATTGTCACAGGTGCTTGCAAAATACCCAAGGTATGCAAATAGTTGCCGCATAAAGGACGACTATTTGCCGACCCCCATGCCAGGTCCCCCTTTGTCCTCCCCCCCCCCCCCATTCTTCAGACTCTGAGGAAGGGAATTCAATGCCTCAGAAGGCAGTGGAGGCCAATTCTCTGAATGCATTCAAGAGAGAGCTAGTTAGAGCTCTTAAGGATAGCGGAGTCAGGGGGTATGGGGAGAAGGCAGGAACGGGGTACTGATTGAGAATGATCAGCCATGATCACATTGAATGGCGGTACTAGCTCGAAGGGCCGAATGGCCTCCTCCTGCACCTATTGTCTATTGTCTATTGTCTATTGACCCAAAATGTCACCCATCCAAAGTGGATGCGATCCTTGAGCACTGCACAAGGGGGAGAGAAGGTGCTTCTGAATATTTCTGATCATTCAGACGAGACAATCCCAGGGAGAGATCATTGCTTCTAACATTCATTTTTCTTCCTAAATCACGCCACACCTCAGCTGTCCCACAAAAATGTCAAAGCATTTTGGAATAGTTCTTAGTCACAGAGTCATACATCATCGAAACAGGCCCTTCTGTCCAGTTTGACCAACAGACCACATTTGCCTGCGCTTGCCCACAATCCCTCTAACTCTTGATGGACACAAAACGCTGGAGTAACTCAGCGGGACAGGCGGCATCTCTGGAGAGAAGGAATGGGTGACGTTTCAGGTCGGGACCCTTCTTCGGACTCCCTCTAAACCTTTTCCTATCCATGTACCTGTCCACGCCTTATAAATGCTGTCTTGGTACCTGCCTCAACTACCTCCTTTGGCAGCGCATTCCACACACCCACCACCCTCCATGTTTGTAGGAGGGTCTTGACCTGAAACGTCACCCATTCCTTCCCTCCAGAGATGCTGCCTGTCACGCTGAGTTACTTCAGCATTTTTGTGCCTACCTTCGGTTTAAACCAGCACCTGCAGTTCCTTCCTACACATGAGTAACTTCTTTACTTCTTTACTCAGAGGGTGGTGGCTGTGTGGAATGAGCTTCCGGTGGAAGTGGTGGAGGCAGGCTCGATTTTATTATTTAAGAGTAAATTGGATAGGTATATGGATGGGAGGGGATTGGAAGGTTATGGTCTGAGAGCAGGTAGATGAGACTAGGTCAGAGAAAGTGGTCGGCGTGGACTGGTAGGGCCGAACGGGCCTGTTTCCGTGCTGTAGTTGTTATATGGTTATATGGTTATATGAGGTAAACAACGAATGTCTAAGATGGTGGAAGAGCTTGCCAGTCAGATGGCTTATGAAGCTTTTTGAATGGAAGTGGAACGGTATTTATGCCGCCAAGCAGAAAGTATTCCATCACTCTCCCGTCCTGTGAAATTTTAATTAATCTCGAGTAAAAATGCGTTTGAGTCCGCGATTCTGTAGAGACTTAGAATCTGGTTTTCTTTTAATGAAACGTTTCCGTGAGCTGGTTGCTAAAAGCATGCCTCTTTTACATTTATGGTTCTTTCAGGAAGCAGCGGAGGTAATGAAGTGCGTAAGTACACGCAATATTTCCCCACCAATCCAAAGGCAATGTGTTCACACTGATAAAGACTGGACTGGAAACGTGTCAAAACTGAAAACTAAGCCAAAAGCCACAGAGAAAATAGGATGGAACTAAAATGGACAAAATGTTTCCTTGCCTTTGAACCATCACCAGAGGAAAGGGAACATGGAAATAAGGGAAAGGTCTCGACCCGAAACGTCACCCATCCCTTCTCTCCAGAGATGCTGCCTGTCCCGCTGAGTTACTCCAGCTTTTTGTGTCTATCTTCGGTTTAAACCGGCATCTGCAGTTCCTCCCTTCCTTCCTTCCGGATTTGAGTTTAGGAGCAGGGAGGTTCTGCTGCAGTTGTACAGGGCATTGGTGAGACCGCACCTGGAGTATTGCGTGCAGTTTTGGTCTCCTAATCTGAGGAAAGACGTTCTTGCCTTAGAGGGAGTACAGAGAAGGTTCACCAGATTGATCCCTGGGATGGCGGGACTTTCATATGAAGAAAGATTGGATAGACTAGGCTTGTACTCGCTGGAATTTAGAAGACTGAGGGGGGATCTTATAGAAACATATAAAATTCTTAAGGGGTTGGAGAGGCTAGATGCGGGAAGATTGTTCCCGATGTTGGGGAGTCCAGAACCAGGGGTCACAGCTTAAGGATAAGGGGGAAGTCTTTTAGGACCGAGATGAGAAAACATTTCTTCACACAGAGAGTGGTGAGTCTGTGGAATTCTCTGCCACAGAAGGTAGTTGAGGCCAGTTCATTGGCTATATTTAAGAGGGAGTTAGATGTGGCCCTTGTGGCTAAAGGGATCAGGGGGTATGGAGAGAAGGCAGGTACAGGTTACTGAGTTGGATGATCAGCCATGATCATATTGAATGGCGGTGCAGGCTCGAAGGGCCGAATGGCCTACTCCTGCACCTATTTTCTATGTTTCTATGTTTCTATTAAAATGAGAGACACACACATGAAAAGTGCAGGACATTCCGATTTGCTTTCCAACTTGCCAATGAATGAAAAAGGAAGGTACATACGGTGGCACAGCGGTAGAGTTGCTGCCTTACCGCGCCAGAGACCGGGGTTCGATCCTGACTACGGGTGCTGTCTGTATGGAGTTTGCACGTTCTCCCCGTGACCCGCGTGGGTTTTCTCCGGGTGCTCCGGTTTCCTCCCACACTCCGATTCCTTTTCCGCAGAGAAGCTGTCTGACAAGTTAAGACAATAGACAATAGGTGCAGGAGGAGGCCATTCGGCCCTTCGAGCCAGCACCGCCATTCAATGTGATCATGGCTGATCATTCTCAATCAGTACCCCGTTCCTGCCTTCTCCCCATACCCCCTGACCCCGCTATCCTTAAGAGCTCTATCCAGCTCTCTCTTGAATGCATTCAGAGAATTGGCCTCCACTGCCTTCTGAGGCAGAGAATTCCACAGATTCACAACTGTCTGACTGAAAAAGTTTTTCCTCATCTCAGTTCTAAATGGTTTCCCCCTTATTCTTAAACTGTGGGCCCTTGTTCTGGACTCCCCCAACATTCAGAACATGTTTCCTGCCTCTAACGTGTCCGGCCCCTTAATAATCTTATTATTCTAGTTGAGTTATAACTCTATAACTTATAACTCTAGTTGAGTTACGCCAGCTTTTTTTGTGTCCATCTTCAGGCTTGTAGGTTGATTGGCTTCGGCGAAATTGTAAATTGTCCCCAGTGTGTGCAGGGTGGTGCCAGTGTGCGGGGATCGCTGGTCGGCGGGGAGCCGGTGGGCCAAGAGGGCCTGTTTCCGCGCTGTATCTCTAAAGTAAAGTCACTCAAACTTTTACCTAATAAAAAGCAAGCCAGCAGACTGCTGTGAACTTTGCCCAGCCGTCCATCTCTCCCCCTCACTGCCAGACGATGAATTAAATTTCTTTCTCCCCCTCCGCGATCCACCAGTACACGCACCGTTGCAGCTTTGACTTGGGCGAGCGGTCGTTATTTGATTTCCCTTCAAGAGGGCTGCAGACAGAATTACCTTCAGCCGTGAAGGTGCCTCCAACATACTGCTTGTTCACTATGAAACCATTTTGATGGATTGAGAATCCAACTGTTCAGTTGTCAGTGCAGAAACTCCACACAGCTGTGTTCCACAGAGTAATAAGGCCAGTTTATCCTTGAGTTGGTTTATAGACAGGTTGCTGGGGGGGGGGGGGGGGGGGGGGGGGGGGGGGTTGAGACTTTTTAAGGTTATGAATTTCACCCAAATGTGGCTTTTCATTGCAAACCCTTCTTCAGACTGATGAATGAATGAATGAATGAATGAATGAATGAATGAATGAATGAATGAATAAGTTTATTGGCCAAGTATGTGCATGTACAAGGAATGTGCCTTGGTGCTCCACTCACAAATGACAACACAAACATACAGTTAACAATTAAGAATAAAGCATAAACACATCAAAACAATAAGGATGCAGCATGGCAATGGGGAGGAGTTCGTATGTTTATATGTTTAGTTTATTTTACTTTAGAGATACAGCGTGGAAACAGGCCCTTCGGCCCACCGAGTCCACGCCAACCAGCGATCGCCCGTTCACACAAGTTCTATGTTATCCCAGTCTCACATCCTGCACACTGGGGACAATTTACACGTCGATTAACCTACAAACCTGCACATCTTTGGAGTGTGGGAGGAAACTGGAGCACCCGGGGAAAACCCACGCAGGTCACAGAGAATGTCCAAACTCCGTACAGACAGCACCTGTAGTCAGGATCGAACCTGGGTCTCTGGTGCTGTGTGGCAGCAACTCCACCACCGAGCCACAGAGCTGCACTAAGTTCTACTGGAGAATTGGCTCTCTGTATGTTCTGAGACAGGGAGTTTCAGGATGTAGATCTAGCAGTAGACTCTACCACTGTGCCAACATGTTGACTATTGAATATGAAAATAATTCAGTGTTTATTTACATATTATTCATAGGAAGCCTAGCATCATTATAGTTTGTAATCTTAGTTTAGTTTAGTTTATTTAGTTTAGTTTAGTTAAAAATACAGCGCGGAAACAGGCCCGACCAGCGATCCCAGCACATTAACGCTATCCTACACGCATTAGGGACAATTTACATTTATACACAGCCAATTACCCTACGAACCTGTTTGTCTTTGGAGTGCGGGAGGAAACCGGAGCACCCGGAGAAAACCCACGCAGGTCACGGGGAGAATGTACGGATAGCACCCGTAGTCAGGATCGAACCTGGGTCTCCGGCACTACCAGTGCTGTAAGGCAGCAACTCTACCGCTGCGCCACCGTGCCGCCCCTAGTTACAACACAGATCATCCGGACATTGTGACATTATTCAGGTCTGAGTCTTGTTTAACTTGGACTGAACCTCCAAAATTCTGCTTCTGGAAGTAAACTCTCTCAATTAAATAGTCCTACTGGCCACACAACATTATCGCAGCATTTACGTGGGCGGCACAGTGGCGCAGCAGGTAGAGCCACTGCCTTACAGTGGCAGAGACCCGGGTTCGATCCTGACTATGGGCGCTGTCTGTACTGAGTTTTTACGTTCTCCCCGTGAGCGTGTGGGTTTTCTCAGTGGCCTTCAGTTTCCTCCCACACTCCAAAGACAGAAAAGCATAGAAACATAGAAAATAGGTGCAGGGGTAGGCCATTCGGCCCTTCGAACCAGCACCGCCATTCAATATGATCATGGCTGATCATCCAAAATCAGTACCCCATTCCTGCTTTCTCCCCATATCCCTTGAAGTACAGGTTTGTAGGTTAATTGGCTTGGTATCAATGTAAATTGTCCCCAGTGTGTGTAGAACAGCGTTAATGTGCGGGGATCGCTGGTCGGCGCGGACTCGATGGTCCGAAGGGCCTGTTTCCACACTGTATCTCTAAACAAAACTAAACTAAAAATTATTACAAAAATTCTGAGCCTATAAGAGATGAATAGAAATGTACCCCATTCCACCACACAGATCAGAGTCCCCACCATGGACTCCGTCTACACTTCACGCTGCCTTTGGAAAAGCAGCCAACTTAATCAAAGACTCCCCCTCCCCGGTCATTCCTTCTTCTCCCCGCTCCCGTCCAGCAGAAGGTACAGAAGCTTGAAAGCGCGCACCACCAGACTCAGGAACAGTTTCTTCCCCTCTGTTATCAGGCTTCTGGACGGCCCTTCCATAAGCTAGGGTACTGTCCGATTCACCTCTGCCCCATTGCGGACATTGGACTTTGTCTCTGGAACTGATGCGTTACAATGCTGAGAACTATATTCTGCACTCTGTATCTTCCCCTTTGCTCTACCTATTGTACTTGAGTTTGACCTGATTGTATCTCTGTATGAGATATCTGATCTGTTTGGACAGCATGCAAGATAAAGCTTTTCACCATACTTCTGCACGTGTACCAAAAGTAAACCTAAACCACTTGCTTCCAACAACATTTTTAATGATTTATTCACAAAATGCTGGAGTAACTCAGCAGGTCAGGCAGCATCTCGGGAGAGAAGGAATGGGTGACGTTTCGGGTCGAGACCCTTCTTCAGTCTGAAGAAGGGTTTCGACCCGAAACGTCACCCATTCCTTCTCTCCTGAGATGCTGCCTGACCTGCTGAGTTACTCCAGCATTTTGTGAATAAATCGATTTGTACCAGCATCTGCAGTTATTTTCGTATAACATTTTTTATGATTTTTTTGCCGAAATAATATGTACTTCTTTCAATGTGTTAATGAGGCATACTTTAGAAAGGATGAAACCATGTTTTTTTCCCCACACAAATGGCCATTTTAGATTCCACTGCAAAAGGAAAAAGTTCTTCCCTCAGTTCGGTTCAGTTTGGTTTATTGTCACGTGTACTGAGGTACAGTGAAAAGCTTTTGTTGCGTGCTAAGCAGTCAGAGGAAAGACAATACATAGAGTCATAGAGTGATGCAGCATAGAAACAGGCTCTTCAGCCCAACTTGCCCACACCGGCCAACATGTCCCATCTACACTAGTTCCACCTGTCTGCGTTTGGTTCATGTCCCTCCAAACCTGTCCTATCCGTGTACCTTAAAAGTTGGGATAGTCCCTGCACCAACTGCCTCCTCTGGCGGCTCGTCCCATCCACCCACTGTCCTCTGTGTGAAAAGGTTACCCCTCGGATCCCCTCACATTCAACCCATGTCCTTCGATTTACCCACTCTGATTACAACCGAGCCATTTACAGTGTACAGATAAATGATAAGGGAATAATGTTTAGGCTTCCCAGAAGTCTGGAGCATAAGAAAACATTAATGAAGACAAAATGAAATGTGTTGTGGAAGAATAGTGACTTGATTCTATTGATCAGCAGCAAAATTGGCAGCAAAATGCTCAAATATTCTATTTCCCTTCTTCACTTTAAGGTCATTGTTGTTAGCACCTGTTAATATTCATGACAACTTTGGGCGAGAATGTTTTAAAGTTAATGGCTAATCGAAAGCTATTATATATTATTGGTGGCTTAAAATGAAATCCTTTCCATAGAGGACAATAGACAATAGGTGCAGGAGTAGGCCATTCGGCCCTTCGAGCCATGTTTCAATGTGATCATGGCTGATCATTCATAATCAGTACCCCATTCCTGCCTTCTCCCCATACCCCCTGACTCCGCTATCTTTATGAGCTCTATCTAGTTCTCTCTTGAAAGCATCCAGAGAATTGGCCTCCACTGCCTTCTGAGGCAGAGAATTCCACAGATTTACAACTCTCTGAGTGAAAACGTTTTTCCTCATCTCCATTCTAAATGGTCTACTTCTTATTCTTAAACTGTGGCCCGTTGTTCTGGACTCCCCCAACATTGGGAATATGTTTCCTGCCTCTTATGTGCCCAATCCCTTAATAATCTTATATGTTTTAATAAGATCCCCTCTCATCCTTCTAAATTCCAGCGTATACAAGCCTAGTTGCTCCAGTCTTTCAACATACGACAGTCCCGCCATTCCGGGAATTAACCTAGGGAACCTACACTGCACGCCCTCAATAGCAAGAATAGCCTTCCTCAAATTTGGAGACCAAAACTGCACACAGTAGTCCAGGTGTGGTCTCACTAGGGCCCTGTACAACTGCAGAAGGACCTCTTTGCTCCGATATTCAATTCTTCTTTTCATAAAGGCCAACATGCCATTAGCTTTCTTCACTGCCTGCTGTACCTGCATGCTAACTTTGTGACTGATGAACAAGGACACCCAGATCTCTTTGTACTTCCCCATTTCCTAACTTGACACCATTCAGATAATAATCTCCTTCCTGTTCTTTCCACCAAAGTGGATAACCTCACATTTATCCACATTAAACTGCATCTTCCCACTCACACAACCTGTCCAAGTCACCCTGCAGTCTCATAGCACCCTCTACGCTCCAGCAGGATGTGTCAATGGAGTGGCACGGTGGTGCAGTGGTAGACTCAGTCTGAAGAAGGGTCTCGACCTGAAATGTGTCCTTCAGGCCGCTGGGCTGTGAGCTGCACAAGGGAAATATGAGGCGCAGTTCCTCCAATTTGCGCAAGGCCAATCTCTCGTTTCACTCTCCCCTGACCCTCAGTCTGAAGAAAGGTCTCGACCCGAAACGTCACCCATTCCCTTTCTTTTCCAGAGATCCTGCCTGTCCCGCTGAGTTGCTCCAGCTTTCCGTGTCCGTCTTTTGAGTGGAATTGTTAAATTGGCGTGGGAAATCACGGTCACAATCAGCTCCACCCACTGCTACATAAAGAGCGCTGCTTCTCAGCTTCCAGACAGTTGCCAGCAAGCAACACGAGGTACATTTTCAATTAAGAAATAAAAACGTGCTGACGTTGATTTGAGAGAGAGTGGTCAGGAAGTACCAGTAGTGAGCTATTGTATATTATAGAACTATTGTTATAGACAGTAGTGTTTTGACTGTCACCTTCAATGTTAGTTTAGTTTAGAGATACAGCGCGGAAACAGGCCCTTCGGCCCACCGAATCCACACCGACCGGCAATCCCCCCACGATGTGAATCTGTGGAATTCTCTGCCACAGAAGGCAGTGGAGGTCAATTCACTGGATGTTTTCAAAAGAGAGTTAGATTCAGCTCTTAGGGCTAACGGGATCAAGGGATATGGGGAGAAAGCAGGAGCAGGGTACTGATTGTGGATGATCAGCCATGATCATTGTGAATGGCGGTGCTGGCTCGAAGGGCCAAATGGCCCATTCCTGCATCTATTTTCTACGCTTCTAAGTTTCTCTTAACACTACCCTATGCACACTAATAATAATTTACACTCGATAGAAGAAAATTAACCTACAAACCTGTACGTCTTTGGAGTGTGGGAGGAAACCGGAGATCCCTGGGAAAACCAACGCGGTCACAGGGAGAACGTACAAACTCCGTAGGGACAGCATCCAGAGTCAGGATCGATCCCGGGTCTCTGGCGCTGTGAGGCAGCAACTCTACCGCTGCGCAAAGAAGGAATTGAAGGAAAAGTAGCTCAAGCAGAATTGGTCTGCCGTACTCTGGATGGAAGACCAAATAATTAAATAAGGGTCACATCTTCCTAATGAGGGAACTGTCCACATAAGCTAGGGTACTGTTTGACTCACATGTACCCCAATGCAGGCATTGCACTTAGCCTATTCAGTCTGAAGAAGGGTCTCGACCCGAAACGTCACCCATTCCTTCTCTCCCGAGATGCTGCCTGGCCTGCTGAGTTACTCCAGCATTTTGTGAATAATTTGTGAATAATTTGTACCAGCATCTGCGGTTATTTTCTTATATATGTATATATATATACCCTATGCAATGGGTCACCCGGTAGCACAGCGGTAGAGTTGCTGCCTTACAGCGGTAGAGTTGCTGTCTTACAGCGCCAGACACACAGGTTCCACTACGGATGCTGTCTGTACGGAGTTTGCACGTTCTCCCTGTGACAGTGTGTGTTTTCTCCGGGTTTCCTCCCACACTCCAAAGATGCGCAGGTTTCCAGGTGAATTGGCTTGGGTAGAATTGTAAATTGTCCCTAGTGTGTAGGATAGTGCTGGTGTGTCCGTGCCGATCGCCGGTCGGCACGGACACGGGGTGGACCGAAGGGGTGATTCCATGCTGAATCTCCGAAGTCTAAAGTTCGAATGTACCGTCTCGAGGTGGGGACACTTCTTCAGATGCTACCCGACCTTCTTAGTCATTGACACAACACCCATTTGTCCACGTTAGGACACCGACATGGATATGAAAGGTTTAGAGGGAAATGGGCCAAACACGGGCAGATGGGACTAGCTTAGATGGGACATCTTGGTCGGCACGGACGAGCTGGGCCGAAGGGCCTGTTTCCGTGCTGTGTAACTCTGTGACTCAAGCAGTTCATTAACGAATGCTGCGACCAAATACGGACTAACTAAGTTTGCAGCTTTTCAGGGTTTTTTATCCACATGTTAATATTTGCAGACAAAATGCAGTCGGAGATTTGAATCACACGCTGTCTGGCCAGGCTCGTAACATTGCAGAGATAATCTCGTCCATATGTGTCCAAAAAATCCAGATGGCAAATGGAGAGGTCCTGAGATGGCCCCAGGCAGCATTTAACTGCGTCAGAATCTCCAGGCAAGAGAGTATCAGATAGTTGGAACCAAAGATACCAGAGGAACAAGATGGGCCACTCCGTTGACATCGCCTATACTGAAGTGTAGTACGCAAAGGAGCGTCACGTCCGCCATTTTAGTAGGCAAAACCCGCCGTCCTTTATGCCTCTCGTAGTGTAATCAGTGTTTTGGGGGAACAGTATGTGTGATGATACCACTAAAATGCAGAATATATCTCATCTATCAAGTCACAGATTTTTAAATTTTTTTTTTTTATATGTTTCTGCAAGTTTCTGCAAGTTTCTGCCTACAAAATGGCGCCGTGACACACTATGGTTTTAGGGTCCAGTGGTCTATCTTGCTCCTCTAGTATTATAAGAAAATAACTGCAGATGCTGGTACAAATCGATGTATTCACAAAATGCTGGAGTAACTCAGCAGGTCAGGCAGCATCTCGGGAGGGAAGGAATGGGTGACGTTTCGGGTCGACCCGAAACGTCACCCATTCCTTCTCTCCCGAGATGCTGCCTGACCTGCTGAGTTACTACAGCATTTTGTGAATAAATCAAATTGCTCCTCTAGTATCTTTGGCTGGAACTTTGTGTGGGGGTGCCATCAATTGTAACAAAGGCGACTTAAGCGAGAGGTTGCGGGAAGGCGGCACGGTAGCGCAGCGGTAGAGTTGCTGCTTTACAGCGAATGCAGCGCCGGAGACTCAGGTTCGATCCTGACTACGGGTGCTGCACTGTAAGGAGTTTGTACGTTCTCCCCGTGACCTGCGTGGGTTTTCTCCGAGATCTTCGGTTTCCTCCCACACTCCAAAGACGTACAGGTATGTAGGTTAATTGGCTGGGTAAATGTAAAAATTGTCCCTAGTGGGTGTAGGATAGTGTTAATGTACGGGGATCGCTGGGCGGCACGGACTTGGTGGGCCGAAAAGGCCTGTTTCCGGCTGTATATATATGATATGATATGATATTAAGCTATAGCGAGCGAGACCACACATGGGAAAGGGTGGTGAATCTGTGGGATTCCCAGCCACAGACGGCTGTGGAGGCCGACTCACTGGGTATTTGTAAGGCAGAGATAGATGGATTCTTGATTAGTACTTGATTAGTCAGAGGTTATGGGGAGAAGGCAGGAGAATGGGGTTAGGAGGGAGAGATAGATCAGCCATGGTTGAATGGCGGAGTAGACTTGATGGGCTGAATGGCCCAATTCCGCTCCTATCACTTATGACCTTATGAAAGTGCGACAGTCATGGAGAGTCACAGAGTCATACAGCCTACAGGCCACTCCCAGTGACTCAGGCCCTCGGGTCCCGGCCACATCCTGGCAAATCGTCTCTGCCCCCTTTCTAGCTTAATTACCAAGCCAATTAACCTACAAACCTGAACGTCTTTGGAGCGTGGAAGGAATCCGAAGATCTCGGAGGTCACGGGAAGAACGTTCAAACTCCGTACAGACTGCGCCCGTAGTTGGGCTTGAACCCGGGCCTCTGGCTCTGCCGCTGCGCCACCGTGCCGCCTTCCCGCAACCTCTCGCTACCTTCCCAGGTACGTTTAGAAACACTCCCCGTCTTCCGCTGTAGCATCCACTAGGTAGAAGGGTAAGTGCTGCAGGTAGAATGGAACTCACTGTGGATTGTAGTTGGGCGGCACGGTTGTTGCCTTACAGTGCCGGTAACCCACGCTCGATCCTGACCACCACGGGTGCTGTCTGTACGGGCTTTGCACGTTCTCCCCGTGACCCGCGTGGGTCTTCTCCAGGTGCTCCGGTTTCCTCCCAAGGTTAATTGGCTTTGGTTGTAGATTGTCCCGAGTGTGTGTAGGACATTGCTAGCGTGCGGGGATCGCTGGCCGGCGGGGATTTGGTGGGCCGAAGGGCCTGTTTCCGCGCTGTTTCTCCCTGAACTAAACCAAACTAAATTAATTGAGAAAAAATGCTGTGACCACACAAAATAATATTTACCAACGTATTTGTGTTGTTTTATTGGAGAGGTTTCGTGCAATTACTTGTCGGCTTTTAATTAATTCTCTTGGTTGCCCTCTAAATTGTTGGGCTGGCTTATTGAATTTCCAAGGCACACACACTCATTGTGATATTATAGTGGAGAATTGCTTCATGCTAGAGCACACTGATTTGCAAAAATCAGCAGAAACAATGAACTCCTAATTTATTCATTTGTGCATCTCTAAATAGCAAAATGGCATCTTTCTGGTTATTAAAATCCCAGAGGAAATCGCTCCTGAGCTGTTTCCAGTGCTTGTTCTCCAAAATGCTTCTGCTCTTTCATAATTAATGCCTTGGCATCTTGGAAAACGCGCAGAGAATTTATGACGCAGAATGGGCTATTTGGCCTGTCCCTTCAATGGCAGTCAAAATAAAAACCTACCCAGCTTCGTCTCACCCTCATCACCCCATCTCTGTTCCCACAGATCACATCCTGGAGTTAGTTTTAGAGATACAGCAGGGAAACAGGCCCTTCGGCCCACCGAGCCCATGCTAGCCATTGATCACCCCTTCCCAAGAAATAGCAGCAAATTGTGGACGCAGCCCAGACCATTGCATAAACCGACCTCCCTTCCATTGAGTCCATTTACACCTTGCGCTGCCTCGGCAAGCCCAGCAGCATAATCAAGGACCAGTCTCACCGTAAATGACTTGATTGTAACCATGTGCTGTCTTTCTGCTGGCTGGTTAGCACGTGACAAAAAGCTTTTCACTGTACCTAAACGAAACACTGGATCTATGTTATCCCACTTTCTCATCCACTCCTTGCGTGCCACGGGCAATTAACAGAGGCCAAATTAACCTACAAAGCCACACGCCTTTAGGATGTGGCAAGAAACGGCAGGGGAAGGAGCAACCAGCATTGCACTGGGCCAGGCTTAGCTTAGTGTCCCAGGTGTGGACTCCAATATATCAGCGAATCCATGGGCAGGCTCAACGATCGTTTCATGGAAACATAGAAAAAACATAGAAAATAGGTGGCGGGGTAGGCCATTCGGCCCCTCGGGCCAGCACGGCTATTTGTGTCTATCTCAGCTCAGTGTAGTTCAGTTTCAGTTTAGTTTATTGTCACGTGTACCGAGGTACAGTGAAAAGCCTTTCGTTGCGTGCTAACCAGTCAGCGGAAAGACAACACGCGATGACAATCGAGCCATTTACAGCGTACAGATGCATTGACAAAGGAATAACATTCAGTGCAATGTAAAGCCAGTGAAGTCCGATCAAAGATAAACCGAGGGTCCCTGATAAGGTAGGTAGTAGTTCAGGACTGCTCTCTGGTTGTGGTAGGATGGTTCAGTTGCCTGATAACAGCCGAGAATAAGCAGTTTAGCGTAGTTTAGTTTAGTTTATTATATTCATGTGTACCGAGCTACAGTGAAAAGCCATCTGTTGAGTGCTTTCCAGTCTAGACTATATATGATTACAATCAAGCCGTCCACAGTGTACAGGATAAAGGGTACAACATTTAGTACAAGACTAAACGTTACAACTTACTTCATCGAACCGGTGCACTATGTTCCGAGTCTTAAAGTGATTTATATAAGAATTACTGATCTCCTTGGGCCAAGATCTGGCAACTCGGAGACTTGGATGTTACAAGAAATAAAAACATAGAAAATAGGTGCAGGAGTATGCTATTCGGCCCTTCGAGCCAGCACCGCCATTCAATATGATCATGGCTGATCATCCACAATCAGTACCCCGTTCCTGCTTTCTCCCCGTAACCCCTGCTTCCATTAGCCCCAAGAGCGAAATCTCACTCTCTCTTGAAAACGTCCAGTGAATCACTCAGAGAGTTGTGATGCGGTGGAATTCTCTGCCTCGGAAGGCAGTGGAGGCCAATTCCCTGGATGCTTTCAAGAGAGAGTTAAATAGTGCTCTTAATGATAGCGGAGTCAGGGGGTATGGGGAGTGGGCAGGAACGGGGTACTGATTGTGGATGATCAGCCATGATCACGGTGAATGGCGGTGCTGGCCCAAAGGGCCAGTAGTTCATACTCCTGCACCTATTGTCTATTGTCTATGCCTTCTGTGGCAGAGAATTCCACAGATTCTCAACTCTCTGGGCGAAAAGATTTTTCCTCAGGATTCATTCGGATTCAAACAAATGTTTCAGTGACTAACAGGAGACGACAAGCTATGATCATTGGTGTCAAGCCAGCAGTCGCCCGAAATTTTTTCGAGCAGGGAGAAAATTCTGCGGCAACTAGAAAAAAGCTACGACTCTTTGAAGACGACTCACGGCCGTGCCCCGCGGCACACCAGCGGCCGTGCGCCCACAGCCTAGTCGCCTGTAGTCGCCTTAAAAATCGCCGAAGTGCCCTTTAGGGGTTGCAAAATGGCCCTGGAATGTGGCGTGCTGCTCCAGAAGACCCACAGAACTCACGCACGGTATGGTTCGACGGTTAGCATGCAGAGCCGGCTTTTCACTGCGTCTCTCTCTGTACACATGACAATGAGGAAACCGTTGAACCGATCAAGTTCCCCCTCAAGGGAAAGCAGTCCATATGGAGGAATATATTACGTCTACACCTGCAGCGGTAAATGAGAATCAGTGACCTGCACACAGTGGATGCAGGAAATCTGGAATACAAACCGCAGGGTGTTGAAAACCCCTACGGCAACTCTGGCAGGATCACAGGAGTCAAGAGCGTTTTATGGTCATATGCCCCGAAATGGAACAATGAAATTCTTACTTGTGGCAGCACAACAGAACGTGTGTCGGAAGGAACTGCAGATGCTGGTTTAAACCAGGGATAGACACAGAAAGCTGGAGTAACTCAGCGGGACGGGCAGCATCTCTGGGGAGCAAGGGTTGGGTGACGTTTCAGGGTCGAGACCCTTCTTCAGACTAGTTGTGTAGAGAGATAAAGAACACTAAATGAAAGATATGCAAAAAAAGTAACGATGATAAAGGAAACAGGTCATTGTTAACTGTTTGTTGGGTGAGAACAAGAAGCTGGTGCGACTCGGGTGGGGGAGGGATGGAGAGAGAGAGGGAATGCTGGGGCTACCTGAAGTTAGAGACATCAATATTCATACCACTGGGCTGTAAGCTGCCCAAGCGAAATATTAGATGCTGTTCCTCCAATTTGCGTTTAGCTTCATTCTGACAATGAAGGAGACCTAGGACAGAAAGGTCAGTGTGGGAATGGGAAGGAGAATTAAAGTGTTTAGCAACCGGGAGATCAGGTAGGTCCAGGCGGACTGAGCGAAGGTGTTCAGCGAAATCTTGCCCCATGTTAGCTTATTCCTGAATGGTGTTTAGTTCTTGCTGCATCTGCAGACATGAACTGCCTTAACTACTGAGGATTTATAAATGTTATTTGTGCTTTGTGCGAATATCCCCATTCTGGCGTTTGAAGAATCAAAGGGCCGTGCTGAAGCAGATGAAGCCGATTGAAGATAAGACAGTTCCAGAGGAACTGTTGAAGTGATGCCTTGCAGCAGCCAGGATAATTGACCTTCAGGAGCCACGATCATCGTTCTGTCTGGGCAAGCGCACACTTATGGGACCAATCGGCAGTACTCACTACTGTAGGAAGTAGAGCTCACTACTGTAGGAGGTAGAACTCTATACTGTAGGGATGTGGAACTCACTATTGTCAAAATGTGGAACTCACTACTGTAGGGATGTGGAACTCACTGTTGTCAAAATGTGGAACTCACTACTGTAGGGATGTGGAACTCACTATTGTCAAAATGTGGAACTCACTACTGTAGGAGGTGGAACTCACTACTGCAGGAGGTGGAACTCACTACTGTAGCAATGAGGAAATCACTATTGTTGGAATGAGAAACTCACTATTGTAGCAATGAGGAGCTCACTATTGCATGATTATGGAACTCACGGAGGTGGAACTCACTACTGTAGGTGGAACTCACTACTGTAGGAGGTGGAGCTCACTACTGTAGGAGGTGGAACTCACTACTGCAGGAGGTGGAACTAACTACTGTAGGTGGAACTCACTACTGTAGCAATGAGGAAATCACTATTGTTGGAATGAGAAACTCACTATTGTAGCAATGAGGAGCTCACTATTGCATGACTATGGAACTCACTAGGAGGTGGAACTCACTACTGGAGGTGGAACTCACTACTGTAAGAGGTGGAACTCACTGCTGTAGGTGGAACTCACTACTGTAGGAGGTGGAACTCACTACTGTAGGAATTAGAACTCACTACTGTAGGAGGTGGAAGTCACTATTGTAGGAGGTGGAACTCACTATTGTAGGTGGAACTCACTACTGTAGGAGGTGGAACTCACTACTGTAGGAAGTAGAACTCACTACTGAATGAGGTGGAACTCACTATTGTAGGTGGAACTCACTACTGTAGGAGGTGGAACTCACTACTGTAGGAAGTAGAACTCACTACTGTAGGAGGTGGAACTCACTAATGTAGGTGGTGGAACTCACTACTGAAGGAGGTGGAACTCACTATTGTAGGTGGAACTCACTACTGTAGGAGGTGGATTTTAACCCCCACAAAATGCTGGAGTAACTCAGCAGGTCAGGTGGAACACTACTGTAGCAATGAGGAAATCACTAATGTTGGAATGAGAAACTCACTATTGTAGCAATGAGGAACTCACTATTGCATGATTGTGGAACTCACTAGGAGGTGGAACTCACTACTGTAGGTGGAACTCACTACTGTAGGAAGTGGAACTCACTGCTACAAGAATGTGGAACTCACTACTGTAGGTGGATCTCACTACTGTAGGAAGTGGAACTCACTACTGTAGGTGGAACTCACTACTGTAGGAAGTGGAACTCAATACTGCGGGAATGGGGAACTCACTATCATTGAAATGTGGAACTCCCTGTATGGTGTGGTGATGTTTCAGGTCCCGTCCTTTCTTCAGACCTGTTTATCATAGCTGGACTTCCCACTGTCTTTAAAGAAGATTATAGTATCTGTAAGGGTCTCGATCTGAAACGTCACCCATTCCTTCTCTCCAGAGATGCTGCCTGTCCCGCTGAGTTACTCCAGCTTTTTGTGTCTATCTTCGGCATCTGCAGTTCCTTCTTACGCATGAAAGCCCAGCTGTTGGCGGTTGTGCAGTAGAAAACAGAAATAGAAATTAGTATCTATTATCTTGAATGACAGATTAAACTGTCAAACAAATTTATTCATAGTCATTTACAAAATCAAGATGAATTTGTTGAAAACACTGCAAATAATACCACTGGGCCCATTTAAACAGAGAAAACTATAATTTGAATATCTTAACAGATCTCGTTTGAAAAGCAACTAGTAGCTATTTTATCAATAAATGAACAGCCGCCCCATAATTCTGGCAAGAATTTACGCGGAATAAATATCCGCGTTCTCTCGGGTTCCAGGGTTTTGATTCTGTGTTTGTATGTCCAGGGTCAAGGTCGTAAAAACAAGAGCTTCGACATCAATAAGTCTTGCTTTTCTGCAGGAGGAAAAGGACCTCTGTAACCTTGGATTAAAGGACCTGTATCTGCAAAAAAAACTCCAGCCCAAAGACATAGTATTAGTGTAGAGATACAGTGCGGAAACAGGCACTTCAGCCTACCGAGTCCGCACCGAACAGCGATCCCCGCACACTAACTCTATCCCACACACACTAGGGTCAATGTTCTTTAATTATCTTTAGACTTTAGAGATACAAGCACAGAAACAGGCCCTTCGGCCCACCGTGTCCGCGCTGACCAGCGAACCCCGTACATTAACACTACCCAACACACACGCTAGGGACAATTTACAATTTTACCAAAGCCAATTAACCTAAAACCCTGTACGTCTTTGGAGTGAGGGAGGAAACCGGAGCTTGTACGGAGTTTGTACGTTATACCCCATGACCTGCGTGGGTTTAAACTAATTATATTTTAGTTTGGTTTAAAGATCCAGCACGGAAACAGGCTCTTCGGCCCAATGAGTCCACACTAACCATCGATCACCAGTTCACAGTAGTTCCATGTTATCCCACTGAAATAGGCCGCGGGATATTTCATGCTTGTCGGGGGCTTCAATGTCGGGAGCCACGACCGCCCCGACGTGCAGCGACAGCGGCAGCGACAGCGGCAGCGACAGCGGCAGCGACAGCGGCAGCGACAGCGACAGCGTGTTCGCCCGCACCGGATCGCGGAGCTTGGGTCGGCCCGCCGCGGACCTTTCACCATCCGGCGCGGCCTGGAACGTGGCAACGACACCAGCCTGACCGCGGGAGAAAACGGCAGGGGAAGGGAAAAGACATTCTGACCTTCCATCACAGTGAGGAGGGGACTGGAGGAGACTCACTGTGATGGATGTTTCTTTTTTTTTTTTTTTTTGTGTGTGTTGGTTGGGGTTGTGTAATTTGCTTATTTTATTGCTTTTATTGTTGGACTGTGGGTGACTAAATTTTGTCCAAAAGACTTGTTTTTTGGATGACAAATAAAGATATCTTGAATCTTGAATCTTTCTCATCCACTCCCTGCACACTAGGGGCAATTTGCAGAGGGGACAATTAACCTGCAAACATGCACGTCTTTGGGATGTGGCTGGAAAGTGCATCACCCTTCGACCACCAACCCCCGGCAGCGGTTTCAAGCTACTTACTCACATTTGTAGCTCGAAATAATAAATATAACGTTGTTTATCAGTGAGTGTCTTAAAGCAGGGATAATATCCCATGTTCAAAATACACAAAAACAACAGGAAATGTCTTTCGCAATTATCATATAATTTGTAGTTTAGATTCAGTCTGTATAAGAAGGCGGTGGAACACATTAGATGTAAATGTACTCGATTTAAGTCACGAAGCTGCAAGCAGCATTCTCTGGCAAGGCAGCCCTGGTTCCATTAAAATCATTAGAAACTTATTTGGAAGTTGGCAAGTGAACGTTCTTCTTTACGATCTGTCTTTAATAGTTTGATTTTGCATCACACACTCAGCAGAGCTTATCAAGTGAGCATTAGCTGGTAATTGGAATATGGAAACCTAGTGGTATTTTCAACTCCAGAGGGGGAGGGGGGGGGGAGGGAGGGGGGGGGGGGAGGGAGGGAGGAGGGGGGGGGAGGGGGGGGGAGGGAGGGAGGAGGGGGGGGGGGAGGGAGGGAGGAGGGGGGGGGGAGGGAGGGAGGGAGGAGGGGGGGGGGGGGGAGGGAGGGAGGAGGGGGTCTCCCTGTCGGTCTGCTCCTGGGCCTGGCCAAGATGGCCGTTCGCGGGTCCAGGCAGCGGGTAGTCGTCGGCTGCAAAGGTGTCGGCTGCCCGCCCACCCCTCTTACGTCCGTGCCCGCGTGTCCCTGGAGCTGCCGGTGGAGGTAACTGAGAGAGGTTCTAGAACAGCATTTAAAGGCACTTGGATGGGTTACATGGATAGGAAAGGTTCAAATGATATGTGCCAAATGTGGGGAAATGAGGCTAGCTTAGACGGGGCATGTTGGTCAGCATGGATGAGTTGGGCTGAAGGGTCTGATTCCGTGCTGTATGATTCTATGACTCTATGACATGGATAGGAAAGGCTTGTGTGCTGCATCTTGGTGGAACCAGTCTGCTGCTGAAGGTAAAATATGAGGCACCGTAACATTGACGGCCTCTATAGCACTGATTTGCTTCACTCTTGCATCACAGTCATGCTTGGAGTACCTGATGTATTCGACTCACAAGACTTTTGTTGGGCTGAAGACATGCATGGATTCTCAGTGAAGTGGCTGAAAGAGAATT
Source organism: Rhinoraja longicauda (assembly GCF_053455715.1). NCBI lineage: Eukaryota > Metazoa > Chordata > Chondrichthyes > Rajiformes > Arhynchobatidae > Rhinoraja > Rhinoraja longicauda. The sequence goes on from NC_135970.1 coordinate 34,222,951, forward strand.
GTTCCATGAAGAAGTCTCTGTTACTCTGGTGAACGTGGCCTAGCAGCTGAGTGCAAAGTCCCCAAATTGTCACGGGGACTCTGATTATTTGCTCTCTTCCCATTTTTTTTCTTTTGGAGGATCAGACTTATACATGTCTAGTGGGACTAGTGCAGCTGGGGGAGACTAGTGTAGCTGGGACATGTTGGTCGGTGTGGGCGAGTTAGGCCGAAGGGCCTGTTTCCACACTGTATCACTCTATGACTAGTGTAGCTGGGACATGTTGTTCGGTGTTGGCGAGTTGGGCCGAAGGGCCTGTTTCCACACTGTATCACTCTAAGACTATTACAAGTGTAGCTCTATTACAAGTGTAGCTGGGGCATGTTGGCCGGTGATGGCAAGTTGGGCCGAAGGGCCTGTTTCCACACTGTATCACTCTATGACTAGTGTAGCTGGGACATGTTGTTCGGTGTTGGCGAGTTGGGCCGAAGGGCCTGTTTCCACACTGTATCACTCTAAGACTAGTGTAGCTGGGACATGTTGGCCGGTGTGGGCAAGTTGGGCCGAAGGGCCTGTTTGCACACTGTATCACTCTAAGACTAGTGTAGCTGGGACATGTTGGCCGGTGTGGGCGAGTTGGGCCGAAGGGCCTGTTTCGACACTGTTTCACTCTATGACTCTATTACAAGTGTAGCTGGGGCATGTTGGCAGGTGTGGGTGAGTTGGGCCGAAGGGCCTGTTTCCTCACTGTATCGATCTATGACTCTATGACGGTAAAAATATAGAAATAAACATGGCCAGGCCAGGCCGATCCCTGCAACTGCCACCCCATGCCGTCGCCATGACAACAGGCCTTTACAGCCAAGTTACGACTCTACATTTTTAACAACTTTGGACTTGAACGGTACAAGATGGCAGCGGAAAAACGTGGTGACACACAAAGTGTGGTGGGTATATGGAAGAAGCTGCCAGAGGAGGTAGTTGAGGCAGGGACTATCCTAATGTTTAAGAAACAGTTAGACAGGTACATGGATAGGACAGGTTTGGTGGGATATGGACCAAGTGCGGGCAGGTGGGACAAGTGTAGCTGGGACATGTTGGCCGGTGTGGGCAAGTTGGGCCGAAGGACCTCTTTCCTCACTGTATCACTCTGTGACTCTATGACGGTAAACAGATGGAAATAAAATAGTTATGACACCATTGACAGTCAGAACCATTCTCCCAGGATGGAAACATCAAGTAATAGAGAGCGTAGCTTTAAGGTGAGAGTAGCAAAGTTTAAAGGCGATGTGCGGGTAAGGTTTTTTACACAGAGGGCGGTGGGTGCCTGGATCGTGCTGCCGGGGGTGGTGGTGGAGGCGGACACGATAGTGGCGTTTAAGGGACCTTTGGTTAGGCACATGCCTATGCAGGGACTGGAGGGGTATGGGTTATGTGCAGGCAGATCGGAGCTGGTCTTGGCATTTTGGTTGGCACAGATATTGTGGGCCGAAGGGCCTGTTCCTGTGCTGTACTGTTTAGTTTAGTTTAGTGTTTAGTTTAGTGTTTAGTTTACATACATAGAGCGGAAACAGGCCCTTCGGCCCACCGAGTCCGCGCCGACCAGCGATCCCCGCACCCTAACACTATCCTACACACACTGGGGACAATTTACAATTTTACCAAGCCAATTAACCTACAAACCTGCACGAGTGTGGGAGGAAAAATGTGAAGTCAGAGAAAGGAATGTAGATGAAAGAGGACAGGAGGAGGTGGTGGGGGGGGGGGGGGGGGGGGGAGGTGTGAGTAAATTGGATGAGAGGTGAGGTAGGAAATTTCATGGCAGGTTTGCAATAACGCTAAGTTTAGGGCGGCACGGTGGCGCAGCGGTAGAGTTGCTGCCTTACAGCACCAGAGACCCGGGTTCGATCCTGACAACGGGTGCTGTCTTTACGGAGTTTGTACGTTCCCGCCGTGACCTGTGTGGGTTTTCCCCAGGATCGCTGGTTTCCTCCCACACTCCAAAGACCAACAGGTTTGTAGGTTAATGGGCCTCTGTAAATTGTCCCTAGTGCGTAGGATCAGGTAGTTGCCAAACTAATCTAAACTAATCCAAAACAAAAATTGACTTATCGCCTTCAATTCGTTATCACTTTGCAATATTGCCGAGTTTAACAAATTATGCCATTTAAACAGCTGTTTCTAGTGTGCTGAATAATATCCCAAGATGCTCCACACCAGCTGAAACAGACTGACTCCCTGAACACAACTGCCAACATGATCAATATCTTTACCAGTAAGATTCACTGTTTACCCACTCAGGCACTGATGTAGTGCAGGGAAACGTATACAAGGTGTGGAAGACCATGTAGGTTTGCTGAGATAGCATCTCCCAGATCCAATGTGACCTCCCTCCGTCAGCAGAGACATGTGTAGCAATGTTGTGGAAACATTATCAGTCGCCTTCCACAAATCACTCTGCCCTGAACTAGACTCGTGCTTCTGTTGCTTTCTTGTGTCTCGGTCACCCTGCTAAGATTCTCAGATTACTCTGCTCTGAGAGGAGTGCAGTGCGCTCCGAAGAAAATCCAGACGTGGCCTCCTCAGGGCAATAGGGAATAGACGAGAGATGAAGCCTAGACTACTGCAACTCCCTATACACTGGGATCAGCCAATCATCCCTGTCCCGCCCGCAATTGGTCCAAAACGCCGCAGCGAGACTCTTGACGGGTACCCGTAAAAGGGACCACATCACCCCGATTCTGGCCTCTCTCCACTGGCTCCCAGTACAGTACAGAATCAACTTCAAGCTCCTCCTATTCACATACAAAGCCCTAAACGGGCTTCCCCCCCCCCCCCCCCCTATATCAAAAATCTTCTAACCCACCACTCTATCTCCAGGTCCCTCAGGTCGGCCGACTTGGGGCTACTCACTATCCTGCGGTCTAGGCTTAAGCTCAGGGGTGACCGCGCTTTTGCGGTTGCAGCTCCTAGACTGTGGAACAGCATCCCTCTCCCCATCAGAACTGCCCCCTCCATCCACTCCTTTAAGTCCAGGCTCAAAACCTATTTCTACTCCCTAGCGTTTGAGGCCCTCTGAGGGGGCGCTGTGAACTGTTTATGTATGTGCTGTTATGTTTGTGTGCCATTGTATGTTCGTTTCTTAGTATCTGAACTAATGCACAGCACTTTGGTCAACGTGGGTTGTTTTTAAATGTGCTATACAAATGAAATTGACTTGACTTGAAGCCATCACAGCTTTGCCCGAAGAGAATGGAATCAAGGCACGGAGGCGATGTTTAAGTTGAGAGCTTAGTATTGTTTAGTTCGGAGATACAGCGCAGATAGAGCGGTTTCCTCCCACACTCCAGAGACGTACGGGTTTGTAGGTTAATTGGCTTGGTATAAAAGTAGAATTGTGCCTAGTGTGTGCAGGGTGATGTCATTGAGCAGTGATCGCAGGTCAGTGCCGACTCGATGGGCCGAAGGGTCTGTTTCCACGCTGTTCCTTGCGGTCATGGATACATCCTGATGTAAGATCAGGCAGGACATCAGTAGAGTTGTAACAAATAACAAGTTGTAATCAGTAGAGATGATCAGCCATGATCACAATGAATGGCGGTGCTGGCTCGAAGGGCCGAATGGTCTCCTCCTGCACCTATTTTCTATGTTTCTATGTTAAGCTGAGAGTTCTGATGAACAGTAAACAGTTTGTTTGTCTCTAATCATGGGTATCATTTCTTCATCCTATGTCTGAAGAGGGGACCCAACCCAAAACGTCACCTATCCATGTTCTCCAGGGATGCTGCCTTACCTACTGAGTTACTTCAGCACTCTGTGAAATGTCACATATCCGTGTTCTCCAGAGATGCTGCCTGACCCGCTGAGTTACTCCAGCACTCTGTGAAATGTCACATATCCGTGTTCTTCAGAGATGCTGCCTGACCCGCTGAGTTACTCCAGCACTCTGTGAAACGTCACCTATCCATGTTCTCCAGAGATGCTGCCCGACCCGCTGAGTTACTCCAGCACTCTGTGAAACGTCACCTATCCATGTTCTCCAGAGATGCTGCCTGACCCGCTGAGTGACTCCAGCATTCTTTGCACTACGGTGCCACCGATGTGTAGAAGGCCATTTCTGACCCAGTGACTGAAACTGTATTGAAAGCTCACGAGTTAAGGCTATCATTTATCATCTACTGTAGTAAAACAAGGGCCAATTCATGCAGCAAGTTGAAAGTGATATGTGTGTTAAAGGGTCCCAGTGGAATCAATTTTATCATCACTCTGTATTGATTTCCATGTGCAGCCCTTTTGAACAAAGTCAGAAGTTGTAAAGATTACTTCAGTGGTTCTCTCCGCTCCTTGGTAAAAGTTGTTACGGTTTGCTGCCCTGATCATTACCATTACAGAATTCCCACCATTGCACAGAGTTTGATTGCAGCAGAGGGCCGGATTAGGCTGGAGTATATTATTCACTGTGGTGCCTATATTACCCAAGTCCCACACCAGCTTTGTCTCTCTCCCACCTGCTTTACCCCCTTCCTTCATCCCTTCCCAACCCCAATTTCTTCAAATCTTAAGGTCCAAGAGCTGTCCGTTTGTACCTTCTCCCTGTGGCTGCGTGGGTTTTCTCCGGGTGCTCCACGCTCCAAAAGACGTGCAGGTTTGTAGACTAATTAGGCTTCGATGAGATTGTAAGTTGTCCCTAGTGCGTAGGATAGTGCTAGTGTTTGCGGTAATCGCTGTTCGGCACGGACTCGGCGGGCCGAAGGGCCTATCTGCACCGGCCAGAGTTTGACCATATACTAGTTCTATCCTACAAACTACCCAATTAACCCAATCTGCATGTAGAAACATAGAAACATAGAAAATAGGTGCAGGAGTAGGCCATTCGGCCCTTTGAGCAGGCACCGCCATTCAATGTGATCATGGCTGATCATCCAAAATCAGTACCCCGTTCCTGCTTTCTTGATTCAGTTAGACCTCAGAGCTATATCTTGAATACATCCAGTGAATTGTCCTCCACTGCCTTCTGTGGCGGAGAATTCCACTTCGTTGGAATTGGTTAGAATAGAGATGAGGAATTTCTTTAGGCGGAGGCTGGTGCACCTGTGGAATTCATAGCCGTAGACGGTGGTGGAGGTCAAGTCATTGAGTATTTTTAAGGCAAGTTCTTGGTTAGTAAGTGTGTCATAGGTTACGGGGAGAAAGCAGAATAATGGGGTTGAGGGGGAGAGATAGATCAGCCGTGATTGAATGCCGGAGCAGACTTGATGGGACGAATGGCCTGATTCTGCTCCTATGAGTTGTGGTCTATGGTCCTACTTACTGGAGGGGAGACTAAAGCTTTTCACTGTACCTCCGTACACGTGACAATAATATTAAACCGAAAACTAAACGAGGAATTGCAATGGATGTCTTGCCTTACTCCCTAGTCTTCCATCCATGGAGAAGCCTTCACAAGTAGCCAAGACATAAAATAATTGCTGCACTCCAAAGTATGTCATTAATCCCATGAAATCTATTAAAACGTTTCAATAAAGTGTCAAGGCAGTACATCTTCGCAAGAATTTTACTAATTCCTTTCCCTGCTTCAGTAATCGTTAAAGTACAGGACAGTCATGAAACAGAATGAATCTTAGCACCTGGAATGACATATGGACTTTGTAATAATTGCTTTATTACCTTTAAACTTTAGAGATACAGCGCGGAAACAGGCCCTTCGGCCCATCGAGCCCTTGCCGACCAACGATCACCCCGTACATTAGCACTATCCTACACACACTAGGAACAACTTACAATTTTACCGAAGCCAATTCACCTACAAACCTGCACGTCTTTGGAGTGTGGGAGGAAACCGGAGCACCCGGAGAAAACTCACACGGTCACATGGAGAACGTACAAACTCCATACAGATGGCACCCATAGTCAGAATCGAACCTGGGTCTCTGGCGCTGTGAGGCAGCAACTCTACCGCTGCGACACTGTGTCACACAAAGATTTATTCCTCAGGTTTTTAATTTTAATGTAGACGCCATGCTCTGCCTCATTTATAAGAGATTGGGAATGATCTTTGCAATTTTAATAATTAAGGGAAATTATGAACTACCTCCCTAGAGGATGGTGTCCTCTCAAATTATTTCCCCCCAGTTTTTATATATTGTGTTCCCAAAGTGGCCTTTCAAAATATTAATTGATAAATTCAACAAACTTTTGAAAGTTCAAAAAATCGGCGGCACGGTGGCGCAGCGGTAGAGTTGCTGCCTCACAGCGCCAGAGACCCGGGTTCAATCCGGATTACCGGTGCTGTCTGTACAGAGTTTGTACGTTCTCCCCGTGACCTGTGTGGGGTTTCCCCGGGTGCTCCGGTTTCCTCCCACATTTCCAAGACGTGCAGGTTTTTAGGTTAATTGGCTTTGGTAAAATTGTAAATTGTCCCTAGTGTGTGTGTTGGGTAGTGTTAATGTACGGGGTTCGTTGGTCAGCGTGGACTCGGTGGGCCGAAGGGCCTGTTTCTGTGCTTGTATCTCTAAAGTCTAAAGATAATTAAAGAACATTGACTAGTTGAATTGCACCACTAACATCTGTAGCTCATTGACCGTCGATCAGTTCAAGGTGAGTACAACATGATTAGAACATAGAACATAGAACATAGATAGGCACAAAATGCTGGAGTAACTCAACGGGACTGGCAATCTCTCTGGAGAGAAGGAATGGGCGATGTTTCGGGTCGAGACCCTTCTTCAGGCTCTCAACCCGAAACGTCACCCATTCCTTCTCTCCAGAGATGCTGCTTGTCCTGCTGAGTTACTCCAGCATTTTGTGTCTATCTTTGATCTAAACCTGCATCTGCAGTTACCTTCCTGCACAAAGAACAGTACAGTACAGCACAGGAACAGGCCCTTCGGCCCACCATGTCTGTGCTTGAACATGATGCCAAGACAAACTCTTACAGTGTCTGCCTGCACTTGATCCATACCCCTCCATTCCCTGCACATCCATGTGCCGATCCACCAGCCTCTGAAACGCCTCGTAAATGTGGTTCCGTGAAGGAATTGGCTACGAGAACAGACAACGATCGTTTTTTGTTGTTGTCTTAATTAAGTTCTTCGTTTGAGGTTCTGCTGTAACGAGTCTGTGTGTTTTGTCACAGGTGCCCACTCCTAATGAGATTCTTGCAGCTGTGCACTGCGTCTAAACATCACAATTTGTCGAAGATCGCAGCTGGCAAATTCCGTTCGGTGGAGCACCGTGTCACATGTTATGATATCAAAAGCCAAAGAGATGGGGGTTTTTTTTTCCTCTCAGAGTGATTGATCAGATTCCACTGGCAGATGGATTTGAAAGAAACACTTGAGAGCTTTTCAAACTCGGAACAATTACTCGCCTAACCTTTCGGGGTTTTTTTTGAAGTAGAGAATTACAGCAATCACGGACAATTATACTTGGAGTTTGCTGTTGTAATGTTCGAAACATGACAACCATTCAACATAGATCTGTAGATTCATCATGTAAAACAGCATGGAACCTATTGAGCTCCACAGAAAACAATCCAAGTTTGCCCAACGGTTCCCGATAGCTGATATCTCCCAATCCAGGCATCATTCTGGGCGACACAAAATGCTGGAGTAACTCAGCGGGACAGGCAGCATCTCTGGAGAGAAGGAATGGGCGATGTTTTGGGTCTGAAAAAGGGTCCCGACCCGAAATGCCACCCATTCCTTCTCTCCAGAGATGCTGCTTGTCCCGCTGAGTTACTCCAGTATTTTATAGACAACAGACAATAGGTGCAGGAGTAGGACATTCGGCCCTTCGAACCAGCACCACCATTCAATGTGATCATGGCTGTTCATTCTCAATCAGTACCCCATTCCTGCCTTCTCCCCATATCCCCTGACTCCGCTATCCTTAAGAGCTCTATCTAGCTCTCTCTTGAAAGCATTCAGAGAACTGGCCTCCACTGCCTTCTGAGGCAGAGAATTCCACAGATTTACAACTCTCTGACTGAAAAAGGTTTTCCTCATCTCTGTTCTAAATGGCCTACCCCTTATTCTTAAACTGTGGCCCCCTGGTTCTGGACTCCCCCAACATTGGGAACATGTTTCCTGCCTCTAACGTGTCCAACCCCTTAATAATCTTATATGTTTCAATAAGATCCCCTCTCATTCTTCTAAATTCCAGTGTATATAAGCCTAGTCGCTCCAGTCTTTCAACATACGACAGTCCCGCCATTCTGGGAATTAACCTAGTAAACCTACGCTGCAAGCCCTCAATAGCAAGAATATCCTTCCTCAAATTTGGAGACCAAAACTGCACACAGTACTCCAGGTGCGGTCTCACAATGGCCCTGTACAACTGCAGAAGGACCTCATTGCTCCTATACTCAACTCCTCTTGTTATGAAGGCCAACATTCCATTGGCTTTCTTCACTGCCTGCTGTACCTGCATGCTTCCTTTCAGTGACTGATGCATTAGGACACCCAGATCTCGTTGTACGTCCCCTTTTCCTAACTTGACACCATTCAGATAATAATCTGCCTTCCTATTCTTACCACCAAAGTGGATAACCTCACACTTATCCACATTAAACTGCATCTGCCATGCATCCGCCCACTCACACAACCCGTCCAAGTCACCCTGCAACCTCATAGTATCTTCCTCACAGTTCACACTGCCCCCCAGCTTTGTATCATCTGCAAATTTGCTAATGTTACTTTTAATCCCTTCATCCAAGTCATTAATGTATATTGTAAATAGTTGCGGTCCCAGCACCGAGCCTTGCGGTACCCCACTAGTCACTGCCTGCCATTCTGAAAGGACCCATTTATCCCCACTCTTTGCTTTCTGTTTGCCAACCAATTTTCTATCCATGTCAGTACCCTACCTCCAATACCATGTGCTCTAATTTTGCCCACTAATCTCCTATGTGGGACCTTGTCGAAGGCTTTCTGAAAGTCAAGGTACACCACATCCACTGACTCTCCCCTCTCCATTTTCCTAGTTACATCCTCAAAAAATTCCAGAAGATTAGTCAAGCATGATTTCCCCTTCGTAAATCCATGCTGACTCGGAACGATCCTGTTACTACTATCCAAATCCTCTGCAATTTTGTCTTTTATAATGGACTCCAGCATCTTCCCCACCACTGATGTCAGACTAACTGGTCTATAATTTCCTGTTTTCTCTCTCCCTCCTTTCTTAAAAAGTGGGATATCATTAGCTACCCTCCAATCCACAGGAACTGATCCTGAATCTATAGAACATTGGAAAATGATCACCAATGCGTCCATGATTTCTAGAGCCCACCTCCTTAAGTACCCTAGGATGCAGATCATCAGGCCCTGGGGATTCATCAGCCTTCAGTCCCATCAGTCTACCCAACACTATTTTCTGTGTCTATCTTCTGTTTAAACTAGCATCTGCAATTCCTTCCTCCACATCATCCTAGTAAATCTGCCCTGAACCCTCTTCAAAGCCTCCACATCCTTCCTGTAGTGGGGGTGACTAGAACTGCACGCAATACTTCAAATGTGGCCTGACCGTAGTCCTGCAAATGTGCATCGTGACTTCCTGATGCTCAATGCCCCGACAAAGAGGGTTGCCAACTGTCCCGTATTAGCCGGGACATCTCGTATTTTAGGCTAAATTGGTTTGGCCCGTACAGGACTGCCCTTGTCCTGTATTAGGCCCGGGGGGCGCTGTAGGCCCGGACCCTATAGACCCGGACAGTGTAGGCCCGGACAGTGTAGGCCCGGGGGGCGCTGTAGGCCCGGATGCTGTAGGCCCGGACAGTGCAGGCCTGGGCAGTGTAGGAGGCCCAGGCGCCACCTGACGGAGGTTGCCTAGCAACCCGCCTCCCGGCCTGGGCAGCCGCCATTGGTGGAGTGGGAGCACGTGGACGCTGGCTGGACGAGGTCACTTGGGGCGTGGGGCAGTGACGTCACCTTGACCCGTATTTGGGGGTGAGATAGTTGGCATCCCTGCCGACCAATGAAGGTAAGCATGCCGCATGCCTTCTTTACCGTTCTATCAACTTGTTTTGGCTCTTTCAGGGAGGTATGGACTGGAACCCGAAGATCTCTCTGTACATCAATTTCATGTTCATATGTGATAGAAGCAGAATTCGGCCCATCAAGTCTTCTCCGCCATTCAATCATTGCTGATTTATCTCACCCTCCTAACCCCATTCTCCTGCCTTCTCCCCATAACCCCCGACACCCGTACCAATCAAGAATCTATCTATCTCTGCCTTATAAATATCCATTGACTTGGCTTCCACTAAAGAAACTCCTCCTTTATCTCTTTCCTAAAGAAACGTCCGTTTATCCTGAGGCCGTGCCCTCTGGTCCTAGACTCTCTCACTAGTGGAAACATCCTCTCCACATCCACTCTATTCAGGCCTTTCGCTATTCGGTAAGTTTCAATGAGATCCCCCCCCCCCTCATCCTTCTAAACTCCAGCGAGTACAGGCCCAGTGCCGACAAACACTCATCATATGTTAACCCACTCATTCCTGGGATCATTCTCGTAAACCTCCTCTGGACCCTCTCCAGAGCCAGGACATCCTTCCTCACACATGGTGCCCAAAATTGCTCACATTATTCCACCTTTTTGAAGTCCTTTCAATGATCTCTTTCACCATAGTTTTGTTGACCTGAACTAGACCTGGTTGTAGTAGAGTCTTACCAGCTCATAAAGAGGTAAACACATATAATATTTTTTCACTTTTTAATTGGATTCATCTGTGTGTTGTAGGTAACTAAGATGCATAAGGCACTAAAATATAATTTTATTGATGACATTGTTAAGGTCAGTAGTTTACGTAAAAAGAGAAGTAAATAAATAAAAGTGTGAACCATTCTTAAATAATTAATCCACTAGGATAATAAAAGCATGTTTTATTCACTTCTAAATTATGCTTTGAATTAAAGAACAGTTTATAACAGACCAATTGGGAAGTCCTGTTGAAGACTTTCTCTTACATAATTTGAGTGAAAGTTTTTAAATGAAAAGCTACTATAAAAGTAATCTCCATCTGAAGACCCACCAAATATAAACATCATTAAAACATGTTGTCGTTGTACAAATCAGTAACATGGTATCAACATGTGTTTGTGCTCTTTCATTTTCTATTCCTCTACAAGAAATGTAAAAACTACCTCTGTATGTCGAATGGAATGAAACCAAATCAAACAGGGCTCAATTGTTTAAATGCACTAGAAACATAGAAACATAGAAAACAGGTGCAGGAGTAGGCCATTCGCCCCCTCGAGCCAACACCGCCATTCAATATGATCATGGCTGATCATCCAAAATCAGTACCCCGTTCCTGCTTTCTCCCCATATCCCTTGATTCCGTTAGCCCTGAAGAGCTAAATCTTGAAACCATCCAGTGAATTGGCCTCCACTGCCTACTGTGGCAGAGAATTCAACAGATTCACAACTCTCTGGGTGAAAAGCTTTTTCCTCACCTCAGTCCTAAATGGCCTACCCCTTATTCTTAAACTGGTTGGGAGACTTTGCTAAATGTGCCAAATATTTGTTTTAGACAGTTACTTTGACTTCCATTTTTGAAAGAACTTCTCTCAATAAAACTTTGTGCCTTGGTTGGTCACCAATTTTTTTGCTGCTCCAGAAGGCTGCTTAAGTTAGATAAGTTAGAAAGTATCTAATTTAATTTAATAATTTAAAAGAATAACAATTATTCAATCTTTATTAAAAAAGATTTAATAAACAACCATTTGTCAATAATTTAGTTTCGAGCACGGAATCAGGCCCTTCAGCCCATCGAGTCCACGCTGACCATCGATCACCCGTTCGCACAGGTTCTACGTTAACCCACTTTCGCATCCACTCCCTCCACACTAGGGGGCAATTTACAGAGGGCCAATTAACCTACAAACCCGCACGTCTTTGGGATGTGGGAGGAAACCGGAGCAACCTGGAGGATGCCCACGCGGTCACAGGGAGAACGTGCAAACTCCACGCACAGACAGCACCCGAGGTCAGGATCAAACCTGGGTCTCTGGCGCTGTGAGGCAGTGGCTTTACCAGCTGCATCACCGTGTCACCCAATAATACTGCTCAAAGGCATTGCTGCTCTGTTATATCTTTTGACGAGATTAAAATCCTTTGAAAATCAGCTTTTGGAATGTTCATTCGGAGATATATGCCCCAGGGCTCTCTATGAAAATTATAATGAATATGATCACCATCAGAAGGTTGGATATTCACGTAGACTGTAAATTAGGCTAATATTCTATTTTAGGGACAGTCTGGTCAGAATCAACAAGCAGGAAAAAATAGTATGGTCGGTACAGATAAAAAAGAAGATATCTTGAGAAATTCATATATTTTCAGTGCGGCACTGTGGTGCAGTGGTAGAGTTGCTGCCTCACGGTGCCAGAGACCCGAGTTCGATCCTGACTGCGGCTGTTGTCTGTATGGAGTTTGTATGTTCACCCCGTGACCTGCCTGGGTTTTCTATGGGATCTTCGGTTTCCTCCCACACTCCAAAGACGTACGGGTTTGTTGGTTAATTGGCTTGGTATAAATGTTTAAAGAAATGTCCCTAGTGTGTTAATGTGCAGGGACTGCTGGTCGATGCAGACTCGTTAGGCTGAAGGGCCAGTTTCCACTTGGTATCTCTAAACTAAACTAAACTAAACTAAACTAAACTAAACTAAACTAAACTAAACTAAACTAAACTTAACGGTAAATAAGACAAATATTGCGTTTGATTAATTCTTTCAAAATCATATTTGCAACCCTTCAATCTGTGCTTTCCCTGATCAAATATTCCAAGGAAAAATAAAATATATTCCCCTTGTTGTGGAAGGAGAGATTGATTTCATTTTTAAACAGGTCAGTGGCAAAATCTTCTTCTCAGATGGCGGTCAGTAATTGAATCTGCAACCATCTTCTCTGTATAAACCAGGGATTGGGAGATTGAAATTCTGTGTGTGATTACTTGCAGTAATTCTGATAATGAGATTCTCCTTCGGTAAGCAAAAGATTCAACCACATTCACGATGTGTGTGTTAATTGAAATTTGCTAAAAGAGGCCACGGATGTCAGCTTAATGATTTCTAGGATGAAGTTTTGATTTCAAATAATAAAACATTGCCTTTGTGGATTAAGACAGTATAAAACGAATCAAGTGATTCGTGTGTGGACCCGGCAGGGCATTGTTCACAAGAAGCCAACTTTTAGTTTAATTTAGTTTAGTTTACAGATACAGCGCGGAAACAGGCCCTTCGGCCCACCGAGTCCGAGCCGACCAGCGATCCCTGCACACTAACACCACCCTACACACACGAGAGACAATTTATAATTTAACCAAGCCAATTAACCTACAAACCCGTACGCTTTTGGAGTGTGGGAGGAAACCAAAGACATCGGAGAAAACCCACGCAGGTGACAGGTCGAACGTACAAAATCCGTACAGACAGCAACCGTAGTCAGGATCAAACCCGGTTCTCCGGCGCTGTAAGGCAGCAGCTCTAGCGCTGCGCCACCGTAAAGGTACAGTATTTTATAGGAGCAAGGAACTGCAGAAGGGGGTTTACAAGAAAGGAAACAGAGTGCTGGAGTAACTCAGCGGGTCAGGCAGCATCTCTGGAGAACATGGATAGGTGGCGTTTCAGAGTGCTGGAGTAACTCAGTGGGTCAGGCAACATCTCTGGAGAACATGGATAGGTGACGTTTCACAGAGTGCTGGAGTAACTCAGCGGGTCAGGCAACATCTCTGGAGAACATGGATAGGTGACGTTTCACAGAGTGCTGGAGTAACTCAGCGGGTCAGGCAACATCTCTGGAGAACATGGATAGGTGACCTTTTGGGTCGGGACCCTTCTTCAGACTGAAAACTAAACCAGGCTGAATAAGCCTGGAGAAGGATCTTGACCCAAAATGTCACCTGTCCAAGTACAGCATCTTATGTTTAGCTTATCTTAGTTTAGAGATACAGCGTGGAAGCAGGCCCTTCGGCTCACCGAGTCCGCGCCGACCAGTGATCACCATACACTAGTTCGACCTTGCATGCACTGGGGACAATTTGCAGAAGCCAATTAACGTACACAACTGCAGGTCTTTGGAATGTGGGAGGAAACCGAAGCACCGGGAGAAAACCCACGCAGGTCGCAGGTGGAACGTACAAACTCCGTACAGACCGCACCCGAGGTCAAGATCAAACTCGGGTCTCTGGCGCTGTAAGGTAGCAATTCTACTGCTGCACCACTGTGCCGCCCGGCTGTGTTTAATTAGACTAGAGCTTAAAAGCTTTCAAAGAACCATATAAACAATGTGTCTAGCAGGTAGCCTTTCTGTTAAGCAAAATAACACATTTTTTACTGAGTTTAAAAAATATATATTATTATTGTTCCAAGAAATGTATCTGCTTGGGAACTCTCACTTTGATAGCAGAAGTATCTTTTTTGCTAATAGTTCATTAACTGGAGGCCATTATTGTTATTAATGATTTCAATTACTCCCTTGAATGCTCGCATGCTCACTAACTAATGACTTAACATTTTAAGGTTGAATTGCTGCTCTTAATTTTATGTTTGTTATTAACTATAGCAATTTTCTCGCTTGTTGACTTTGGTCTTTAATTTGCTTTTACCAGGACTTGTGAAAACCAGAACAGCATCTGTTTAGAGAACAGACTAGGTGTTTGTCAAATCAATGATCAAAGGTACTGGATGGTTTCAATAAGAAAAATGGATTATTGCAGTCTTCTTTTTTACTATTGCCATTAATTCTAATTTTAAAAAACATGTCTAATTAGCCACTTACTTTTCTTTCACCACCTTAACTTGATTCTATTTGTCTAAAAAAAAAGATCAGCTGGTTTGAAGTAAAAATGCAACATGGTACAGCTGTGAAAACTGGTGGGAACTAAAATAACAAGTGGGGATTTCAAATACAAAACTGTTCTACGGTGTAATCTGTAGTGCTTCCGTGGCAGAAACGTAGCATTTTCACGTCCAATGACCCTCGTCGCAACTTGAACTCATATTCTTCTGGTGTTTGTGATCTGTTTCTCAGCCTTGTAGGTTTTCATCTGAAAGATAAAAACGGAGTGGAAATTAATCTTTGGTGTGTTTTCACCCAACGTCGTGGATGATTTATTTAAAGGACACCACGTGCTGGAGTAGTTCATCCCATCGTAAGTCACAGGAGCAGAATTGGGCCATTCGGCCCATCGGGTCTGCTCCTCCATTCGGTCATGGCTGGTTTATCTTTCCCTCTTAACCCCATTCTCCTGCCTTCTCTGTTGGGGGAGTCCAGAACAAGGATAGAGCTGGATAGAGCTCTTAAGGATAGCGGAGTCAGAGGGTATGGGGAGAAGGCAGGAACGGGGTTTAGAGGGAAAGATAAACCAGCCATGACCGAATTGAGTACTGATTAAGAATGATCAGCCATGATCACATTGAATGGCGGTGCTGGCTCGAAGGGCCGAATGGCCTCCTCCTGCACCTATTGTCTATTGTCTATTGTCTATTGTCTATTCTCCCCAGAACCCCTGGCACCCGCACTGATCAAGAACAATTGTAATGTCCTTTACAGCCTTTCCGAGCAGCGCCAGAGACACGGGTTCCATCCCGACTACGGGTGCTGTCTGCATGGAGTTTGCACCTTCTCCCTGTGACCTGCGTGGGTTTTCTCCGAGATCTTCGGTTTCCTCCCACACTCCAAGGACGTACAGGTTTGTTGGTTAATTGGCTTGGTTAAAATGTAAAATAGTCCCTAGTGTGTGTAGGATAGTGCGAATGTGCGGGGATCGCTGGTCAGTGCAAACTTGGTGGGCCGAAGGGCCTGTTTCTGCGCTGTATCTCTAAACTAAACTAAACTAAACTAAACTAAACTACACTAATCAAGGAATAAATACCAGGTAGTGTAAAAAAATAACTGCAGATGCTGGTACAAATCGAAGGTATTTATTCACAAAATGCTGGAGTAACTCAGCAGGTCAGGCAGCATCTCAGGAGAGAAGGAATGGGTGACGTTTGCCTTCAACTCCCCCTCCCATTCCCAGTCTGACCTTTCTGTCATGGGCCTCCTCCAGTGCCATAGTGAGGCCCACCGGAAATTGGAGGAACAGCACCTCATATTTCGCTTGGGCAGCTTGCAGCCCAGCGGTATGAACATCGACTTCTCCAACTTTAGATAGTTCCTCTGCCCCTCTCTTCCCCTCCCGCTTCCCAGATCTCCCACTGTCTTCCTGTCTCCACATATATCCCTCCTTTGTCCCGCCCCCCTGACATCAGTCTGAAGAAGGGTCTCGACCCGAAACATCACCCATTGCTTCTCTCCTGAGATGCTGCCTGACCTGCTGAGTTACTCCAGCATTTTGTGAAGGAATAAATACCCACTGACTTGGCCTCCACGGCAGTCTGTGGCACTGAATCCCACTGATTCACCACCCTCTGGCTAACAGAGTGTTGTATTCTGCATGAGGTGTGACAGATTATACCTTCAGAGATGAACTTTTGATTCGGGTGCCTTTCTATTTAGTGGGAGGGTTGTTGTCTTGATTTGAAGAACAATTCTTGCCAGCCTGCAGAAAGATATACACACATAAAAATAACGAATAACATAATCCAGCAAATCTTCAAACACCAATACTATCCCCTTTCAGTATCATATCATATCATATCATATATATACAGCCGGAAACAGGCCTTTTCGGCCCTCCAAGTCCGTGCCGCCCAGCGATCCCCGCACATTAACACTATCCTACACCCACTAGGGACAATTTTTACATTTACCCAGCCAATTAACCTACAAACCTGTACGTCTTTGGAGTGTGGGAGGAAACCGAAGATCTCGGAGAAAACCCACGCAGGTCACGGGGAGAACGTACAAACTCCTTACAGTGCAGCACCCGTAGTCAGGATCGAACCTGAGTCTCCGGCGCTGCATTCGCTGTAAAGCAGCAACTCTACCGCTGCGCTACCAGTACACACGACAGGAAATAGACGAAATAGAGGCAAGAAGCGAGAGGGAACGACTGAGCGCGGGCAGGCGGTGGCCATCTTGTTTTGGCGAGTGAGGAACAAATTAAGTCGAATGTATGTATATATATATATATATATGTATGTATATATATATACATATATATATATACAAGATCTAAGTTTTAGTAGATAGATAGATAGATAGATAGATAGATAGATAGATAGATAGATAGATAGATAGATAGATAGATAGATAGATAGATAGATAGATAGATAGATAGATAGATAGATAGATAGATAGATAGATAGATAGATAGATAGATAGATATATTCACAAAATGCTGGAGTAACTCAGCAGATAGATAGATAGATAGATAGATAGATAGATAGATAGATAGATAGATAGATAGATAGATAGATAGATAGATAGATGCCTGAGTGTGTAGTCTGTATATGTATTTGTGTGTGCGCATGCATATATCTATATATATGTGTGTGTGTGAGTGTGTGTAGTCTATATATATATATATATAAATATATATTTGTATATTTCAGAGATAAGGAAGGGTGAAAAGAGACATCAGAAGAGATGGTATCTAGATATGGTATTTACACACACACACACACACACATACACCACACACACACACACACACACACACACACACACACACACACACACATATATATATATAGTTATACACACACATATTCTCCAGCATTTTGTGTATATACATATATATACACACACACACACACACACACACACACACACACACACACACACACACACACACACACACACACACACACACACACACACACACACACACACACACACACACACACACACATATATATATATACACCATATCTGGGTACCATCTCTTTTGATGTCTCTTTTCACCCTTATCTCTGAGATATACAAATATATATATGTATATGTATATACACAAAAGGCTGGAGTATATGTGTGTATAACTATATATATATATATATACAATGTGTGTGTGTGTGTGTGTGTGTGTGTGTGTGTGTGTGTGTGTGTGTGTGTGTGTGTGTGTGTGTGTGTGTGTGTGTGTGTGTGTTACCCTTCTTTATCTCTGAGATATACTAATATATATATATATAATATTTATAAAATGTATCCACATTTCTCTTTGTCTCTTTTTCACACCTTACCGTTCCTTATCTCTGTCTCCCTCTCCTCTGACTGAGTCTGAAGAAGGGTCTCGACCCGAAACGTCACCCATTCCTTGTCTCCAGAGGTGCTGCCTGTGCCGCTGAGTTACTCCAGCATTTTGTGTCTGTCCTCTATTTATGAGCGGAACTGAGTTGTGTCACACCACCATTCCCATTTTACAGTCTAATTCGCTGTGCTAAACCCTGGCATGTTACTGATTTATCATTTATACTCTTTTGTACTCAACTTACATTTTATCATTCTTATTTCACATCACTCTGTCTCAGGCATTTCATTTCCTTGTCACTCTATGTTAATTATATAACAAGGGACATGAATATGTTGCCTGCAAGGGAGATTTAAACCAATGATTCTATTATTCAGAGGGCTACTATAATAAGCTAATTGCTTTGAGGCAAAAGACATGTCTTTCTGTGACATTTATAAATGTAAGATAGCGGCATGCAGATCACATTGTGGAAACTTATTGGACTGTATGTCATTTCCATTTTGCCTTTGGCAGTTCCATGTAATTGAGTTTGCGTATTCATCAAATCGTAGAGTCGTACAACACGGAAACAGGCCCTTCAGCCCAACTCATCCAGGCCTGAATAGGGTGGATGTGGAGAGGATCTTTCCACTAGTGGGAGAGTCTAGGACCGGAAGTCCTAGCCTCAAAATAAAAGGACGTTCCTTTAGGAAGGAGACGAGGAGGAATTTCTTTAGTCAGAGGCTGGTGAATCTGTGGAATTCTTTACCACAGAAGGCTGTGGAGGCCAAGTCAATTGATACGTTTAAGGCAAAGATGGATAGGTTTCTGATTGGTACGGATGGCTGGGGTGATGGGGAGAAGGCAGGAGAATGGGGTTGAGAGGGAGAGATAGACAGCCGTGATTGAATGGCGGAGTAGACTCGATGGGCCGAATGGCCTAATTCTGCTACTATCACTTATGAACTTATGACCAAGGTGCCTCATCTGAGCTAGTCTCATATGCCCGCATTTGGTCCATATCCCGCTAAATCTTATTCACTTTCATGGAATTTGTATGAAAAATAAATAAATAAACATTTTTTTCAACTCGCGATTCTTAACATATGTGCATTACGGAAAATCGCAATACAGACCGTTTTATAGGAATGAAACCCCCCTCCCACCATAACATGAGGCCGGGGGTGGGGGGTTACTATGTAATTTATTTATCGCTTCTGGGGAGGAATTTGGTGACGATAGATTTTAAAGAACAAAACAGAATACAATACAATACAATACAATGCAATATATCTTTATTGTCATTGTGCAGGGGTACAACGAGATTGGGAATGCGACTTCCATACGATGCAATAAATTAATTAGCTAATCAACAGAAATTTAGACAACCCAGAGAATTGTTAAAACAGAATAAAGTGCAAGTAGATCTGTGCCGGATCACTGTGCGACGTGACCATCCGACTCAGCAGGACCGGTTCAGAGCAGCTATGGCCCTGGGGATGAAGCTGTTCCTGAGTCTGGAGGTGCGGGCGTAGAAGGCCTTGTAGCATCTGCCAGATGGTAGAAGTTCGAACAGGCTATTGCAGGGGTGTGAGGAGTCTTAGTGGATGCTGGTGGCTTTTCTGAGGCATCATGTATTGTAGATGCCCTCCAAGGCTGGTAGCTGTGTCCCGATAATCTTCTGAGCTCTGTAGACTACCCGCTGAAGAGCTCTGCTCTCTGCCTCCGTGCAGCTGAGATACCACACAGAGATGCCATGCGTTAGGATGCTCTCTATGGTGCAGCGCTAGAAGGTCGTCAGCAGCTGTTGGGGTAGACCAGACTTTTTCAGTGTTCTCAGGTAGGACAGTCGTTGCTGCGCCTTCTTGACCAGCGCAGCAGTGTTAGTGGACCATGTGAGGTCCTCCGAAATGTGAGTGCCCAGAAACCTGAAGCTGGACACTCTCTCCACACTGTCCCCATTGATAAAGATCGGAGCGTATTCCCCTTCGTGTGATCTACGGAAGTTGATGATCAGCTCCTTGGTCTTGGAGGTGTTTAGGGGCAAGTTGTTATCTGAGCACCAGTCCGCCAGGTTCTGCACCTCCGCTCTGTAGTGCGTTTCATCACCGTTGGTGATCAGCCCGATCACCGTTGTGTCGTCTGCAAACTTGACAATGGTGTTGGTGTCGAATGCAGGAACACAGTCGTGTGTGAATAGGGAGTAGAGCATGGGCATGGACACAAAATAATTGTCTCATTACATTTATCTGGAATTATTCATTTCCAGATTTGCTTGTCTATGATCTTTATCCTGCTGATGTGAGGAGTGAAATTTCAGTAGCTTGTGGCGGTGGAGAATGGTAACCTTTTCAACATGAAAATGCAAACCATGGGAATTTCGTGTGGGATGTGCAGTAATAACTTATACCTCCCACCATCTCATTTGCCTAGTCATCAGAGTAATTATCCTCACGGTGATAGTTTCTGATAAAGGTCAAATCTTCTTACACTCAAACTATTTTGTTGAACCTGGGGATTGGCGTTTGCAGGTCCTTTATAGATCACGGGTGATGGGATGAGATTGATGGATGAACTCTGGAAAATAATGGGAATAGTGTTCTTCGGTATTTATATACGGTTTGTTTGAGTTGACACAGGTTAATCCCTGGTCTACTATTCTGGTTGTATGGAATATGCTCTTAGTCATGGAGTCAAACAGCACGGAAGCAGGTCCTTCAGCCCAACTCATCCATGCTGACCAAGATGTCCCATCTAAGCTGGTCCCATTTACCCGCATTTAGCCCAATTCCCGTTATACTTTTCCTATCCATGTCCCTGTCCAAATGTATTTTAAATGCTGATATGGTACCTGCCTCCAACTACTTCCTTTCTTTGCTTTGGGTTAGAGATACAGCGTGGAAACAGGCTCTCTGCCCCATTGAGTCCGAACCGACCAGCGATCCCCCGCACATTTAAGCCAATTAATCTACAAACCTGTACGTCTTTGGAGTGTGGGAGGAAACCGAAGGCCTCGGAGAAAACCCACGCAGGTCACGGGAAGGACATACAAACTCCGTACAGACGGTGCCCGTAGTCGGGATCGAACCCGGGTCTCTGGCGCTTGTACAACTGTAAGTTAACATCCTAACCTGTATTTATTCACAAAATGCTGGAGTAACTCAGCAGGTCAGGCAGCATCTTGGGAGAGAAGGAATGGGCGACGTTTCGGGTCGAGACCCTTCTTCAGTCTGAGTTACTCCAGCATTTTGTGAATAAATACCTTCGATTTGTACCAGCATCTGCAGTTATTTTCTTATCCTAACTTCTGTACTCAGTTCCATGATTGATGAAGGCCAATGTGCCAAAAGCCTTTCTCATTGGATCTTCTCACTGTGAATTGTCTCATTGCACGGAAGTGGGAATGCAAAGCTCTCCACACAGAATACAAAGAACATCTTCGTGTAACTTTGCTGATTGATAAATTAGTCATAAGAATGTTTGAATGCCTTATGTCCCGGACAGAACAATGACATTCTTACTTGCAGCAGCACAACAGAATATGTAGTCATTGTACACTGTAAACAATTTAATAAACGAGAACAAAGTTCAATGTTTATACTGTGTAAAAAATATATATATATGTACTGAACTTTATATGTGTGTGTATGTACAGCAAAAAAGTTCAGTATATATATACTAATTTTTTTTCTCTTTGTCTATATATATAAACTCACAAAATGACATATATATTTATACACATACACGCACACAGAGACACATGCACACGCGCGCACACACACACAGACACACACACATGCACACATACAGACACGCACACACACATGCACACACATGCACACACATACACATACAAATGCACAAACATACACACACATACACACACAAACGCACGCACACACACGCACACACACACACATATTGTTTGAATGCCTTATGTCCCGGGCAGCATCTCGGGAGAGAAGGAATGGGTGACGTTTCGGGTCGAGACCCTTCTTCAGACTGACTGCCCCCCCTGACATCAGTCTGAAGAAGGGTCTCGACCTGAAACGTCACCCATTCCTTCTCTCCCGAGATGCTGCCCGACCTGCTGAGTTACTCCAGCACTTTGTGAATAATTATATATATATATACTTTGATCCTGGCAAATATCTATAATATATATATATATAATATATATATATATATATATATATATAATATAATATATATATATATATAATATATATAATATATCTATATATACTTTGCTCCTGGGCATTCAAGTTGTTGATCAGGCCGTGATACAACCAGTCAATATGCTCTCTACTGTAAACCTGAAGAAGTTCAAGAGAATCCTCTCTGACATACCGAATCTCCGTAATGTTCTCAGGAAGTAGAGGCATTGATGGGCTTCCTTTATAAATATGGAATTAGAATCCATCAAAATAGCCAAATGTTAAATAATGCTGGCAATCCTGTTCGATATTTGATTCCAGTTGAGAGGTTATTACCTTGTGCAAACTGCAGTCCACTACATCTTGATCATTGTTCTTCATGGCCTCATTAAGGAAGGGTTCTTTGTTTGGTGAATTGGTGTCTTCAGTCTGGGACATGGCCAGGAGCTGAAAGAAATGTGGAAGAAATATCCGATATGAGTCAACCCTTTCCAGTCTGAGTGCTTGTGAGGCTTGTGGTTAATTGCAAGTTAATCTGTGGAGGAAAAAAACATCACTTTATTCATCCAAGAGGGATAAGAGAAGAGACATAAGAGATTGCGGATGCTGGAATCTGGAACACAAACGATCGCCTGGCGGAACTCAGCAGGTCAAGCAGTATCTTTGGGGGCAGTAGGGTCAGGCAGGGGAAACCTTTACCTCAACGGAGATGCGATTTTATTTCCGTATCGTATCTCCGTCCGCACTGCGGCCTGACATTGTGGTGCTGGCGACCTTTGCTGGAGACCGACTCTTGAGAGCTCCAACCGCGGTCGGCTGCGGACTTATCATCGCGAAGCTCGCGATCCCTTTGCTAGGGGTCGACCTCGGAGCTCCAACCGTGGGTGCTTGTGGACTTAACATCACGGAGCCCGTGGCCTCTGGTCAGAGACCGACTTTAGGAATTCCAATCTGCGGGAGTTCCGACCGCCCTGACGTGGAAGCTTCGATCGCCCCAACACAGGGACTTCGATCGCCCTGATGGATGGTTCGACTGCCTCGACCGCAGGAGAATAAAGAGGAAGTTGATTGGACTTTTTGCTTTCCGTTACAGTGAGGAATGTGGGGAATCCGCTGTGGTGGATGTTTATGTTTTTCAGTCAGAGAGTTGTGAATCTGTGGAATTCACTGCCTCAGAAGGCAGCGGAGGCCAATTCTCTGAATGCATTCAAGAGAGAGCTAGATAGAGCTCTTAAGGATAGCGGAGTCAGGGGGTATGGGGAGAAGGCAGGAACGGGGTACTGATTGAGAATGATCAGCCATGATCACATTGAATGGCAGTGCTGGCTCGAAGGGCCGAATGGCCTCCTCCTGTACCTATTGTCTATTGTCTATTGTTAACCTTTATGTAGTTGTGTGTCTTGTTGCTTTTTTTTTCCGTATGGCTGTATGGTAATTCGCATATCACTGTACCTTAATTGGTACAAGTGACAATAAAAGACCTTTGAAACTTTGAAATGAGGAGGCATAGAATGTGAGGCCAGAGGACGCAGACAGCATTAAAGACAGATTTGTCACTCGTGTAACAGATATAATTAGTTATTTTATTATGCAGATAAGGGACGGCTCGGTGGCGCAGCGGTAGTGTTGCTGCCTCACAGCGCCAAAGATCCGGGTTCGATCCTGTCTACAGGTGCTGTCTGTACGGATTTTGCACGTTCTCCCCGTGAAGTTCAGAGTTCTGTCAGTAAACCCCACTGAGGCTCCATAAGGCGCTGTTCCGGCTGCAATTTGGAGTACTGTGAGCAAATTTGGGCCCCATATCTGAGGAAGGATGTGCTGGCTCTGGAGTGGGTCCAGAGGAGGTTTACAAGAATGATCCCAGGAATGAGTGGGTTAGCATACGATGAGCGTTTGACAGCACTGGGCCTGTACTCGTTGGAGTTTAGAAGGTTAAGGGGGCACCTCATTGAAACTTACAGAATAATGAAAGGCATGGATAGATTGGATGTGGAAAGGATGTTTCCACTGGTGGGAGAGTCTAGGACCAGAGGTCACAGCCTCAGAATTAAAGGGCGCTCTTTTAGAAAAGGAGGTGAGGAGGAACTTCTTTAGTCAGAGGGTAGTTAATCTGTGGAACTCATGTGGAGGCCAAGTCAGTGGATATTTTCAAGGCAGGTATAGACAAATTCTTGATTAGAACGGGTGTTAAGGGTTATGGGGAGAAGACAGGAAAATGGGAATAGGAGGCAGAGATCAGCCATGATTGAATGGCGGAGTGGACTTGATGGGCCAAATGGCCTAAATTTACGATAACTTGTAAACTTTTGAACTTGTGCTCCGGTTTCCTGCAAAGACGTGCAGGTTTGTAGGTTATTTGGCCTCTGTAATATTAAGATGTTAGCTGAGAAACCTCTTCGCTTGGTAAATTGGTAACTTCATAAATCTCACTCACTCATCTTAAGTCAATGCCATGCAAATTACATTTTTATGGGTACTGGAGAAAATCTTTAATACTTTGTTGCTAATGTACCTTGAACCATGAAATATTCATTTAAAAATCACGACCTCTGATCACATTTTATTATTTATGAATCAAAATACCAATATGGAACTTTTTTCATAACAAGAATGCTGAGGGTTGCAGAAAACAATATTTAAAATTTATTTTATACGCTGGAATCAGAACAAAATAAATCTCTTTAAACTCACAGTCCTCCTCGCAAGTGACTGAGCAATGTGGAAGAACACACACTCAAATATCAAGTCCACAAGTTATATTCCTTGTGTTAAGATGGACGCCACAGTGGCACAGCGTTAGAGCTGCTGCCTCACAGCGCCAGAGACCCGGGTTTGATCCTGACTACGGGTGCTGCCTGTACGCAGTTTGTACGTTCTCCCCCTGACCTGCGTGGGTTTTCTCCGGGTGCTCCGGTTTCCTCCCACACTCCAAAGGCGTGCAGTTTTGTAAGTTAATTGGCTTCGGTAAAATTTTGACATTGTCCCCAGTGTGTGTAGGATAGTGCTAGTGAGCGGGAATCGCTGGTCAGCCGAACACCATGGGCCGAAGGTCCTGTTTCCACGCTAGATCTCTAAAACTAAAATTCAATTTAGCAAGGACTTTGTGGACTGATTTCCCTGCTGGATGTCTCTGTGATTCCAGTATCTCCAGAACAAGCTGTTGTTGACTGAGGGAACAGAAACCATCCCAGCAAACAGATGACCGGCATCGTTGAGACTGCGCTGGGAATGAATTATATGCCTGGAGGACTATTTTATGGCACTCATTTGAGTGCAATTTCTGTAATTTTTCATTATGACATATTCAGATACCTTTTCGCAATGAAAAAATATTTCATTTGTTCGACAGTCCTGAAGCAATTCTGCCAACAGGAGCCATTCATTTTCACCAAGAGCAACCCTGCTGAAATCTTGCATTCATCTTACGCTTTTTTTGTTCAGTATAAAATATATCCAGTTGCAATTTTAGATTTTTGTTTTAGATTTAGAGATACAGCGCAGAAACAGGCCCTTCGGCTCACCGGGTCCGCGCCGCCCAGCGATCCCCGCACACTAACACTATCCTACACCCACTCGGGATAGTTTTTACATTTGCCCAGCCAATTAACCTACATACCTGTGCGTCTTTGGAGTGTGGGAGGAAACCGAAGATCTCGGAGAAAACCCACGCAGGTCACGGGGAGAACGTGCAAACTCCGTACAGACGGCGCCCGTAGTCAGGATCGAACCTGAGTCTCCGGCGCTGCATTCGCTGTAAGGCAGCAACTCTACCGCTGCGCCACCGTGCCGCCCATTATCAATCAGTGGCTGACACCGAGCCACGGAGGGTGATGGCAGGATACAAACAAAAGCTTGGTCCAAAGGGATAGGTCTTTTATATCATGCAATAGAAAGGGAGGTGGAGAGATTGGAGGGGATTCCAGAGCTAGGCCCATCAACTGCTGAAGGCACTTAGTCAGCAGTAGTGGGTTTATAATGTGCAGGAGATCCAAACGGACCCTATTCCTTGAAACACTTCTATAACCCTCTCTCTCCATCCCTTCCCCAACCTGAGTCATTGTACCAGCTTCAAAGTCATCATAGAAACATAGAAACATAGAAAATAGGTGCAGGAGGAGGCCATTCGGCCCTTCGAGCCTGCACCGCCATTCAATATGATCGTGGCTGATCAGGTTGAGCCTCGTTGTCTGCAACTCGTTTTCACCTAGCCCACAGCTAACAATGACCGTCTCCTCTATCGTCGTTGCTTTATTGCACATCTTTCATTCATTTGTTCCATGTCTCTCTGCCTCACCGTCTATACCTCTCGTTTCCCTTTCCCCTGTCTCTCAGTCTGGAAAAGGGATCTCGACCCGAAACGTCACCCATTCCTTCGCTCCAGAGAGTTACTGACCCACTGAGTTACTCCAGCTTTTTGTGTCTATCTTCTATTCCTTGGTCCGCGGGAGGATGAGGGGTGATCTTAGAGAGGTGTCTAAGTTCATGAGAGGAATAGACTGAGTAAATGCAAAAAAAAAATTGAATATTAGTTTGGATTAATATTAACATAGCTCAGGCGGAAAAGTGGCACAGCGGTAGAGTTGCTGCCTCACAGCGCCAGAAACCTGGGTTTGATCCTGACTACGGGTGCTGTCTGTACGGAGTTTGTACGTTCTCCCCGTGACCGCGAGGGTTTTCCGTGGGTGCTCCGGTTTCCTCCCACACTCCAAAGACGTGCAGGCTTGTGGGCTAATTGGCATCGGTAAAATTGTAAACTGTGCCGAGGGTGTAGGATAGTGCTGGTGTACTGGTCGGTGCGGACTCGGTGAGCCAAAGTGCCTGTTTCCGTGCTGTATCTCTAAAACCTGAATTTGGAATAAATAAAGTTCTATCGTATCGTATCATTGAAACATTAGAAACATAGAAAATAGGTGCAGGAGGAGGCCATTTGGCTCTTCGAGCCAGCACCACCATTCAATGTGATCATGGCTGATCATTCTCAATCAGCACCCCGTTCCTGCCTTCTCCCCATACCCCCTGACTCCGCTATCCTTAAGAGGTCTATCTAGCTCTCTCTTGAAAGCATTCAGAGAATTGGCCTCCACTGCCTTCTGAGGCAGAGAATTCCACAGATTTACAACTCTCTGGGTGAAAAAGTTTTTTCTCAACTCAGTTCCAAATGGACTCCCCTTTATTCTTGACTGTGGGCCCTGGTTCTGGACTCCCCCATCATATCGTAGCATGTCGTTTCGTAAAGGATGACAGTGCTGATACTGAGAACTGTAATGCCAAAGTTTATTTTAGTTTATTGTCACGTCTACCGAGCGAGGTACAGTGAAAAGCTTTTGTTGTGTGTTATTAACGTTAGTGGTTGGAATGCTCAAGAAAATAATTGGTGTGGGAGATGGCCAATGAACCAAAGTTAAATTGAATGTGGTTTGTTCAAACCTTGCCCTGGGCATCTGCCAGAAATAAAAAATGATACAAATAATTCAGGGAAACTTGAACAATATTCTCGTCTCTGAATGCCAAGAAAATGTTTTACCAGCGCCATTTAATTGATATATTCAACACTGTACTTTTAAAGTCTTTTAAGGGCTGCAGTATAAAGGTCTGATTGTTTTTGTTTTACAGTAGTTTTAGTTTAGAGATAGAGCGGGGAAACAGGCCCTTCGGCCCACCGAGTGCATGCCGACCTGCAATCACCTGTACACTAGTTCTATCCTACACCGTAGGGACTTTTTACAGAAGCCAATTAACCTACATACCCGCACGTCTATGGAATATGGGAGGAAACCGGAGCACTCGGAAACCGAAACCCACGCTGTCACGATGGGAACGTACAAACTTCGTACAGACAGAACCCGCAGTTAGGATCAAACCCAGGTCTCTGGAGCTGTGAGGCAGCACCACTGTGACCGCGTGGGTTTCTCCAGATGCTCCTGTTTCCTCCCACACTCCAAAGACGTGCAGGTTTGTAGGTTAATTGGCTTCAGTAAAAATTGTAAACGTTCCCTCGTGTGTGTAGAACGGTGTTAGTGTACACGGGTGATCGCTGGTCGGAGCGGTCTCGGCGGGCCGAAAGGCCTGTTCCCGCATTGCATCTCTGAACTAAACTAAATTAAACTAAACAGCATGGATATCAGGGTGATGCTCAGACCTGTAGTGTAATTATCTTATCGAAACGTATGAGATTATTAAGGGGTTGGACATGTTAGAGGCAGGAAACATGTTCCCAATGTTGGGGGAGTCCAGAACCAGGGGCCACAGTTTAAGAATAAGGGGTAGGCCATTTAGAACAGAGATGAGGAAAAACTTTTTCAGTCAGAGAGTTGTGAATCTGTGGAATTCTCTGCCTCAGAAGGCAGTGGAGGCCAATTCTCTGAATACATTCAAGAGAGAGCTAGATAGAGCTCTTAAGGATAGCGGAGTCAGGGGGTATGGGGAGAAAGCAGGAATGGGGTACTGATTGAGAATGATCAGCCATGATCACATTGAATGGCGGTGCTGGCTCGAAGGGCCGAATGGCCTACTCCTGCACCTATTGTCTATTGTCTATTGTAATTGGTACAAAACTGATGGAAAGATTTACATTATTTTCAGATTAGCTTAATGATTTCACCTCGAAACAAGAAAACGTAATGAAGTGTGAGGTGAGGAAAAGCCATGGTCTCTGATGAACCACATACAATTTACTCTGAAAATTAATTTGTTCAAGTAATAACAGTAGATAAACCTTCCACAGAGGAAATACCCTTTAAAAAATTCTCTCTGTGCATCCTGAAGTTAATCGAACACTTCTGGTTGCCAACACGCCACCATACATGGACACAAATTGTGAAATTGTGAGGAAAGGAACTGCAGATGCTGGTTTACGCCGAAGATAGACACAAAGTGCTGGAGTAACTCAGCGGGACAGGCAGCATCTGCGGAGAGAAGGAATGGGTGACGTTTCGGCTCGAGGCCCTTCTTCGACCCGGTGCCCTTTCACGTTTTAACGCCACACTTTACAGAATTCCGCTTGACGATGATGATGGGAATGGGGGTATTCCTGATCTTTTGCCACAGTTTCGGGAAAAACCCTTCAGCAATCGTCTCAAACCGCGTGGACGTTTCTGCGGTGTGTGTTGGACAGGAGCCATTGATATGGGAATATTTATTCATATCATGTATTTATCCTGCACTCGTTCTGAATCTGTTATTCACTCATCTTCTGTCGAATGCATTAAACAGGACGATGCCTGGAAAAACAGATTAACCAGGGAAAGCACATCAGAATACCTTCAAAGTCAAGGCCTGGTCACCAGGGGAAGGTATTGGTGCATAGAATCAAAATGGTTCTCTCAGATTTTATCTCAAGGCATTTACATCAAAGTACTTAAAATAAAAAATGCTGAAAATGCTGTCTGCGTGGGGTTTGCACGCTCCCCCCGTGACCTGCACAGGAAACCGGGATCTCTGGTTTCATGCCCCTCCTCACAATCCAAAGACATGCAGGTTAGGAGGTCAATTTGTCTCTGTTTGTTGATTACGCCATGTGCAGCCCATCTTGAGAGAAAACTGCAGTTCACGGTTTAGTTTATTGTCACGTGAACCGAGGTACAGTGACAAGCTTTAGTTGCGTGTTGCCCAGGCAGCGGAAAGACGAAAGATATACCCACAAAATGCTGGAGTAACTCAGCGGCACAGGCAGCATCTCCGGACAGAAGGAATGGGTGACGTTTCGGGTCGAGACCCTTCTTCGGCGGAAAGACAATACATGATTACAATCGAGCCATTTACATTGTGTAAGAGATCTTGCGGTAGGAATAGACATTTAAGAGTGTGGAGCAATTGTAATACAAACCGAAAAGTCTTGGAGCATAGTGGCAGGTTACGGGGAATGGGCAAGTAATTTGGAGTCAAGAGCGTACAACATAAAACAGTGCAGCACAGGAACACACAATGTTTGTGCCGAACATGATTTTAGATTTAGAGATACAGCGCAGAAACAGGCCCTTCGGCCCAGTGGGTCCGCGCCGCCCAGCGATCCCCGCACATTAACACTATCCTGCACCCACTAGGGACAATTTTTACATTTGCCCATCCAATTAAGCTACATACCTGTACGTCTTTGGAGTGTGGGAGGAAACCGAAGATCTCGGAGAAAACCCACGCAGGTCACAGGGAGAACGTGCAAACTCCGTACAGACGGCGCTGCATTCGCTGTAAGGTAGCAACTCTACCGCTGCGCCACCGTGCCAAGTTAAGCTGATCTCATGTGCCTGCATGTGATCCCTGCCCTTCCAAGAGCCTATCTTATCTACCTCCTGGCAATGTGTTCCAAGCTCCCACTACTCTCTATATACAACATTTGTCCCGCACGTCGCCATTAAACATCCCCCCTCTCAACATACAGCTGTGCTCTCTAGTGTTGGACATCTCCACCCTGGAGAAAAGGCTCTGACTGTCTACCCTTCTCATAAATTTATATACTTCTATCAAGTATCCCCTCAACCTCTGACGCTCCAGTGAAAACAACCCAAGTCTGTCCAACCTCTCTCTCCCTGCGGTTGAAACCCTCTAATCCAGGCAGCTGGACTAAACGGCCTGGATTAGATTACTCAAGAGACCTGAGTTCAAATCTCACGATACAAATGGTGCAGATTTTCATAGAATATAATAAAACAAATCTGGATTAAAAAAAAGGTAGTGTCAGGAACAATAAATAAATTACCGGGCGCAGCGGTAGAGTTGCTGCCTCGCAGCACCTGAGACCTGGGTTCGAACGTGACCACGTGCGCTGTCTGTACGGAGTTTGTACGCTCTCCCCGTGACCTGCGTGGGTTTTCTCCGAGATCTTGGGTTTCCTCCCACACTCCAAAGGCGTACAGGTTTGTAGGTTAATTGGCTTGGTGTATGTGTATATTGTCCCTAATGTGTAGAGGGTAGTGTTAACATGCGGGGATCGCTGGTCGACGTGAACTCTGGTGGGCCGAAGGGCCTGTTTTCGCCCTGCATTTCTACAACTAGAAACTAAAAAACTAAATCACTGTTCAATCTCCCATTTCTGCCTCCATCTGACACCCAGCATCTTAATAATTAGACGGACTTTGAAATACTTTGTGATGCAGTTTAGTTCAAGGGAAATTAAAAATGAAAGGACAAAGCCATCACAATCCCAAATTTAAACGGGGAAGTCAACAAATCTGGCATTTGGTCAATGAGGGCCAAACCCACTGAGCACAGAAAAGTACCTGTTGTGCAATGAGTCACTTTACCATTCAAAAACATGCCCGGCCATCTGTTTGGATTCCAGAATGACTCTGCCAAGTTCCAAAATTTAATAACATGCCCCGTCTACACTGCTCATCGTTGCTATAGTTTAGTTTAATTTAGGTTAGTTTGGAGAT
Organism: Rhinoraja longicauda; assembly: GCF_053455715.1. Taxonomy (NCBI): domain Eukaryota; kingdom Metazoa; phylum Chordata; class Chondrichthyes; order Rajiformes; family Arhynchobatidae; genus Rhinoraja; species Rhinoraja longicauda. The sequence goes on from NC_135970.1 coordinate 34,254,573, forward strand.
ACGGCACGGAAACAGGCCCTTCGGCCCACCGAATTTGCGCCGACCAGCGATCCCTTGCACACTAACACTATCCCACACACAGTAGGGACAATATTTTTAACAATTTTACCGAAGGCAATTAGCCTACAAGCCTGTAGGTCTTTGGAGCGTGGGAGGAAACCGGAGTACCCGGAGAAAACCCACGCAGGTCACGGGGAGAACGTACAAACTCCGTACAGACAGCACCCGTGGTTAGGATGGAACCCGGGTCTCTGGCGCCGTGAGGCAGCAACTCTACCGCTGCGCCACCGTGCCGCACGATAAACCGGCTAAATATTCTGCAATGCTTGCACTGAAAATGAATTAAAATGTACAACTCAAAATTGAAAGACCAATATACTTACATTTTCAAAAATAATGGTACTAATTCTATACTGTTATCATTGAGTCCGCCCTCACTTCTCCATCATGGTCTGGTTTGGCTCAGCCACCAAGCACGACATCCGGAGGCTGCAACGGATCGTTCGATCTTCTGAGAAGGTTGTTGGCTGCAACCTTCCCCCCCATTGACGAACTGTACACTGCAAGGGCCAGGAAGCGAGCGGGCAAGATCATCTCTGACCCCTCTCACCCTGGCCACAAACTCTTTGAAGCACTTCCCTCTGGAAGGCGACTCCGGACTGTCAAAGCAGCCACAGCCAGACATAAAAACAGCTATTTTCCCACGAGTGATAGTTCCACTCAATAACCAAAGTCTGTAGTCTCTTTTTTGCTCTGGTTTATTTTCACCCACATGTTTAGACCGTAATGTTGTATCCTTATGGTTTTGATGTGTTTATGCTTTATTCTTAATTGTTAACTGTATGTTTGTGTTGTCATTTGTGAGCGGAGCACCAAGGCACATTCCTTGTATATGCACATACTTGGCCAATAAACTTATTAATTGTCAATGTCATTGTCATTGTCATTGAAAGATATCGGCAGTCATTTGTAGGAATAAATAAATTCACTGCATATCTTGGTGAGGCTGCATTTGGAGCATTGTGTTCTGTTTAGTTCTCTGATAACTTGCTCAATCTGTCTTCACACCTCAACCCCTTCATCCCTGGAATGAACCAAGTGAAGTACTCTAAGAAAATAACTGCAGATGCTGGTACAAATCGAAGGTATTAATTTCACTAAATGCTGGAGTAACTCAGCAGGTCAGGCAGCATCTCAGGAGAGAAGGAATGGGTGATGTTTCGGGTCAAGACCCTTCTTCTGAAGAAGGGTCTCGACCCGAAACGTCACCCATTCCTTCTCTCCTGAGATGCTGCCTGACCCTCTGAGTTACTCCAGCATTTTGTGAAATAAATACCTTCGAAGTGAAGTACTCTGGTCTGTTTCTGGTTCTAGACTATCCTATCACCAACTAGAGAGTGATCCTGAGCTACCATTTACCTCAACTAAGTTTTGGGCAACCTGTTTGTGGAAGGAGCAATTAAGATGGAAAAGAGTGCAAAGAAGATTTGGAGGATGTATCCAGGACTTGAGGGCTAGAGTGATGGGGAGAGGTTGGGCAGGCTAGGACTTTATTCCATGGAGCGTAGGACAATAGACAATAGACAATAGACAATAGGTGCAGGAGGAGGCCATTCGGCCCTTCGAGCCAGCACCGCCATTCAATGTGATCATGGCTGATCATTCTCAATCAGTACCCCGTTCCTGCCTTCTCCCCATACCCCCTGACTCCGCTATCCTTAAGAGCTCTATCGAGCTCTCTCTTGAATGCATTCAGAGAATTGGCCTCCACTGCCTTCTGAGGCAGAGAATTCCACGGATTCACAACTCTCTGACTGAAAACGTTTTTCCTCATCTCAGTTCTAAATGGCCTACCCCTTATTCTTAAACTGTGGCCCCTTGTTCTGGACTCCCCCAACATTGGGAACATGTTTCCTGCCTCTAACGTGTCCAACCCCTTAATAATCTTATACGTTTCGATAAGATCTCCTCTCATCCTTCTAAATTCCAGTGTATACAAGCCTAGTTGCTCCAGTCTTTCAACATATGATAGTCCCACCATTCCGGGAATTAACCTAGTAAACCTACGCTGCACGCCCTCAATAGCAAGAATATCCTTCCTCAAATTTGGAGACCAAAACTGCACACAGTACTGCAGGTGCGGTCTCACTAGGAGGATGAGGACAGGCACCAACTCTGGAGAAAAAGGATGGGTGACGTTTCGGGTCGAGACCCTTCTTCAGGCTGAGAGTCAGGGGAGAGGGAGACACAGAGATATGGAAGGGCAAGGTGTGAAACCACAGATGAGAGGGGACGATGAATCAAGGAAATGTAGAATGGTTCATTGTTAGCTGAGGGGAGAGAAACAACGAGGCAAACAATCAGTAATATTTTTTAATCAGGAAGTCAGTGAAACAAGTTGGGGAACTAGGATGGTCGAGAGACAGAGAGAGAGAGGGGGAAAGTTAGAGAAATCAATATTTATTCCTGGATATTAATATGAAAGTGGATTAAAACCAGCAATGCATGCAATCCAATGATTCACCATCCAGTATGTTAGTTTCTCTGGAAAGCAGAAAGCAACATCAGATTGGAATCTACAATTATTTTGTTTTTAGAGAGGCAATGAGGCTTCCATCAATTATTTTCACTGTGATGACATTCCGCAGAATAATGTACTAAACCGAATGTATTCTACAGAATGCACAATGAGAGCGGGGAGACAATAAGAACAAAGTGCGGTGAAAATGAGACCAGGTTTCTGATCGGGGAAATTGGCGCAGTGATGACATTATGTGCAAATTAGAATGAAATTAATGCCATCGTTCTCAAAGGCTGATTCAGTGCTCAGTGTCATATTTTTCGTTCAGAGGGAACGGCAGGGTTTTGTCCCTGAGCACGCTGGTATAAATTCTCGGATGCTTCAGCTGAGAGCTGGAAGGCACCAATGATTATTCACTGTGTGCCTTGCTTTAGGTTCCGAGACTGCCTCTCTGGTCTTGTGATCAGATTTCTGGCAGGAAGGAAATCTAAATGGATTCAGTGCACATCTTGGCCAGCACAAGGATGCAGTGAAAATCCAGGCAGCCTCCCAGCACACAGGAAAACATTGGCAATAAATCTTTATTTATTTTTAGAGAGATACAGCGCGGAAACAGGCCCTTCGGCCCACCCGGTCCGCGCCGACCAGCGATCCCCGCACACTAACGCTATCCTACATACGCCAGGGACAATTTTGCACGTACACCAAGCCAGTTAACCGACAGATCTGTGCATCGTTGGAGCGTGGGAGGAAACCGGAGATCTTGGAGAAAACCCACGCAGGCCACGGGCAGACGATACAAGGCCTTCTACGCCCGCACCTCCAGACTCAGGAACAGCTTCATCCCCAGGGCCGTGGCTGCTATGAACCGGTCCTGCTGAGCCGGATGGTCACATCGCACAGTGAACCGGCTCAGATCTACTTGCACTTTATTCTGTTTTAAAACTGTTACAATTTGTTTCATTGGGTCGTTTAAATTAATACTGACTAGCTAATTAATTTATTACATCGTATGGGAGGCGCATTCCCAATCTCGTTGTACCTCTGTACAATGACAATAAAGATATATTGTATTGTATTGTATTGTATTGTACAAACCCCATACAGACAGCACCCGTAGTCGGGATCGAACCCGGGTCCCCGGTGCTGCAAGCGCTGTAAGGCAGCAACTCTACCGCTACGCCACCGTGCTACCCTAGGGTACAGTACGAGGGTAATTGTGAACGTCACCCTCGTATCTGAGGGGATGAACAGCTGGGCTTTAAACATAAAATAGAGGAGGTATAAAGTTCAGGACAATAATTTCAGCAAGATGAAGGAGATGGTGGAGTACATGACCCAATCAGCATCGATGGTGATGACGTGGAACTCCTATTCCTTCTATTGCTTGGAGCGCAGGAGGATGAGGGGTGATCTTATTGAGGCGTATAAAATCATGAGAGGTTTAGACCGGCTAGATGCACAGAGTCTCTTGCCCAGAGTAGGGGAATCGAGGACCAGAGGACATAGGTTTAAGGTGAAGGTGAAAAATTGTAATAGGAATCTGAGGAGTGTCTTTTTCACACAAAGGGTGGTGGGTGTATGGAGCAAGCTGCCAGAGGAGGTAGTTGAGGCTGGGACTATCCCAACATTTAAGAAACAGTTAGACAAGGATATGGATAGGACAGGTTTGGAGGGATATGGGCCTAATGCGGGCAGGTGGGACTCGTGTAGCTGGGACATGTTGGCCGGCGTGGGCAAGTTGGACCATTGTATCACTCTATGATTCTATCTTCAAATTGCTTGATATTAATATTACCAAAAATCTGTCGTGGACCAACCATACTGATGAGACAGCTAAGAACGCACCAACTTCCTGAGGAGACTGAGGAAATTTGGCATTTCCCGTCCGGCAGAAGGTACAGAATCTTGAAAGCGCGCACCACCAGACTCAGGAACAGCTTCATCCTCTCTGTTATCAGGCTTCTGAACGGTCCTTCCATAAGCCAGGGTACTGTCCCATTCACCTCTACCCCATTGCAGACTCGGTGGGCCGAAGGGCCTGTTTCCCCGCTCTACCTCCAAACTGAACTAAAATAAACTAAACTAAAGCACCCGTAGTCAGGGTCTATAGCGCGAGTTTATTAACCGCACGTCACAACCCGTCCACCCTCTGTCAGTGACTACGCATGTTAGCCTCTGCAGAATGGAAAGACAGGCTAGACAGCTGGCCAGAAATGACTAAAACGCTGTGCTGCAGGCAGGCACAATATCAGGTCACTTTGAGAATCTACTTCCCCCGTTCTCTCTTCCCCGACTGACCTGTTGATTAATTAACCCCCTCTCATATTTAATCGCTAACATTGGAATTTCCTTGACAGGATTGCGCGTCAGTTTGGTTCAGTGAAGGACACACTCACCCTCAGAAGGACACAGTCAGTACATGACTTAATTTACCAAATGACTCATTTCCTAAAATGTTTTCATCCTGTATTTGGAAGGAAGGCGAGGCATAGTTTTGTCCACAAAGTCAAGGAATCTTTGTGGCTCTGTCACGTAAATCTGTGGAACTGCTGCGCTACAATGCTGAGAACTATATTCTGCACTCTGTATCTTCCCCTTTGCTCTGCCCATTGTACTTGAGTTTGACTTGGTTGTGTTTATGCCTAGTACGTGTGGGAAGGAACCGCAGTTGCTGGTTTATACCGAAGGTAGACACAAAATGCTGGAGTAACTCAGCGGGTCAGGCAGCATCTCTGGAGAAAAAGGATTCTTTCAGAGATGCTGCCTGTCCCGCTGAGTTACTCCAGCAGTTTGTGTCTATCTTTACGCAATAGTATTATACGATCAGATTAGATAGCATGTAAAACAAAGCTTTTCACTGTACCTCGGCACCTGTGACAATAATAAACCTAAACCTAAAAAGACACAAAGTGCTGGAATAACTCTGCCACACCACCAGAAAGCGTGCACCACCAGACTCAGGAATAGCTTCTTCCCCTCTGCTATCAGGCTTCTGAACGGTCCTTCCACAAGCTAGGGTACTGTCCGATTCACCTCTACCCCATTGCGAACATTGGACTTTGTCTCTGGAACTGATGCACTACAATGCTGAGAACTATATCCTGCACTCTGTATCTTCCCCTTTGCTCTACCTATTGTGCTTGAGTTTGACTTGGTTGTATTTCTGTATGGTATGTCTGGATCGGTTTGGACTGCCGATCCAAATGCTATAAATGCTATTACAGTCCCAGCCTCGACTACCTCCTCCGGCAGGAAACTCTGGCTGTTTCAATCGAAGGTAGACACAAAATGCTGGAGTAACTCAGCGGGACAGACAGCGTCTCTGGAGAGAAGGAATGGGTGACGTTTCAGGTCAAGACGTTTCGGGTTACTCCAGCATTTTGTGTCTACCTACTTCCTCTGGCAGCTCGTTTCATACACCCACCATCCTCTGAGTGAAAAAGTTACACCTCAGGTACCTGAAATCTTTCATCTCTCACCTTAAATCTATGTCCTCTGGTTCTTGACTCCCAGACCCTGGCTAAAAGCTCTCCTCGGTACATGTGACAATAATAAACATAAACCGTAAACTAAACCTAAATCCAAATTGACGTTATTCCCAATATCACTAATAACTTCAATTAAAAGCTCTGCTGATTATGGATTTAAAATTGTCAATTTCCCTTTGCTGGTCATAGAGTCCTAGTGGGGGGAGACAGGCCCTTCAGCCCAACTTGCCCACATTGACCAACATGCAACATATATACTGGCCCCACCTGCCTGCGTTTGACCCACACCTCTCTATACCTACCTTATCCATGCACCTGTCCAAATGTTTTTTTTTAAATGTTATGTTTTGTTTAGTTTAGTTTAGAGATACAGTGTGGACAATAGACAATAGACAATAGGTGCAGGAGGAGGCCATTCGGCCCTTCGAGCCAGCACCGCCATTCAATGTGATCATGGCTGATCATTCTCAATCAGTACCCCGTTCCTGCCTTCTCCCCATACCCCCTGACTCCACTATCCTTAAGAGCTCTATCTAGCTCTATCTTGAATGCATTCAGAGAATTGGCCTCCACTGCCTTCTGAGGCAGAGAATTCAGGCCGTACCTTCATGGACGTACCTTCGTGGCGGGCTGGTAGTAGGTAAATCGAGAGGTGTTTTTGGTTAGTAAGATGCCATTCTCTGGAAACAGGCCCTTCGGCCCACCGGGTCCGCACCAACCAGCAATCCCTGAATATTAACACTATCCTACACACACTAAGGACTATTTACATTTACATTAACCTACAAACCTGTACGTCTTTGGAGTGTGGGAGGAAACCGAAGATCTCGGAGAAAACCCACGCAGGTCATGGGGAGAACGTACAAACTCCGTACAGACGGCGCCCGTAGTCGGGATCGAACCCGGGTCTCTGGCGCTGTGAGGCAGCGACTCTACCACCGCGCCACCGTGTCGCCCTGTTGGAGTTTTTCGTTTGTTTAAAGTCACCCGTGGCTCGGTTCACACACAGTCATGGACGTACCTTCGTGGCGGGCTGGTAGGAGGGAAATCGAGAGGTGTTTTTGGTTAGTAAGATGCCATTCTCTGTGTTTCGAGGAGGGACGATGCTCATGAAAGGAGACTGGTTCTTTAGGACGCCCGACACACACAGACGGGCCACCTCCTTCAGAGCCTTCAGCTGTGATTCCTGCGACAACGAAGATCACACACGGATTAGATACCCGCACGCCATTGAGATGCTGCCTGTCCCACTGAGTTACTCCAGCTTTTTGTGTCTACGGTCTAAACCAGCATCTGCTGTTCCATCCAACACATCGAATCAGAAGCCATTGGATTAATGGTCAGGGCAAAGCACAGGATGCAACCAAGGCACAAGGCAATGTTTAGTTTAGTTTAGTTTAGAGATACAGCGCGGAAACAGGCCCTTCGGCCCATCTACCAGCAATCACCCCCGCACTAACACTATCCTACACACACTGGGGACTGTTTACATTCATACCAAGCCAGTCAACCTACAAACCTGTACGTCTTTGGATTATGGGAGGTACCGGAGCACCTGGAGAAAACCCACGCAGGTCACGGGGACAATGCAAAAACAACACCCCTGGATCAGGATCGAACCCGAGTCTCTGGCGCTGTGAGGCAGCAGCTCTACCACTGTGCCACCGAGCCGCCCGCACAGAGCAAGCTTCATTCAACTTAATTATTTGTTCATTTGTTTGCATTTTTATATAGAATAATTCCTGTGGTTTAATTCATTTAGTTTAGAGACGCAGCATTGAAACAGGCCCTTCGGCCCATGGAACCCTTTCGTGGAAGATTCGTGCGGCACGGTGACGCAGCGATAGGGTTGCTGCCATACAGCGTTTACAGCGCCAGAGACCCGAGTTCAATCCCGACTACGGGTGCTGTCGTACGGAGTTTGTACGTTCTCCCCACGACCTGCATGGGTTTTCTCTGAGATCTTCCGCTTCCTCCCACACTCCAAAGACGTGCAGGTGTGTATGATAATTGGTTTGGTATTAATGTAAATTGTCCGTAGTGTGTGTAGGATAGTGATACAGTGCTGGGATCGCTGGTCGGCACGGACTCGATGGACCGAAGGGCCTGTTTCCGCACCGTATCTCGAAACTTAACTAAACTAAACTAAGCTAAACTTTTGTAGCTTTGTCGGTGCCAAAATGAGGTGACACTTGTGGACTGCCGAAGAGAAGTCAGCTAGGTTGTTGGTAAAACAAAGCATTTCACTGTACCTTTGGTACAGGTGACAATAAAGTGTCATTGTAAGAAAATAACTGCAGATGCTGGTACAAATCGAAGGTATTTATTTCACAAAATGCTGGAGTAACTCAGCAGGTCAGGCAGCATCTCAGGAGAGAAGGAATGGGTGACGTTTCGGGTCCCGAAACGTCACCCATTCCTTCTCTCCTGAGATGCTGCCTGACCTGCTGAGTTACTCCAGCATTTTGTGAAATAAATACCTTCGATAAAGTATCATTGAATCGTAGATCCTATGATATATATGAACGAACTGCAGATGCTGGCCTATATCGATGATAGAAACAAAGTGCTGGAGGAACTCAGCGGGTCAGGCAGCATCTCAGGACTTTACATCGCCCGGTGCTGCTCGGCCGCGGGACTTATCATCGCCCGGTGCGGCTTGGCCACGGGACTTAGCTGCGCAAGGCTTGGTCGCGGGGCCTTTCATCGCCCGGTTCGGCCGCGAGACGTTTCAGCGCCCGGTGCGATTCGGCCGCGGGGACTTCCATCCCCTTGCGGGGACTGTGCGGGTCGGTCGGGGACGAGCTGTCTGTCCGTGGGCGTGGGGAAGAGAGTGGAAGTTTTGTTGCCTCCATCACAGTGAGGGGGTGTTTGGAGTCACTGTGATGGACGTTTGTGTTGGGGTCATGTGTCTTGTGTTCTTTTTTTTTATGACTGCTATGTAGTTTCGTTCGGTACTTCGGTACCGAATGACAAATAAAGCTCTGTTATACTGTTATACTGTTATACTGTTATACTCCAGCACTTTGTGTCTGACCGTCGATTGCTCATTCATACCAGTTCCATGCTATCCCATTCCCCACAAATTTGTGGGCAACTTACAGAAGCCGATTCACCCACTAATCTGAACGCCTTTGAAATGTGGGAGGAAACCGAGCGCCCGGAGAAAACCCATGCAGTCACAGGGAGAACGTACAAACTCCACACAGACAGCTGCTGAGGTCAGGAGCGAACCAGGCTCTGGCGTGGTGAAGCAGCAGCTCCACCCGCTGCAACAGCGCGCCACCTGAATATGCTTAATTTCAGTCATTTAAACTGTCTGGTTCGCAAATGTTTACAATCAAAGATGAGGACCTTGAATGAGCAGGGTGGTGTTATCCCTGGGAAAAACTTTTTCAGTCAGAGAGTTGTGAATCTGTGGAATTCTCTGCCTCAGAAGGCAGTGGAGGCCAATTCTCTGAATGCATTCAAGAGAAGGATAGCGGAGTCAGTGGATATGGGGAGAAGGCAGGAACGGGGTACTGATTGTGAATGATCAGCCATGATCACATTGAATGGCGGTGCTGGCTCGAAGGGCCGAATGGCTTCCTCCTGCACCTATTGTCTATTGTCTATCAGCCACGAACGCTACCATGTTGCGGCCACCTTCAGTACTGTCAGTGCAAGTCGTCAGAGATCTGGTGCAGGATCAGTTCCCCTCTTATGTGTGATCTACTCCTGAGATCAATAAAGTGTTCCTCTCCCAGTATTTGCCCAATGAATTGCCAACCGGTTCATGTTAATGTCTTCTTCGTAGATACGCTGGAGATGAGTCAGCCTCATCAGGAAGGCCGGCTCCGTCCTGGGGAGCGTAGTTGGATTCACGGGAGGTGGGTCTTGGAGGGGAGGGCGCTCCTCAAACTGCGGAGCATCCTAGACAATACAGCTCACCCCCTCCATGACACACTGGTCAACCTGAGGAGCACCTTCAGCAACAGACTGGTCCCACCAAGATGCAGCACAGAACGCCACAGGAGATCCTTCTTCCCTGTGGCTATCAAACTGTACAAGTACTCCCTAATTTCAAGTTTCAGGTATCTTGTGTTTTATGACTGTTGGCAGATCAATTTCCCTCCTGGGATAAAGATCTATCGTATCATATCGTATCGTATTGGGTCAGATGTCATTAGGTTCAGCTTTGCTCACCTCCATGACCCTCACACTCAAGGCACAGCTGCAGGCACTCACATCAACAAGGCAATGGCCGCCTTTCAGATCAAGCCATCTGAATTTCAGAAGAGGGGAAGAACTAAGGAGGAGGTGACGTTTCAGATCGAGGCCCTTCTTTAGACTGAGAGAATCTCAGTCAGAAACATAGAAACATCGAAAATAGTTGCAGGAGCAGGCCATTCTGCCCTTCAAACCAGCACCGCCATTCGCCTTGTCCTGACTTTAACTGGTGGCCATATTAAATCATATCATATCATATCATATCATATCATATCATATCATATCATATCATATCATATCATATCATAGTCATATCAGTGTTCTATCCGTGAACATCCCTGAATCTCATTGAACATACAACATAGAACATAGAACAGTTCAGCACAATAACAGGCCATTCAGCCCACGATGTCTGTGTCATACATGACCCCATCCTTTCCCTGCCTATCCATCTGCCTATCCAAAAGTCTTTTAAACACCACTATCGTATCTGCCTCCACCACCACCCCCTGGCAGCGCGTTCCAGGCACCCACCACCCTCTGTGTAAAAAAACTTGCCCTGCACATCTCCTTTAACCTTTGCCCCTCTCACACTAAAGCCATGGTCCTGTAGAAGTCTGAAGAAAGATCATATCACCTCTCCATGTTCTCCTTGGATGCTGCCTGACCCGCTGAGTTACTCCAGCACTCTGTGAAACGTCACCTATCCATGTTCTCCAGAGATGCTGCCCGACCCGCTGGGTTACTCCAGCAATCATGTCTTCCCTTTGCAAACTAGCATCTTCATTTCCTCGTTTCTACGACCTGTGGTATTTGATATTTCCATTCTCGGAAATAGGTTCTGACTGCCTACCCAATCCTAAGCTTCTCATAATTTCAAATACATTTCTATTACCATTTGAAAGATGGTTTCATTTCTTTTAGGAGTTTACCATTTTCATCAAAAGCCTTAATATATATCCTTTTGAGTCTCAGTGTCAAATTCTATTTGACAGTACACCTGTGTAATGCCGTGAGCTGTTTTACACCATTAGTAAATAACAGCAAACACAGACGACAAGGGCATGTTCAGCACTATTATTTCTTGTTGTTGTGTTATGTTTCTTTGTTTCATAGCTGGTGGCTTAGATCCCCAACCAGATTAAAACAAGAGTGTTATCTTGGTCATTAGATTATCCAAAATGGATGACCTGATTGTCTTCCAAAACATTGGCTAGTTAGAAGCAACTGTGGATGGCTCAAAGTCTACAGGCCATGACTGTCTGATATATATCATTATATTTAGTTTTAGATACAGTGCAGGAACTGGCCCTTTAACCCACCCAGTCCACGCCGACCAGCGATCCCCACACGCTCACACTATCCTACACACACTCGGGACAATTTACAATTTTACCAAGCCAATTTTTTTTGTTTAGTTTAGTTTAATTTAGAGATACAACGCGGAAACAGGCCCTTTGACCCACCGAGTCCGCGCCGACCAGCGATCCCCGCGCACTAACACAATCCTACACACATTAGGGACAATTTACAATTTTACTAAACCAATTAGCCGACAGACCTGTAAGTCTTTGGAATGTGGGAGGAAACCGGAGCACCCGGAAAAACCCCACGTAAGTCACGGGGAGAACGTACAAACTCTATACAGACAGCACCCATAGTCAGGATCGAACCTGGCTCTGGCGCTGAGGAGAGGCAGCAACTCCACAGCTCTGCCACCGTGCCCGCCCTGTCTAACTGTCTTAATCAGCCACTGTTGTTTTTCTACTCTTTTGATAATCTGGAACGTGCTACCAGGGTGGAGGCCGATACAATACTTTTGGATAGGCACATGGATATGCTGGGGATGGAGGGATATGGATGATGTGCAGGCAGGTAAAAGGTCATCTCAGCATCATGTTCAGCACCGACATAGTGGGCCGAAGGGCCTGCTCCTGTACTGTTCTGTAATATATGTTCTTTGTACCATGTTCTGGGTTCTATGTTCTATGTTCTATGTTCTATGTTCGAGGTCCAATGTTCTATCATATCTCTCTCACCGAAGAGTTAGATAGAGCTCTAGGGGCTGGTGGAATCAAGGGATATGGGGAGAAGGCAGGCACGGGTTACTGATTGTGGACAATCAGCCATGATCACAATGAATGGCGGTGCTGGCTCGAAGGGCCGAGTAGCCTCCTCCTGCACCTATTTTCTATGTTTCTATGTTTCTATCTATGTTCTATGATTTATGTCCTAGGTTTGATGCTTATGTTCTATTTTCGATGTTCTATCATCTGTGTTCTATGTTTGAGCCCGCGGCTGGGGCCCGAGTGTGTGGAGCTCGCTGCTGGGGCCTGGGTCTGCGGGGCCCGGGGCTGGGGCCTGGGTTGGCAGGGCCTGCGGCTGGAGCCTAGGTCGGCGGGGTCCGCGGCTGGGGCCTGGGTTGGCAGGGCCTGCGGCTGGGGCCTAGGTCGGCGGGGTCCGCGGCTGGGGCCTGGGTCGGCGGGGCCCACGGCTGGGGCCTGGGTCGGCGGGGCCCGCGGCTGGGGCCTGGGTTGGCAGGGGCCCGCGGCTGGGGCCTGGGTCGGCGGGGTCCGCGGCTGGGGCCTGGGTCGGCGGGGCCCACGGCTGGGGCCTGCGTCGGCGGGGCCCGCGGCTGGGGCCTGGGTCGGTGGGGCCCGCGGCTGGGGCCTGGGTCAGTGGGGCCCGCGGCTGGGGCCTGGGTCTGTCGAGCCCGCGGCTGGGGCCTGGGTCTGTGGAGCCCGCGGCTGGGGCTTGGGTCGGCGGGGCCCGCGGCCCTGGCCCGGGTCGGCGCCACGGAGGAATCCAGTGAGGACACGGCGGCGTTAGTGGAGAGGTCAGTGCGGCGATCGATGATGGCGCTGACCGACGGACGAGGACGGGCCACACGGAAGTGCGGACGCCGCCGCTAGGCGAAGGAACGAAGGAGGACCCGGCGTTTGGGTGACCGCCCTGAGGGAGGGGGGAGAGAACAATGAACAATGGAGACCCGGCGTGGAGGGGACCACCCTGAGGGAGGGGGGAGAACAATGGGGGACCTGGTGCGGGGGTACTTTGTCAGTGCCCTTTATGTGGTAACTATTTGCATACCTTGGGGAAATGCAAGCAAAGAATTTCACCGTGGCTTATCACATGTGACAATTTGTGTAAGAAAATAACTGCAGATGCTGGTACAAATCGAAGGTATTTATTCACAAAATGCTGGAGTAACTCAGCAGGTCAGGCAGCATCTGAGGAGAGAAGGAATGGGTGACGTTTTGGGTCGAGACCCTTCTTCAGACTGAAGAAGGGTCTCGATCCGAAACGTCACCCATTCCTTCTCTCCTCAGATGCTGCCTGACCTGCTGAGTTACTCTAGCATTTTGTGAATAAATACATGTGACAATAAAGTATTCATCCATTCATTCATTCATTCATTCATTCATTCATATTCGATGTTCTATGTTCCAGACATTGGGTCTCAGCGGCCGAGATTCGTGGCAAAAGCAGGATGCTGCAGGGTGCATTAATAGAAATAGTACGTTTGACAGGATTCAGAGAGCGGAGCGGAAAATCAGTGCACTCATTCATGAAGTTCCTGTCACCTTATCACCTTCTGTCTTTTCCAATTCCTGTTTAGCTGCCAGCAGTTTGCGTTCAAGATCGGTCAGTTGCTGTGCCTGAACGAGAAAGAAAAGATGCAGTCAGCAATACAACAATCCACAGAAGGAATAGGTTCAACGCATTGGCGCAGCGGTAGAGTTGCTGCCTCACAGCGCCAGAGACCCGGCTTCCATCCTGACTACGGAGTTTGTACGTTCTCCCCGTGACCTGCGTGGGTTTTCTCCGGGTGCTCCGGTTTCCCCCCACATCCCAAAAACGTACAGGTTTCTAGTTTAATTGGCTTCTGTAAATTGTCCCCAGTGTGTAAGATAGAACCTACAGCGTGTACGGCGTGATCGCTGGTCGGCGCGAACCCGGTGGGCCCAAGGGCCTGGCCTCGAAGGGCCGAATGGCCTACTCCTACACCTATTTTTCCTATGTTTCTCCTGCACAGCTGGTGGAAAGGTCTTTGATCGTAAGCACGGGACCCTTCTGCAGTCTGAAGAAGGGTCCCGATCTGAAACGCCACCTATCCATGCTCTCCAGGGATGCTGCCTGACCCATTGAGTTACTCCGGCAATCTGCGTCTTTCCTTGGTGAACTAGCATCTACATTTTCCTTGTGCAGGAAGAAAACTGCAGATGCTGGTTTAAATCATAGGTGGACACAAAATGCTGGAGTAACTCAGCGGGTCAGGCAACATCTCGGGAGAGAAGGAATGGGTGACGTTTCAGGTCTCCCCCATTCCTTCTCTCCCGAGATGCTGCCTGACCCGCTGAGTTACTCCAGCATTTTGTGTCCACCATCTACATTTTCCTTGTCGATCGATACACTCTATCTTGGCCTTTGGTATATTAATAAACCATTAGCTAGCAATAGACTGACCTTAATCTCAAGCCATGTAAGGTGCTGCATACTCTGGTGTGAATATATTGGTCTGTTATGAGATCTGCACACGATGGCACATTAACCACAGGTGAGAAGCCAGCTGAAGCTCATTATTGTTCATCCATCTCGGATGATCTTGAAGACCCTCGCTAAATTAGAAATCGCAGCTGTGCTGATATTTTCCCAAATCCTTCCACGTCGAATAAATTATTATCTTCACCACGATGGACAACTCCATTGAGAGCTAGAGCGCCCTGGCATTTGGCAGGCCTGACCAATGCAGGACATTACCGAGTGTAATGGTGTTGTTGTCTGAGCAACGGGAGACCAGCCAACAACTTGTAATAGAACCTTCAGGTAGGCCCGGCAGGTACAGCAGGCAGTGAAGAAAGCCAATGGAATGTTGGCCTTCATAACAACGGGAGTTGAGTATAGGAGCAAAGAGGTCCTTCTGCAGTTGTACAGGGCCCTAGTGGGGCCCAGAATGGCGGGACTGTCATATGTTGAAAGACTGGAGCAACTAGGTTTGTATACACTGGAATTTAGATGGATGAGAGGGGATCTTATCGAAACATATAAGATTATTAAGGGGTTGGACACGTTAGAGGCAGGAAACATGTTCCCAATGTTGGGGGAGTCCAGAACAAGGGGCCACAGTTTAAGAATAAGGGGTAGGCCATTTAGAACTGAGATGAGGAAAAGCTTTTTCAGTCAGAGAGTTGTGAATCTGTGGAATTCTCTGCCACAGAAGGCAGTGGAGGCCAATTCTCTGAATGTATTCAAGAGAGAGCTAGATAGAGCTCTTAAGGATAACGGAGTCAGGGGGTATGGGGAGAAGGCAGGAACGGGGTACTGATTGAGAATGATCAGCCATGATCACATTGAATGGCGGTGCTGGCTCGAAGGGCTGAATGGCCTCCTCCTGCACCTATTGCCTATTGTCTATTATTCCCTCTCTCTCTATCCACCCCGCCCACCCAAGTCGCACCAGCTTCTCGTTCTCACCCAACAACCAGCTATCAACGGCCTGTTTCATTTATCATCGTTGTTTGCACATCTTTCACTCATTGTTCATTATCTCTCCACATCACCATCTATATCTCTCGCTTCCCTTATCCCTAACCCGTACGAAGAAGGGCCTCGACCCAAAACGCCACCCATTCCTTCTCTCCAGAGATGCTGCCTGTCCCGCTGAGTTACTCCAGCAATTTGTGTCTCTCTTTGATGTAAACCAGCGTCTGCAGTTCCTTCCCACACCCAACAGCTTGTAATCGTGTAATGTCTTTCCGCTCACTGGTTGACCACTCAATAAAGGCTTGTCGCTGTACCTCGGTTCACGTGACAATAATCTAAACTCACTGCACTTTGTGCCCTTGGCCTTGTTTGCAGGGGTGCCAAGCATTTTCCCTGCAGTACACGCACCCTAAAGCTTCTTGGATTTAAAATTGCAACTCTGAAATTTCACCAAGTCACAAATCTCCACCTTCATTCACCAACCACCTCCCTCTCCTTCATGAGTCGGGATGTAATGCCGCATTACAAATGGTCAGGCCGCATTTGGAATAACGTGAGTAGTTTTGGGCCCCATATCTGAGGAGGGACGTGCTGGCTCTGGAGAGGGTCCAGAAGAGGTTTAAAAGAATGGTCCCAGGAATGAGTGGGTTAACATACGATGAGCGTTTGACAGCACTGGGCCTGTACTCGCTGGAGTTTAGAAGAATGAGAGGGGGGACCTCATTTAAACGTACAGAATAGTGAAAGGCTTGGATAGAGTGGACGTGGAGAGGATGTTTCCACCAGTGGGAGAGTCCAGGACCAGAGGTCACAGCCTCAGAAATAAAGGAAGGAGATGAGGAGGAATTTATTTAGTCAGAGGGTGGTGAATCTGTGAAATTCTTAGCCACAGACGGCTGTGCAGGCCAAGTCAGCGGATATATTTAAGGCAGAGAGAGGTGGAGTTTTGATGAGTACAGGTGTCAGAGGTTATGGGGAGAAGGCAGGAGAATGGGGTTAGGAGGGAGAGATAGATCAGCCATGATTGGCATAATTCTACTCCGGTCCGTAATGATCTTATGATACAGTGTGCGGCACTCGAGTGTGTAAGAAGGAACTGCAGATGATGGTTGAGACCGAAGATAGACACAAAAAGCTGGAGTAACTCAGCGGGACAGGCAGCATCCGTGGAGAGAAGGAATGGGTGATGTTTCGGGTCGAGACTCTCCTCAGAGTGCCTGTGTTGTCTCAGACCTCTGCAAATCAATCGGTTTACTGCTTCAGCTCCTTGCTACAACAGATGATTATGAATGTAAGACTGGAGCCTTTTCAACGCCATGCAGTATTTGTTTCGAGTGAATAACGAAAAGGCAAATTGGTTGGTGTTTATAGACTAAGCAATGCAAAGCCAGCTGCTTTTCAATCCTCCGACTTCAACTTGTCATCCTTATTGATCCTTTAGTTTCTCGCTATTTGTCATGTATTGATACAATCATCAAACTGAGCTGGCTGTTGATTTAACACCTTCATTCTTTACCTCAAAGAAAGCTTCAGTTTTTGTTTTTCGTTCAGTTTAATTTAGTTTAGAGATTCAGCGATGAAACTGGCCCTTTGGCCCACCGAGTCCGCACCGACCAGTGATCCCCGCGCACTAACACTATCCCACACACACACACTCGGAACAATGTTTGCAATCCTACCAAGCCAATTAGCATACAAACCTGTACGTCTTTGGAGTGTGGGAAGAAACCGGAGCACTTGGAGGAAAACCCATGCAGGTCACGGGGAGAACGTACCAACTCCGAACAGACAGCACCCGTAGTCAGGATTGAACCAGGCGTCTCGAGCGCTGTGAGGCAGCAGCTCTACTGCTGTGCCACCTGATACAGCATGGAAATATTTTAGAAAGAAAGAATTGCAAATGCTGGTATACAATAAGACACAGAGTGCTGGAGTAACTCAGCGGGTCAGGCAGCATCTCTGGGGAACATGGATAGGTGACGTTTCACAGAGTGCTGCAGTAACTCAGCGGGTCAGGCAGCATCTCTAGAGAATGGATCGGTGACGTTTCACAGAGTGCTGGAGTAACTCAGCGGGTCAGGCAGCATCTCTGGAGGGCATGGATAGGTGACGTTTCACAGAGTGCTGGGGTAACTCAGCGGGTCAGGCAGCATCTCTGGAGGACATGGATAGGTGACGTTTCGGGTTAAGAACCTTCTTTAGATTGTAGAAATGTGCCAAAATATATTGGTACATTTTCAAATATGACTAAAGAATGATAGTGGAAATTGTAGACAGTACATGCTCCTGTCTTTGTCCTTATAGTTTAGTTTGGAGATACAGCATGGAAACGGGCCCTTCAGTCCGCCGAGTCCATCGATCACCCGTTCACACTAGTTCTATGTTATCCCACTTTCTCATCACTCTCTACACACTCGGGGCACTTTACAGAGGCCAATTGACCCACACACCTGCACATCTAATTCTGAGGCTGTGACCTCTGGTCCTAGACTCTCCCACTAGTGGAAACATCTTCTCCACATCCAGTCGATCCAAGCCTTTCACTAATCTGTATGTTTCAATGAATTCCCCCCTCATTCCTCTAAGCTCCAGCGAGTACAGGACCAATGCCGACAAACGCTCATCATAGGTTAACCTACTCATCCCTGGGATCATTCCTTTATCGACGTTATTTTTTTGCATATCTTCCAATCATTTGTTCTACATCTCTCTATATCTCTCGTTTCCCGTTCTCCCGACTTTCAGTCTGAAGAAGGGTCTCGACCTGAAACGTCACCCATCCCTTCTCTCCAGATGTGCTGCCTGTCCTGCTGAGTTACTCCAGCCTTTTGATTCTATCTTCTGTTCAAACCAGCATCTGCAGTTCCTTCCTACACATTCTTCAATCTCATACGCGTAATACTCTGTCCGGACGAACATGCTGACATTGCAAAATCTCCATATCGGAGAAAACAAAAACTTTCAGTCATTATTCAAAAATCACGTTTGCGAGAATTTAACCTTTAAGAATCACCCTTGGTGGTTCATTTGCTGTTGAGATAATAGCTAACATTAATAGACCACAAGGGAGTCATCCAGTCATATTAGAGGCCACGATATTAAGCTTCAACAAACACAATATACAGAGGACAAAGTAGACATTAAATAAATATTAATTCAAATAGGTATCCTGATTTATACATGTGAATATGGAATGAGAACAGGAGCCTATTCAGTTGTTAAGAGATAGACACAGAGTGCTGGTGTAACTCAGCGGGTCAGGCAGCATCTCTGGAGAACATGGATAGGTGACGTTTCACAGAGTGCTGGAGTAACTCAGCAGGTCAGGCAGCATCTGTGGAGAACATGGATAGGTGACGTTTCACAGAGTGCTAGAGTAACTCAGTGGGTCAAGCAGCATCTCTGGAGAACATGGATAGGTGACGTTTCACAGAGTGCTGGAGTAACTCAGCGGGTCAGGCAGCATCTCTGGAGAACATGGACAGGTGACGTTTCACAGAGTGCTGGAGTAACTCAGCGGGTCAGGCAGCACCTCTGGAGAACATGGATAGGTGACGTTTCACAGAGTGCTGGAGTAACTCAGCGGGTCAGGCAGCACCTCTGGAGAACATGGATAGGTGACGTTTCACAGAGTGCTGGAGTAACTCAGCGGGTCAGGTAGCATCTCTGGAGAACGTGGATAGGTGACGTTTCACAGAGTGCTGGAGTAACTCAGCGGGTCAGGCAGCATCTCTGGAGAACATGGATAGGTGACGTTTCGGGTCGGGATCCTTCTTCAGACTGATTGTAGGGCGTGGGATAATAAAGCTGGAAGAGGGGAGAGGCAGGACAAAGCGTGGCAGGTAATAGGTGGCAGGACACACGTGAGGGGGATGTCTGATAGGCAGATGGTTGGAACAAAGGCCAGAGATTAGAGCAGAGATGTGACATGGGATTGAGCAGTTATGAATCGTGAAGCTAGAGGGGGGAAAGTAGTAGGGAGAAGGGAAGGTGGGAGCCCAGGTGAGACATGGAGGATGGGAGCATGGTGTTAGTTAGCAGATACCCACAATTCAATGTTCATACCATTGGGTTGTGAGCTACACAAGTGGAACACCCAGCAGCACCTGACCAGAAATATCACCTATTCATGTTCTCCAGAGATGCTGCCTGACCTGTTGAGTTACTCCAGCACTTTATGTCCTTTTGTGTATTAGCCAGCACCTGCAGTTCTTTGTTTCTACATTGATGCTTGCCGTTAGTTGAGTTGATTTGCTGGGATAACATCATATTTGGTGAACCTCACATATGAAGCAAAGAAATTGAGCTGATATGGACAGCAGAGGAAGACATTTTTAAATGACTCGTTTTGTATGAATTCATAATAAACATTAACTTTCAGCTGATGACATCGCTTAAGTGGACTCCAGCCTGACCTGACCACGAAACATCACCTATCCATGTTCTCCAGAGATGCTGCCTGACCCGCTGAGTTACTCCAGCACTCTGTGAAACGTCACCTATCCATGTTCTCCAGAGATGCTGCCTGACCCGCTGAGTTACTCCAGCACTTCATGTCTTTCTTATACGTTCATATGTTCATGTCATAGGTGCAGAATGAAACCATTCGGCCCATCAAGTCAACTCCGCCATTCAATCATGGCTGATCTATCTCTCCCTCTCAACCCCATTCTCCTGCCTCCCCCTTAACCTCCGACACGCCACGTACTAATCAAGAATCTGTCAATCTACGCCTTAAAAATATCGACTGATTTGGCCCCCACAGTCGGCTGTGGTAATGAATTCCACAGATTCACCACCCTCTGTCTAAAGAAATTCCTCCTCATCTTCGTTCTAAAGGTACTGTCAGCTTAATTTAAAAATAAGATAGTAGAGCATTTCTAAATTTCATATAGATTAGTCTGCTCTCATTCACAACAATACCCCCCTGATATCACATTCACAGGTTCACAAGTTCAAGGAGCACAATTAGGCCATTCGATCCATCGAGTCCACTCCGCCATTCAATCATGGCTGATCTCTGCCTTCTAATCTTATTTTCCTGCCTGCTCCCCATAATGCTTGACATCTGTTGTAATCGAGAATGTGCCTATCTCTGCCTTGACTTGCCCTCCACATGAGTTCCACACATTAACTACACTCTGACTAAAGAAGTTCCTCCTCACCTCCGTTTGCTAAAAGAGCGCCCTTTAATTCTGAGGCTGTGACCTCTGGTCCTAGTCTCGGCCACCGGTGGAAAATACTTTCCACATCCACTCTATCGATGCCTTTCATTATTCCATTAGTTTCAATGAGGTCTCCCCTCAACCTTCTAACCTCCAGCGAGTACAGGCCCAGTGCTGTCAAACGCTCATCATATAGTAACCCAGTCATTCCTGGGACCATTCTTGTAAACCTCCTCTGGACCCTCTCCAGAGCCAGTACACCCTTCCTCAGATATGGAACCCAAAATTGCTCACAGAACTCCAAATGCGGCCTGACCAGCGCCTTACAGAGCCTCAGCATTACACCACTGTTTTTATATTCCAGTCCTCACGACATAAACCCCAGCTTTGAATTTGCCTTCCTTCCTTCCTACGTTATCTACCCACATACTGGCGACGGTGTCAGGGGCAACAGCGATGAAACTAAATACAAAACTCTCTTGATTCAATTTGGTTTTCTTCCCCTTGTAGGAGATCAAACTCATGGAAATAAACATGAATTATTGACAGGCTTGGGGGATCCAAATAATGCATTAATTAATCTTTTAATTATTATTATTTTATGCGATGGATGAGAATATTCCATTCATTATTCACAGTGCTTTTTTTTTAGCATTGGTATGTGGACATCATTAATAAGACATATATAAGAACCTAGGGTAGACTAGTGGGAGTTGGCTACTCGACACTACATGACGTAGTCTGTTAGAGGGAGGAAAGTCTAGCGGGATTGGTGTCCTCTAGTTGATGAGCAATACTGACACTCTAGTCCGTATTCCTAAAAGAAGGAATATGTCAGGTATTAATAGCATGCTTGGGAAGGAACTGCAGATGCTGGTTTACACCCTGACAGGCCTTTCAGGTGAGGCAGAGGTTCACTTGCACCTCCTCCAACCTCATCGACTGTATGCGTTGTTCCAGGTGTGGACTCCTGTACGTCGGCTGGACCAAGCGTAGGCTCGCCGATCGTTTCGCTGAACACCTGCGCTCAGTCTGCCCAGACCTGCCTGATCTCCCGGTAGCTCAACACTTTAACTCCTCCTCCCATTCCCACACTGATCATCCTGTCCCGGGCCTCCTCCATTGTCAGAGTGAGGCCCAACACAAATTGGAGGAACAGCACCTCATATTTCGCTTGGGCAGCTTACACCCCAGCGGTATGAACATTAACTTCTCTAACTTCAAATAGCCCTTGCTTTCCCCTCTCTCCATCCCTCCCCATCCCAGTTCTCCGACCAGTCTGAATGCTCTATCTATCTATCTATCTATCTATCTATCTATCTATCCATCCATCCATCCATCCATCCACCCACCCACCCACCCATTCTGGCTCACTTTTTCTCATCTATGTGAGTTTTCCCCTTAATTGCTCTCCATTCTCTTAGTAAATCTTTTCTTGTGTTCTTGACACAAGTTCTAAATTTGCTTTATTGCCAGTTTACACCTGTCCTTATTATCCCCTATGTTCTCGGCCAGTTTCAAAATAATAATCTGTCCTTCCCTTTGTGAAATTCCTTAAAGGCATTTGCAAGTCTGAAGAAGGGTCCCGACCTGAAACGTCACCTGTCCATGTTCTCCAGACTTGTTGTCTTCACCCACTCCTTCTCTCCAGAGATGCTGCCTGTCCTGCTGAGTTACTCCAGCATTCTGTGTCTTTCTTTGGTGTAAACCAGCATCTGCAGTTCCTCCCTGCACATGTGGCTGCCTGGCCCACTGAGTTCATAAGCTCATAAGTTCTAGAAGCAGAATTAGGCCATTCGGCCCACCAAGTCCACTCCGCCATTCAATCATGGCTGATCTATCTCTCCCTCCTAACCCCATTCTCCTGCCTTCTCCCCATAACCCCTGACACCGTTACTAATCAGGAATATGTCAATTTCCGCCTTAAAAGTTACTCCAACACTTTGTGTTTTTCTTTGGTAAACCGGCATTTGCAGTTCCTTGTTACTACATAAGTTATACCTGTCAGTCACTCAGGTTTAAGGTTAAACTTCTACCAACTTTTCCTCGTACGCATTCATCTGACTTTAGAGATCAGTCCCAGTTCATTCCAGTTCAGTTCAGTTTATCGTCATGTGTACCGAGGTACAGTGAAAAGTTTTGTCGCGAGCTATCCAGTCAGCGGAAAGGCAACACATGATTACAATCGAGCCGTCCACAGTGTACAGATACATGATATGGGAATAACGTTTAGTGCAAGGTAAAGCCAGCAAAGTCCGATCGAGGATAGTCCGAGGGTCACCAATGAGGCAGATAGTAGTACAGTATAGCTCTTTTATTCCTATTATTCATTAATAATTGGTTGGATTTATGGATTCAAACTGCGTTGCAGCCTATAGCATCACTCTGTTCTCATTTAGCCTAAAATTGGTGACATCTGTTAACATATCATTTCAATAAAAATGGAGGAATTGAAATTATTATTTTCTTCAAACCACTGGGATAAAATTTATCACCGGACCAGTTGTGAGTTCAGTCATTTGAATACAGACCTTGTGTCAGTAGCAGCTAGGACCAATTATTTTTATGTTCCTGAAGGATTGGAAGGTGTTTCCAATCAATTACCTGCGCTGGGTTAAGATAAAAGGTCCTCGTTATGCCTGGTGTGCCCACCTCTTTATGCCTGGCGTGCCCACCTGCATGGACAATGTGGAAACAAACCCATTGCTGGAACTCTTCCCTTCCAGTCCTTCACTGTGAAACCAAGGTCAGAACTTTGGTATTCCCAATGTTATGTTTAGTTTAGGAAGGAATAGCCGATGCTAAAGTGCCTGGTTCCGCGCTGTATCTCTAAACTAAACTAAACTAAACTAAATTAAACTAAATATAAGATAGACACAAAATGCTGGAGTAACTCAGCAAGGCAAGCAGCATCTCTTGTTAGAAGGACTGAAGAAGGGTCTCGACCCGAAACGTCACCCATACCTTCTCTCCAGAGATGCTGCTTGTCCCGTTGAGTTACTCCAGCATTTTGTGTCTATCTTATATTTAGTTTAATTTAGTTTAGTTTAGTTTAGTTTAGAGATACAGCGCGCAACCAGGCCCTTTAGCCCACTGAGTCCGCACCGACCAGTGATCACATCGTACATTAGCACTATCCTACACTCTAGGGACAATTTGTAGTTTTACCAAGCCAATTAACCTACAAACCTACATGTCTTTGGGGTGTGGGAGGAAACTGGAGCACCCGGAGAAATCCCACACTGTCGCGGGGAGAACGTGCAAACTCCGTACAGACAGCACCCATAGTCGGGGTCGAACCCGGGTCTCTGGCGCTGTGAGGCAGCAACTCTACCGCCGCGCCACCGTGCCGACCTCCCTGATCAATTGTCGTATTACCATTTTGAAAGCTTTTATCCTCCTGCATTATTTGGAAATGCTATTGGAATCTGGGCCTTTTTTCAAAAGTGAAAAGATTAATAGTCTTATCGTGGCGTTACACATTAACGGATGTACATTATGCTTGACTTAAGCAATTTGCGGTCTCACCTTAAAAATCAAATCCTTCTTCCCATAGCGTAGCTCCTTCAGTTGTGACTGGATCCTCTTGGACTGCGGAGGCAAGATAAGAAGGTGTGGAGAATACCAGCACTAATTTCAATGCCTAAAGATACCTTGTCTGCCGACTCCTTTTGCTCTGGCATTTTATTTCATTCACATGTTTAAACTACAATGTTTTATTCTTAATGTTCCCAATGTTGGGGGAGTCCAGAACCAGGGGCCACAGCTTAAGAATAAGGGGTAGGCCATTTAGAATGGAGATGAGGAAAAACGTTTTCACTCAGAGAGTTGTAAATCTGTGGAATTCTCTGCCTCAGAAGGCAGTGGATGCCAATTCTCTGGATGCTTTCAAGAGAGAGCTAGATAGAGCTCTTAATGATAGCGGAGTCAGGGGGTATGGGGAGAAGGCAGGAACGGGCTACTGATTGTGAATGATCAGCCATGATCACATTGAATGGCGGTGCTGGCCCAAAGGGCCGAATGGCCCACTCCTGCACCTATTGTCCAATGTCTATTAATGTTTCAATGTTTTATTGTTTCAATAGTCAATAGTCAATAGTCAATTTATTTGTCACATACACATAAATGTGCAGTGAAATGAAAAATTACCCGCAGTTCAACAATAAGACCAATAAGAATAATCTATAAAAATGCAATAACACATACAATCATAAACCAAACAGTCACCTCCTCACTGTGATGGAAGGCCAGAATGTCTTTTCTCTTCCCTGTCGTCTTCTCCCGCGGTCAAGCTGTTGGAGTTGCCACGTCGGGGCGGTCGGGGCTCCCGACATTGAAGCCCCCGCCGGGCAGAGAAAATCCCACGGCCTATTTCAGGCCGCGCCGGACGGTGAAAGGTCCGCGGCGGGCCGACCCAAGCCCCGCGACATGTTTACTGTATGTCATGTTTGTTACTTGCGAGCGGAGCATCAAGGCAAATTCCTTGTATGTATACATACGTGGCTAATAAAATGCATTCAATTCAATTCAATTTATTCAATTCAATTTAGCCTATTCAAGTAGTGCCGACGAAAACATTACAAATTACACATACCTCCTCTGCATGAATGCCACACTGCTTGTTCCCGGAGAGAAGTTTGTTTTTCAGACTTTTATTCTGTGTGAGAGAATTACTTCATTATTTAAATGTGTTAAATTATTAAAACATGCAAGTAGGATAAATATTTGATGATCACTTTGCATAGGTTAAGTTATCATTCCCGCGTTTTACAGATGAGTCAGGAACTTCACGGCTGTTCCGTTCAGTTTATTTCTTGGTTTAAAATGTGTGCCTGCCCTTTTTCTCGTTTCTGTTTGGTGCAGTTAGGGTTAGTTAGTTTAAATTTCTTTAGTCAGAGGTCAGGGTGAGCAGTTTTAAATACCTGGGAGTCCACATCAAAGAGGATCTGACATGGGCAACGCACATTGCCGCACTGGTGAGTAAGGCAAAGCAGTGTCTTTACCACCTTAGACAGCTGAGGAAATTCAGAGTGTCTCTGAGGATCCTTCATTGCTTCTACTCTGGGGCTGTAGAGAGCATCCTGTCCGGCAACATCACAGTCTGGTTTGGGAACAGCTCTGCCCAGGACAGGATGGCCCTGCAGAGAGTAGTGCGTTCGGCAGAACGCACCATGGGAACTACACTCGTCCCCTTGCAGGACCTATACATCAGGAGGTGCAGATCCAGAGCAAGCAAGATTATGGGGGACCCCTGCCACCCCAGCAACGGACTGTTCCAGATGCTACGGTCAGGCAAACGCCTCCGCTGTCACGCTGTGAAAACAGAGAGGATGAGACGGAGATTCTTCCCACAGGCCATCAGGACTGTTAACTATTATAACTCCAGGGACTAAATTTTGTCTTCTCTGTATTAACTTTAATTTATATGCTCTAACTGTAATTCTTTTTTTTTTGCACAATCCGCAGGCATTGCCACTTTCATTTCGCTGCACATCGTGTATGTGTATGTGACAAATAAACTTGACTTGGCTTGATCTGTGGAATTCATTGCCACAGAAGGGCTGTGGAGGCCAAGTCAATGAGAGAGTTAGATTTAGCTCTTAAGGGTAAGGGAATCAAGGGATATGGGGACAAAGCAGGAACAGGGTACTGATTCTGGATGATCAGCCATGATCATATCGAATGGTGGTGCTGCCTCAAAGGCCCGCATCACCTACCCCTGCACCTATTTTCTATATATCTATGTTTCTATTTTTAAGGCAGAGATGGAGAAATTCTTGATTAGTACGGGTGTCAGGGGTTATGGGGAGAAGGCAGGAGAATGGGGTTAGGAGGGAGAGATAGATCAGCCATGATTGAATGGCGGAGTAGACTTGATGGGCCGAATGGCCTATCTCTGCTCCTATCACTTATGATCTTATGTTATATTGTAATAGACTAATTAATTACTCTGAAAGTGTTCTTGCAGTCTGATGATAGTCAATGTACACAACCTCTTATAACTCCTTCTCCGACTTTTCTTCATTGTAGTATGGCACCCTACAATTTTTAGTTTAGTTCGGAGACACAGTGTGGAAACAGGGCCCATCGGCCCACCGAGTCCACGCTGACCGGCAATTCCCACACATTAACACTATCCTGTACACACTAGGGACAATTTTACATTGATACCAACCCAATTAACCTACACACCTGTAGACCTTTGGAGTGTGGGAGGAAACCGAAGATCTCAGTGATAACCCACGCAGGTCACGGGGAGAACGTACAAACTCCGTACAGACAGCACCCGTGGTCGGGATCGAACCCGGGTCTCTGGCGCTGTAAGTCAGCGACTGCAAAGCTGCGCTATCATGCCGCCCTAATCTGAATAGTTCTCCTTTAGATCTGGCATTAAAAAATGAATTTAACTTCTCAATTAGTTGGTCATAGAGTTATACAGCAGGGAAACAGCCCACACCGACCAAGATGCCCCATCGACACTAGCCCCACCTGCCCACGTTTGGCCCATATCCCTCCAAACCTTCCCTGTCCATGTACCTGTCCAATTATCCTTTAAGTAATAATAATAATAATAATAATAATAATAATAATAATAATAATAATAATAATAATAATAATAATAGTAATAATAATAATAATAATGGTAATAATAATAATAATAATAATAATAATAATAATAATAATAATAATAATAATAATAATAATAATAATAATAATAATAATAATAATAATAATAATAATAATAATAATAATAATCATATTAGTAATAATAATAATAATAATATTGGTAATAATAATAATAATAATAATAATAATAATAATAAAAATAATAATAATAATAATAATAATAATAATAATAATAATATTAGTAATAATAATAATGGTAATAATAATAATAATAATAATAATAATAATAATAATAATAATAATAATAATAATAATAATAATAATAATAATAATAATAATAATAATTTCCTTTATTTGTCCCACACCGGGGAAATTTGCAGTGTTACAGCAGCAAAGTGGATAGCAAGAGACATTCATTACAAATAAAAGTAAAGACAAGGATAATTGTTATCATTTACTGTGTTTTTTTTACTGTTACTGTTAACTGGTCTGTTGACTCGTCTGCTGGGAGCAATGCT
This sequence comes from Rhinoraja longicauda, assembly GCF_053455715.1. Taxonomy (NCBI): domain Eukaryota; kingdom Metazoa; phylum Chordata; class Chondrichthyes; order Rajiformes; family Arhynchobatidae; genus Rhinoraja; species Rhinoraja longicauda. Next base: position 34,282,588 of record NC_135970.1, read on the forward strand.
GGTTGTGCAGTCTCACAGCAGCGGGAAGGAAGGACCTCCGATATCTCTCCTTCACACACTTGGGATGGAGAAGTCTGTCACTGAAGGAGCTACTCAGTGCAGTGACAGTGTCCTGCATGGGGGTGGGATTCGTTGTCCAGCAGCGATGTTATCTTTGCCATCATCATCCTCTCTCCCACCGCCTGCACTGAGTCGAGGGGGCAACCCAGGACAGAGCTGGCCTTCCTGATCAGCTTGTCAAGTCTGTTGTTCTAGTCCCTGTCTCAACTACCTCCTGTGGCAGCTCGTTCCACACACCCACCACCCTCTGAGTGAAAAAGTTGCCCCTCAGTCCCCTCTCACTTTAAAACTATGACCTCCAAAACCTAATATACCCACCACATATCCAGCATCATATAGTTGTAACAATGCTGAAAATGTATTTAATACAGTGAGATTTTTAAAAAATCAGCGTTTTGATTCACTTTGAGTGGTGAAAGAGGAACACAGTTCAGTTTTAATGCACAAAGGGCCAATCTATTGGAATGATTAATAAATTAACATTCTTTGCCCAACGAAATGACAATGGTTATTTTCTATGAAGTCATATTTGATAATTTCAGACCCAATAGTTCTCTCTATCGCAAGTTGAGGACTTTGATGTGAATTCAGAGAGGTGGCAAGGATGCCTCTCTGCTATTCTGCACCCACTGTTTTCAAACACACATCAGCATTTGCTGTTTTGCATGTGTGGTCACGACAATATCACTATGGCAACAAAAAGCTTAATTCCAGTCGAAATATCAAGCTGGTTCATACTCTGGCATGTCATCATTTGTTCCAGTAGCAAATCTACCCTTGAGATGATATTCCTTCATGACAAGATGAGCAGCTTACAATCCAGCGGTATGAATATTGACTTCTCTAACTTCAAGTAACTCATGCTTTCTCCCTCTCTCCATCCCCTCCCCCTTCCCAGTTCCCCTTCCCAGTCTGACTGTCCTCGATTACATTTTATCTCTGTTTGCCTTGTTGTTCCCTTCTCCTTGCTAACGATGATCCTTGATCTCCATTTTTCCTTGATCTCCATCCCCTTTGTCTCATTTTCACACCTTGTACTTCCTTATCCCTGTATCTCCCTCTCCCTAGACTCAGTCTGAAGAAGGGGCTCGACCCGAAACGTCACCCATTCCTTCTATCCACAGAGGCTACCTGACCCACTGAGTTACTCCGGCAATTTTGTGTCTGTCTTCGGTTTAAACCAGCGTCTGCAATTCCTTCCTAAACTAAACTGTCGCATTTTTTCTGGGACTTTTCTAGAGTTGCACTCAAATTAATTCACATTTCACCCAAGCACAGAATCTTTCTTTCTTGGACAAGTGAACTTGGTCTGCGTTATGAAAGGCAATAAAATGGAGCCTTAAAACTCTTTCTGTAATATTGGAAACTTGGTAGAGTTTAATCAATGAAATGAGAAGGTTCAGGATCATTTGCAATTCATCACCCGCAAATTGACTTTAAATGTTCCAACATGAATGTTAAAAGGACATGCAACATCATTTGCCGGATATACTAAAGGTTTCACAATCAATTTCTGAGAAAAGTTAAAAAAAAGTAATGACATTCAAAGACCTTTAAATCATGCTTATTGCATCTTTATGCCAAAGGAAAAGTTTAGTGTGGAGATTGATTTGCATCTGCAAAGCTGAGATCATTAGTTTGAAGTGGGTGCAATGAACACAATTCTAGTAAATTCTGTTGCTTCACTAAAGGTAGATGTTGGACAGAAGATAGTCACAAAGTGCTGGAGTATCTCAGCGGGTCAGGCAGCATCTCTGGAGAACATGGATAGTGACGTTTCACAGAGTGCTGGAGTAACTCAGCGGGTCGGGCAGCATCTCTGGAGAACATGGATAGGTGACGTTTCACAGAGTGCTGGAGTAACTCAGCGGGTCGGGCAGCATCTCTGGAGAACATGGATAGGTGACGTTTCACAGAGTGCTGGAGTAACTCTGCGGGTCAGGCAGCATCTCTGGAGAACACGGATAGGTGACGTTTCGGGCCTGTACTCGCTGGACTTTTGAAGGTTGAGGGGGGATCCCATTGAAACTTACAGAATAATGAAAGGCATAGATAGAGTGGATGTGGAGAGGATGTTTCCACTGGTGGGAGAGTCTGGGACCAGAGGTCGTAGCCTCAGGATTAAAGCGCACTCTTATAAAAAGGAGGTGAGGAGGAACTTCTTTAGTCAGAGTGTAGTTAATCTGTGGAACTCTTTGTCACAGAGGGCTGTGGAGGCCAAGTCAGTAGATATTTTTAAGGCAGAGATAGACAAATCCTTGATTAGGACGGGTGTCAAGGGTTACGGGGAGAAGGCAGGAGAATGGGAATAGGAGGCAGAGATCAGCCACGATTGGAGTCTGACTCGATGGGCCGAATGGCCTAATTCTACGCCTATAACTTGTGAACTTGTAACCCTTTTCTTTTGTTAAACCAGCATCTGCAGTTCCTTGTCTCTACGACAGGTTGTGGTGGCTGGGTGCAGCTTATACCATGACAAAGTAGCTGGGGGGGTAGGCGGCCAAAGGCTTCATGTTGAGATGACCTGTCTGTCGTTCCCCATTCCCAAAGCCCAACCCCTGTCCCCGTGATTTCTCATTTCCTGGATTTGTGAGTTGAGTCAAAACCCATTATCAGATGCGGCAGTTTCATATCATATCATATATATACAGCCGGAAACAGGCCTTTTCGGCCCACCAAGTCCGTGCCGCCCAGTGATCCCCGCACATTAACACTATCCTACACCCACTAGGGACAATTTTTACATTTACCCAGCCAATTAACCTACATACCTGTACGTCTTTCTGAAATCATCATCATCATCATATATATACAGCCGGAAACAGGCCTTTTCGGCCCTCCAAGTCCGTGCCGCCCAGTGATCCCCGTACATTAACACTATCCTACACCCACTAGGGACAATTTTTACATTTACATTTACCCAGCCAATTAACCTACATACCTGTACGTCTTTGGAGTGTGGGAGGAAACCGAAGATCTCGGAGAAAACCCACGCAGGTCACGGGGAGAACGTACAAACTCCGTACAGTGCAGCACCCGTAGTCAGGATCGAACCTGAGTCTCCGGCGCTGCATTCGCTGTAAAGCAGCAACTCTACCGCTGCGCTAAATAGGCAGATGCGGTTTCAGTGAAATCTCCTGGAGTTCGCTGTCCATGGACTCCCCATCCGTTCTTGTTAACGGGATATGCAGGGGCTTAATTGGTGAATAATGTACACTTAATCAGGTAACTGCTGCGCAGAAATTAAAGTTGGTCACAAGTCCCATGCGACATTCAGCCATCCTGTCAGAATCTCTGCGCTACAATACCACGTTCCACACATTGACGGGAGAGTCCAGGACCAGAGGTCACAGCCTCAGAATTAAAGGACGTTCCTTTAGGAAGGAGATGGTGAGGAATTTAGACACAAGATCCTGCAGTAATTCAGCAGGTCAGGTAGCAGTCTGAAGAAGATATCCCGACCCGAAACATCACCTATGCAATTTCTCCAGAGATGATGCCTGGCCCGCTGAGTTACTCTGGCACTTTAACATCTTTAGCATCCCTTGGGGGAGATGGAGAGGTGCCATTATGGGTTGGCGCGCTTTCTTCAGACTGATTGTAGTAGAGGGTAGATAAATGGAAGAGAGGTGGGGGTGGGGCAGGGTTAGTATTAAATGGGATGCATCAAAATCAGACGCTATTAAATTCCTCTGCACATCTCCCATTATTGAATTATCCGAGAATTCCAATTTGCTGTAAATGTAGCAGGTTGATATATATTAAATGGAGTTACAGTAACTTGCCTCTCTGACCTCTTGGCTTCATTCAAGTAGGGAATTGTACTTGGACAGTTCCTGAACACATACTTCTAAAGCGTGATGGAATCAGATCACTTTGTGTTGTGTATAAGAAGGATGGCAATGAATGCCACAGATTCACCACCCTCTTGATCCTGTTAAGAACTAAAAATCTATCAAAGCACAAAGTGCTGGAGGAACTCAGCGGCTCAGACAACATCTCTGTGGGGGCAATGGGTAGACGACACGACACGACACTTCAAGTCAGGACCCTTCTTCAGTCTGAAACATCAGCGATCCATTCCCTCCACAGATGCTGCCTGACTGAATAGTGAAAGTCCCGGATAGAGTAGGTGTGGAGAGAATGTTTCCACCAGTGGGAGAGTCTAGGACCAGAAGCCATATCCTCAGAATTAAAGGACGTTCCTTTAGGAAGATGAGGAGGAATTTCTTTAGTCAGAGGGTGGTGAATCTGTGGAATTCTTTGTTACAGAAGGATTTGGAGGCCAAGTCAGTGGATATTTTACAGCAGAGATAGATAGATTCTTGATTAGTACGGGTGTCAGGGGTTATGGGGTGGAGATTGGGGTTAGGAGGGAAAGATAGATCAGCCATGATTGAATGGTAGAGTAGACTTGGCGGGCCGAATGGCCTGATTCTGCTCCTATCACTTATGACCTTATGACCTGACACGCTGAGTTACTCCAGCACTTTCGGGTTTGCTCAAGATTCCAGCACCTGTAGTTCCTTTTGTCCCTAAAAATAGATCAGTGTTGTCTTAAATATATTCAGCCACAGAGCCCCTTCGGTAGTGAATTCACTTCCCACTGAGCGAACATATTGCTTTTCAGCAATCATTTTTAGGAGGACCCCTTTGTAGGTAATTTCAAGGCTTGTATGCCAGTGGAATTTGTGATCAAAGTCTTGTCAGACTCAATAACTTCTGTCTTTTAATCAACTGTGCATAATCTTGAGTGAAATTAATCTGGCAGATTTCAGAGTAGGTCCCGATTGGTGCCGCACAGTCCCAGACTTTCGTTAATTCAACACTAATTGAACAATCACGTTTTGAAGGCACATCGTACGGAAACCGGAAGCATGACAGCGAGCGACTGCCACTTAGATGATCCAAGGCAGACACAAAATGCTGGCGTAACTCAGCGGGTCAGGCAGCATCTCGGGAGAGAAGGAATGGGTGACGTTTCGGGTCTCGACCCTTCTTCAGACTGGTGAAGGGTCGGGAACCGAAACGTCACCCATTCCTTCTCTCCAGAGATGTTGCCTGTCCCGCTGAGTTACTCCAGCTTTTTGTGCCTACCTTCCCTTATCATGTATCTACCTGTACACTGTGAACGGCTCCGCTGACTTGTTAGCACGCAACAAAAGCTTTTCACTGTACCTCGGTACACGTGACAAGAAACTAAACTGACACTGAACTGGAAACTGTTCTAGCCGATTTGAGAAAGGGCTCTGAAACCTTACCTCATTATCCTGGCGGTGGACGCAAAATCCTCTCCCCCTTCCCAGTTCTCCCACCTGTCTTACTGCGTGCGACTACATTCTATCTTTGTCCCGCCCCCTCCCCTGACATCAGTCTGAAGAAGGGACTCGACCCGAAACATCGCCCATTCTTTCTCTCCCGAGGTGCCGCCTGACCCGTTGAGTTACTCCAGCATTTTGAGTCTACCTTCGATTTAAACCAGCATCTGCAGTTTTTTTCCTGCACACTTAGATGATCCATCTGTTCATAAATGGCCACGCTTTGGAAAGCTCTCTGTGATCGCGATATCTTCCTTGACGTTACATCATTGGCGTAATTACAAGATTGGCGGTCGTTGGGGTTGCTGGCGGTCGTGGACGGGCCACGTGGGAGTTGGGCATCTTGTCGATCAAAGGAGCAGTTGGCGTGAGGGGGGGGGCATCGTGAGGAGGTGAGGGGTGAAGGAAGAACAAAGGCGGACCCAGCGCGTGGGGTGAATGACCGGGAGAGAGGGGGGAGGGATGGGGGGCGAGGGGGGGGGGAGGAGAACCTGGCACGGGGTAGATTTTTAGATTTAGATTTTCGATTTAGAGATACAGCGCGGAAACAGGCCCTTCGGCCCACCGGGTCCGCACCGCCCAGCGATCCCCACACATTAACACTATCCTACACACACTAGGGACAATTTTTTACATTTGCCCAGCCAATTAACCTACATACCTGTACGTCTTTGGAGTGTGGGAGGAAACCGAAGATCTCGGAGAAAACCCACGCAGGTCACGGGGAGAACGTACAAACTCCGTACAGACAGCACATAGAAACATAGAAACATAGAAAATAGGTGCAGGAGTAGGCCATTCGGCCCTTCGAGCCTGCACCGCCATTCAATATGATCATGGCTGATCATCCAACTCAGTATCCCATACCTGCCTTCTCTCCATACCTCCTGATCCCTTCAGCCACAAGGGCCACATCTAAATCCCTCTTAAATATAGCCAATGAACTGGCCTCAACTACCTTCTACATTCCACAGATTCACCACTCTCTGTGTGAAAAAAAACTTTCTCATCTCGGTCCGAAAAGACTTCCCCCTTATCCTTAAACTGTGACCCCCCTTGTTCTGGACTTCCCCAACATCGGGAACAATCTTCCTGCATCTAGCCTGTCCAACCGCTTAAGAATTTTGTAAGTTTCTATAAGATCCCCCCTCAATCTTCTAAATTCCAGCGAGTACAAGCCGAGTCTATCCAGTCTTTCTTCATATGAAAGTCCTGCCATCCCAGGAATCAATCTGGTGAACCTTCTCTGTACTCCCTCTATGGCAAGAATGTCTTTCCTCAGATTAGGAGACCAAAACTGTACGCAATACTCCAGGTGTGGTCTCACCAATGCCCTGTACAACTGCAGCAGAACCTCCCTGCTCCTATATTCAAATCCCCTCGCTATGAATGCCAACATACCATTCGCATTCTTCACTGCCTGCTGCACCTGCATGCCTACTTTCAATGACTGGTGCACCACGACACCCAGGTCTCACTGCATCTCCCCTTCTCCTAATCGGCCACCATTCAGATGATAGCCTGCTTTCCTGTTCTTGCCACCAAAGTGGATAACCTCACATTTATCCACAATATACTGCATCTGCCATGCATTTGCCCACTCACCTAACCTATCCAAGTCGTGTTGCAGCCTCCTAGCATCCTCCTCACAGCTAACACTGCCCCCCAGCTTCGTGTCATCCGCAAACTTGGAGATGTTGCATTCAATTCCCTCGTCCAAATCATTAATATATATTGTAAATAGCTGGGGTCCCAGCACTGAGCCTTGCGATACCCCACTAGTCACTGCCTGCCATTCTGAAAAGGACCCGTTTATTCCTACTCTTTGCTTCCTGTCTGCCAGCCAGTTCTCTATCCACATCAATAATGAACCCACAATACCATGTGCTTTAAGTTTGCATACTAATCTCTTATGTGGGACCTTGTCGAAAGCATCCGTAGTCAGGATCGAACCTGAGTCTCCGGCGCTGCATTCGCTGTAATGCAGCAACTCTACCACTGCGCCACCGTAACTTTGTCGGTGCTCTCTTTGTAACTTTGTCGGTGCTCTCTATGTGGCGACTCTTTGCATACCTTTTTCTTCCACGAGCTGTAAGCTCTGCTCAACAACCTAAAGTCTTTAGCCTACTTCTGCACTGGTATTTTATGTCATTCTTCACATGTGTAAATGATAATGTGTTATTCTTAATTGTTTACTGAATGTCATGTTGTTACTTGCGAGCAAAGCACCAAGGCAATTTCCTTGTAACTATACATACTTGGCTAATAAAATTTATTCCATTCAATTCAAACCTTGGGTAGGCAAAACAAAGAGTATCACTGTGACTTCTCACATGGTTCATTAAAGTATTCAATTCAATTCAATTCAATTCATCTAAGTTGGTGTTAGTTTTAGTTTTAGAGATACAGCGTGGAAACAGGCCCTTCGGCCCATTGAGTCCACGCCGACCGCCGACCGTCGAAATACACTATTCCCATCCTACACACACTCGGTACTATTTTCAGAAGCCAATTAAACTAAAAACCTTCACGTCTTTAGAGTGTGGGAGGAAACCGGAACACCCGGAGAAAACCCACGCAGGTCACGGGGAGAACGTACAAACTCCGTACAGACAGCACCCGTAGTCAGGATCGAACCTGGGTCTATGGCGCTGTGAGGCAGCAACTCTACCGCTGCGCCACTGTGCCGACCATTAAAGATTTGCTGTTCTCAATCTTATCATCTAAGGAAATGAAATACTGTAGACAGCCAAATGACAAAAATTTTAAAAAAGAACTGCATCAAACAAGAACAAAAAGAACTTGTTTTCTCTTTGAAGGAATCTCTAAGATCACGCAGCAGCCAGTGAAGAACTTTTGAAGTCATTCTGCTGTTGTGGAGGAGTGCCAAGACTGAAGAATTCAGATCGAGAACCAGTGGGTTGAAGGTGAGGGGGGAAAGATTTCATAAGAACCTGAGGGGTTACTTTTTGTTGGTGGGTGTATGGATCGAGCTGCTGGAGGAGGTGGTTGAGGCTGGGAATATCGCAAAGTTTAAGTAACATTTGGACAGGTACATGGATAGGACAGGATTAGAGGGATATGGGTCAAACGCAGGCAGGTGGGACGAGTGTAGATGGGACATGATGGTCGATGTGGGCAAGTTGGGCCGAAGGGCCTGTTTCCATGCTGTAAGACTCTCTAGTAAGACTTTTTAGTATAGTTTAGTTTGGAGATACAGCACGGAAACAGGCCCTTCAGCCCATCCAAGTCCGCACCGACCAGCGATCCCCGCACACTAACACTATCCTATACACACTAGGGACAATTTACACCAAGCCAATTAACCTACAAACCTGTACGTCTTTGGAGTGTGGGAAGAAACTGGAGCACCCGGAGAAAACCCACGCAGTCACAGGGAGAAAGTACAAACTCCGTACAGACAGCACCCATAGTCAGGATCGAACCCGGGTCTCTGGCGCTGTGAGGCAGCAACTCTACCGCTGCGCCACCGTGCCACCACTCTATATACTAATCCAAAAAAGTGAAGGCCAAGCTGATAAAACTGTTAAAGAATACATATTCTATAAATTCTGGGGTTTAGATGCATCATTAACGTCATTAACAGCTGCTTCGTCTTGTTATTACTTCCTTGGTTGATTACGGAGTTCACCTTGGGGATTGTAATTTTCACTGGATACACAAACTAGTAAAGGTTACTGAATAGGTGGAAATTTTTTGAGAAACTTTGAGAGACAGAAGTTAATCAGTGAATGTGCAAGGCAGCTATTTTGAGTTTGCTTCCAGAAGGACATTAATGGATAACACACAACATCTGCAGTTCATCTTCCTCAGTCCCACAGATTTTAGTTTAGTTTAGAGATACAGCTCGGAAACAGGCCCTTCGGCCCACTGAGTCCGGGCCGACCAGCAATCCCTAACAGTATCCTACACACACTAGGGATAATTTTACACTGTACTGAGCCAATCAACAAACAAGCCTGTGCGTCTTTGGAGTGTGGGAGGAAACCGAAGATCTCTGAGAAAACCCATGCAGGTCACGGGGAGAACATACAAACTCCGCACAGACGGCGCCCGTAGTCAGGATCGAACCCGGGTCTCTGGCGCTGTATGGCAGCAGCTCTACCACTGCGCCACCGTGCCACCCCTTCTTGAATTAATAGATTCTTCATGTTCAGGATATATCTTTAGTAAACTTAATGCGGTCAACTAAATTGCAGATTCACTGGCAGGGCCCCCTCAGCAAACATTGTTAATGGTTTATTAATAATCAAGAATAATCTACCAGGAGTGTAGATCCGAGGAGAAAATATTACCCACGTCTTCTGGACCACCCACATTGAAGCAATGGCCAAGAAGGCACACCAACGCCTCTACTCCCTGAGAAGGCTTCATAGGTTTGGCATGTCCCCAACAACTCTTACCAACTTCCTACAGATCCGCCGTTGAAAGCATTTTATCGGGATACATCACAGCTTGGTTTGGGACGAGCTCCATCCAAGGCCCGCAAGAAATTGCACAGAATTGTGGATGTAGCCCAGACCATCACACAAACCAACCTCCCTCCCATTGACTCCATCCACACTTCATGCTGCCTCGGCAAAGCCAGCAGCATAATCAAGGACCAGTCTCATCCCGGTCCAACTCCCTCTTCTCCCCTCTCCCATCAGGCAAGCAGTACAGAAGTGTCAAAACACACACCTCCAGATTCAATTACCCCAATGATGGTAGATGGTAGTTCAGGACTGCTCTCCCTGGTTGTTGGTAGGATGGTTCAGTTGCCTGATAACAGCTGGGAAGAAACTGTCCTTGAATCTGGAGGTGTGCGTTTTCACACTCCTGTACATCTTGCCTGATGGGAGAGGGGAGAAGAGGGAGTGACCGGGGTGAGGCTGGTCCTTGATTATGCTGCTGGCCTTGCCGAGGCAGCGTGAGGTGTAGATGGAGTCAATGGAAGGGAGGCTGGTCGTGTAGGGGGTATGTGGGACGAGCTGCCAGAGGAACTGCTAAAGAGAGGAATAAGTACTATGCTCTGAAAGGCATTTGGACAAAGATAGGAAAGGTTTTACAGGATATACACCTTAATCTGCAATGGACAAGTTGGGCTGAAGTTTCTATTTCTTGGCTGACTATGATAAGTAAATAATTCCAGACAGCAGATATCTGTATTTTGGCAAACTTATAATCTGCTTCAACAGACCCTCAAAACAATTTTATTTTGTGGGTTTAGTACCACAGACTATTGGGAACTTTCTTTGGATATTGTACAATTTACCTCCTTGATTAGAGGGCTGACAATAGACAATAGACAATAGACAATAGGTGCAGGAGTAGGCCATTCAGCCCTTCGAGCCAGCACCGCCATTCAATGCGATCATGGCTGATCACTCTCAATCAGTACCCCGTTCCTGCCTTCTCCCCATACCCCCTCACTCCGCTATCCTTAAGAGCTCTATCCAGCTCTCTCTTGAAAGCATCCAACGAACTGGCATCCACTGCCTTCTGAGGCAGAGAATTCCACACCTTCACCACTCTCTGACTGAAAAAGTTCTTCCTCATCTCTGTTCTAAATGGCCTACCCCTTATTCTTAAACTGTGGCCCCTTGTTCTGGACTCCCCCAACATTGGGAACATGTTTCCTACCTCTAATGTGTCCAATCCCCTAATTATCTTAATAAGATCCCCCCTCATCCTTCTAAATTCCAGTGTATACAAGCCTAATTGCTCCAGCCTTTCAACATACGACAGTCCCGCCATTCCGGGAATTATCCTAGTGAACCTACGCTGCACGCCCTCAGTAGCAAGAATATCCTTCCTGAAGGTGCCATGGAGGACCTATATCTGACTTTCCGCCGACTGGATAGCACGCAACAAAAAGCTTTTCACTGTACCTCGGTACACGTGACAATGATAAACTGAACTCAAAAGCATCGCAACATTTCTTTGTGTCCCGGTTTTGGTCTCTGAAGTCCATCCGTGACAATAATCGGTCAATTTCCTATCTTAACTTTAATTGATTGTATATGAGGTTAACAAACTCGTCAGGAAGGCCGGCTCCGTCCTGGGGGCGGAGTTGGATTCACGGGAGGTGGGTCTTGGAGGGGAAGATGCTCCTCAAACTGCGGAGCATCCTGGACAATACAGCTCACCCCCTCCATGACACACTGGTCAACCTGAGGAGCACCTTCAGCAACAGACTGGTCCCACCAAGATGCGGCACAGAACGCCACAGGAGATCCTTCTTCCCTGTTGCTATCAAACTGTACAGCTCCTCCCCCTTCTGTCGTGGGATAGACTGACACCCCTCCCCCCTCCCCAATCTTTGCTCATCTTCTAATCCTTTCCACTAGTCACTTTACTTTCATGTTTCATGTATTTTGTGTTTTATGACTGTTGGCAGATCAATTTCCCTCCTGGGATAAATGAAGTTCTATCGTATCGTATCGTATTTATTTATCCTGCCAGCTCATAGAGTCATAGAGTGATACAGTGCAAACAGGCCGTTCGGCACAACATGTCCACACCGACCAAAATGTCCCTTCTACACTAGTCCCACCTGCCTGTGTTTGGCCCACGTCCCTCTAAACCTGTCCTATCCATGCACCTGTCTAAATGTCTTTCACATTAACCGCTGTAATGTACTGATTTGCTATGATTCAAAATATAAACTATTTAATTCCTTATTGAAGTACACTATAAATTCACTACTTATAAAGATTTTGAAGCAATCTATCCTGAACTAAACCTTCTGGCTTTGCATTCTTATATTTTCTTTCAACTTTCATAATCCTTCCTGATCCTTTTAGCTGCCTTTGAAAACCATCAGCTTCAGGTGCATAATGTCTGGCTTTAGACACTATACATCAGGACTAAGGGTTGTCCAAATAAGGTGATCAATTATCTCCAGAAATGTCCCCTTTTTTTTTATACCTCTGTCGTTTAGAGCTGCAGCGTGCAAACAGGCCCTTCGGCCCATCGAGTCCACCCCAACCATTGATCACCTGTTCACAGTAGTTCCATGTTATCCCACTTTCTCACCCACTCCCCACACACTAGGGGACAATTTACAAGAGGGCCAATTAACCTACAAACCCGCACGTCCTTGAGATTCTGGGAGGAAACTCACACGGTCACAGGGAGAATGTGCAAACTCCACACAGACAGCACCCGGGCTCAGGATCGAACCCGGGTCTCTGCCGCTGTGAGGCAGCGGCTCTACCAGCTGCGACACCGTGCCGCCCAAAGAATTTGGTGAGTCAAATTGAGTATAACACCAAAACTCCAAATGTAGACAATAGACAATAGACAATAGGTGCAAGAGGAGGCCATTCGGCCCTTCGAGCCAGCACCGCCATTCAATGTGATCATGGCTGATCATTCTCAATCAGTACCCCGTGCCTGCCTTCACCCTATACCCCCTGACTGCTATCCTTAAGCGCTCTATCCAGCTCTCTCTTGAATGCATTCAGAGAATTGGCATCCACTGCCTTCTGAGGCAGAGAATTCCACAGATTCACAACTCTCTGACTGAAAAAGTTTTTCCTCATCTCAGTTGTAAATGGCCTACCCCTTATTCTTAAACTGTGGCCCTTTGTTCTGGACTCCCCCAACATTGGGAACATGTTTCCTGCCTCTAACGTGTCCAAAACCTTAATAATCTTATACGTTTCGATAAGATCTCTTCTCATCCTTCTAAATTCCAGTGTATACAAGCGTAGTCGCTCCAGTCTTTCAACATATGATAGTCCCGCCATTCCGGGAATTACCTAGTAAACCTACGCTGCACGCCCTCAATAGCAAGAATATCCTTCCTCAAATTTGGAGACCAAAACTGCACACAGTACTCCAGGTGCGGTCTCACTCCAAATGTAGAATGAAACTCTATCAGATCTCTACAGAAACTCTTTATTTCCAACTGTGACAACAACATTTTGATCTCCCCCTCATAAACCGATGAATAAAAGTTAACATTTTATACAAAGGTGAATCACGGTGGCACAGCGGTAGAGTTGCTGCCTCACAGCGCCAGAGACCCGGGTTCCATCCTGACTACGGGTGCTGTCTGTACGGAGTTTGTACGTTCTCCCTGTGACCGTGCTGGGTTTCTCCAGGTCCTCCAGTTTCCTCCTACTTTCCAAAGACGTACAGGTTTGTAGGTTAATTGACTTAGGTAAAATTGTAAATTGTCCCCAGTGTGTTGGACGCGAAACTGGGATAATGCAGAACCAGTGTACGGGCGATCGGTGGGTCGAGGGGCCTGTTTCCACGCTGTATCTCTCAGACTAAAACTAAACTAAACCAATGATTTGGACACATTATCAAAATAAATAAAACAAATAGTAAGTGAAAAATCCTCATGAAGTTTCAAGTCTTATAGAAGTAACTGGGAAAATTTACCTTTAAAGGCAGGGGCACATGTCACGTCTCAGTGAAATGGTGATCCTCAATAAGGACTGTATTATAGTTATTTGAAAATTTAGTGTCTTAGATAATCATAATCATACTTTATTAGCCAAGTATGTTTTGCAACATACGAGGAATTTCATTTGCCATACAGTCATACTGTGATGTTTGTTTGGTGGACCGTGTGGGGTGGGAGGACCCGTTGCTCCTCCCGTGCAGCAGGTGGCGCTGCACAGGACAAAGGGAGGTGTTTTGCACATGGTTATCTCTGTTTGTACACAGTGTGTGAGTGTGCAGCCAGACCGTGTGGTTGCGGCCATTTTTAGTTGTCTTGCTGCTAGCATTGAGTTAATGTAATAAAGACTTCTGTTGTACCTTGAAGACTCTCACGTTTTATACAGACAAAGAACAAGAACACGAAACATACCAATAAAAAGCAACAGAACACACAAAATGAACATCCATTCACCACAGTGACTCCTCCACATTCCTCACTGTGATGGAAGGCGAAAAAAAAGTTTGGTGATTTTGTACTATGGTGGTAGGGTGTGTTACCACGGGGGGTTTTTTTTTTTGTAAGTATTATTTTGTATCGCAACTGAATAAATTATTATTTTTGATTAAAACCAAAACTGAAATGTTGTCCGTGAAATTCTGCATTGAGACTTGGTCGCGTCAAGACTGTTTCGTCAATTTCCTTCCCTTCTCCTGAAGGATTTCGCTCGCATCCCCAGGAAGTCGTGCAAAGCCATACGGGATTCCTACCTCTTGCTGTAAATCTTTTATCAGCTTGCTCTTCCTTTCCACCTCAGCCTTCAAGAAGTTGATCTGTAACGGCAGCAGACCTGAAATATTAAATTGCAGATCTTCCCACTTATGCAACAGTGCGTAGTGCAAAATAAAAAACCCGGAGTGTTTTATTGCAGAGAAGAGCGGTATTTCTTACAGTTTTCGTGCCATAGTCAGAAAATAAACAGCTGCATTTTGTCTGTGACTTCTTACCCCAGCTTGCTGCTTCTCTGCTTTCAACGTAGCCTCATTGATCTGTTTCTCAAGGGCTTCCTGGAGAGATTTCATTTCATCTCTGATTGAAAAGAAAGAATTGATGCCTCAAAATTCTGCCTGCGCTGTGAAAAGTCTCAGAGAAACAATCGCTTTTTTTGCACATCGAAGCACCGCGTTTTTATGCTGTAACCGTTCGAAGCTGCAGGTCGGTACAAGTTAGAAAATTAAGGTGCAGGAGCAGGCCATTCGGCCCTTCGAGTCTGCACCGCCATTCAATATGATCATGGATGATCATCTAAAATCAGTACCCCTATTCCTGCTTTCTCCCCATATCCCTTGATTCCTTTAGCCCTAAGAGCCACAGTATATCTCTTATTATTGTTATTACACGACAGCACGCCGGGTAGAGCCGCTGCCTGCCTCACAGCACCAGGGACCCGGGTTCGATCCTGGCCTCGGCCTGTGTGTGTGTGTGTGTGTGTGTGGAGTTTGCACGTTCTCCCCGTGACCGCGTGGGTTTCCTCCGGGTGCTCCGGTTTCCTCCCACATCCGAAATACGTGCGGGTTTGTAGGTTAATTTGCCCCTCTGTAAATTGCCCCCTGATGTGTAGAGAGTGGATGAGAAAGCAGGATAACATAGAAGTCGGGTGATTAATGGATGGCTTGGACAAGATGGGCCGCAGGGACCTTTCCATGCTGCATCTCTAAACAAAGTGCTTGACTGTATTCTAAATCTTGCCAGATGCTTCATGCCCGAATGGAGTTTTGCCGGAAGCTTATGGAGCTTTTGACTGTTTCACCAAATTGGCGATGCAAAGATTTGCAGCAAAGATGTCTGCAGGCTGAAGCGGATGTTCTCTCATACAAGGCATGGTATCAGTCCCAGACAGGCACAAAATGCTGGAGTAACTCAGCGGGACAGGCAGCATCTCTGGAGAGAAGGAATGGGTGACGTTTCGGGTCGAGACCCTTCTTCAGACTGATGTCAGGGGAGTGGGCGGGACAGAGATAGAATGTAGTCGGACAGTCAGACTGGTGGGAGAACTGGGAAGGGGGAGGGGGTGGGCAGGGAGGGAAAGCAAAGGCTATTTGAAGTTAGAGAAGTCAATGTTCATACCGCTGGGGTGTAAGCTGCCCAAGCGAAATATGAGGTGCTGTTCCTCCAATTTGCGCTGGGCCTCACTCTGACAATGGAGGAGGTCAGTGTGGGAATGGGAGGTGGAGTTAAAGATTGTGTAAGTCCCCGCAGGCTGCAACTGATCCACTCGGCCTCGTGAAGCTGCTAATCAGAAGAAAGGTAGGGACTTGTTGTCCAAGTTTATGTCCCAGTGCATTTGTTCAGCACAACGATGGGAAGACTCAGAGAGATTGCAGTGCATGCCTGTGGATTAACATGCACGCTGTGGAGTAACATGACACAATATAGAGTAACATGTTGGCATTCATAGCAAGAGGATTTGAGTTTAGGAGCAGGGAGGTTCTGCTGCAGATGTACAGGGCCCTGGTGAGACCGCACCTGGTGTATTGTGTGCAGTTTTGGTCTCCTAACCTGAGGAAAGACGTTCTTGCCTTAGAGGGAGTACAGAGAAGGTTCACCAGATTGAGCCCTGGAATGGCGGGACTTTCATATGAGGAAAGACTGGATAGACTGGGCTTGTACTCGCTGGAATTTAGAAGACTGAGGGGGGATCTTATAGAAACATATAAAATTCTTAAGGGGTTGGAGAGGCTAGATGCGGGAAGATTGTTCCCGATGTTGGGGGAGTCCAGAACCAGGGGTCACAGCTTAAGGATAAGGGGGAAGTCTTTTAGGACCGAGATGAGAAAATATTTCTTCACACAGAGAGTGGTGAGTCTGTGGAATTCTCTGCCACAGAAGGTTGTTGAGGCCGGTTCATTGGCTATATTTAAGAGGGAGTTAGATGTGGCCCTTTTTGCTAAAGGGATCAGGGGGTATGGAGAGAAGGCAGGTACAGGCTACTGAGCTGGATGATCAGCCATGATCATATTGAATGGCGGTGCAGGCTCGAAGGGCCGAATGGCCTACTCCTGCTCCTATTTTCTATGTTTCTATGTAACATGACACACATGGCACAGTCACAGCGAGAACTACAAAAAGTTAACAAACAGTTGAGATAGTAAGTATGAGGTAGGACCCAGAATTTCAGAAGATTAAAGGTATAGGTTGAAAGAGATGTGAGAGACATTTGAAAATAAGTTTAGTTTAGTTGATTGTTCATGCACCAATGTAGAGTGAAAAGCTTTTATTACGTGTGAACCAGCCAGTGGAAAGACGATACATGATTACAATCAATCCATTTATAGTGCAGATACATGATAAGGGAATAACGTTTAGTGCAAGTTAAGGCCAGTAAGGTCCGAGGGTCTCCAATGAGGTAGATGGTAGTTCAGGACTGCTCTCTGGTTGTGGTAGGATGGTTCAGTTGCCTGATAACAGCTGGGAAGAAACTTGTCCCTGAATCTGGAGGTGAGCGTTTTCACACTTCTGTACCTTTTGCCCTGATGGGAGAGGGGAGAAGAGGGAGTGGCCAGGGTGCGACTGGTCCTTGATTATGCTGCTGGCCTTGCCGAGGCAGCGTGAGGTGTAGATGGAGTCAATGGAAGGGAGGTTGGTTTGTGTGATGGTCTGGGCTGTGCCCACAATTCTCTGCAATTTCTTGACAATAGACAATAGGTGCAGGAGTAGACCATTCGGCCCTTCGAGCCAGCACCACCATTCAATGTGATCATGGCTGATGGTCTTGGTTCCCAAACCAAGCTGTGATGCATCCTGATTAAATGTTTTCGATCAGGTCAGGGGATGATCCACTAAACAAATAAAACTGCAGATGCTGGAATCTAAAATAAAAACAGAAAGGCTGGAAGAACTCGGCAGCACGGTGGCGCAGCGGCAGAGTCGCTGCCTTACAGCGCTCACAGCGCCAGGGACCCGGGTTCGATCCCGACCACGGGTGCTGTCTGTACGGAGTTTGCACGTTCTCCCCGTGACCTATGTGTGATTTCTCTGAGATCTTCGGTTTCCTCCCACACTCCAAAGACGTACAGGTTTGTAGGTTAATTGGCTCGGTGTAAATGTAAAATTGTAGGATAGTGTTAATGTGCGGGGATTACTGGTCAGTGCGGACTCGGTGGGCCGAAGGGCCTGTTCCGCGCTGTATCTCTAATCTAAACTAAACTAAAACTCAACCAGTCAGGTTGCATCTGTGGAAAAAGAAAACGGTTAACATTTCTGGTCATATGGAGGATTATTGGCCAGAAACATTGACCCAAAAAGTGAACTGGTTTCTCTTTCCACAGATGATGCTTGACTGGCTGAATTCCTCCAGCTTCTCTGCTTTTGTTTTCGTCAAGAGGTGTTCTTTAGTGTCTTCCCCTTTGTTCTACCTATTGTACTTGAGTTTGAACTGAGTGCCCCTGTGTATATGGTATATCTGATCTGTGCAAGAAGGAACTGCAGATGCTGGTTTAAACCCAAGATAGACACACAAAGCTGGAGTAACTCAGCGGGACAGGCAGCATCTCTGGAGAGAAGGAATGGGTGACGTTTTGGCTCGAAACCCTTAAGGGTCTTGACTCGAAACGTCACCCATTCCTTCTCTCCAGAGAAGAAGGGTCTCGACACAAAATGTCACCCATTCCTTCTCTCCGGGGATGCGGCCCATCCCGCTGAGTTGCTCCAGCTTTTTGTGTCTACCTGATCTGCTTTTTGCTGTACATCAGTACACGTGACAATAATAAACTTAAACATAAACCTAATTTACTTCCGACAGAAAGAGAGGCAGTTAACGAAAGTTCTCAAACCACATAGAAAGCAGCGTAACAATGTGCAGAGGGCTCGGGGTGAACACAGTAGAGAAATGAGATTCATTTCGGATTGCTTGGTGAAAGAGTTCTTCCTAAGAAGAAAGCAGAACGTGCATAGAAAATGTGTGCTGTGTGTTTGATGTAAGAAATATTAAGGGAAATCTTCTTGACTTGCCGCCCACTGTGAACTGCCTGGGTGTTCTGAATATTGGATGTGTTCAGGAAGGAACTGCAGATGTTGGTTTAAACTGAAGATAGACACAAAACGCTAGAGTAACTCAGCGGGACAGGCAGCATGGATAGGTGTGTCATGTTACTCCACAGTGTGCATGTTACTCTACAGTGTGCACGTTACTCCACAGTGTGCACGTTACTCCACAGTGTGCACGTTACTCTACAGTGTGCATGTTACTCTAGTGTGCATGTTACTCTACAGTGTGCATGTTACTCTACAGTGTGCATGTTACTCTAGTGTGCACGTTACTCCACAGTGTGCACGTTACTCCACAGTGTGCACGTTACTCTACAGTGTGCACGTTACTCCACAGTGTGCACGTTACTCCACAGTGTGCACGTTACTCCACAGTGTGCACGTTACTCTACAGTGTGCACGTTACTCCACAGTGTGCACGTTACTCCACAGTGTGCACGTTACTCCACAGTGTGCACGTTACTCTACAGTGTGCATGTTACTCTACAGGCATGCACTGCAGTCTCTCTGAGTCATCTCATCGTTAAACAGCAGTGAACAAATGTACGGGACATACCGCGGTGGCGCAGCGGTGAAGTTGCTGCCTTACAGCGCTTGCAACGCCGGAGATCCGGGTTCGATCCCGACTACGGCTGCTGTCTGTACGGAGTTTGTACGTTCTCCCCGTGACCTGCGTGGGTTTTCACCGAGATCTTCGGTTTCCTCCCACACTCCAAAGACATGCAGGTTTGTAGGTTAATTGAAGATAGACACAAAATGCTGGAGTAACTCAGCGGGACAGGCAGCATCTCTGGAGAGAAGGAATGGGTGACGTTTCGGGTCGAGACCCTTCTTTGGGTAAATTGGCTTGGTGTATGTGTAAATTGTCCATAGTGTGTGTAGGGTAGTGCTAATATGCGGGGATCGCTGGTCGGCGCGGACTCGGTGGGCCGAAGGGCCTGGTTCCGTGGTGTGTCTCTAATCTAAACTAAACATAAATTTGGAGAAAATGTCCCTACCCTTTTTCCGATGGACAGCTGCAGGAGGCCGAGCGCAGGGATGGGACGCGGCCTGCAGTGGCACGGAGCGGTGGAGAACACCAACAACATGGCCAGGCCAGGCCAGGCCAGGCCGATCCCTGCAAATGTCACCCCATGCCGTCGCCATGACAACGGGCCTTTACAGCCAAGTTAACACTCCACATTTTCAACAACTTTGGACTTTAGATTTAGATTTTTTTAGATTTATGATTTAGATTTAGAGATACAGCGCGGAAACAGGCCCTTCGGCCCACCGAGTCCGCACCGCCCAGCGATCCCCGCACATTAACACTATCTATCCTATACACACCTGGGACAATTTTTTAAAAACATTTACCCAGTCAATTAACCTACATACCTGTACATCTTTGGAGTGTGGGAGGAAACCGAAGATCTCGGAGAAAACCCACGCAGGTCACGGGGAGAACGTACAAACTCCGTACAGACGGCGCCCGTCGTCAGGATCGAACCTGAGTCTCCGGCGCAGCATTCGCTGTGAGGCAGCAACTCTACCGTTGCGCCACCGTGCCGTGAACTTGAACGGTTACAAGATGGCAGTGGAAACGTGGCGACACACAAAGTGTGGTAGGTATATGGAACAAGCTGCCAGAGGAGATAGTTGAGGCAGGGACTATCCCAATGCTTAAGAAACAGTTAGACAGGTACTTGGATAGGACTAGGTTTGGAGGGATATGGACCAAGCGCGGGCAGGTGTGACTAGTGTAGCTGGGACATGTTGGCCGGTGTGGGCAAGTTGGGCCGAAGGGCCTGTATCCACACTGTATCACTCAATGACCCTATGATGCTTGTACACCGCCCCAATGTGTCCCAATGGGGCTCAGGACTCTCATCGCCCTGCGTGGCTCGGCCCTGGGACTTTACATCGCCCGGTGGGGGCTTCAAGGGGTTGGGAGCCTCGACTGCCTCGTGGCGCCACGGGAGAAGAATGAGGAGGAGATAAGACTTTGCCTTCCATCACAGTGAGGGTATGCCTAGAGCAATCACTGTGATGGCTGTTTTGTGTAAAAAATTGTATCTGTGTGTCTTGTGCTTTTTGATGTCTGCTGCCGGACCCTGACGTGAGAGGACGCTGGCGTTGAGTATTCGCCGCTTTTCCGTCAGGATAGTTTGTCTGTTTGTCTTTATGTTAAATGTATTTGTAAAGCGCTTTGAGCATGTGATAAGGCGCTATATAAAATAAATATATTATTATTATTATTATGAGTGTGTAAGGTTTTACTGAACTGCATGCAGTTATGGATTTTCACTGTAGCTCGGTACATGTTGATAATAAAGTACCATTGAACCAGTGGGTAAGTGGATGATATCTCTTGTGCCCATTTGAGATTCTTTATGTCTAATGAAGTCCATTTCAGAGTTATACATATCAGACATAAGTCATCAAATAAAATGTGTGTCGTTTATTCAAGGGGACTTCACAATCTATCTCTGGAGTTTCCTACAAAATATTATTCCCAACCTTGAGAGCACATGATAACTTTGTAAAGGGGAAAACAAGGAACTGCAGGTGCTGGTTTGGAAAAAAAAAAGACACAAAGTGCTGGAGTATTTCAGTTGGGCAGGCGGCATCATTGGAGAACACGGATGGTGATGTTTCGGGTCGAGACTCTTTTTCAGACCCGGAGAGCGGGGCCCGATCCAAAGCACCATCTCACCATGTTCTCCAGAGATATAAGTCATAGAGTCATACAGTGATACAGTGTGGAAACAGGCCCGTCGGCCCAGCTTGCCCACACTGGCCAACAGGTCCTAGCTGCACTAGTCCCACCCGCCTGCATTTGGTCCTCATCCCTCCAAACCTGTCGTGTACCTGTCTAACTGTTTCTTAAACGTTGGGATAGTCCCTGCCTCAACTGCCTCCTCTGGCAGCTTGTCCCATACACCCACCGCCTGACCTGCTGAGTTACTCCAGCACTTTAAAGGGGTGATGGCTCTATATTAACAATTATTGAGGGCTATTGAGGGCGTGCAGCGTAGGTTTACTAGGTTAATTCCCGGAATGGCGGGACTGTCATATGTTGAAAGACTGGAGCGACTAGGTTTGTATACACTGGAATTTAGAAGGATGAGAGGGGATCTTATCGAAACGTATAAGATTATTAAGGGGTTGGACACATTAGAGGCAGGAAACATGTTCCCAATGTTGGGGGAGTCCAGAACCAGGGGCCACAGTTTAAGAATAAGGGGTAGGCCAATTAGAACAGAGATGAGGAAAAACTTTTTCAGTCCGAGAATTGTGAATCTGTGGAATTCTCTGCCTCAGAGGGCAGTGGAGGCCAATTCTCTCAATACATACAAGAGAGAGCTAGATAGAGCTCTTAAGGATAGCGGAGTCAGGGGGTATGGGGAGAAAGCAGGAACGGGGTACTGATTGAGAATGATCAGCCATGATCACATTGAATGGTGGTGCTGGCTCGAAGGGCCGAATGGCCTACTCCTGTACCTATTGTCTATTGTTGATTGTCTATTGTTCAGTAATGCGCAGAACGCATGCTAGACGCATTTGTTCTTCAGTGACAAAAACTAGAATAACCAGTCATGGCCTGGAATTAGAGACCAGGGGTTGTTTCTGTTGCAAATTTCCAATCCGAGTGACTGCAAATATCTCATAGTAATTTAGCAAATGTCCTGCAAAGTCTTTCCTGACACCGGTTGAAAATCATACATTGATATCAGTTAGTAATCTGTCTGAATGTTTGCCATTCTAATTAAGAAGGGGCAGCACGGTGGTGCAGCGGTAGAGTTGTTGCCTCAGCGCCGGAGACCCGGGTTCGATCCTGACCTCAGCTGCAGTCTGCACTGAATTTGTACCTTCTCCCTGTGACCCGCGTGGGTTTTCTCCAGGTGCTCTGGTTTCCACTCACATTCCAAAGATGTGCAGGTTTGCAGGTTGAATGGCTTCTGGAAATTGCCCTTGGTGCGTGGGATAAAACTAGTGTGTACAGGTGATCACAGTTTTAGATCGTCCCTAGTGTGTAAGATAGTGTAAGTGTGCGGGGGATCGCTGGTCGGAGCGGACGGTGGGCCATGCTGTCTGTACGGAGTTTGTACGTTCTCCCCGTGACCTGCGTGGGTTTTCTCCGGGTGCTCCGGTTTCCTCCCACACTCCAAAGACGTACAGGTTTGTAGGCTAATTGGCTTGGTATAAATGTGTATATTGTCCCTAGTGCGTGCAGGCTAGTGAAAGTGTGTGGGAATTGCTGGTCGGAGCGGACTCGGTGGGCAGAAGGGCCTGATTCCACACTGTATCTCACAACCAAACTAAACATTTGTGAAGATGTGCAAGAGCCTGATGCATTTGTCTCAGGTAGGCTGCCGTTCCTACGCACTGCTGATTTGGGGAATAATCTGTCTTTTGTTCCTGAAGGTGACTTGATAGAAATGTTAGTGGTTCTGCCTACTGTGAAGGTTTGACGAGTAAATTCTGCATCCCAGCTGCCTATTTGGAATTCAGCCATCCTTTGGTAATCTAACTTTATTTAGCCTTGGAGAAAACCGAAGGGTGGGGGAGAGAGGTGCAGAGATACCAACGCGCTCTAATGCATCGGAAGATGACATTTAATGTACATTCAGGGGAAACAAATATCCCGTGAACTGTTAGAAGAACAGCAATAGTGGAATACTTACTTCCATGGGGTTGGCGAGCAGCCTACAGTACGTTGCCTGCAGTTAGTGACTTCCGCTGAAGGGAGAAGCGTACTGATGTAAAGGGCATGGCAGTGCTGAACATACTAATCCCTGGTAGTGCCAGGGAGGCACGGTGGCGCAGCGGTAGAGTTGATGCCTTACACTGCGAGAGACCCCGGTTCGATCCTGACTACGGGTGCTGTGAATACGGAGTTTGTACGTTCTCCCCGTGATTATATGTGTATTTGTGAGTATGTGTATAAATACACACTGAACTTTATTTCTCTCCATTTATCATATTGTTTACAGCGCACTACGTTTACATGTTCTGTGGTGCTGCGGCAGGTAATAATTTCATTGTTCTATCTGGGACATATGACAATAAAACACTCTTGACTCTCGACCTGCGTGGGTTCTCTCCAGTTGTTCAGGTTTCCTCCCACACTCCAAAGACGTACAGCTTTGTGGGTTATTTGGCTTGGTACGATTGTAAATTATCTCTAGTGTGTGCAGGATAACGTTAGTCTGCACGGATCGCTGGTCGGCACAGACCCGGTGGGCCGAAGGGCCTGTTTCCGCTCTGTATCTTTAAACCAAACTAAACTTACAAGCCTGCTAGGCCCCCACATGGGAAATAAGTACCATCTGCCGATCTGCAATGCGTGCAAGTACAAAGCAGAAGACCGACTCCCTTGACTGTAGACACAAGGAACTGCAGTTGCTGGTTTATCAAAAAAGACATAAAGTGCTGGAGTAACTCAGAGGGTCAGGCAGCATCTCTGGAGAACACGGACAGGTGACGTTTCTGTTTCTGGTAAAGACCCTTCATCAGACTGATTGTAGTAAGGGGGGAGAAAGCTGGAAGAGAGGTGGAGGCAGCCCAAAAGACTGGTAAGTGATAGGTGGGTACAGGTGAGGACCGACCCTGGTAAGTGATAGGTGGGTACAGGTGAGGACCGAACCTGGTAAGTGATAGGTGGGTACAGGTGAGGACCGACCCTGGTAAGTGATAGGTGGGTACAGGTGAGGACCGACCCTGGTAAGTGATAGGTGAGGACATTTCGGGTCAGGACCTTTCTTCAGACTGATTGTAATAGACTTTAGGCTTTAGACATACAGCACAATGCTGGTGCGTGCTATCCAGTCAGTGGAAAGACTATACATGATTACTATCAAACGGTCCACAGTGTGCAGATACACAATAAAGGGAATAATGTTTAGTGTAAGATAAAGTCCAGTAAAGTCCGATTAAAGATAGTGCGAGGGTCTCCAACGAGGTAGATGGGAAGTCAGGACCGCTCTGTAGTTGATGAGAGGATGGTTCAGTTGTTTGATATACAGCTGGGAAGAAGCTGTCCGTGAATCTGGAGGTGTGCGCTGTCGAACTTTTCTTCCTACACCCTGGAATCACCAACACTTGGATGCAACAGGCAACCAATTCCCAATTGCACAAGTGTTTGTTACTGATTATTATCAATATTCAGTTTCAAATCTATTGCATGGTACATAAATTGTTAAGTTAAGTCATCGATTTTTTATCCTTCTCAAATCTATTTTTTTTCTCCTCAGACGTGCTGCTTGACCTGTTGAATATTATCGCCACATTTCCTCTACCTGATGCTCTTAGATTTCTGGTTCTGGTTTAGTTTTATTTAGTTTAGAGATACAGCGCGGAAACAGGCCCTTCGGCCCACTGAGTCCGCACCGACCAGCGATCCCCGCACACTAACACCATCCTATACACACTAGGGACAATTTACTCTTATGCCAAGCCAGCTACCCTACAAACCTGTACTTCTTTGGAGTGTGGAAGGAAACCAAAGATCTCGGAGAAAACCCACGCAGGTCACGGGGAGAATGTACAAACTCCATACAGACAGCGCCCTTAGTCGGGATCGAACCCGGGTCTCCAGCGCTGCAAGTGCTGTAAGGCAGCAACTCTACCGCTGCGCCACCATGCCACACGAGGGGCTGGTTCTGAGGGCCAGTTTCTTCTCCGCTGTTATCAGGCAACTGAACCATCCTACCACAACCAGAGAGCAGTGCTGAACTACTATCTACCTCATTGATTACCCTTGGACTATCGTCGACCGGACTTTGCTGGCTTTACCTTGCACTAAATGTTATTCCCTTATCATGTATCTCTACACTGTAAATGGCGTTTATTCACAAAATGCTGGAGTAACTCAGCAGGTCAGGCAGCATCTCAGGAGAGAAGGAATGGGTGATGTTTCGGGTCGAGACCCTTCTTCAGACTGATGTCAGGGGGGTGGGACAAAGGAAGGATATAGGTGGAGACAGGAAGATAAGGGAATAACGTCCCGATTCGTGATTCATGCCGTGGAACTTGACTTTCTTCAAACATCATTTCACTCGTATTAAATGTAGAACTGCTGCTCGCTCTCCGAGCAATCTCCCACTGACTCTAGCAAGTCATTTCTCAAAGTAGCCGATTGTAGGCTTCCCATTGAAAGATCTTTGCGAGTCTTTAGATTTTAGACTTTAGAGATACAGCGTGGAAACAGGCCCTCCGTCCCACCGAGTCCGCACCGACCAGCGATCCCCCGCACACTAACACTATCCTGCACACACTGGGGACAATTTACAATTTTACCGAAGCCAATTAACCTACAAACCTGTA
The DNA here is from genome assembly GCF_053455715.1 of Rhinoraja longicauda. Lineage (NCBI taxonomy): Eukaryota > Metazoa > Chordata > Chondrichthyes > Rajiformes > Arhynchobatidae > Rhinoraja > Rhinoraja longicauda. The sequence continues at coordinate 34,308,718 of NC_135970.1, forward strand.
CGTCTTTGGAGTGTGGGAGGAAACCGGAGCACCCGGACAAAACCCACGCAGGTCACAGGGAGAACGTACAAACTCCACACAGACAGCACCCGTAGTCAGGATCGAACCAGGGTCTCTGGCGCTGTGAAGCTGCAACTCTACCGCCATGCCACCGTGCCACACAGTCACACAGCATGGAAGCAGCACCTTTAGTCCAGCTTGCTCATGCCGACCAAGATACCCCATCCAAGCTAGTCCTATTTGCCTGTGCTTGTCCCATATCCCTCTAAACCTTTCCTATCCATGTGCCTGTCCAAGTGTTTTCTCAATGCTTTCTCTTCTGTGACGCTCCACTGCATTTCTGTTAGGATTAAACCTTCGCTTTCATAGCTTAAACAGTCATGCTCATGCAGATGGAGATGTATTGTCACTCGAGTCAACAGTCCAGTCTTTTTTCTGATTTCCACATTCCACCCTTGGTTTTTGGAACTTTATTAGTTGGTACTGAGAGAGCTAAAGTCTGAAGAAGGGTCTCGACCCGAAACGTCACCCATTCCCACTCTCCTCGATGCTGCCTGACCTGCTGAGTTACTCCAGCATATTGTGATACCTTTAATAGTTGGCACTGTTCATTCATCAGGCTGCTATTTGCATAACACTTTTTGCAAGGGATTGTGTGTGCTCTGAAAGAGATTAATAGTTCAGTTTAGAGATGCGGCACGGAAACAGGCTCTCAGGCCCACTGAGTCCACTCTGGCCATCGATCACCCATTCACACTCGTTCTACGTTATCCAACTTTTGCATCCATTCCCCACTCACGAGAGGCAATTTTGCGAGCTGCAAACCCGCACGTCTTTGGGATGTGAGGGGAAACTGGAGGAGACCCACGCGGTCACAGGGAGAATGTACAAACTCCACACGGACAGCAGCCGAGGTCAGGATCTCTGGCGCTGTGAAGCAGCAGCTCTACCGGCTGCACTCCTGTGCCACCCTCAAGTGTAGCATTGAACGTTCCATTTTGCTTACCTTTCTTTTGAACAGAATCAGATGAGTTTAGTTTATTGTCACGTGTACCGAGGTACTGTGAAAAGCTCTTTTGTTGCGTGCTAGCCAGTCAGCGGAAAGACAATACATGATTACTAGAGCCATTCGCACTGTACAGATACATGATAAGGGAATAACGTTTTGTGCAAGGTAAGGCCAGCAAAGTCCGATCAAGGATAGTCCGAGGGTCACCAATGAGGTAGATAGTAGTTCAGCACTGCTCTCTGGTTGTGGGGTAGGATGGTTCAGTTGCCTCAACGACGCCATCTCCCCAATTCAACTACATCAACAAATCGATAGTACTGAGTTTATTAGAATATATATTGATGAGTTCTCTGAGGATGTATTTCCATTAGAAGCCATATTAATGCACAGAATACGCCTTACGGACAAGGTTATTATAACAGAGTGGAATGCCTTGAGGGGCTTTCCAGCATCAGGGCTTGGATTATGAATATAAAGTGCTTATGGCTTAGATTAATATGGATGTCTCACGATATAGAACCTACAATTCAAGGTGTAAGCTCAAATGCAATGTTTTAATTGCCTATTTTTGTCTCCTGAAGTACAGCTCAAATGACATTGTTTATTTATTTGCTAAAAATGTATGGATTTTGCAGGATGCTTGCCGACATGGTAAGCTAATTAAATTCAGAGCACAATCATGAGTTTCTGACAAAATCAGACAAATGTATCTGTCTGCCACCCATTATTTGACTTTTTTTCATTGCATCTATACAATGGCCCAAATGTCAGAGGCTTAACTACAAGGAACATTCAGTCTGAAGAAGGGTTTCGACCCGAAACGTCACCCATTCCTTCTCTCCTGAGATGCTGCCTGACCTGCTGAGTTACTCCAGCATTTTGTGAATAAATACCTTCGATTTGTACCAGCATCTGCAGTTATTTTCTTACATTGGTTTGGTTTTGGTGAGGCTTTTATGATTTGAATTTTATTTGATTATGGTGCGCGCTATCAATCTATAAAATATCCACCCCAATTATAGAAATAAAGAGAAATAAGGTAACCAAACTAATTGAATCCAATGCTTTGATGTTTAACTAGACTGAGGTGGACCCACTGGATCCAAATTTCTCCTGCGGGCTGGGCAACCCTACCCCAACCGACGATTCTGCGGTCCCGCCAAGCCTTATCCGTGGAGCCGTTGCCGGGCGCGGAGTTTCGCCCGGGGTCGTGGCCTGCGAGGGGGGACAGGGAAGGGGAGAGGGAGTCACTCACCTCGGCTCCGTGCGTCCAGCGTTGCAGCCAGAGCGTGCCGTGGGCCCGAAGCCTCTCCTGCAGCTCGGTGGCGAATGGCGGCGAGCAGCGGGGAACGGCGGCGACGGGCGGCAAACGGTGGCGATGGCCATCTTGTTGGACCGTCTGCTGCCGCCTCTGCCACCGCGCTGCACCACGGGAGGGAGGTCAGGCGCGGGGAACGCCGGGACGGGCGCCGGTCCTCCCTGCGGGGGGGGGGGGAGGTGGAGGAGGGGCAGCGCATTTATTACAGTTTATTAGGTAAATTGTTTTCAAAAAGTAACAAAAGTGGTTTTATTGAGGCCGCGGGGGGAATGGTGAGTAGGGTGGGCCAAACATTGTCGCGATGTCGTGTACCGTTTATTTCCGGATGAAAACGGCACAAACAAACATACAGGACAAACATACGGAGGAACAAACAAGATGAGAGGTTTAGTAATACATAGATATTCCATTTATATTCCAGTGGAGCTCATTGCCACAGAAGGCTGTGGAGGCTGTCAATGGATATTTTTAAGGCAGAGATAGATAGATTCTTGATTAGTTCGGGTGTCAGAGGTTACGGGGAGAAGGCAGGAGAATGGGGTTAGGAGGGAGAGATAGATCAGCCATGATTGAATGGCGGAGTAGGCTTGATGGGCTGAATGGCCCAATTCTGCTCCTATCACTTATGATCTTATGACCTATTCACTGTACTGATATGCTTCACTATAGATTGAAAGAAGGGTTAGGGGATGGGATAGCATTAATAAGGAGACCACAATAATGTAATGCAGATCCTGTGTGGGAATTCCTCCCCAGGGGACTGGAGCCAGTCTAGAGAAGAATGCAAGGGTCTCGACCCGAAATGCCACCCGTTCCTTCTCTCCAGAGATACTGCCTGACCCGCTGAGTTACTCCAGCTTTTTGTGTCTACCTTCGCTTTAAACCAGCATCTGCAGTTCTTTCCTAAACGGTTTCTCCGGAACAGCTCCGTGACTGAGGACTCTGTGATTTGCGGACTGTTCCCAGGGACACATTCGGAGATGGACTTCCAGGTCTGCTGGGAAGTCATGAACTCGGTGAACGACGCTCTTTGGTTGGTCCGAACCTTTGTTGACCTCCCAGCCGTTTCCGAATGGCCCACTCCAGACTGATGGACGCACTGACTCCAGCACGCCGTGTCTTTTTTTGGTGAACCAGCACCTGCAGTTCCTCGTGTGTACGCCAATTGTAAGTGATTTAGTCTAATTTTTTTAAGTTTAGAGATACAGCGCGGAAACAGGCCCTTTGGCCCACTGAGTCCGGACTGACCAGCGATCCCCGCGCACTAACACTATCGTACACGCACTAGAGACAATTTTACACATACACCAAGCCAATTAACCTGCAAACCTGTACGTCTTTGGAGTGTAGGAGGAAACCTAAGATCTCGGAGAAAACCCACGCAGGTCCCGGTGAGAACGTGCAAACTCCGTACAGACAGCACCCGTAGTCGGGATCAAACCCGGGTCTCCGGCGCTGCAAACGCTGTAAGGCGGCAGCTCTACCGCTGCGCCACCCCGTGGCCGCCCTGAGATCAGACCCTCAGCAAACCGAGTAAACATAGTATTTATTGAAATCTCAGCACATGGGCAGCACTACAATTGAGGGTAATATCATCAATATATTCCACATTATTACTCCAAGAAGGTTTTTTTTTCCTTCAGCTAAGACAATAATCAAAAGCAAAACACTCACTTCTGCTTCTGGCTTATCTCCAGGAGTTCTTGCACATCGTTTTTGATAACTGTGCCATCCGTTTTCAAGGACTGTCGGGGAGTTTGCAAAGGAATAAATGTTGTAGTAAGAAAGGGTTTCACAAATCAAACATCGTGGCAGTGTAATTTCAACAACATTAATCAATGCTCCACCGAGAACAAGTACCAAACTTTTTTTTTTCTAAATAAGAAAACATCGATTCTAAATAAGAAAACATCTTTTCTCTCAGTTTCAAGGGAACCATTTTAGCAGTGGAACGATAACATTGTAAGGAACCGTGCCAACACGTATGGGCATTACCAACTTACCATCTACTCACGAGGAAGTACACAATCACGGTTAGTTGCATCTTTAGTAGATACAGAATGCTGGAGTAACTCAGCGGGACAGGCAGCATCTCTGGAGAGAGGGAAAGGGTGACGTTTCGGGTCAAGACCTTTCTTCAGACTGAGAGTCGGGGGAGAGGGAGACACAGAGATATGGAAGGGAAAGGTGTGAAAGCGAGAGATCAAAGGGGGCAAAGGTTCAAGGAAAACGTAGAATGAATCATTGTCTTGTTATATCATAGTTGTATCTATGATTGACATTATATGAATGTGTTTAAAGGGCCTGTGCCACTTAGGCGATCTTTTTGGCGACTGCCGGCGACTGTCAAAGTCGTAGCAGATCGCCGAACTTTTCTTTTACCCGACGACAATGACCACGACAATGCCGAGTCAGGTCGAGATTACAGCGTCTTCGGAAACATCGCGAAATTCCCACGCCGTCAATGCTTCTCCGGCGTCCTGGTTTTCGCTGAAATCACTGACAAGTCGGTAAGTACTTGAGAGTTTTGAACTATAACACCTTGTATAGGTTACTTAAAAACCAAGCTTCACTGTAACAAGAAATAAACTGGATTTACTTCCAGTTTACTAATAGCTGTATTTTTTTAAAAAAATTAAAAAGTGGTTCAGTGGAATTTTGTGAAAAGTGTGTGGGCATTCTTTGAAAATGTAAGGGAGATGCATATTTGGTTTCTGGGTTGCATATCTGGGTTTGGAGCCCACTTTAAATGTAATGGCTGAGGCCAAAAACATTGCGAAAATTCCCCACGCTTACCTGACCGTCAAACTGCCGCCTCCAATCTACCTGTCAAATGTCCTGACGGTAAATAAATTGGTTAAACACAAGCATTTTATGGTATTTTGAAATGACTTTACTTGTTTCAATATTATGTGCTTCTAAATGCATCTTAGAAGCATCAAACCTGGGGACAGCATGCGACAGCGAACGCAATACGCTGCGATACCTGGCGACAAGCCAGCTGTTGCCGAGAGATTTCAAACCGTTTGATTTCTCAGCGACGCTCCGAGATCCACTACGATCCACGGAAGACTCCTCACGATCATCCCTGCGACACCCCGGCGATCGTTCGTCGACACCCTAGTCGCCGGCAGTCGCCTTAAAATCGCCTAAGTGGGACAGGCCGTTTATACTGTATAGTCATAGATCCATACAGCAGGGAAACAAGCTCTTTGACCCACCAAGATGCCGCATCTACACTGGTCCCATTTGCCTGCATTTGGCCCATATCCCTATAAACCTGCCCTATCCATGTACCTGTTTAAATGACTTTTAAATGCTGTTATAATACCTGCCTCAACTACCTCACCTGCAGCGCATTCCGTACACCCACCACCCACTGTGCAAAAAATTGCCCCTCAAGCTTCTTATTAAATCTTTCCCTTCTCACCTTAAATCTCTGCCCTCTGGTTCTTGATTCCCCTACGCTGGGTAAAAGACTGCATGCATTCCTGCTGAGAAAAAACTTTTCCATGTTAAAACGGGCGCAGCGGAAGAGTTGCTGCCTGACAGCGCCAGAGACCCGGGTTCGATCCCGACTGCGGGTGCTGTCTGTATGGAGTTTGTACATTCTCCCTGTGACTCCATCTTTGAGATCTTCGGTTTCCTCCCACACTCCAAAGACGTACAGGTTTGTAGGTTAATTGGTTTGGTAGGTTAAATGTAAATTGTCCCTGGTGTGTGTAGGATAGTGTTAGTGTGCGGGGATCGCTGGTCGGTGCGGATGCGGCGGGCCGAAGGGCCTGTTTCTGCGCTGTGTCTCAAAACTAAACTAAAGTATTTTCTAACTTGATACCTGTTGCTGTGAACAAAAACATTGGCTTATGTGAAATGCTTACATTGAACGGCATATTGTTTCATGTTTGAATTTCAGCTGGAACACGTTATTAAATTCCAAATTCCAAGATGGCGCCCAACCCAGGCGACTATGTGCGTGCCGGCCACAGAAGCAGATCTACAATCACACAATGCAATCGCTCCACACTCTTAAATCTCTACTCCGACAGCAACATTTCTTACTTTAACTGTGACATTCCCTTATTATGTATCTGTACACTGTAAGGGGCTCGATTGCAATAATAATAATAATAATAATAATAATATTCATTTATTGTCATTGCAACGAGTACAACGAAATTAAAAAATAGCCAATCCTGACGGTGCGTACAAACATATATGCAATAAATGCAAAAACAAATAAATACATAAATACAATTATATTAAGTACAAGATTTTTTAACGGTGTTGCCTAGTGCAAAGGTAGTGTTCAGTTCTCGTATGGCCCTGGGGTAAAAACTGTTCTTAAGTCTGTTTGTTCGGGATTTGATCGACCTGAAACATCGACCAGAGGGCAGATGAACAAACAGACGGTGGCCGGGGTGGGATGGATCTTTTATTATTTTGCCTGCTCTACTGAGGCAGCGTAGGCTGAACAGGTGCTCCAGGGAGGGCAGTGAGCAGTCGATGATCTTCTGGGCCGTCGTGATGACCCTCTGAAGGGCCTTCCTGTCCTTTTCTGAGCAGCTGGCATACCATGTGGTTATACAGTATGCCAGCACACTCTCGATGGAGCAGCGATAGAAGGACAACATGAGCTTCTCCTGCAGGTTGGTTTTCCTGAGGATCCTCAGGAAGTGGAGTCTCTGCTGTGCCTTCTTTACTGTGGTGATGGTGTTGGTAGACAACGTATTGTCTTTCCGTTGACTGGGTAGCACGCAACAAAAGATTTTTACTGTACCTGGGTACACGTGACAATATACTACCGAAACGGAATCTGAAATTAAAATTGAAATAGTAAATGCCTTCTCTCCACAGATCCTTCTCCTCTTCCTCTCTTCACTGCTCCGAGGGACAGATGTGCATCACAGTGGTGCAGCGGGTAGAGCTGCTGTTTCACAGCTCCTGAGTCCCAGGTTCGATCCCTACCTCGGGTGCTGTCTGTGCGGAGTTTGCACAATCCCCCTGCGACTGCGTGGGTTTCCGCCCACATCACAAAGACGTGCGGGTTTGTAGGTTAATTGACCCTCTGTAAATGTCTCTCCAGTGTGCGGGGAGTGGATGCGCAAATGTGATAACATAGAACTAGTGTGGACGGGTGATCGATGGTCGGTGTGGACTCGATGGGCCGAAGGGCCTGTTTCTATGCTGCCTCTCTAATCTAATCTAAACCTCTGAAGGTCAGCCAAGCACAAATCTACCAAATCTATCTAATTTATCACTTATGTGATAAGCAAATCACATTACATGCATTTATAAAGTTCATAAGATCATGTGATAGGAGCAGAATTAGGCCATTCGGCCCATCAAGTCAACTCTGCCATTCAATCATGGCCGATCTATCTTTCCCTCTCAACCCCATTCTCCTGCCTTCTCCCCATAACCCCCGACACCCTGAATTCAGTTTTCTTTTAAAACATGTTGGTACATTTATATTTTCTGCGAGGCTCCATGTAAAATATTACTGCTGATACATAATACCTGATGTCCAAAATAAAAACAGAAAATACTGTAAATACACAGCAGTTTGCGCAACATTTGTGAGGAGAAAAAAAACAGAGAAACAGAATACTTGTTTCAAATCAATGACTACTTGAGTGTCTTCGAAAGCTGCCTTTCCATTTTGATGAAAGGTTACTGACCCAAAACATTCCGAATCTCTCTTCACAACTACACAGCACGCGCTGGCTTTTGTCAAAGTACTGAGTTCAACTTGAAGACCAATTTCCTGAGTCTGCCCCGTACTTCAAGCTGAGAAATCTGGATACTTTAACAAGTGCCAGGTAAACCTCTTTAGATTTTGTTGGAGATACAGCATGTAATCAGGCCCTTCAGCCCACTGAGTCCACGCTGACCATCGCTCACCCGTTCACACTAGTTCTATGCTATCCCATTTTCGCATCCACTCCCGACACACTAGAGGGCTAGATTGACCTACGAACCCGCACGTCTTTGGGATGTGGGACAAAACGTTTTCACTGTGCATCGGTACACGTGACAATAAGCTAAACTAAACTAAACTGAACTGAACTGAACTGCGCGGCGGTAGAGTTGCTGCCTCACAGCGCCAGAGACCCGGGTTCGATCCTGACTACGGGTGCTGACTGTGTGGAGTTTGCACGTTCTCCCCGTGACCTGCGTGGGTTTTCTCCGGGATCTCCGGTTTCCTCCCACACTCCAAAGATGTACAGGTATGTCAGTTAATTGGCTCGGTATAAATGTTAAAACCTATAAGGTAACGTCTAATTTTGCTTCAATGTTTGCTAGAGACTAGTTTTAGTTTTAGAAATACCGAATGGAAGCAGTTTCTCACTGCACACTGACCAACCACACTATAGACAATAGACAATAGACAATAGGTGCAGGAGGAGGCCATTCGGCCCTTCGAGCCAGCACCGCCATTCAATGTGATCATGGCTGATCATTCTCAATCAGTACCCCGTTCCCGCCTTCTCCCCATACCCCCTGACTCCGCTATCCTTAGGAGCTCTCTCTCGTTCTATATTATCCCGGTTTCACACCTCGCTAAATTAAATCCTGAATTAAACTTTCCTCACCAACTCAATGGAAATGACCCGTAGAGTCAAAGAGTAACACAGCACAGAAACAAACCTTTTGGCTCAACTTCAATGTCTTCAGTCAGAGGAGGGTGGTGAAACTGCAGAATTCATTGCCATAGAAGGCTGTGGAGGCCAAGTCAGTGGATATTTTCGAGGCAGAGACAGATAGATTCTTGATTGGTACGGGTGTCAGAGGTTATGGGGAGAAGGCAGGAATGGGGTTAGGAAGGAGAGATAGATGAAGGGGAGATGCAACGTGACCTGCGTGTCATGGTGCACCAGTCATTGAAAGCAAGCGTGCAGGTGCAGCAGGCAGTGAAGAAAGCGAATGGTATGTTGGCATTCATAGCAAGAGGATTTGAGTTTAGGAGCAGGTAGGTTCTACTGCAGTTGTACAGGGCCTTGGTGAGACCGCACCTGGAGTATTGTGTTGAGTTTTGGTCTCCTAATCTGGGGAAAGACGTTCTTGCCTTAGAGGGAGTACAGAGAAGGTTCACTAGATTGATCCCTGGGATGGCGGGACTTTCATATGAAGAAAGACTGGATAGACTAGGCTTGTACTCGCTGGAATTTAGAAGACTGAGGGGGGATCTTATAGAAACATATAAAATTCTTAAGGGGTTGGAGAGGCTAGATGCGGGAAGATTGTTCCCGATGTTGGGGGAGTCCAGAACCAGGGGTCACAGCTTAAGGATAAGGGGGAAGTCTTTTAGGACCGAGATGAGAAAACATTTCTTCACACAGAGAGTGGTGAGTCTGTGGAATTCTCTGCCACAGAAGGTAGTTGAGGCCAGTTCATTGACTATGTTTAAGAGGGAGTTAGATGTGGCCCTTTTTGCTAAAGGGATCAGGGGGTATGGAGAGAAGGCAGGTACAGGTTACTGAGCTGGATGATCAGCCATGATCATATTGAATGGCGGTGCAGGCTCGAAGGGCCGAATGGCCTACTCCTGCACCTATTTTCTATGTTTCTATGTTTCTAGATCAGCCATGATTGAATGGCAGAGTAAACTTGATGGGCCGAATGGCCTAATTCTGCTCCTATCACATGACACGACCTTAAGAACATCGATCACCTGTTCACACTAGTTCTGTTATCCAACTTTCTCATCCACTCCCTAAATGAAACTGAATTAAACTTTCCCACCAAATTAAAGGAAATGTGTCTTCGAGTCAGAGTCATCGAGCATGGAAACAGGCCCTTCGGCCCAACCTATCCATGTCAACCAAGAGGCCTCATCAAAGTGAGTCCCATGTGCCCACGTTTGGTCCATATCCCTCTCAGCCTTTCCATGTACCTGTCCAAGTGTATTTTAAATGTTGCTATGGTACCTGTTTTCCCACTGCCTCCTCTGGCAGCCTGTTCCATAAAGCCACCACCCTCTGAGCGAAAATAACAGTGTTGTCAAATCAACCAGTTACCTAGAGCCTTGAGGACTGTGAGGATAATCAATACATCTCCCCAGCCAAGGGCAATAAAAGATGAAAGAATAAACAGGGCAATGACTGAACAGGAAGAATTCAGCATGAGATTAGCTACACAAAAGAGGAAAAAAATGAATAGGAAATTCAATTTAAGCCACAATACAATTTATTAAACAATACTTGGATGTTTTGTATCGCTACTTGTGAAACACCTGGATAGAGTGGATGTTTCCACTAGTGGGAGAGTCTCGGACCAGAGGCCACAGCCTCAGAATTAAGGGACGTTCCTTTAGGAAGAGGGATGAGGAGGAATTTCATCAGCCAGAGGGTGGTGAATCTGTGGAATTCATTGCCACAGAAGACTGTGGAGGCCAAGTCCATGGGTATTTTTTTAAGGCAGAGATAGATAGATTCTTGATTAACACGGGTGTCAGGGGTTACGGGGAGAAGGCAGGAGAATGGGGTTAGGAGGGAGAGATAGATCAGCCATGATTGATGGGCGGAGTAGACTTGATGGGCCAAATGGCCTAATTCTGCTCCTATCACTTATCAGCTTATGAAGATAATTATTCACAAAATGCTGGAGTAACTCAGCAGGTCAGGCAGCATCTCAGGAGGGAAGGAATGGGCGACGTTTTGGGTCGAGACCCTTCTTTAGACTGAAGAAGGGTCTCGACCCGAAACGTCGGCCATTCCTTCTCTCCTGAGATGCTGCGTGACCCGCTGAGTTACTCCAGCATTTTGTGAATAAATACCTTCGATTTGTACCAGCATCTGCAGTTATTTTCTTACAGCTTATGGAGATAATGTCAGAATAGTGGTAGAACGTCACAGGACGACGACCCTTTCATCTCCATGGTACAGATTGTGCCCGAGCCAACGTATCATTGTTCAGTATTGAGGATCTCATTTGTGAGGAGATGGAACTGTTTTTTTTTAAATTTCCAGGTAGGCTAACGAATTATTTATGCAGTGAGGAGATAATCAGCCAAGATTATTCAACAAGAATGTGGAAAAGTGCTCTCCTGAGAGGGAATGGTCTTCAAAGTTTATAGTTAATGGATGCCATTCAGAAATGATAACGATACAGTAAAATTGTATTCAATCTATCATATGACCGCAGAGTATTGTGGCTAAAATAATTGAATAACATTGCTTGATAGTCAAGTGAGTCGTATTTGTCTACAACAATGATTTAAAAGAATAAAGTGTGTTTGGCCATCTTGAGGCAGAGCACCTCCATTTCTCTGCAAATGCACCTGTCTCAACAATCACCAGGTCCACTTTATCTGCTGGGGGTTCAATCACTATTCTCATAGACTCATCGAGTCTCACAGCGCGGAAACAGGCCCCCCGGCCCAACGCGTACACGACGACCGAGACCTACGCTAGTCCCACCTACTGTGTTTTCTCCAATCCCATCAGATCTGAAGAAGGGTCACCTATTCCTTTTCTCCAGAGATGCTGTCTGACCCGTTGAGGTACTCCAGCTTTTTGTGTCTACCTTCCATCAGATCTTAATCCTCAGGAACAGGATTTAGGTACATTTAGAAAGGGACTAATTAGGGACAGTTAGCATGCCTTTATTGAGAGGTAAATATTTACCCCATTAACTGCATTGAATATGCCCCATCTACACTAGTCCCACCTGCCCGCATTTGGCAAATCCCTCTAAATCTTCCCTATCCATGTACCTGTCCAAATGTCTTTTAAATGTTGTTATAGTACCTCCTTAGCTACCTCCAGCTCGTTCTAAAGACCTACCACCCTCTGCTTGACAACATTGCCCCTCAGTTTCCTATTAAATCTTTCCCCTCTCAGCTTAAACCTGTTTCTTGATTCCCCTACTCTGGGTAAAAGACTGTGCATTCACCCTATCTATTCCCCTCGCGATCTTATACACCCCTACGATGTCACCCCTCTGCCTCCTGCGCTGCATGGAATAAAGCCAAAATCTGCCCATCCTCTTCCCATAGCCAAGGCCCTTGAGTCCTGGCAACGTCCTCGTGAATCTTCTCTGCACCCTTTCCAGCTTAACGACATCCTTCCTATAGCAGGGTGACCAAAACCATAACATTATAATGACATTATATTCTCTATAAAGGGGCCCAACATTTCTGATGTGGAACGTATTTATTCACAAAATGCTGGAGTAACTCAGCGGGTCAGGCAGCATCTCTGGGGAGAAGGAATGGGTGACGTTTCGGGTCGAGACCCTTCTTCAGACTGACGCGGAAGTATTGCGAGCATCATTATTTTCGTATTCATAATACGAATTATACTCAGTCCATTAGCCAAGAATGTTGATGTAGCATGAGGGGCTGTCAATAACTGCTGCTTCATACTCATTATCAGTTTAGTTTCGTTTATTGTAACATGTACCGAGGTACAGTGAAAAATATTGTCGCTAGCTAACCAGTCAGCGGAAAAACCATACGTGATTACAATCGTGCCATTTACGGTGTATAGATACATGATAAGGGTGGCACTGTGACGCAGCAGTAGAGTTGTTGCCTTACGGCACTTGCAGTGCTGGGGACCCGGGTTCGAACCCGACTACGGGCGCTGTCCGTTCGGAGTTCGTTCGTTACCCCCGTGACCTGCGTGGGTTTTCTCCGAGATCTCCGGTTTCCTCCCACACTCCAAAGACGTGCAGGTTTGTAGGTTAATTGGCTTTGGTATAAGTTCAAATTATCCCTGATGTATGTCAGATGGTGATGGTGTGTGGGAATCGCTGGTTTGTGCGGGCTCGGCGGGCCGAAGGGCCTGTTCCGCACTGTATCTCTAAACTAAACTGAACTAAACTCAAGGGAACATAGTTAAAATAAGAAATGGTGCTGTAGGAGTAGAGATTTAAGAGTGTGGAGCGATTGTAATGTGTGATTACAGATCTGCTAGCACGCAAATGGTCGCCTGGGTTGGGCGCCATCTTGGATGGATATCTTATGTCTTGTTAACCGTGTTGATGTTGTCTAACCTGGAGGCTTCCCTTCATTCCTTGTAGGTCTGGTGTTGATTTGGAGAGTTGCTGAAGAAAGCTGCTTTTTTCCATTGAAATCTTTTTTAGCTTGCTTTCCAGATCTTCGTAACCCCGTCTAAAGGACATGAAAGATGGAAGAACTAAAATAAGAAGCTGAGAGAGACACAAGTGACTGCAGATTCAAAAACAAACAGTTTAATTTAGTTTAGTTTAGAGATACAGCGTTGTTACAAGCCCTTCAGCCCGTCAAGTCCGCGCCGACCTGCGATCCCAGCACACTAACGCTATCCTACACAAACACGAGGGATAATTTACAACTATACAAAGCCAATTATACTACAAACCTGTACGTCGTTGGAGTGTGGGAGGAAACCGGAGCGCCCGGAGAAAACCCACGCAGGACACAGGGAGAACGTACAAACTCCATACAGACAACACCAGTAGTCAAGATCGAACCTGTATCTCTCTGGCGCTGTGAGGCAGCAACTCTACCACTGTACCACTCTAATTTAACAGCTGGAAGAATAGAAACAAGGAACTGCAGATGCTAGTTTACTAAAAAGAACCCAAAGTGCTGGAGTAACTCAGCGGGACAGGCAGCATCTATGGAGAGAAGGAATGGGTGACGTTTCGAGTTGAGACCCTTCTTCAGACTGAGAGTCAGGGGAGAGGGAGACACAGAGATATGGAAAGTAGGGTGTGAAAAAGAAAGATCAAAGGGGGCGAATATCAAGGAAAATGTAGAATGGCTCATTGTTAGCTGAGGGGAGGGTGATAACGAGGCAGACAATCGGTAAAATTTAATCAGGAGGGCAGTGAAACTAGTCAGAGAACTAGGATGGGGGAGGGACAGAGAGAGAGGGAAAGCAAGCATTATTTGAAGTCAATGTTCATACCACTGGGGTGTAAGCTGCCCAAGCGAAATATGAGATGCTGTTCCTCCAATTTGCGTTGGGCCTCACTCTGACAATGGAGGAGGCCCAGGACAGGAAGGTCAGTGTGGAAAATGTTTTGGTTGAGTCCGAAGAAGGTTCCTGGCTGAAACTGGAGTTATGAAAAGGTATAGAACAAATGATACCTCTACTTTCCCTTTCCCCTATCTCTCAGTCCCAAGGGCCTGACCCGCTGAGTTACTCCAGCACTTTGTGTCTATCGGCAGTGTAAACCAGCATCTGCAGTTCCTTCCTACACGTGACACTGTGGGTGGTGGGTGCCTGGAATGAGCTGCCAGAGGAGGTAGTTGAAACAGGTACTATAACAACATTTAAAAGACACTGCATCTGCAGTTCCTTCCTTCCTTGGCCAAAAAAATCCAGTGTTTATAGTGAATCCAGGGTGCAAATGAGATGAAACAAAATACAATATGTCTGCATGAACAGTTAAACGTGACTGTATATTGCAGCACAGAGTATTATAAAGTCATGGAGTGATACGGTGTGGAAACAGTCTCTTTGGCCCAACTTGCCCATACCGACCAACATGCCCCATCTACACTAGTCCCACCTGCCTGCGTTTGGCCCATAGAACTAAAAAAACACAGTCCAATCCATGTACCTGTCTAAATGTTTATTAAACGTTGTGATAGTCCCTGCCCCAACTACCTCCTCCAGCAGCTCGTTCCATCCATCCACCACCCTTTGTCTAATACAAATACCCCTCATGTACCTTTTAAACATTTTCCTTCTCACCTTAAACCTATGTCCTCTGGTCCTCGATTCCCCTACTCTGGGCAAGAGGCTCTGTGATTCTTTTTTAAAAAAATTTTTAAAAAATTATTTATATTTTTATTAAGAAATATGACACATGAAAATGAAAAACAATGTCAGTTCAATGATGAGAATCACAGTCAAAGGATAGAAACAAAAATGGCAATACTACAATCAAAGTACTGTGTATCTCAATAGATTGAAATAAAAACTAGTCATACTTTCTGTGTTTCAAAGATATAATAAAACAAAGCAAAACAAAGCAAACCAAAAGACAAAAAAAAAAGGGGGAGAAGGGGTAGGGGGGAGGGTCCGTTAGTCAGGAGACAGAGATTGCAGAGAGTGGAAAAACGTTAAAAAAAGATTGCCACTTATTATAAAATTTATCAGAATTGCCACTCAGTGAATATCTAATCTTTTCTAACTTTAGAAAGGACATGCTATCACTGAGCCACTGAGAGCTGGAGGGAGCTTTAGTAGACTTCCAGTGAAGAAGAAGATGCCGTCTTGCCAGTGGGGAAGTGAAAGCAAGAATGTCTAATTGCATGGAGGTGTAACGCTTGTAGTCTTCTGGAAGCCCAAATATGGCAATATGGGGAGGGATGTTTATAGTTATCGAAAGTATTTTTGACACGGTCTTGAAATAGTTCTGCCAAAAGCAAAATAATAATGGACAAGAATAGAACATATGGGTTAAATTGCAGGATGAAGTGTGACATCTGTCACAGCTGTCGGTGACATTGGGATAAATTTGTGACAGTCGAGCTTTGGAAAAATGAATTCTAAAGAGTGCCTTACACTGTATGAGAGTGAGACGAGCACGTCGAGCTTGTGTGAATTTTATTAAGAGCAGCGTCCCACCAGTTATCCTCCAGGTTCAACCCCATTTCACGCTCCCAGGCAGTCTTGACTTTGGCAGCTGGTGAACCGTCATAAGACAAGAGTTTGTTATAGACCTTCGAGATGAGTGACTTTTGAAAGGGGTCAAAAGTGAGAAACTCGTCCCACAGTTGACTCGGAGGTAAGGAAGGAAAAGGTGGAAACAAAGATTCTGGGCCTACTCTGGGCAAGAGGCTCTGTGATTCTACCCGATCTATTCCTCTCATGATTTTATTTTATTTTTTTCTGAGATTTTTGAAGATGAAGAAACATTCTGTCAGTATGTGTAGGAAGGAACTGCAGATGTTTTAGTTTAGTTTAGTTTAGTTGAGAGATACAGGGCGGAAACAGGGCCTTCGACACATCGAGTCCACACCGACCAGCGATCCCCGCACGCTAACACTATCCTACACACACACGAGGGACAATTTACATTTACACCAAGCCGATTAACCTACAAACCTGCACGTCATTGGAGTGTGGGGGGGAACTGAAGATCTCGGAGAAAACCCACGCAGGATACGGGGAGCACGTACAAACTCCGTACAGGCAGCACCCGTAGTCCGGATCGAACCCAGACCTTCGGCGCTGCAAGCGCTGTGAGGCAGCAACTCTACCGCTGCACCACCAAAGATAGACAGACACAAAAAGCTGGAGTAACTCAGCGGGACAGGCAGCATCTCTGGAGAGAAGGAATGGGTGACGTTTGGGTAACGTTTGAGTTGAAGAAGGGTCTCGACCCAAAATTGATTTCTCTCACTTCAGGTAGCCCCGGCATTCCCTCTCTCTCGATCCTTCCCCCACCCAAGTCGCACCAGCTTCTCGTTCTCACCCAACAAGCAGCTAACAATGGCCTGTTTCCTTTATCGTCGTTACTTTTTTGCATATCTTTCACTTGTTGTTCTTTACCTCTCTACATCATCGTCTATATCTCTCGCTTCCCTTCTCCCTGCCCGGTCTGAAGAATGGTCTCGGCCCAAAACGTCACCCATTCCTTCTCTCCAGAGATGCTGCCTGTCCCGCTGAGTTGCTCCAGCTTTTTATGTCTATCTTCGGCTTAAACCAGCATCTGCAGTTCCTTCTTGAAAACCAAATGCACAAATGCATTCTGCTATCCCGAAGCGCTGTCGTGAGAGCCTGTTGCTTTTCTAACGATCGATCATCTGCCGTGGTCCTTATCCTGGGGTGCTCCTTCTGCAAGTGCACCTGTCACAACTACCCAGGTTGCCGCTGTCAAAGTCCCAATGCCTACTTTTGGCCTGGGCTTAGGATGGCAGAGGCACCTCCCATTGTGCCACCAGCTGGCCAACCGCACATGGCTGGTGGACTCTTCATGGCCCAACTTGGCACAACCATTGGATGGACCTCCCCTATTCACGGTAAGTTTGTGAATTGTTCTCGTCATGCCTTCACTTTGACTCAGTCGCTTCTTGCTCCAGTGACAGATGGTGAGTTGGGGGGGGGGGGGGGGGGGTCGGGCTTCGCCCCCCTGTCAAAGCCGTTCTGTGAATGCAGGTCACTCCTTGCCTTGGGAGACCTCCTGCCGAGACCACCACGAGGAGATGACCCTCCGACGGAAAACCCTCTTGGCAAATCCGTCTGCTCCATGGGCAGCTGGTCTCGACAGCAACCTGAACAATCCTTCCTGGTTTCCAAACTCCCACCCGCTCGGCAATATGTCACTCGTTCACTTCAGTTTTGTTTATTGTCACGTGTGCAGTGGAAAGCATTTGTTGCGTGCCATCCAGTCAGCCGAAAGACAAAACACGATTGCAATGGAGCCATTTACAATGTGTAGATACATGGTAAAGGAAGAAGAAATGTTGCTGTAGGAGTGGAGATTTAGGAGTGTGGAGCGATTGCATTATGTGATTGTAGATCTGCCGCTGTGGCCAGCACGCACATAGTCGCCTGGGTTGGGCGCCATCTTGGAAGCAATTTCGTCCATTCTAGCGGTCAGCCTTGCTAAATGTGTGCTGTAAATGTGTGCTGTATGGCGGCACGGTGGCGCAGCGGTAGAGTTGCTGCCTTACAGCGAATGCAGCGCCGGAGACTCAGGTTCGATCCTGACTACGGGCGCCGTCTGTACAGAGTTTGTACATTCTCCCCATGACCCGCGTGGGTTTTCTCCGAGATCTTCGGTTTCCTCCCACACTCCAAAGACGTACAGGTATGTAGGTTAATTGACTGGGTAAAATGTAAAAAATTGTCCCTAGTGTGTGTAGGATAGTGTTAATGTGCGGGGATCGCTGGGCGGCGCGGACTCGGTGGGCCGAAGGGCCTGTTTCCGCGCTGTATCTCTAAATCTAAAAAAAAAATCTAAACATTCTGTGAATTCTGCACAAGATGACCCAAATAATGGAATCAAGGGATATGGGGAGAAAGCAGGAACAGGGTACTGATTCTGGATGATCAGCCATGATCAGATTGAATGGCGGTGCTGGCTCGAAGGGCCGAATGGCCGACTCCTGCACCTATTTTCTATGTTTCTATGTTTCTAAATCCATCTGTACATACTGAGCAGTTTCTCGATTCCATATCTGAGGAAGGATGTGCTGGCTCTGGAGAGGGTCCAGAGGAGGTTTACAAAAATGATCACAGGAATGAGTGGGTTAACCTATGATGAGCGTTTGTCAGCACTGGGCCTGTACTCGCTGGAGTTTAGAAGGATGAGGGGGGGCCTCATTGAAACTTACAGAATAATGAAAGACTTGGATAGAATGGACGTGGGGAGGATGTTTCCACCAGTGAGAGAGTCCAGGACCAGAGGGCACAGCCTCAGAATTAAAGGACGTTCTTTTAGGAAGGAGATGAGGAATCATTTTTTTAGCCAAAGGGTGGTGAATCTGTCGAATTCTTTGCCACAGAAGGCTGTGGAGGCCAAGTCAGTGGATACTTTTAAGGCAGAGATAGATATATTCTTGATTAGTATGGGTGTCAGAGGTTATGGGGTGAAGGCAGGAGAATTGGGGTTAGGAGGGAGAGATAGATCAGCCATGATTGAATGGCGGAGTAGACTTAATGGGCCGAATGGCCTAGTTCTTCTCCTATCACTTGTGACCTTATGACTGTCTTTAATCGGACTTTATTGACCTTTATATTGCACTGAACATTATTCTCCTCATGTGTAGGAAGGAACTGCAGATGCTGGTTTACACTGAAGGCAGACACAAAATGCTGGAGTAAGTCAACCCTCTGCCCTGACTCTCAGTCTGAAGAAGGGTTTCGACCCAAAACATCACCAATTCCTTTTCTCCAGAGATGCTGCCTGACCCGCTGAGTTACTCCAGCATTTTGTGTCTCTTATTCCCCTTATCCTGTATCTATACACTGTGGACGGCAATCATGTTTAATCATCTCGCTGACTGGATAGCACGCATCAAAAAAGCTTTTCACTGTACCTCGGTACAAGTGATAATAACAAACTAAGCTAAACCAAACTAATCTAAAGGGCGGCACGGTGGCGCAGCGGTAGAGCTACTGCATTACAGCGCCAGGGACCCGGGTTCGATCCTGACCACAGGTTCTTGTCTGTACGGAATTTGTACATTCTCCCTGTGACCTGTGTGGGGTTTTTTTCCGAGATCTTAGGTTTCCTCCCACACTCCAAAGTCCTGCAGGTATGTATGTTAATTGGTTAGGTATGAAAGTAAAATTTTCCCGAGTGCGTGCAGGATAGTATTAATGAGTGGGGAATCGCTGGTCGGTGCGGACTCGGTGGGCCTAGGTTAATTCCCGGAATGGCGGGACTATCATATGTTGAGAGACTGGAGCGACTAGGCTTGTATACACTGGGATTTAGAAGGATGAGAGGAGATCTTATCGAAACGTATAAGATTATTAAGGGGTTGGACACGTTAGAGGCAGGAAACATGTTCCCAATGTTGGGGGAGTCCAGAACCAGGGGCCACAGTTTAAGAATAAGGGGTAGGCCATTTAGAACTGAGATGAGGAAAAACTTTTTCAGTCAGAGAGTTGTGAATCTGTGGAATTCTCTGCCTCAGAAGGCAGTGGAGGCCAATTCTCTGAATGCATTCAAGAGAGAGCTGGATAGAGCTCTTAAGGATAGCGGAGTCAGGGGGTATGGGGAGAAGGCAGGAACGGGGTACTGATTGAGAATGATCAGCCATGATCACATTGAATGGCGGTGCTGACTCGAAGGGCCGAATGGCCTCCTCCTGCACCTATTGTCTATTGTCTATTCTGTGCTGTATCTCTGAAATAAGCTAAGTAAACTGAACTGGAAGCGTATTGGCATTTGTTTCAGTGCAGTGCCTGGAGATTTAAAGGGAAGAATATTGCACGAAACAAAGGTTCGAAATCTGTTTCTTTACTGTTCCCTCAAGTCTGTTCTTAAGTCTGGCTGTTTTCTCGTATTCTGTAAGAGGAATGAAAAGCTATCAAGTAATCTTTTCAACGTGTTAACTGACCGTGTTTTGTTTTAGCTCAGCATCTCAAGGTTTAACAAGAAACCCATTCATCCCTCAATAAGACAATAAAGGTAGACAAAACATAATGTACTAAATTGAATCGGTTGGCTTCAGCTCACAAGATGTGAATCACACTGAGATATGGTCTTTCAGAGCTAATGACAGATGTACCACCAGCTTTGGGAAAAACAGTTCTCTCTCCCACATTGAAGGTTCAGTCGGAAGAAAAGAGGTCATTTACTGAGCGGCCAACACACCACTGTATTCAGTAATGCATTTTTCCACCTTGTTTAGGAAGACTCCTTCAACAAATGTGGTGATTTGTAACTGCCTCATACCTTCTGTGGTGCCTTACCAGTTTTGCATTCTAAAATACACCTTTTCTTGAATTTAATGCAGAAAATAAATGCCCATACAACAGAATGCAGAAAGGAGAGATTTAAACACAAGGAAACTAAACCTTTTCTTTCGTCATCGAGTCATACAATGTGGAAACAGGTCCTTCGGCCCAACTTGCATTGATGAGGCCACGTTTAGAGTATTGTGTTCAATTCTGGGCACCATGCTATAGGAAAGATGTTGTCAAGCTGGTAAGGGTGCAGAGACGATTTACAAGGGTGTTGCCAGGCCTCGAGGGTCTCAGTTATAGAGAGAGGTTGGGCAAGCTAGGACTCTATTCCTTGGAGCACAGGAGGATGAGGGGTGATCTTATTAAATTATGAGAGGAATAGGTCAGGAATTGAGGACCAGAGGACATAGGTTTAAGGTGAGGGAGGGAAAGGTTTAATAGGATCATGAGGGGTAACTTTTTCCACACAAAGCGTGGTGGGTGTATGGTACGAGCTTTCGGAGGAGGTAGTTGAGGCAGGGACTATCGCGACGTTTAGGAAACATTTAGACAGGTACATGGATAGGACAGGTTTGGAGGGATATGGACCAAACGCAGGCAGGTGGGACTAGTGCTGGGACATGTTGGCCGGTGTGGGCAAGTTGGGCTGGGGGGGCCTGTCTCCACACTGTGTCGCTCTGTGACTCAGGCTCTGTGCTTTACATTGATGCCAAGATCAACTCTGCTTGCACATAGAAACATGGAAAAACATAGAAACATAATCCCTGTTCCTCCATTCTCTGCATGTCCATGTGCCTACCCAAAAGTCTCTTAAACGCCACTATCGTATCTGCCTTCACCACCACCCCTGGCAGCGCACCCACCACCCTCTGTGTAAAACCACTTGCCCCTCAGATCTACCTCAAATTTTGCCCCGTAGGGCGGCACGGTGGCGCAGCGGTAGAGTTGCTGCCTTACAGCGAATGCAGCACCTGAGACTCAGGTTCAATCCTGACTACGGGCGCCGTCTGTACGGAGTTTGTACGTTCTCCTCGTGACCTGCGTGGGTTTTCTCCGAGATCTTCGGTTTCCTCCCACACTCCAAAGATGTACAGGTATGTAGGTTAAATGGCTGGGCAAATGTAAAAATTGTCCCTAGTGTGTGTAGGATAGTGTTAATGTGCGGGGATCGCTGGGCGGTGCGGACTCGGTGGGCCGAAGGGCCTGTTTCCGCGCTGTATCTCTAAATCTAAAAAAAAATCCCCTTCATCCTTCTAGTATTAGATATTTCCGTCTCGGGGAAAGAGTTCAGACTGTCTCCCCGGTCATCATTTTATGTGTTTCTATCAGCCCCCACCTCAACCTCTGGCTTTTCCAGAGAGACCCTCTTCCTGTAACTAACACCCCCTCATCCAGGCATCATTCTGGTAGACTCTGCGTGTCAGGCAGCATCTCTGGAGAACATGGATAGGTGACGTTTCACAGAGTGCTGGAGTAACTCGGCGGGTCAGGCAGCATCTCTGGAGAACACGGACCGTTGACTTTTTGTGTCGGGACCCTTCTTCAGATGAAACATCACCCACGGTGTTTCGTCTGAAGAAAGGGTCCCGACCCAAAAGGTCACCTGTCCATGGTCTCCAGAGATGCTGCCTGACCCGTTCAGTTACACCAGCACTTTGTGTCTATCCTTGGTCTAAACCAGCCTCTCAGGTTCCTATTAAATCTCTCCACTCTTTCACCTTAAACCCATGTTTTCTGATTCTTGATTCCCTACTCTGGGCAAAAGGGCTGTGCATTCATGCTATCTATTTCCCCACATTATCTTATACAACAGGGCAGCACAGTGGCACATTTGCTGCCTGACAGCGCCCAGAGACCCGGGTTCGATCCTGACTATGGGTGCTGTGTGTATGGAGTATGTACGTTCTCCCTGTGACCAGGAGGGTTTCCTCCCACACTCTTAAGACATGTGGATTTGTAGGTCAAGTGGTTTCTGCAATTGTAGAAAGTGAAACTGGAATAACATAGAACTAGTGTATGGGGGCCATAAGGTCGTGTGATAGGAGCAGGATTAGGCCATCCGGCCCCTCAAGTCTACTCCGCCATTCAATCACGGCTGATCTATCTCTCCCTCCGAACCACATTCTCCTGCCTTCTCCCCATAATCCCTGACACCCGTAAGTCTCGTGAGTCGGCGCGAACTCAGTGGGCTGAAGTATAAGAAGATAACTGCAGATGCTGGTACAAATCGAAGGTATTTATTCACAAAATGCTGGAGTAACTCAGCAGGTCAGGCAGCATCTCGGGAGAGAAGGAATGGGTGACGTTTCGGGTCGAGACCCTTCTTCAGTGGGCTGAAGGGCCTGTTTCCATGCTGGATCCCTAAACGAAACTAAAACCCCTATGAGATTAACCCTCAGCCTCCTGCACTCCAAGGAATAAAGTCCCAGCCTGCCCAACCTCTCCCTGTAGCTCTGTCCCTGAAGTATTGGAAACCATCCTTGCAAATCTTCTCTGCTCTTTCGTGCTAAACGACATCCGTTCTCTATGGCGGGGTGACCGACACCAAACACAATACTCCAAACGCTGCCTCAGCAACGTCTTCTTTGACGTTGCAGTGTACCATAAGTGTGAACAACTGTTCTGGTAAATGAAGGCGCTGATAAAATCAGTATACGTTTCATTAAACCAAATGCACTGGCAGGAGTGAAAGGGTAAGCAAAGATCAATGTTCCAATCAGACCACATTTAGAGGAGTCGATACACCGTGACCACGTCTTCCTTTTTCATTCACGCAGTTTACTCTTGAATAGATGATTAAATCATGGTGAAAGTGTACAGAAATCATCTGGGCGGAAGATGCTACTGATAATTGTCTCTGCTTTTGCCACAGGGAGTCCAGCAGATGGACTGAGTGGAATACTACAACCAGTCCAACCAGCCCCTCGACATTATTGATCAAAATCCCCAGCACATCGAGTCCCCACCGACCATCGATCATCCTTTAGACTTTAGAGATACAGCGTGGAAACAGGTCCTTCGGCCAACCGAGTCCGCACCTTCCAGCGATCCCCGTACACTAGCACTGTCCTACACACACCAGGGACGATTTACATTTATACCGAGCCAATTAACCGACAAACCTGTACGTCTTTAGAGTGTGGGAGGAAACTGGAGCACCCGGAGAACACCCGCGAAGGTCACGGGGAGAACGTGCAAACTCCGTACAGACAGTACCCGTAGTCGGGATCGAACCCGGGTCTCTGGCGCTGCGAGGCAGCAACTCTACCGCTGCGCCACCGTGCCCACTTCACACTAAACCTTTGTTATGCAACTTACACATCCACTCCCTACAAACGAGGGGCAACTTACAGAGGCCGACGCTCTGAGGCAGCAACTCTAATTCAATTCAATTCAATTCAATTCAATGATACTTTATTGTCACATGTACCTAGATACAGTGAAATGCTTTGTTTTGTGCACAACCTGGTAAAATAGACAATAGACAATAGACAATAGGTGCAGGAGCAGGCCATTCGGCCCTTCGAGCCAGCACCGCCATTCAACGTGATCATGGCTGATCATTCTCAATCAGTACCCCGTTCCTGCCTTCTCCCCATACCCCCTGACTCCGCTATCCTTAAGAGCTCTATCTTAAGAGCTGCAGCTTGCCTGCATTCCGTTTGTCTTTTGTGTTTTTTGTTGTTTTTGTCTGAATTGTAGTTTTAATATGGTGTAGTGTTTGTATGTTTATGTTTGGGGGGGGGGGGGGGGAACGGGAACTGTAAAATTCTCTCTCCCGAACGGAGACGCGACCTTTGTTTCTGTGTCGTGTCTCCGTTCCCGTTGCGGCCTACCATCGGCCATGCACCTGGGACCACCTGGGGCTCTGGTTCGCAGAGCCCGCGGCCCGGACTCACCACCTGCGGCGCTGGCTGCCTGCGGATGCTGCGGGAGCGGCTGCGACTCGTCTCCGGAGGCTCCGGCGCGGGCCGCCTGGATGTCGAAAGCCCGCAGGCCCCTGGATGGGGGCCGACATCGGGAGCTCCGGCAGCGGCAGAGGCAACGTGTTCGCCCGCCCCGAATCGCGGGGCTTGGGTCGGCCCGCCGCGGACCTTTCACCGTCCGGCGCGGCCTGGAATAGGCTGCGGGTTTTTCACCGCCCAGCGGGGGCTTCAATGTCGGGAGCCCCGACCGCCCCGACGTGGCAACTCCAACAGCCTGACCGCGGGACAAGACGGCAGGGAAGAGAAAATACATTCTGGCCTTCCATCACAGTGAGGAGGGACTGGAGGAGACTCACTGTGATGGATGTTGCTTTTGTTTGGTGTTAGTTTATGATTGTATGTGTTATTGCATTTTTATTGATTATTCTTATTGGTCTTATTGTTCAACTGCGGGTAATGTTTCATTTCACTACACATTTATGTGTATGTAACAAATAAACGACTATTGACTATTGACTAGCTCTCTCTTGAATGCATTCAGAGAATTGGCCTCCCAATGCCTTCTGAGGCAGAGAATTCCACAGATTCACAACTCTCTGACTGAAAAAGTTTTTTCATACAGCTGCCATCTGTGCCACTGTACCACTGTGCCACCGTGCCCATGATGACCAAGCTGGAGAAAATAAAGATTAAGTTGGTTTTTAAGTTAGACAGAAGACGGGAGAGAGATGGGTTTTTCATAAGATCATAAGTGATAGGAGTAGAATTAGGCCATTCGGCCCATCAAGTCTACTCCACCATTCAATCATGGCTGATCTCCCTCCCAACCCCTTTCACCTGTCTCCGGAAAGTCAACCTGCCACAACAGCTGCTCATGTCCTTCTACCGCTGCTCCACTGAGAGTGTCCTGACACATGGGGTCCTGGTGTAGTTTGGGCAACAGCTCTGCGGCTGACAAGAAGGCACTGCAGAGAGTCATCCACACAGCCCAGAGGATCACCCGCACACGACTGCCTGCCCTGGAAGACATCTGTAGCTCCCGTTACCTGCGGAAGGCATCCTGCATCCTAAAGGACCCACCTCACCCCGCCCATCACTTGTTGGCCCTCTGCCCTCAGGAAGGCGCCACAGGTCCATCAAAGCGCACACCACAAGACTAACAAGCAGCTTCTACCCTAAGGCCATCACCACACTGAACTCCGCACTGAAAGGACACCCCCCCATAGACAATATTTATACTGTACAATACCTACCTCTGATATATTCATTTATAATATTTATTTCTATAATAGTACTCTTCTGTGCAATATATTCTGGCAATGACATTCTGAGAGCAATATCTTCTTTAGATTTTTTTTTAGATTTAGAGATACAGCACGGAAACAGGCCCTTCGGCCCACCGGGTCCGCGTCGCCCAGCGATCCCCGCACATTAACACTATCCTACACACCCTAGGGACAATTTTTTATATTTGCCCAGCCAATTAACCTACGAACCTGCACGTCTTTGGAGTGTGGGTGGAAACCGAAGATCTCGGAGAAAACCCACGCAGGTCACGGGGAGAACGTACAAACTCCGTACAGACGGCGCCCATAGTCAGGATCGAACCTGAGTCTCCGGCGCTGCATTCGCTGTAAGGCAGCAACTCTACCGCTGCGCCACCGTGCCGCTTATATTCTGATAAGGGTGCATACATAGGCACAATGTATGCGTGTGTGAATCTGTGTGTGTGTGTGTCACAGTGTGTACATGTGAGTATATGAACAAATTTTATTTTTCTCACATTTTTTTTACTGTTATTGTATTGTTATTCTTTATCTTGTACACTTGAGCTGCGCTCATGCAGTGCGCCTGAATTTCGTTGTAAGCACCACCATAAAATAATAATATTATTATTATTCTCCCCCTATCCCCTAACATCCCCTTTCTCCTTTCATGTATCTTTCCACTGTAAACGGCTCGATTGTAATCATGTGTTGTCTTCCTGCTGACTGGTTATCACGCAACAAAAGCTTTTCACTGTACCCCGCTGTACTTACAGCGCGTAGAGACCCGGGTTCGATCCTGAACACGGGTGCTGTCTGTACGGAGTTTGTACGTTCTCCCCGTGACCTGCGTGGGTTTTCTCCGAGATCTTTGGCTTCCTCCCACACTCCAAAGACGTGCAAGTTTGTAGGTTAATTGTCTTAGTACAAATGTAAGATTGTCCCTAGTGTGTGTAGGATAGTGTCGGTGTGTGGGGTTCGCTGGTCGGTGCGGACTCGGTGGGCCGAAGGGCCTGTTTCCGCACTTTATCTCTAAACTAACCTGAACTAAAACCGACATCAAACTCAACTCGAAACGTCACTCATTCCTTTTCTCCTGAGGTGCTGCATGACCTGCTGATTTACTCCAGCATTTTGTGTCTGTCTTCTTTAAAGAAATCACTTGTCTGGCTTATTGTTTTTAGTAAATTCATGCGCTACTAAAATGACTCATGAGAGAAGAAACTGAATTAAACATTAATGAACGGACGTGAATTGCCATGGAAGAAGAACATTTGCATCTGAATCTGGGATATTTGGCAAGATGTTCGATCATTTGCAGAGGAACTTCCAGTGTGGCTTTAAGAGATAACAAGCGAGTGACAGTGATTGTAATTTGGCAGACCCTCCATGGAAATTGTTCAGGTTTCAAAGCAGAGGTATCAACGTGACTGGTTTTAATATAGAAGAAGTGCCATTGTGGCCATAACATTGAAATCTTTGCTTGGTTTAGTTTTGATTAGAGATACAGCGCGGAAACCGTGCCCACGCCGACCAGCGATCCCCGCACGGTAACACTATCCGGCACACACTAGGGACAATTTACAATTTTACCGAGGCCAATTCACCTACAAACCTGTGCGTCTTTGGAGTGTGGGAGGAAACCGAAGCACCCGGAGAAAACCCACGCAGGTCAATAGTCAATAGTCAATAGTCAATTTATTTGTCACATACACATAAATGTGCAGTGAAATGAAAAATTACCCGCAGTTCAACAATAAGACCAATAAGAATAATCAATAAAAATGCAATAACACATACAATCATAAACCAGCACCAAACAAAAGAAACATCCATCACAGTGAGTCTCCTCCAGTCACCACCTCACTGTGATGGAAGGCCAGAATGTATTTTTCTCTTCCCCTGCCGTCTTCTCCGTACAAACTCCATACAGTCAGCACCCGTAGTCAGGATCGAACCTGGGTCTCTGGCGCTGTGAGGCAGCAGCTCTACCTGCTGCTCAACTGTGCTGCCCTTAGTGAAGTAATGTCAATATAGGCGAAATACCATGGGGCTGGCATCTCTCCATTCTGTGGAGGTCCTGTCTTACACAGATCTTGTGATTGCTTAGATTCCAAGCATGCTTTACACAGCAAAAGTCAATTTCCTGTCATATTTTCTAACAGCGAGGGCATTTTGCAATTAAGATCCATGTTTTCATTATTCAACAGTCAATGGGGATGTGCCACCAGCCATCGGCGTGGAAACCTAACACTGGTTTCCAAGAGAGAGTTAGATTTAGCTCTTCGGGCTAACGGAATCAAGGGATCTGGGGAAAAAGCAGGAACGGGGGAAATGATTCTGGATGATCAGCCATGATTATATTGAATGGCGGTGCTGGCTCGAAAAGCCGAATGGCCTAATATTTTCTATGTTTCTAATCTTCAAATCTCACTGCAAACCCTCTCTCGCTGTAAGCCTTTGACCCTGTTACTTGTTTGCCAGGCTCAGGCTGGGTTGTATTAACCTCTATCGCGGTGTCACAGAGGACAAACTCCTATTTTTAGCCGTTCAACGTGATGTTTTAATCAATTACTAAAAGGAGCACGTCAGACTCGAGGAAAGGTCAGGGAGATTTTAATCAATAAAATCCAGTGAAAATTGAAACAGCCCAGTTACATTTTATCCCAATACAGAGACACAGAGTCACACCGTGGAAACAGGCCCTTCGGCCCAACGTGCCCACACACGCCAACATGACCCAGCTACACTAGTCCCACCTGCCTGCATTTGGCCCGAATACCTCCAAACATGTCCTATCCATGTACCTGTCTAACTGTTTCTTAAACATTGGGATAATCCCTGCCTTAACTACCTCCTCTGGCAGCTCGTTCCATACCTGCGGGGATCGCTGGTCGGCGCGGACTCGTTGGGCCGAAGGGCCTGTTTCCGCGCTGTATCGCCAAACTAAACGAAACTAAAAATTGAGATGCAGCAAAGCCATTTAGAATTGGTAATGCACATTGGGGCCAAAGTTCCCACCTTTGAACAAGACCTAAATGTGAGCAAAGTGCTTTGTTCATTTCGATGATTCACACAAAGTAGTGGAGTAGCTCAGCGGGTCAGGCAGCATCTCAGGAGAACAAGTATGGGTGATATTTCGGGTCGGAACCCTTTGTTCTGCTGGCACAGAACAACCAACAGGTCTCTGCTCAGTGCAAGATCATGGGTTGTAGGGCAAAGCTAGCAAAAAGCAAAACAGAAGCCTCAAGGATATGTTACTAGAGATAGTCCAGAGAAAATTGGCTTACATTCAAGTAGTACAACAGCATCTGGTAAATTTAGTTGACAAAATGAATCTGCTCATAAAAAGCTATCGTCAGCAGTATTGATGGTGCTCAAACTACTAATCTGTAATAAAAACACTAATTTCACTGGGGATAGAAATTTGGGATTTTAACCTTTTGAATAATGAATAGGTTTATTGGCCAAGTATGTGCATATACAAGGAATGTGCCTTGGTGCTCCGCTCATAAATGACAACACAAACATACAGTTAACAATTAAGAATAAAGCATAAACACATCAAAACAGTAAGGATACAACATTGTGGTCTAACAGTTACCCCTCATGACTAAAAGTTACCCCTCATGATCCTATTTAATCTTTCCCTCCTCACCTTAAACCTAAGTCCTCTGGTTCTCAATTCCCCCAACTCTGTGCTTTCACCCGATCAATTCCTCTCATAATTTTATACACCTCTGTAAGATCACCCCTCGTCCTCCTGCGCTCCAAGGAACAGAGTCCCAGCCTGCCCAACCTCTCCCTTTGTGTGGAAAAGTTGCCCCTTAGATTGCTATGAAGTCTTTACCCCTTCACCTTAAACCTATGTCCTCTGGTCCTCGATTCCCCTATTGCGGTACTAAACATTATACTAACCAGGACATTGTTGTTCCTATTGTAATTGTGCTGAAAAACTGATTTTTATTTAAACCGTGATGAATCAGACAGGAACTCAATCGCTCAATACAATGTTCAAATAATGAGTGCTGGCCTCCAAGATAGAGACTCACTCACTTTCCGTACACTTGATGATACTTTTTTGGAAGCTAATCTCTGAACTTTGATGATTCTCTCCATGGACATTCCTGAAAGCAGCGGGAGAATCATTAGAGGAAATTTTAATAGACATAAAACGGTACAATGTCGCTGAGGTTAGTTTAGTTTAGTTCAGAGTTACAGGCCCTTCGGCCCCACCGAGTCCACACCGACCAGCGATCCCCGCACATTCGCACTATCCTGCACACCCTCGGGACAATTTTACATTTACACCAAGCCAATTTACCTGCACACCTGCACGTCTTTTGGAGTGTGGGAGGAAACCGAAGATCTCGGAGAAAGCCCCACGCAGGACACGGGGAGTACGTACAAACTCCGTACAGAGTAGCACCCGCAGTCGGGATCGAACCCTGGTCTCTGGTGCTCTGGTAAGTCAATAGCTCTACCTCTACGCCACTGTGCCTTAAAGTGCCAGTGACCCGTGTTCAATCCTGACTATGGCTGCCGTCTGTATGGAGTTTGTACCACATGGATGTTTCTCCGAGATCTTATGAGATAGATCAGCCATGATTGAATGGAAGGGTAGACCCGATGGGCCGAATGGCCTAATTTTGCTCCTGTCTCCTAAATTTATGAACTTATGAAGGAAGAGCAAGACATGGAAGAAGACCTCTCGTGACCTGCGCGGGTTTTTCTCCGAGATCTTCAGTTTCCTGCCACACTCCAAAGACGTACAGGTATGTAGGTTAATTGGCTCGGTAAATGTAAAAATTGTCCCTAGTGTGTGTAGGATAGTGTTAATATGCGGGGATCGCTGGTCGGCGTGATCCTGGTGGGCCGAAGGGCTTGTTTCCGCGTTGTATCTCTAAACTAAACTAAACCAAACTAAACTAAACTAAACTAAAGACCAAAATATGGAAGAAGACCCAAAGCAAGGATGAAGATCAAGCATAGAGGAAGCCCACAGCTTGCAAGAAGACCAAGGCACAAAGCCTCTTGGAGAAGAGAGAGCAACATGTAGAACACAACACAGTGTAGCCTTTGGTCCAGAGTGGCATTCAAGAGTTTTTTGGATAGGCACATGGATATGCGAAGAATGACCATCTGAATGTTTCATCTGAAACATCGCCCAATAAACCTAAGGATTTTATATATTGGACGGAACTACAGATGCTGGTTCAAAAAGACACAAAAAGCTGAAGTAACTCGGACAGCATCTCTGGAGAAAAATAATAGGTGACGTTTCGGGTCTGAAGAAGGATCTCGACCCATAACATCACCCATTCCTTCTCTCCAGAGACGCTGCCTGTCCCGCTGAGTTACTCCAGCATTTTGTGTCTATCTTCTGTTTAAACCAACATCTGCAGTTCCTCCCTTCACATAAGGATTTAATACGTTCACCAATAATCACACCATTGCGTTATGACCAAGCAGATTGAATGTTTAGCAACATATAACTGATGAGATCAGCTGTTAATGTCTAGGAGATGATTCTACTTTGAATGATTCAATAAGTTCACTAGGTTAATTCCCGGAATGGCGGGACTGTCGTATGTTGAAAGACTGGAGCGATTAGGCTTATAGACACTGGAATTTAGAAGGATGAGAGGGGATCTTATTGAAACATATGATTATTAAGGGGTTAGAGGCAGGAAACATGTTCCCAATGTTGGGGGAGTCCAGAACCAGGGGCCACAGTTTAAGAATAAGGGGTAGGCCATTTAGAACGGAGATGAGGAAAAACCTTTTCAGTCAGAGAGTTGTAAATCTGTGGAAATCACTGCCTCAGAAGGCAGGGGAGGCCAAGTCTCTGAATGCATTCAAGAGAGAACTAGATAGAGCTCTTAAGGATAGCGGAGTCAGGGGGTATGGGGAGAAGGCAAGAACGGGGTACTGATTGTGAATGATCAGCCATGATCACATTGAATGGCGGTGCTGGCTCGAAGGGCCGAATGGCCTACTCCTGCACCTATTATCTATTGTCTATAATAATCAAGATAGGCTGGTCAAAGTCACCAAGATATTAACATCTCAATGGAAGCTGTTCTGTAAAAACAACTCTGATTTAATTGGTTTCTCAGTTCAGTTGTTTGACATTTATCCAGAGACACAAATGCAGTAATCTAACATTTTGAATCCCAAATGATTGAGGACACAATCTCTGTTGTATTTTTTTTTAAAACTTTGATGAAATTAGATTCGAAATTCCCCTCTCCATCAAAAACTCCTCATTTAACCAAGAGGCAAAACAGTCCCGATCAAAGTTGAGCACTTTTCTAAATAATATTGCCAATGGTAATATCTGGGTTCCACTCTCCTAATTTAAATGATTTAGTGTCAATGCCTATGGGCCAGCTTAAAAAAAATGCAATTTTCTCCCTTTTGCTAAACGTACCATTTTTCAAAGGTCTAGTTCTCTGGCAATTCCACCAAGAGTTACAGTGTGATTTATGTTTCTTATTTACTTGCTATGAATGCTCCACAGATTTCCCTTTAATTGAAAACTAACCAACAATTCCAGCAGTCACTTACAGGAAATATTACTTCAGCTCTGAGATTGCTATCACCTCTAATAACCACCTTCAGTTTATTTTTTTTAATAACTTCACACATAGAGCGAGCCATGTGATATAGTTGCTTCAAGTGGGGTCAAGGAGCTATTGGGCTGCACGGTGGCGCAGCGGTAGAGTTGCTGCCTCACAGCGCCAGAGACCCGGGTTCAATCCTGACTGTGGGGGTTGCTTGCACGGAGTTTGAACGTTCTCTCCGCGACCTACGTGGGTTTTCTCCAAGATTTCTGGTTTCCTCCCACACTAAAGAAGGCTCCCGACTTTGAAGTGTCGTCCACCCATTCCCTCCACAGTTGTTGCCTGAGCCGCTGAGTTCCTCCAGCACTTTGTGCTTTGATAGATTTTTAGTTCTTAACAGGAGCAAGAGGGTGGTGAATCTGTGGAATTCATTGCCACAGAAGGCGGTGGAGGCCGTCAATAGATATTTTTAAGGCAGAGATAGATAGATTCTTGATTTGTACAGATGTCTGGGATTATGGGGAGAAGGCAGGAGAATTGGGGTTAGGAGGGAGAGATAGATTGGCCATGATTGAATGGCGGAATATACTTGATGGGCTAAATGGCCTAATTCTGCTCCTATCACTTATTAACTTGATGCGTGGGCTTTCTCCGGGTGCTCCGGTTTCCTCCCACATTCCAAAGACGTACAGGTTTGTAGGTTAGTTGGCTTCTAAAATTATCCCCAGTGTGTAGGATTGAACTAGTGCATGGGTCATTGCGGTAGGCATGGACTCGGTGGGCCGAAGGGCCTATTTCCACGCTGTATCTCTAAACTAAACCTAAACTAAAAGGGTGGGAGAAAGAAATTAATTCAGTTCCTTCACATTGCAAACAATTCAATATGTCAACAACAGTCAAAATAAAAATGCATCTAAATGTCTTTAGGACTTCTAAATAGGTTAACGTTCTTGCTAATGATCCTATTTTATCTTCTTAAATGTCCTTTACAAAAAGGCATACAATTAAAATAGATTATAGCAGAACAGCCAGATATTGTTATGGGTTGTTTTTCAGAAGGTGAACCATGAAAGATGATAATGATTGTAAATGACAACGGTACAAAAACTTAGAGAGGACATGTTGCAACACTCATCTAGCGAGTACCATACAGACTGAAAATAAAGACACAAAGTGTTGGACTAACTCAGCGGGACAGGCAGCATCTCTGGAGAGAAGGAAATGGGTGATGTTTCGAGTCGAGACCCTTCACGTCACCCATTCCTTCTCTCCAGAGATGCTGCCAGTCCCGCTGAGTTGCCCCAGCTTTTTGCATTCTATCTTCAGTTTAAACCCGCATCTGCAGTTCCTTCCTACACACATTGTTGATACAAGCTCTCCAGAGATGCTGCCTGATCCATTGAGTTACTCCAGCATTTTGTGAGTTTTTTGTTCAGTTTGTCGGTCAATTGGCTCTCTGTAAATTGCCCCGAGTGTGCAGGGAGTGGATGAGAAAGTGGGATAACATGGAGCTAGTGTGTAGAAAGGAGCTGCAGATGCTGGTATATACTGTGTAGGAAAATAACTGCAGATGCTGGTACAAATCGAAGGTATCACAAAATGCTGGAGTAACTCAGCGGGTCAGGCAGCATCTCCGAACTGTTATAACTTAGTCGCTTTGCCTCCTGAACGTAGCCTCTTTGCTGATTATATTGTCTACCTTACTGTTTTGACATTGGTAAATGTTGTCAAGTCCTTTAGGGCACTAACTTGTTGTTCATCTTATGGTATAAAGCCAGTGAAAGGTCTACAGTGGTGAAAATTCCCAATGTAACCGGACCACTTCGATTGTTTTGCAGAACAAACCCTCTTCAGCCAGAGGGTGATGAATCTGTGGAACTCATTGCCACAGACGGCAGTGGAGGTCAAGTCCCTGGATATTTTCATGGGCGGCACGGTGGCGCAGTGGGTAGAGTTGCTGCCTTACAATGCCAGGGACCCGGGTTCGATCCTGACTCCGGACGATGTCCGCACGGAGTTTGTACGTTCTCCCCGTGACCGCGTGTGTTTTCTCCGAGAGCTTCGGTTTCCTCCCACACGACAAAGATGTGCAGGTTTGTAGGTAAATTGACTTGGTATAAGTGTTAATTGTCCCTAGTGTGTATAGGATAGTGTTAATGTGCAGAGATCGCAGGTCGGTGTGGAGTCGGTGGGCCGAAGGGCTTGTTTCCATGCTGTATCTCGAAACTAAACTAAACTAAACTAAACAGAAGGCTAAGGAGCGTCGGTTCACTAGGTTAATTCCCGGAATGACGGGACTGTCGTATGTTGAAAGGCTGGAGCAATTAGGCTTGTATACACTGGAATTTAGAAGGATGAGGGGGGGATCTTATTGAAACATATAAGATAATTAGGGGGTTGGACACATTCCCAATGTTCCCAATGTTGGGGGAGTCCAGAACAAGGGGCCACAGTTTAAGAATAAGGGGTAGGTCATTTAGAATGGAGATGAGGAAGAACTTTTTCAGTCAGAGAGTGGTGAAGGTGTGGAATTCTCTGCCTCAGAAGGCAGTGGAGGCCAGTTCGTTGGATGCTTTCAAGAGAGAGCTGGATAGAGCTCTTAAGGATAACGGAGTGAGGGGATATGGGGAGAAGGCAGGAACGGGGTACTGATTGAGAGTGATCAGCCATGATCGCATTGAATGGCGGTGCTGGCTCGAAGGGCTGAATGGCCTACTCCTGCACCTATTGTCTATTGTCTATTGTCTATAAGTCAATGGATATTTTTAAGGCAGAGATTGATAGAGTCTTAATTAGTACGGGTGTCAGGGATTACGGGGCGAAGGCAGGAGAATGGGGGTGAGAGGGAGAGATAGATCAGCCATGATTGAATGGCGGAGCAGACTTGATGGGCCGAATGGCCTAATTCTGCTCCTAGAACATATCGACTTATGAAAAACGATTGCTGCGGAAAGCTAATAATTTGATGTATGTTTTTAGAAAAAAAATACAATTTAGACTTAATTCACATTATAACAAGTCACAGGAGCTTGCTTTCTCAACAAATGTTTTCAATCGTTGAATATATTCCTTGACAAACGAGGTCCAATAATTTGTGCTCTGTAGCCAACAATATCCCAATATCTCTCCTCCATTCCACAGTTGGGCGAATTGAAAACATAAACACCGATTGCCACCTGCATTGCTGATAAGAGCAGGCTCCTGTCACCTTTGGGGCACTTTAAATAGGGTCTAAAATTGCTTGCAGCTCTGTAATGGACTTTACCGTCTCTCAACAATTCAGACTTGACGTGTTATTTTGCAGGAGGGATTCGGTGCAATTCCAGAGATCTGCAACGTGTGAGATTGCACACGCGCTGGGAAAACGGCAATTGGCCATCAGCAAGCATTTACGATCAAATGCCTCAATTATTCCGAAATTCTGTTTGAAATTGAGGAAGATTTAATGCATAAGTGAAGGGCGGCACGGTGGCGCCGCGGTAGAGTCGTTGCCTTACAGAGCTTACAGCGCCAGAGACCCGGGTTCGATCCCGACCACGGGCGCTGTCTGCATGGAGTTTGCACGTTCTCCCCGTGACCTGCCTGGGGTTTTCTCCGAGATCTTCGGTTTCCGCCCACACTCCAAAAACTCCTACAGATTTGTAGGTTAATTGGCTTGGTATAAGTGTAAATTGTCCCTAGTGCGTGTAGGATATTGTTAATGTGTGGGGGATCGCTGGTCATTGCAGACTCGATGGGCCAAAGGGCCTGTTTCCACGCTGTATCTCTAAACTAAACTCCAAGTATTCCCAGTAGTATAAGAAAATAACTGCAGATGCTGGTACAAATCGATTTATTCACAAAATGCTGGAGTAACTCAGCAGGTCAGGCAGCATCTCGGGAGAGAAGGAATGGGTGACGTTTCGGGTCTGAAGAAGGGTCTCGACCCGAAGCGTCACCCACTCCTTCTCTCCCGAGATGCTGCCTGACCTGTTGAGTTACTCCAGCATTTTGTGAATAAATCCAAGTATTCCCAATTGTGTAATCTTGCAAACTGCAACGTAAGTGTTTTACTTGGTAACATCGTGAGTTCAACAGAATATCTTATTGGGGAGTTACTGAGTGATTTAGACTTTCAATTCACTATTTAGGGCTGTTCCCCTGCTGCATCGTTAAACTAAACTAAAATAATCTCTCCAATTTCTATATCATGAACATAAATGTGGCTGATTCCATTCATTGTTTCGTGATTTTACATTAAAAATAATATTTTTTGGTAATATTTTCATCTTTTCTTTCATATGTCTGATGTATTAATACTGCATTTTTGATAATTAAGTCAGGTAATTGAATTAAGGACCTGTAGTGTACTGATTTGATTATTGTACCACCATCCAAGGGTACGAAGGTCTCGTGAGCCTTGAATTATGGATTTGTACACCAAATCCGACAGGAAGTCTTTAACATGAAACATGCTTCTCTTTCCACAAATGTTGCCTGACCTTTTGGAGTGTGGGAGGAAACCGGAGCACCCGGAGAAAACCCACGCAGGTCAGAGAACGTACACCTAGGGATAATCTACAATTTTACCAAGCCAATTAACCTACAAACTTTCTTTAATCAGAGGGTGGTGAATCTGTGGAATTCTTTGCCCGAGAAATGCTGTGGAGGCCAAGTCAGTGGACACTTCTAAGGCAGAGATAGATAAGATTCTTGATTAGTACAGGTGTTAGGGGTTATGGGGAAAAGGCAGGAGAATGGTGTCAGGAGGGAGAGATAGATCAGCCATGATTGAATGGCAGAATAGACTTGATGGGCCGAATGGCCTAAACCTGCTCCAAGAACTTATTGATTTATGAAAAATGGTTGCTATGGAAAGCTAACAATTTGATGTATGTTTTAAAATATATATATATATATATATATATACAATTTAGACTTAATTCACATAGTAACCTTAAACCTGCACGTCTTTGGAGTGTGGGAGGAAACTGGTGATCTTGGAGAAAACCCACACAGGTCACGGGGAGAACGTACAAACTCCGTACAGACAGCACCCGTAGTCGGGATCGAACCCGGGTCTCTGGTGCAGTAAGGCCTTTAACTTTACTAAAATAACAGGGAAGGACACGGCATGGACATTTTCATTGCGGATGTCACGAAAATATGATGATGGCCCACAAGCATCAATTTTGGTTTTGTAGACGAGGTTTAATATTTATAAATTAGATGGATAAGCAGACACAAACATTGTGGTGGGCAGATCAGCTCATTCAGACACAATCATCCTTGGCATTTAGATATTATCCGTAATGAATTCAGTTGCCTTTCAATGGAGTGACCTTCCTTTATCATTGAAGCCACTTAATTCCCATTTAAACAATTTTGTATTCCAGTGTACAACATGACATAGCATGGTAAATCGTCAATGGAACCTCTCCTCAGTTCATTCCTCTCTTTGCCAAACCATTCTGAATTCCAATTTTGCTGGCAATGTATACGTTGTGATATCTCTGTTGTTGCCTGCCCTGGTCTGAATGGAATTCTGATCCTATCGCAAATCGCAGTGAATTCATATTTTAATTGTTCTATTCCGAGCGATCCCAGATTACATAGAATGTGGCACGGTGGCGCAGCGGTAGAACTGCTGCCTTGCAGCGCCAGAGGCCCCCGGTTCGATCTTGACTACGGGTGCTGTCTGCACAGAGTTTGCACACGTTCTCCCTGTGACCGCGTGGGTTTTCTCCGGGTGCTCCAGTTTCCTCCCACACTCCAAAGACGTGCAGTTTTGTAGGTTAATCGGTTTCAGTAATATTGTAAGTTGTCCCGAGAGTGTGTAGGATAGTGCTGGTGTATGGGGTGATCGATGGTAGGCATTGTAGCTCTAAAGTCTAAAGCCTACAAAACAGTACAGCACAGGAACAGGCCCTTCGGCCCACAATGTCTGTGCCGAACATGATGTCACGACCAACTCTTATCTGTCTACACATAAAACATATCCCTCTATTCCCTGAGTATCCTTGTTCATCTCTTAATTGTTGCGACCCAAAAATGTCACCCATCCTTGTTCTCCAGAGATGCTGTCCGACCCGTTGAGACACTCCAGCATTTTGTGTCTACCTATGGGACTGACCCAGTTGTGAGTCTAGTGGTGGTGAAGGTTGGAAGGTGAAGGACAGGCATCTGACCCCCAACGCTATTCTGACCACTACATCGGATGTAGGAGCTGAATCCAGATTCAGGGACAGTTTCTTCCCAGCTGTTATCAGGCAACAGAACCATCCTACCACAACCCCCAGAGAGCAGTCCTGAACTACCATCTACCTCATTGGTGACCCTCAGACTATCCTTGATCAGACTTGCTGGCTTTACCTTGCACTAAACGTTATTCCCTTATCATATATCTATACACTGTAAATGAGTCGATTGTGATCACGTATTGTCTTTCCGCTGACTGGATAGCCCGCAACAAAAGCTTTTCACTGTACCTCGGTACACGTGACGGTAAATTATACTGAAATTGACTGAAATTGAAATTGGGCTATAAAAATGGTGGGACGTTTAGGTTAAAGATAAACACAAAATGCTGGAGTAACTCAGCGAGACAGGCAGCATCTCTGGAGAGAAGGAATGGGTGACGTTTCGGGTCGAGATGCTTCTTCACTAAACATACAGAACAAAGAAATGAAAGATATGCAAAAAAGTAATGGCGATCAAGCAAATAATCCATTGTTAGTTGTGGGCTGGGTAAAAATGAGTTAGACAATAGACAATAGACAATAGGTGCAGTAGTAGGGGGATTGTGATATATAAACGCTGCCAACATTGAAGTAAGTTTATGAGTCACAGGAACAGAATTATGACCATTCAGCCCATCGAGTCTACTCTGCCATTCTATCGTGGCTAATCTATCAACCCCATTCTCCTGCCTTCTCCTCATAACCTTTGACACCCTTACTAATCAAGAATCTGTCAATCTCCACTTTAAAAATACCCATTATAGACAATAGACAATAGGTGCAGGAGGAGGCCATTCGGCCCTTCGAGCCAGCACCGCCATTCAATGTGATCATGGCTGATCATTCTCAACCAGTACCCCGTTCCTGCCTTCTCCCCATACCCCCTGACTCTGCTATCCTTAAGAGCTCTATCTAGCTCTCTCTTGAATGCATTCAGAGATTTGGCCTCCACTGCCTTCTGAGTTATAGTCAATGAAACCCCCTGAGGGCTTGCGCTAAACATTATTCCCTTATCATGTAATTGTACAGTGCAAACGGCTCGATTGTAATCGTGTATTGTCTTTCCGCTGACTGGTTAGCACGCAACAAAAAGCTTTTCACCATACCTCGGTACACGTGACAACAGGGGAAAGGAAGGTGGATCAAATCTAACATTAGCTAAGATCAATAATGCACATCAAAGAAATCGCGGAATCAATGGCGTTTTTTCTGGCTGGACTTGCCTTCAGGTTTTGCTTTGACCTGATATTGATTTGCTTGCACAGTAATATAAAATAAAGGCATTCACGTGAAACTAATACGCCTCCACTCTCCAGCTATGATGCCACAGGACGCGAGACACCTACATCACCAGCCCACCGCCCTCATGCAATTCCCCGAGGTTGCCTCGATGCATTCTGTTGACAACTCCATTTATCTCAAACTTTACTTCTCCCGCCCAGCGGTTGCACTGCGATGTATCTTTCACTTTTCTCCTTCAGAAATCAAGGGCAGCAAAGTAATTTAGAGCATGCCCATCAGAGTGAGGCCCAACGCAAATTGGAGGAACAGCACCTCGTATTTCCCTGGGGCAGCTTACAGCCCAGCGGTATGAATATTGATTTCTCTAACTTCAAGTAACCCTTGCATCCCCTCTCTCCGTCCCTCCCCAACACTGATCGTTGTAGTACTTTCACTGGAGTCCTCAGTTGCAGTTTCAGTTTATTGTCATGTGTAACGAGGTACAGTGAAAAGCTTTAATTGCGTGCTAGCAGCAAAAAGACAATATCATATCATATCATATCATATATATACAGCCGGAAACAGGCCTTTACGGCCCTCCAAGTCCGCGCCGCCCAGCGATCCCCGCACATTAACACTATCCTACACCCACTAGGGACAATTTTTACATTTACCCAGCCAATTAACCTACATACCTGTACGTCTTTGGAGTGTGGGAGGAAACCGAAGATCTCGGAGAAAACCCACGCAGGTCACGGGGAGAACGTACAAACTCCTTACAGTGCAGCACCCGTAGTCAGGATCGAACCTGAGTCTCCGGCACTGCATTCGCTGTAAAGCAGCAACTCTACCGCTGCGCTACCGTGCCGCCAATATATATATATACGACAATATACGGAAGAGAAATTACATTCTGGCCTTGCATCACAGTGAGGAGGGGACTGGAGGAGACTCACTGTGATGGATGTTTCTTTTTGTTTTGTGTTTTGTGTTGGTTGGGGTTGTGTGATTTGCTTATTTTATTGCTCTATTGTTGGACTGTGGGTGACGAAATCTCGTCCAAAAGACATGTTTTTTGGATGACAAATAAAGATATCCTGAATTCTGAATTACAATTTACAGTCATTTACTGTGTATAGATACACGATAAGGGAATAACGTTGAGTGCAAGTCCTGGTGAGTTTCATTGTCTATGACTCATTTTCACCTAGCCCACAGCTCACAATGGACTGCTTCCTTGATCATTATTACTATTTTGTATATCTTTCATTTCTTTGTTCTATATCTCTCTATCGAGCGTCGATATCCCTCGTTTCCCTCTCCCCTGACTCTCAGCCTGAGGAAGGGTCTCGAGCCGAAACGTCACCCATTCCTTCTCTCCAGAGATGCTGCCAGTCCCGCTGAGTTACCCCAGCATTTTGTGTCTACTGTTTAAACCAGCATCTGCAGTTCCTTCCTACACATACTGGGAACGGGTGATCGTTGGTCAGCATGGACCAGACGGGTCGAAGGGCCTGTTTCCATGCTGTACAGCTCTATGACTCAAGTACTCAGCAGGGTATCGAAGACCTGAAAATTGAGAACACAATCATTTTTCCTTCAGGAGATAACGAGAGGAGTGCCATACAGCTCACACTGATTTTATGTTTGGTTAATATGTAGATTAGAATATAAACATTTTAATGCAAAAACGCCACAAAGATCTGTGCAAAAGAAAAAGTCAACCCGTCCCTCCACCCCTGTCATTCACACTGAAGTCCAGTTTTATGAGAATGATCCCAGGAATGAGTGGGTTAACATATGATGAGCGTTTGTCGGCACTGGGCCTGTACTCGCTGGAGTTTAGAAGAACGAGGAGGGACCTCATCCAAACTTACCGAAGAGTGAAAGGCCTGGACAGAGTGGATGTGGAGAGGATGTTTCCACTAGTGGCTGAGTCTAGGACAAGGTTAGGTGGTGAATCTGTGAAATTATTTGCCACAGAAGGCTGTGGAGGCCAAGTCAATGGATATTTTTAAGGCAGAGATAGATAGATTCTTTTTTTTTTTTTTTTTTTTTTTTTTTTTTAAATATTTTTATTAAAAGTACGGTAAATTACAATAATACAACAGATATATCTTAATACATTTTTTATACCGCTTCATTTTTTTGAGCTTTAAGAAAAAGATAGAAGTAAAGAAGTAAAGAAAGAAAGTGCGCAAGAGTCGTGAAGTGCAAGAGAGTGTTGGGAAAAGAAAGCCCCTTGGAAAAGAAGTTAGAGAAGGAAGTAAAGTAAGAAAGTAGACCCTAGAAAAGAAAGAAAAAAAAAAAAAAAAAAAAAAGGGGTAGAAACAATCGCTCTATTATAACATTAAACTCCGCAGGAAGGGGACTACCAACCAAGTCTGTTTTGTTGTTTTACCTCCCGTTACCAGGTCCTGATACCATTTATTTATTTATTTCTTTGTAAAATTACTATTGCACCTCATGCTTGTAATAGGTCCAAAAACGTAGACCACGTCTTTTGGAATTGGTCTGCTTTACCTGCTAAGAGGAATCTCATCTCTTCCAAATGTAGTGTTTCAAACATATTTGATATCCACATTTTTATTGTTGGTGTGGGCGCATTTTTCCAGAATTTCAGTATGAGCTTTTTTCCCATTATTAGCCCGTAATTAAATAAATTCTTCTGAAACACGTTTAATTCAGGGTTACCTTCCGATATTCCAAAAATGATCCATTCTGGTTTTGGTACCAGTTTTATTTTGATTAATTTTGAAAAAATATCAAATATTTCATACCAGAATTTTTGGATTTTTGTACAAAAAACAAAAGAATGCGCTATAGTAGCTTCTTGACACAGACATTTATCACAAATTGGTGAAACATTCGGGAAGATTTTATTTAATTTAGTTTTTGAATAATATAATCTATGTAATGTTTTGAATTGGATGAGCGTATGTCGTACGTTGATCGAACATTTATGCACCTGTAGTGAATGATTATCCCAACTCTCTTTTGAAATTTTTATAGCTAAATCTTGTTCCCAGTCTCTTCTAATTCCATCTGTTGTGGGTATTGCTATGTTTAAAATGATATTATATAAATACGATATTAGATTAGCTGATTCCGCCTTTGTCTTCATTGCTTCATCCAGTAAGTCGGAAGGCATATTATAATAATCTTTTGTATATTTTTTCAGATAATCACGAATTTGAAGATATTTAAAATATTGGTTATTTTTCAAATTATATTTCAGTTGTATTTGTTGAAATGATAGTAATTTTCCCAATTCATACAAATCTTCGAGCGATTTGATTCCCATTCTTTCCCATTGTATAAATGATTTGTCTATAATTGATGGTTTAAACGATGGATTATTGACTATTGGTATTAAAAGAGATAAGTTTCTTAATTTTAGATTCTGTTTTATTTGTTTCCATGTTCTAATTGTGCTATGTATAATTGGATTTTTATTATAATTTTTATTATTCAGATTTATTGGTGAGAGGATAGTCGCTCCTATATTACTCGGGGAGCAGTCCCCTTTTTCCATTAAGATCCAAGCCGCCTGATGGGCAGAATTGTCCAGCAGGTGAATCATATTTTTAATATTTACTGCCCAGATAGATAGATTCTTGATTAGTACAGGTGTTGGGAGTTATGGGGATGAGAATGGGGTTGGGAGGGAGAGATAAGATCTGCCATGATTCAATGGCGGAGAAGACTCGATGGGCCGAATGGCCTAATTCTGCTCCTGTCACTTATGAAGAAGGGTTCCGATCCAAAACGTCACCTATTCCTTTTTCACCAGAGATGTGGCTGAGTTACCTGCTGAGTTACTCCAGCACTTTGTGTCTCTCTTCGGTATAAACCAGCACCTGCAGTTCGTACCTGCACAATAGGAAGCCGTGACAGGAGTCTACGACTTCGGGCTGCTGTATTTTTATTCCCCCATCAAAAGGCTGTCAAGATTCTCATTAACAGCAATCGCCCTCATGCTTTTGCCCCTGTCTGTCACTGGATAACAGGCAGGGCCAATTCCTTCCACACTCTGGTTAACACTGGGGAGGAAGCCAAGAGGAAAACAGCATTTACTTCATCAGTTGTTCATTATTATCCGATGAGCACTCAACAGTTTCACCAATTAATTCC
The DNA here is from genome assembly GCF_053455715.1 of Rhinoraja longicauda. Taxonomy (NCBI): domain Eukaryota; kingdom Metazoa; phylum Chordata; class Chondrichthyes; order Rajiformes; family Arhynchobatidae; genus Rhinoraja; species Rhinoraja longicauda. Next base: position 34,352,740 of record NC_135970.1, read on the forward strand.
CCTCAGATCTCTGTTGTGAAGTTTTGTTTGTTCTAGATTCATTTTTTATTGGCTTTTGCTCTTCCATTCCTTTTCTCCGACTACCCAATTCCACCGCATTCACTCGGGGAGTTGAGTTTACATATATGCACACATATATGCCCACATGTGGACACACACACATACACACACACATATGGACACACACACATATGGACACACACACATACACACACACACATACACACACACACACACACACACATATGCACACACACATACACACACACAGAGCCTGACCTGCTCCAGCAGTTTGTGTCTATCTTCTGTATAAACCAGCATCTGCAGTTTCTTTCTACATCCTTCGGCCCACCAGGTGCATGTCGACCATCGATCACACATATACTGAACTTTTTTCTCTCTCGTTTATTATCTTGTTTACAGTGTACTATGTTTACATGTTGTGTTGTGCTGTTACAAGTAAGAATGTCATTGTTCTGTCTGGGACACTCGACAATAAAACACTCTTGACCCTTGACAGTATTTATCCCTCAACTATCATCCTTAAAGGTGGCCTGGGATGAGACTTAGGTTCAGGTTTATTATTGTCACATGTACCGAGGTACAGTGAAAAACATTTTTTTCCATGCCATCTAATCAGATCAGGTAATACCACACATAAATATAATCAAGCCAAACTCAAGTACAATCGGTAGAACCAAAGGGGAAGATACAGAGTGCAGGATGTAGTTCTCAGCATTGTAGCGCACCAGTTCCAGAGACAAAGTCCAATGTCCGCAATGGGGTGGATGTGAATTGTTTAGTTTAGTTTAGAGATACAGGGCGGAAAGCGGCATTTCGGCCCACCGAGCCCGCGCCGACCAGCGATCCCCGCACACTATCAGTACCCTGCACACACTAGGGACAATTTACAATTATACCAGCCCAATTAGCCTACAAACCTGTACGTCGTTGGTGTACGCAAGGAAACCGGAGAACCCAGAGAAAACCCACGCGGTCACAGGGAGAACGTACAAATTCCGTACAGACAATTGGACAGTATAGCTTTTGGAAGGACCATTCAGAAGCCTGATACCAGCACTTTGTGTCCTTTTAAAGATAAAGTCTATGGGCTTGTCCTCGTCAACCTCCGTGCTTACTTCTTTTATCTCGGAGAACTTTTATTTTTATTTTATTTTTGAGAACTAGCTGCCCAGATTACAGCTATGGGGCCAAATGCTGGCAGCTTCAAGAAGGGGCAGTTTGTTCCCAGCTGGTATCAGGCAAGTGGACCATGCTACCACAACCAGCGAGCAGTCCTGAACTACTATCCACCTCTTTGGTGACCCTCGGACTCTCCTTGATCGGACTTTGCTGGCTTTACCTTGCACTAAACGTTATTCCCTGATCATGCATCTGTACATTGTGAACGGCTCGATTGTAATCACGTATTGTCTTTCTGCTGACTGGTTAGCACGTAACAAAAGCTTTTCACTGTACCTCGGTACACGTGACAATAAACTAAACTGTAAACTGAAGATGCAACGGAGGGTTTGGTATAGACTCAGAGTAGCGGAGCATGGGGTTGATCGAGGGGGGGGGAAATGTTGTCCCGTGAACCTTCAAAATTGAGGATGATAAGGTCATAGGTGATTGGGGTAGAAATAGGCCATTCGGCCCATCGAGTCTACTCCGCCATTCAATCATGGCTGATCTGTCTCTCCCTCCTAACCCCATTCTCCTGCCTTTTCCCCGTAACCCCTGACACCCGTACTAATCAAGAATCCGTCCATCTCTGCCTTGACTTGGACTCGGTGGGCCGAAGGGTGTAGAAGGGACCTGCCAGATGCCGGTTTACACCAAAGATAGACACAAAATGCTGGAGTAACTCAGCGTTACTCCAGCATCTCTGGAGAACATGGATGGGTGACTTTTCGTGTCGGGACCCTTCTTCAGACCCTGAGACCTGAAGAAGGGTTCTGACTCGAAACATCACCTATTCCTATTTTCCAGAGATGCTGCCGGACCCGTTGAGTTACTCCAGCACTTTGTATCTATCTTCAGTGGGATGAAGGGCCTGTTTCCTTGCTGTATCTCTAAAGTCTAAACAAAACTAAATTTTACATTCCCAATAATAACATGTTTGTAGATCTTTTAAAATTTCCAGTAATGATAAATTAAGAAGAAAACAGCCAGCACGCTTGTAAAGGTTTGGTGCAGGGTGGCTATTTCCCAGTATTTAAACCTTATCTTACCATTCAAAGGGTACTTACACTGGAGCTGACAGACTTATCTTTCTCAGTCAAGTTTAATCTATACCTGTCAGGTGAATGCAAGATCTTCAAGATGTTCAAAGCCTGCGTGTGGTAATGCTGGCACTAAAACACCATTATCTTGCATATTCTGGAAGCAACAGCAAATCTTTTTCAGCCTAACATTTCATCCGCGAGATAATAGCCTTGAGATTGCTTTATTTCCTTTTCATGGTGTTGGGATGGAATTCTAGGTCGCGCTAACACACACAGTTTGTGAATGGTCCATGAAGCTCAAGATGGTGGTGAATCTGTGGAATTCTTTGCCACAGAAGGCTGTGGAGGCCAATTCAGTGGATATATTTAAGGCAGAGATAGATCGTTTCTTGATTAGTACAGGTGTCAGGGGTTCTGGGGAGAAGGCAGGAGTGGGGTTAGGAGGGAGAGATAGATCAGCCATGATTAAATGGCGGAGTAGAATTGATGGGCTGAACGGCCTAATTCTTCTCCTATCACTTATGATCTTATGAACTTATGAGCTTGTCTGCCAAGTTATTGCTAGTAAAGAAGCTACAGTTTGATAGTTACTCACGTCTCGTGAAACTTATTCTGACAGTCCATTGCCCTGTGCTCTACTCATTAGCTCTACTTCTGTCTAATTGGTGGTGGGTGTATGGAACAAGCTGCCAGAGGAGGTAGTTGAGGCTGGGACTATCCCAACATTTAGGAAACAGTGAGACAGACATGGATAGGACAGGTTTGGAGGGAAATGGACCAAATGCGGGCAGGTGGGACTAGTGTAGCTGGGACATGTTGGCCAGCATGGGCAAGTTGGGTCGAAGGGCTTGTTCCCACGCTGTATCACTCTATGACTCTATCTAAAAGGTATCTCCTCGTTTACACAGGATCTCGGGTAAGTGTTAGTCAGTGTCTACAATGTGAAGGTCGTAGATTTGGTAAAACTGTTAACGAACCTCAAACCAATGAATACATTGTGATATCTTATAGATTTAAAGTGCAGAATTCACAAAAAAATCACTCAATTAATTGCTGTGTGAATATTTTATCTTGCATTCTTTAAAAATTAATTGTGCCTTTGAAGGAATCCAAACCTGCTTTTTTGTTAATATCTATATTTTTATACTCTATTCTATATTTTGCGCATGTGTTCCATTAACTGAGCACAGTGACGCAGCAGTAAAGTTCCTGCCTTACAGCGCCAGAGACCCGGGTTTAACCTGATCACGGGTGCTGTCTGTACGGAGTTTGTACGTTCTCCCCGTGACCTGCATGGGTTTTCTCTGAGATCTCCAGTTTCCTCCCACACTCCAAAGACGTGCAGGTTTGGTAGGTTAATTGGCTCGATGTAAATGTAAAAATTGTCCCGTGGATGTGTGTAAGGTAGTGTTAGTGTGCGGATCGGCACGGACTCGGTGGGCCGAAGGGCCTGTTTCCACGCTGTATCTCTAAACGAAACTAAACTAAACTCTCAGCATTGTTGAGGAAGCATTGTACTTCTTCTGCATTCTCTTAAAATGTCTCCATCTCTATTCCTCCCCAATGTTGTAATTACCTAAAGAATTGGCTGGTGGAAATCAGATTATACTTAAAGTCCAGCAAAGATCAATACTATCATTAAAGTGTTATCAGATAATTGGCATAATGATTGATGGTTATTTATTTCCAAGCTTTGGGTACAGAGTAGTGATTAAAGGAATGTGTGTTCGAGAGTCGTCTCATTACTTCGATGATGATATTGTCCTTCAGCTGAGAAACTTCAGCAAATGAAAATTTAATTCAATCTCTTCTGCTGCCAACGAAGGAACAATAAACAATTCCTCGGCAATGGTCTCCACAAGACCCTAATTATCATCCAACTGCTTGTTATTCATTCTGGAGGCTTTATAAAGATGACCTAAGGATATTTTTCTTGCCCATTTAAATTAATCATGAGTCTATACATGTCAAGCTGAGATGATTCAATCACTGTTTGCATCCCAAGTGAGATTATCATATTGTTTTCACTTGTTGGTAAAAATGCTTCTTCAGTTCAATGAAAATGTTAACAAAAAACCGGACTCGCATTTGTATAAGCATCTCCATGTCCCCATAACCAAGTGTTTACACACACAAAGCTCCTACAAACAGTGATGTTACAAAGATCATTCTCTCCTATTCTGTTGGGTGAAGGCTGATTAATAGTCAAAACATTGTGGGTACAATGTTTTAGACTTTCTTTAGACTTTAGACTTTAGAGATACAGTGTGGAAACAGGCCCTTCGGCCCACCGAGTCCATGCCGACCAGCGATCACCCCGTTCTATCCTACCCCATACACTAGGGACAATTTTACATCTTACCAACGCCAATTAACCAACAAACCTGTACGTCTTTGGAGTGTGGGAGGAAACCGGAGCATCCCGAGAAAAGCCACAGTGTCACGGAGAGAACGTACAAACTCCGTACAGACAGCACCCGTAGTCAGGATCGAACCCGGGTCTCTGGCGCTGTAAGCGCTGTGAGGCAGCGACTCTACATCTGCGCCACCGTGCCGTCCCGGTTCCTCCAGTTTGCGCGTTGCCTCACTTCGCCAATGGTGGAGGCTCAGGACAGGAAGGTCAGTGTGGGAATGGGAAGAGGGATTAACATGGTTCGCACCAGGGAGTTCCAGCAGGCCTTGCTGGGCCATTGGGCTTGTTTTAACATTTGATTTAAGAGACGGCACTTCCCAGGGCAAGGTCCCCCCGCACAATTCTGTAACGTCAGCTGAGACTTTCATGCTCGGGTCTCTGGAGTGCCCAGATAATTCTACAGCCAGCAGTATTTCTGTTCTTGAATGCATTCAAGAGGGAGCTAGATCGAGCTCTTAAGGAAAGCGGAGTCAGGGGGTATGGGGAGAAGGCAGGAACGGGGTACTGATTGAGAATGATCAGCCATGATCACATTGAATAGTGGTGCCGGCTCGAAAGGCCGAATGGCCTCCTCCTGCACCTGTTGTCTATTGTTGACTAACTCTGCTTATATTTTCCTGCTATCTCCCATGCACACCCAGCACCATAAAACTCTAAAACACTGTTCCAAAACATTGTCACACATGGCTGACTTTAATTCGTAGCAAGGTAAGTGGATAGGCTGACACACTATATTTTCTTCTGTGAAATAAATATATTGGACTTTTACCTTCACTTAGTCATAGAGTGATGCAGCAGGCCCTTTGGCCCAACTTGCCTATGCCAACCAACATGTCCCTTCTACACTCGTCCCACCTGCCTGCGTTTGGCCCATTTCGCTCCAAACCCATCCTATCCATGTACCTGTCTAAATATTTCTTACACATTGCGATAGTCCCTGCCTCAACTACCTCCTCCGGCAGCTCGTTCCACACACCCACCATCCTGTGGGTAAAAAAAGTTTATTTTAGAAGTAATTGAAACTTACAGAATAATGAAAGGCATAGATAAGAGTGGATGTGGAAAGGATGTTTCCACTGGTGGGAGAGTCTAGGACCAGAGGTCACAGCCTCAGAATTAAAGGGCGCTCTTTTAGGAAGGAGTTGAGGAGCAAATTTCCTTAGTCAGAGTGTAGTTAATCTGTGGAACTCATTGCCACAGTGTGCTGTTAAGGCAGAGATAGACAAACTCTTGATTAGAACGGGTGTCAAGGATTATGGGGAGAAGGCAGGAAAATGGGGTTAGGAGGCAGAGATCAGCCATGATTGAATGGCGGAGTGGACTCGATGGGCCGAATGGCCTAATTCTACTCCTATAACTTGTCCCACCTACCCCATAGTCTGAGATCGACAAAAATATTCCTCGCAAAGGGCAGATGGATATTTGTTAAAGTCAGGCTGCATGTGGATATCTCATTAAAGTTATCCATGTACCTGTGTAAATGTTGCTTGCTGAGCTGGAGTCTTGTTGGTAATCAATCACTAGGCTCCTTAAACTCCAGACACAATGAGGAAAACAAACTCTCATTCCAAAATACGTTTTTATAGTGCATCATTTGTCACAGGTTTCAGCTTTGCAAAGTTAATAAACTTTTATGAATTAGTGATGCTGGTAAGCACGTGTGCAAAGCCCAAGAAACCTGAATTTTGAGGCAGAATTTCAACCAAATGTTTGTCAAGCCTTTGACTGAAATGTCATCAAGTTCCAAGTTTGATCTTGTTACTCCCTGCACACGTGTTGTCTGACCTGTTAGTTGCTTCCAGCATTTTATTTTCTTCCCACTTTTACGGCGGCACGGTGGCGCAGCGGTAGAGTTGCTGCCTTACAGCGAAGGCAGCGCTGTCAGAGACTCAGGTTCGATCCTGACTACGGGCGCCGTCTGTACGGAGTTTGTACGTTCTCCCCGTGACCAGCGTGGGTTTTCTCCGAGATCTTCGGTTTCCTCCCACACTCCAAAGACGTGCAGGTATGTAGGTTAATTGACTGGGTAAATATAAAAATTGTCCCTAGTGTGTGTAGGATAGTGTTAATGTGCGGGGATCGCTGGGCAGCGCGGACTCAGTGGGCCGAAGGGCCTGTTTCCGCGCTGTATCTCTAAATCTAAAAAAAAAATCTAAATAAGGCATATTGTTGCATCTGCAGGAAGATACTGCACATGTTGGTTTAAACCGAAGATGGACACTAAATACTGGACTCACTCGAGACCGAGGTGACCTTGTATATCAGTCACTGAAAGTAAGCATGCAGGTACAGCAGGCAGGGAAGAAAGCTAATGGCATGTTGGCCTTCTTAGCGAGAGGATTTGTGTATAGGAACAAGGAAGTCCTACTGCAGCTGTACAGGGCCCTGGTGAGACCACACCTGGAGTATTGGGTGCAGTTTTGGTCTCCTAATTTGAGGAAGGACATTCTTGCTATTGAGGGAGTGCAGCGTAGGTTCACCAGGTTAATTCCTGGAATGGCGAGACTGATATCTGATGAAAGAGTGGATCAACTGGGCTTATATTCACTGGAATTTAGAAGAATGAGAGGGGATCTTATAAAAACATATAAAATTCTTATGGGATTGGACAGGCGAGATGCAGGAAAAATGTTCCCCACGTTGGGGGAGTCCAGAACCAGGGTCACAGTTTAAGAATAAGGGGTAGGCCATTTAGGATTGAGATGAGGAAAAACCTTTTTCACCCAGAGAGTTGTGAATCTGTGGAATTCTCTGCCACAGAAGGCAATGGAGGCCGATTCACTGGATGTTTTCAAGGGAGAGTTAGATTTAGCTCTTCTGGCTAAAGGAATCATGGGGAAAAAACAGGAATGGGATACTGATTCTGGATGATCAGCCATGATCATATTGAATGGGGGTGCTGGATCGAATGGCCTACTCCTGCACCTATTTTCTATGTTTCTATGTTTCTAACTCAGCGGGACAGGCAGCATCTCTGGAGAGAATGAATGGATGACGTTTCGGGACGAGACTCTTAATGCAGATGCATTTGGGAGATAATAAAACTATTGCCCCTTTTAGATAGGACTGCTTTTTGTACAGAACAGGCATGGTTTAATTTTGAAACCACAACCTCAAGTTTTACAAAACGAGGAAAAGAAAATCATGTATCTGGGACTGGGATTTTTTTTTAGCTGAAGTATTGACTTGAAGCTCAATTTCTCTCACCTTGTCAAGACCTGGGCAGGTCAGCTACAAGTGCCGACATTAGGGACTAAGTTGCCATAAAATGCATCGCTGCCTCAGGGGAAAAGACAAGGAGATGAGTATTGCTGTTTGCTGAGCTGATTAAAATCCAAGCATTTCAGCTTGGCATTCAACTCAGATAGATCCAAGTGTAGCTCATTTGGATCAGTGTCAATTTCCTTTACAATTTGTCCTATTCATTCGGATATGTGATGACAAAATGAGTCAGATTAGTTCCTTCTCATCTCCGGAACACAAGTATGAATATAATCTTGTCTGATGAAATGAAAGGGCCCTTGTCTCCAACAGATGCATGTGTCTCTGGCCCAATGAATGTACACAGGATCAGTCGTGTTTAACTGAGTGTAAGTCCTTAAAACAAGTCAGTCTTGTCCAGGGAGAGTAAGAAGGATGGCTGCTGAGACAAATTGAAATGCCAATCTTGTACAGTACAAAGTGTTGCTTTCTAAGGTTCATTGTTGGATCTTGTAACTCTTTCGCACAAAGGTTACTTCCAAATTTACAGATTTCTGAGGTTTCTTTTTTTATTGATTAGAAACATAGAAACATAGAAAATGGGTGCAGGAGGAGGCCATTCGGCCCTTCGAGCCAGCACCGCCATTCATTGTGATCATGGCTGATCATCCACAATCAGTAACCTGTGCCTGCCTTCTCCCCATATCCCTTGATTCCACTAGCCCCTAGAGCTCCATCTAACTCTCTTTTAAACTCATCCAGTGAATTGGCCTCCACTGCCTTCTGTGGCATAGAATTCTACAAATTCACAACTCCCAGGGTGAAAAAGTTTTTTTTCTCAGGCCATCTCAGTTTTAAATGGCCTCCCCTTTATTCTAAGACTGTGGCCCCTGGTTCTGGACTTCCCCAAGATTGGGAAAAAATTTCCTGCATCTAGCTTGCCCAGTCCTTTTATAATTTTATACATTAATATAAGATCCCCTCTCATCCTTCTAAACTCCAGTGAATACAAGCCCAGTCTTTCCATTCTTTCCTCATATGACAGTTCCGCCATCTCGGGGATTAACCTGGTGAACCTATGCTGTACTGCCTCAATAGCAAGGATAACGGATGAATGAATGAATGAATGAATGAATGAACGATACTTTATTGTCACATGTGACAAGTTACAGTGATATTCTTTGTTTTGCATGCCCAAGGTATGCAAAGAGTCGCCATGTAAAGGACACTGATAAAGTTACAAAGTACCCCACACCGGGTCCTCCTTTATTCTCCCACCCCTCCCTCAATCCTTGTCCTAATCGTATTAATTTCTGCTAGGGTCCACATCCTTGTGCAGTGTTTATACAGTGTTTACAGTGAGATAACGCACATCTCCAGATTCAGGCGAGACTAAGCGCAGGTTCGGCGATTGTTTCGCTGAACACCTCTGCTCAGTCCACCTTAAACTACCTGATCTCCCGGTGGCTCAGCATTTTAACACCTCCCATTCCCAAACTGACCTTTCTGTACTGGGCCTCCTCCATTGTCAGAGTGAGGCCCAGCGCAAATTGGAGGAACAGCACCTCAGATTTCGCTTGGTAACTTACACTCCAGCGGTATGAACATTGACTTCTCTAACTTCAAATAGCTTTCCCTCTCTCTCTCCACCACCCCCCTTCCCAGTTCTCTGACCAGTCTTACTGTCTCCAACTACATTCTATCTCTGTCCCACCCACTCCCCTGACATCAGTCTGAGGAAGGGTCTCGACCCAAAACATCACTCATTCCTTCTCTCCAGAGAAGCAGCCTATCCTGCTGAGTTACTCCAGTATTTTGTGTCTACCTTCGATTCAAACCAGCTTCTGCAGTTCTTTCCTACTCCTGCAGATTCAGGGGCAGTTTCTTCCAGCTGTTATCAGGCAACTGAGCCCATCCTACCAACGAAAGAGCTGTCCACAGCTACTATCTACCTCATCGGTGACCCTCGGACTACCTTTGATCTGACTTTGCTGGAATTTAACTTGCACTAAACGTTATTCACGTTATCCCCTTTCCCATGTATCTGTACACTGTGGGCGGATTGATTGTAATCTTGTATTGTCTTTCCGCTGACTGGTTAGTGCGCAACAAAAGCTTTTCACTGTACCTCGGTACACATGACAACAACTACTCCCACCCCATGCAGGACACTGTCACTGCACTGAGAAGCTCCTTCAGTGACAGACTCCTTCACCCCAAGTGCGTGAAGGAGAGATATAGGAGGTCCTTCCTTCCCGCCGCTGTGAGACTGCACAACCAGCACTGCTCCCAGCAGACGAGTCAACAATAACAGCTAAAAACACACAGAAAACTGATGACAATTTATGTATCTTTCATTTAGAATGAATGATCTCTTGCACTCTTGCTATCCACTTTGCTGCTGTAACACTGTAAATGTCCCCGGTGTGGGATGAATAAAGGAATATATTATTATTATTATTATTATTAAACTAAACTGAACAAAAGAGGCCCCTCCGTTGGGCCAAACGCAGGCAGGTGGGACTAGTGTAGATGGGACGTGTTGGTCGATGCGGGCATGTTTGGCCAAAGGGCCTGTTTCTATGCTGTATGAATCTACGACTGCAAGTTCACCATCAGAGAAGACTACGAAGAATTATCATCAGTAGCTTTCATGCAGAACAAAATGTCCTTTTCCCAATTCTTTTGACTTCATCTCAAGTCCTTCAGTTTTCCACATTCGGCTCACACCTTTAGTCTTGCGTTAATATACATTAGAGAAATTAGATGCACATGCTGTCTCCGTAGTCTGCCTCGTCTCTCTATTCATTTATGCGTGGAGAATGAACGTTCTCACATCACCTCAGAGGCAAATCTAAAATAGGATCACAGGAAAGCGGAAATTGGTTGAGAAGCAAAATATGTTGCTGTTGAGAATCTGAACACAGAAAGAAACAGAGAAAATGGGTGCAGGGTTAGACCACTCGGCCCTTCGAGCCAGTTCCCTGTTCCTGCTATCCCCCCATTCCCCTTGATTCCGTTAACCCTAAGAGCTAAATCTATATCTCTCTTGATCCAGTGAATTGGCCCCCACTGCCTCCTGTGGCAGAGAATTCCACAGAATCACAACTCTCTGGGTGAAAACGATTTTCCTCATCTCAGTCCTAAATGGACAACCCCTTATTCTTCAACTGTGACCCCTGGTTCTGGACTCCCCCAACATGGGGAACATTTTTCCTGCATCTAGCCTGTCCAATCCCTTAAGGATTTTATATGTTTCTATAAGATCTATAAGATTCTATAAGATATTAAGAATAAGGGGTAGGCCATTTAGAACTGAGATGAGGAAAAACTTTTTCAGTCAGAGAGTTGTGAATCTGTAGAATTCTCTGCCTCAGAAGGCAGTGGAGGCCAATTCTCTGAATGCATTCAAGAGAGAGCTAGATAGAGCTCTTAAGGATAGCGGAGTCAGGGGGTATGGGGAGAAGGCAGGAACGGGGTACTGATTGAGAATGATCAGCCATGATCATATTGAATGGCGGTGCTGGCTCGAAAGGCCGAATGGCCTCCTCCTGCATCTATTGTCTATTGTCTATTGTCTATCCCCTCTCATCCTTCTAAATTCCAGCGAATACAAGCCCAGACGACCCATTCTTTCATCATGTGCCAGTCCGTCATCCCGGGAATTAAACTGGTGAACCCACGCTGCACTCCCTCAAGAGCAAGAAAGTAGACACAAGGAACTGCAGATGCAGGGCAACCAACACAAAATGCTGGAGGAGCTCAGGCAGCATCTCTGGAGAACATGAAGTCCAGTCTGAAGAAGGGTCCCAACCCAAATCATTACCTATCCGTGTTCTTCAGCTGCCTGGCCCGCTGAGTTACTCAAGCAATTTGTGTTTTATTAACACAGCAAGTGTTGCAAATTCTCAGCAAGTGATGCAGCATCTTTGGAGAGAGAAAAATAATTAATGTCTCAGGTTTTATTTTAGAGAGACAGCATGGAAATAGCCCCACGAAACCACGCCAACCATCGATCGCCCGCTCACACGTGTTCTATGTTATCCCACTGTCTCAACCATTCCCGACACACTCGGGGCAATTTACACAGGCCGATCGATCTACAAACCCACACGTCTTACGGACGTGGGAGGAAACCCAGGGAAAACGCCCAAACTCCGTACAGACAGCACCCAAGGTCAGGATTGAACCCGGGACTCTGGCGCTGTGAGGCTGTGGCTATCCCGCTGCGCCACCCTGCCACTCAAAAGGTCATTGACTTTACCCTAATGGCAATAACCATCTATCGGAATTCAAGGGGTTAATATTGGGTAAACATCTGGAGGTGGCAGGGTGGCGCAGCGGTTGAGTTGCTGCCTCACAGCGCCAGAGACCTGGGTTCGATCCTGACTACGGGCGCTGTCTGTACGGAGTTTGTACGTTCTCCCCGTGACCTGCGTGGGGTTTCTCCAGGATCTCCGGTTTCCTCCCAAACTCCAAAGACGTACAGGTTTGTAGGTTAATTGGCTTCAGTAAAGTTGTAAATTGTCCCTCGTGTGTGTGTAGGATAGTGTCAGTGTGCGGGGATCGCTGGTCGGTGCGGACTCGGTGGGCCGAAGGTCGGTGGTTCCTGCACTGTATCTCTATACTAAACTAAATAATATATAACAAATGAAATTCTGGCCAGACAGACAGACAAAAGAAAGGCTAAGAAAATGCAAAGAAGGAGGTTTAAACATAACAGCAAATTATCCGAAGATAGACACAAAGAAGGAGGTTTAAACATAACAGCAAATTATCCGAAGATAAACACAAAGAAGGAGGTTTAAACATAACAGCAAATTATCCGAAGATAGACCCTTCTTCACATCTGAAGAAGGGTCTCAGCCCGAAACGTCACCCATTCCTTCTCTCCTGAGATGCTGCCTGACCAGCTGAGTTACCCCAGCATTTTGTGAAAAAAAACCTTTGATTTGTACCAGCATCTGCAGTTATTTTCTTACACAAAATGCTGGAGTAACTCAGCTGGACAGGCAGCATCTCTGGAGAAAAGGAACGGGTGACGTTTCGAGTCAAGACCCTTCTTCAGTCCTTCTTCTTCTGAATACTTCTTCTGAAGAAGGGTCTCGACCCGACACGTCACCTATTCCTTTTCTCCAGAGATGCTGCTGCCTGACCCACTGAGTTACTCCGGCATTTTGTGTCTATTCGGTTTAAACCAGCATCTGCAGTTCCTTCCGACACAGTAAATTTTCCATTTGATTTCAGGGTGAGGATCAGTCAGATAAAAGAGAATTATCAACAATATGCAGCAGAATGAAAGGGAGAAAAGAGCAAAGCCAGCTGCTCTACTGAATAGTTATTTTGTCTCTGCATTCTCCCGAAAAGTGAAGTGCAAAAATCAATGTCGATAATATAAATGAAATGCAATGATAAAATATCATCAAAACAAGTAGATCGCCAGGGAGTGATAATATTTATTGTAGCGCGTTGAATGATCCCAGAGAGGATACGAGTGAGGCGTTGACAGTCACAGTACACAGGGGATGTCTCAGAGATTGGATACAGGCCATAAATTAGATACAGTCCGATGTTATGTTCAGGATGTGTAGGAAGAAACCGCAGGTGCTGGTTTAAACCGAAGATAGACACAAAAAGCTGGAATAACTCAGCGGGACAGGCAGCATCTCTGGAGAAAAGGAATTGGTGACGTTTCGGGTCGAGACCCTTCTTCAGACTGAGGGTCAGGGGAGAGAGAAACGATGAGAAAGGAAGCAGGCCATTGTTAGTTGTGGCCTAGGTGAAAATGAGCGTAGACAATGAGACTCAACAAGACGACTTTGAAGCTGGTATGACTTGGGTGGGTGAGGGATGGAGAGAGAGGGGATGATTTCTTTTATCATTGTTACCTATTTGCATATCTTTCAATCATTTGTTCTAAATCTCTCTATGTCACTGTCTGTATCTCGAGTTTCCCTTTCTCCTGACTCTCAGTCTGAAGAAGGGTCTCGACCCAGAACGTCAACTATTCCATTTCTCCAGAGGTGCTGCCTGACCCACCGAGTTACTCCTGCAATTTGTGTCTATCTTCGGTCCAATGTACCATATTGTTCCATATTCAAAACGGGGGGGGGGGGGGGGGGGGCAGAACACAAATAAGCAACTACTGACCCATTAGGTTCAGTTCCACTCCCTGTTCATTAAAATAATTGATTATTCGTAGTAAACTTGAAAAACACCAGTACAATAATAATCAGCTAAGCAGCAACCAACATGGATTTTGAAGTGGAGAATCATGCCTGACTAATCTCCTTGAATTGTTTGGAGAAAGTAACAGCGTAAGTGGACTGTGAAATATTCCGTGACATTTTGTCCCTTCAATTCAAATCGGATGAAAGGGCATTAATCAAACACAAAGACCGAGTAATTCAGGGTAAACCACAAGACTGCAAAGACGTGCACGGCGGCGCAGCGGTAGAGTTCCTGCCTTACAGCGCTGAGCACCAGAGACCCGGGTCCGATCCCGACCACGGGAATTTTCTGAACGGAGTTTGTACGTTCTCCCCGTGACCCGCGTGGGTTTTCTCCGAGATCTTCGGTATCCTCTCTCACTCCAAAGACATACTTGGCTTGGTGGATGTGTAAATTGAAATTGAAATCTTGAACCTTTCTACAGGTGTACAGTAGAGAGCGTACTGACCGGTTGCATCACGGCCTGGTTCGGCAACTTGAACGCACAGGAGCGAAGAAGACTGCACAAAGTGGTGAACACTGCCCAGTCCATCACCGGCCCTAACCTCCCTCCCCACCATCGAATTGATTTACCAGAGTCGCTGCCTCAAAAAGGCAGCCAGCATCATCAGAGACCCACACCACCCTGGTCTCATCTCACCCCTGCCATCAGGAAGAAGGTACAGGAACCTGAAAACTGTAACGTCCAGGTTCAGGAACAGCTTCTTTCCCAACAGCCATTGGGCTATTAAACACCTCAACCTCCAAATAAGCTCTGAACTACATAGACTGCTATTGTTATTATAGCACTATTATTGTCTGGTTTTTATGTGTATGTAGGCGGGCGCATACACACGCTGAACTTGGTTTTCTCATTTATTATATTGTTTACAGAGTACTGTTTACATTGCGGGGGTGGGGGAGAATTTGTGACTTTGTAAGCGCCCTTTATGGGCAACTATTTGCATACCTTGGCAAAGTATGCAAGCGATGAATTTCACTGTGACTTGTCCACACGAGACAATAAAGTATTCTATCTATCTATATTGTATTGTGCTGCTGCAAGTAAGAATGTCGTTGATCTACCTGGGACACGCGACAATAGGACACTCTTGACTCATTGCGCTCCATACAAGACTGGAGCGACTAGGCTTGTATACACTGGAATTTAGAAGGATGAGAGGAGATCTTATCAAAAGATTATTAAGGGGTTGGACACGTTAGAGGCAGGAAACATGTTCCCAATGTTGGGGGAGTCCAGAACAAGGGGCCACAGTTTAAGAATAAGGGGTAGGCCATTTAGAACTGAGATGAGGAAAAACTTTTTCAGTCAGAGAGTTGTGAATCTGTGGAATTCTCTGCCTCAGAAGGCAGTGGAGGCCAGTTCTCTGAATGCATTCAAGAGAGAGCTGGATAGAGCACTTAAGCATAGCGGAGTCAGAGGGGTATGGGGAGAAGGCAGGAATGGGGTACTGATTGAGAATGATCAGCCATGATCACATTGAATGGCGGTGCTGGCTCGAAGGGCCGAATGTCCTCCTCCTGCACCTATTGTCTATTGTCTATTGTCTATCTGACCCAGAGTGGTTGGATGGGCGTGCTGCAGTGCAGTCGCGTGTTGCTGGAGCTTGTGTTAGTGTTTGTGCAAGGGATTGTGTTTCCGCATGTCAGTGCCATCACTTCTCGCTTTCAGCTCCACTGCTGGCTAGCAGCAACGTGAAAAGGAGAGCGTAAGTACCTACTGTATCCGTTGTTCAAGATGTGGACTCTTATACATCAGCGAGACCAAATGTAGACTGGGCGGTCGTTTCGCTGAACATCTTTGCTCAGAGCGCCTGAACCAACCTGATCTCCCGGTTGCTAAACACTTTAATTCCCCTTCCCATTCCCACACTGACCTTTCTGTCCTAGGTCTCCTCCATTGTCAGAGTGAGGCTCAACACAAATTGGAGGAACAGCATCTCATATTTCACTTGGCAGCTTACAGCCCAGTGGTGTGAATATTGATTTCTCTAACTTCAAGTAGCCCCGGCATTCCCTCTCTCTCCATCCCTCCCCCACCCAAGTCACACCAGGTTCTCGTTTTTACCCAACAAACAGCTAACAATGGCCTGTTTCCTTTATCATCGTTACTTTTTCGCATATTTTTCATTCATTGTTCTTTATCTCTCCACATCACCATCTAAATCTTTCGATCCCCTTTTTCCCCAACTCTCAGTCTGAAGAAGGTTATCGACCCAAAACGTCTCCCATTCCTTCTCTCCAGAGACGCTGCCTGTCCCGCTGAGTTACTCCAGCTTTTTGTGCCTATTTTTGGTTTAAACTAGCATCCGCAAATCCTTCCCACACAGTATAAGTCTCTCTCTGCCAGTACAAAGCCTCTCCAACAGCAACACACATACTGGGGTGTGTAGGGAGTGGATGAGAAAGTGGGATAACGTAGAACTAGTGTGAACGGGTGATCGATGGCCAGCATAGACCAGATGGGTCAAAGGGCCTGTTTCCATGCTGTACAGCTCTATGACTCAAGTAATCAGAGCTGAAAATTGAGAACACAATCGTTTTTTCTTCGGGATATTACAAGAGGAGCCCCATACAGCTCACACTAATTTTATGTTTGGGTAATATGTAGATTACAATATAAAAATACAGATTTTAACAGGAAAGCAGTTTGAAATCCTTCCAAAGCACATTAAATTCTCTGGGAAATTTTGAAGAGCACAAGAGAATATATTCACACTGCAGTAAATTAAATTATTTTTTGATGAGTACTGTAGTTTAAATCTAATAGCTATTCTGAATGTAAACTGCCTTTATGGCACAAAAATAGTTTTGCACAATAACAATTTAGAGTTTTTGGACAATAGGCAACACTTGGAAATAGATAGGATGAATTTAAGGGTCAATATTTTCACACAGAGGGTGGTGGGTGTATGAAACGAGCTGCCAGAGGAGGTAGTTGAGACAGGTACTATAACTGTAAACATATTTGGGCAGGTACAAGGATAGGAAAGATTTAGAATGCTGTGGGCCAAACTCAGGCAGGTGGGACTGGTGTAGAAGGGGCAAACTCAAAGAGGTTAACGAGACAGCTTTTACCTGCGGTACAGTGGCACAGCGGTAGAGTTGCTGCCTTACAGCACCAGGGACCCGGATTCGACCCTGACTACGTTGTGCAGTCTGTGTGGAGTTCGCACGTTCTCCCCGTGACCGCGTGGGTTTTCCCCGTTTCCTCCCACACTCCAAAGACGTACAGGTTTGTAGGTTAATTGGCTTCGGGAACGATTGTAAATTGTCCCCACTGTGTGCAGGATAGTGCTAGTGCACGGGGTGATCGCTGTTCGGCGCGGACTCGGTGGGCCGAAGGGCCTGTATCCATGTTCTATCCCTAAACCTTCACAACGACACGCTGACTCTCCCTAAATAGTCTTTAGTTTAGTTTAGTTTAGAGACGTACCGATTTGTAGGTTAATTGGCTTGGTGTATGTGTAAGTTGTCCCACGGGTGTGTAGCACAGTGTTAGTTTGCGTGGATCACTGGTTGGCGCGGACCCGGTGGGCCGAAGGGCCTATTTCCGCGCTGTATCTCTAAACTGAAGTAAACCAGCCTCGACATTATTTCATTATGTTTAGGTTTAGATTTAGATTTTTAGATTTTAGAGATACAGCGTGAACAGGCCCTTCGGCCCACCGAGTCGAGGCCGACCAGCGATCGCTCGTACACTAGCTCTATTCTACACACTGCGGACAATTTACAGAAGCCAATTAACCTGCAAGTCTTTGGAAACCAGACCACCCACATGGTCAGAGAGAGGACGTGCAAACTCCGTACAGACAGCACCCGTAGTCAGTATCGAACCCGGGTCTCTGGCTCTGGTAAGGCAGCAAATCTACCGCCGCACCACCATGCCGTCCTTTGCGTAGGGTTGTCAAGTGTACCGAGGTACAGTGAAAAGCTTTGTTTTGCATGCTATCCCATCAGCTCAGACAATACTACACATAAATACAATCAAGTCAAATGCAAGTACAATAGGTATATCATCACATCATATCATATATATACAGCCGGAAACAGGCCATTTCGGCCCTCCAAGTCCGTGCCGCCCAGCGATCCCCGTACATTAACACTATCCTACATCCACTAGGGACAATTTTTACATTTACCCAGCCAATTAACCTACATACCTGTACGTCTTTGGAGTGTGGGAGGAAACCGAAGATCTCGGAGAAAACCCACGCAGGTCACAGGGAGAACGTACAAACTCCTTACAGTGCAGCACCCGTAGTCAGGATCGAACCTGAGTCTCCGGCACTGCATTCGCTGTAAAGCAGCAACTCTACCGCTGCGCTACCGTGCCGCCCAGAGCACGAGGAAAGAGCAAAGAGGAAATACCGAGTGCAGAATATAGTTCTCAGCATTGTAGTGCATCAGTTCCAGAGACAAAGTCCAATGTCCGCAATGGGGTAGAGGTGAATCGGACAGTACCCTAGCTAATGGAAGGACCATTCAGAAGCCTGATAACAGAGGGGAAGAAGCTGTTCCCTAGATAAATAGTATCTCTAGTACATCACCAGTAACTCTAAAGTCTAAGGTAGACAGAAAAATGCTGGAGTAACTCAGCGGGACAGGCAGCATCTCTGGAGAGAAGGAATGGGTGACGTTTCGGGTTGAGACCCTTCTTCAGACTCTCTAGTCTAAACTCCAATTGTTGTGCTCTGAATGCGAGCCAAATATCTCAATGGAAATATTTCTATTGTAAACAAACACTGCTAATCGCATGCATGTTTGGTTTAGTTTAGTTTACAGTCACGTGCACTGAGGTACAGTGAAAAGCTTTAGTAGCTTGCTACCCAGTCAGCGGAAAGACTGATTACAATTGAGCCATTTACAATGGACAGATACATGATAAGGGAATTATTCACGAAATGCTGGAGTAACTCAGCAGGTCAGGCAGCATCTCGGGAGAGAAGGAATGGGTGATGTTTCGGGTCGAGACCCTTCTTCAGTCTCGACCCGAAACGTCACCCATTCCTTCTCTCCCGAGATGCTGCCTGACCTGCTGAGTTACTCCAGCATTTTGTGAATAAATCGATTTGTACCAGCATCTGCAGTTATTTTCTTATACTACATGATAAGGGAATAATGTTTAGTGCAAGGTAAAGCTAGTAGAGTCCGATTAAAGATAGTCCGAGGGTCACCAATGAGGTGGATAGTAGTTCAGGACTGCTCTCTGGTTGTGGTAGGATGGTTCAGTTGCCTGATAACAGCTGGGAAAAAACTGTCCCCGAATCTGGAGGTGTGCGTTTTTAACCCTTCGAAACGTTTTGCCCGATGGGAGAAGGGAGACGAGGGATTTAGCAAAAACAACCATCAAAAGAATAATGGAGAATGACAATGGGCTTTTGTTAAATTTTGTGTTCAAAATCAGCTTATCTCCAAATGATTTTTCACGTGCCTCAAATATCTGGCTGAAGGTTTGAAGATAGACACAAAAAGCTGGAGTAACTCAGCGGGACGGGCAGCATCTCTGGAGAGAAGGAATGGGTGACGTTTTGGGTCGAGACCCTCTTCAGACTGAAGTCAGGGGAGAGGGAGATATATAGATAAAGAAGTTTAAGATGTGAGAATGGGACAAAGGGGATGGAGTTCAAGGAAAATGTAGAATAGATCATTGTTAGCTGGGAGAAGGTAACCACAAAGCAAACAGGGTTAAAATATATAGGATGTGTAGGAAAGAACTGCAGATGGTCATTTAAATCAAAAATAGGCACAAAAAGCCGGAGTAACTCAGCGGGACAGGCAGCAACTCTGGAGAGAAAGAATGGGTGATGTTCGGGTCGAGACCCTTCATCAGACTGATGTCAGGATAGTGTGTGGTACATAGATAAAATGTAGTTGGGACAGTAAGACTGGTCGGAGAACTGGGAAGGGGAAGGGGATGGAGAGAGAGGGAAAGCAAGGGCTACTTGAAGTTAGAGAAGTCTCTAACTGTAAGGGTCGGCACGGTGGCGCAGCGGTAGAGTTGCTGCCTTACAGTGAATGCAGCGCCGGAGACTCGGGTTCGATCCTGACTACGGGCGCCGTCTGTACGGAGTTTGTACGTTCTCCCTGTGACCTGCGTGGGTTTTCTCCGAGATCTTCGGTTTCCTCCCACACTCCAAAGACGTACAGGTATGTAGGTTAATTGACTGGGTAAATGTAAAAAATAAATTAAAAAATTGTCCCTAGTGGGTGTAGGATAGTGTTAATGTGCGGGGATCGCTGGGCGGCGCGGACTCGGTGGGCCGAAGGGCCTGTTTCCGCGCTGTATCTCTAAATCTAAAAAAAAAGTCAATGTTCATACAAGGTTCAAGGTTGAAGGTTTTTGTTTTTTTTACACATTCTGGCAGAAAGGCAATAGGACGTGACTACATTTATAGGATATTTCTCTGAATACCATGGGGGCAGTGCTTTTAACAGCGTCCAGAAGTTGGAGTGTTTCTTGACAGTCAATTACACGGAATGGAAAACTCCGCTTTACAATAACCAGCTTGGGAAAGGTATTGGAAAATCAAACGAAGAATAAAATAGGAGCAATATGTTTAATACAGAGTCATATTTCTAACCATGGCCAGTTTAAGAAATTATGAAGATAGGGACGTAGAGGAGTCCCAACCTGAAATGTCACCCATCCTTTCTCTCCAGAGATGCTGCCTGACCCGCTGAATTACTCCAGCACATCCTTGTCCATCTGAAGATACTGCGACCCTGGTTAATATGACCTGGACATTAGAATCTGGTTGCGTCTGCCTTATTGAGTCATTGAGTCAACGTGCCCACGCCGACCAGCATGTGGCATCCACATTAGTCCCACCCACCTGCGTTTGAGCCAAATCTCGCTAAACCCGTCCTATCCATGTGCCGAAGATAGACACAAAAAGCTGGAGTAACTCATGGTGACTTGCCGGGTCGAGACGGTCTGAAGAAAGGTCTTGACCTGAAACGTCACCCGTTCCTTCTCTCCAGAAAAAAAATACTGCCTGTCCTGCTGTTACTCCAGATTTTTGTGTCTATCTTTGGTTTAAAGCAGCATCTGCAGTTCCTTCCCACATTATCCATGTACCTGTCTTAATGTTTCTTAAAAGCTGCAAAATTACCTGCCACATTTATATTAAACTTGAGCAAGTGGACCCGTTGGGCACAAACCTCTCCTGCATTGGTGCAGCACCCTCTCCTCCCCCCCTACCCCTCCCCTCCCCCTCCCCTCTCTCCTCTCTCACCCCCTCCTCCCCTTCCCCTCCCCCCTCCCTCCCCCTCTTCCCCTCCCCTCCCCTCCCCCTCCCCCTCCTTCCTCCCTCCAACCCTCATATCCTGCTTTTCCCCCATATTCCTTGATTCCTTTAGCCCCAAGAGCTAAATCTAACTCTCGTGAAAACATCCAGTGAATCGGCCTCCACTGCCTTCTGTGGCAGCGAGTTCCACAGATTCACAACTCTCTGGGTGAAGAATTTTTTCCTCATCTCAGTCCTAAATGGCCTTCCCCTTATTCTTAAACTGTGACCCCTGGTTCTGGACTCCCCCAACATCAGGAACATTTTTGCTGCATCTAGCCTGTCCTATCCTTTAAGAATTTTATGTTTCTATAAGATCCCCTCTCATCCTTCTAAATTCCAGCGAATAAAAGCCCGGCCGACCCATTCTTTCATCATATGTCAGTCCCACCATCCCAAAGACGTGCGCGTTTGTAGGTCAATTGTCTCTCTGTGAAACTGCCCCCTTGTGTGTAGGGAGTGGATGAGAAAGTGGGATAACAATAGACAATAGACAATAGACAATAGACAATAGGTGCAGGAGTAGGCCATTCAGCCCTTCGAGCCAGCACCGCCATTCAATGCGATCATGGCTAATCATTCTCAATCAGTACCCCGTTCCTGCCTTCTCCCCATACCCCCTCACTCCGCTATCCTTAAGAGCTCTATCCAGCTCTCTCTTGAATGCTCTAACATTGAACTAGTGTGATGATCGATGGTCAGCATGGACTCAGTGGACCGAAGGGCCTGTTTCCACACTATCTTTAAACTACAAAGTAAAATCCTGTGAAGAAACACATCGTCACACAGGCTCATCTGCGGCATTAGCTTGTGAAGGTGAACAGTTGTGCGAGCCTGTTGCCTTGCAGATTATTGAGCCGACTTCTAATGTAAGGGGCTGTGTGTGCGGGGCATCCTGCCTCCAGACATCTGCTTCTGCTGCGCTTCAGTTGGAACAAGAATCTGTTGAATCAGACCCCAGGGAGAGGTGTGATGGTCAGCATCCATCCATCTTCAGCAACATGGTGGACCTGCATCTGTGCCTTCCATTTGTGCAACAATCTGGGGCAATGTTCGTGCCAACAATTCTCCTGCCCGTCCTTTCAAATTCTTCTGAAGGCTTGGTGCATTGATGTGTCTCATTTTAGGGGTGGGGGAGAGGAGAATCAGACCATCTGCTTTAGCTTAGTTTCGAGATACAGGCCCCACGCGTGGCCCACCGAGTCTGCACCGACCTGCGATCCCCGCACACTAACACTATCCTGCGCAACACTAGGCACAATTTACAAATTTACCGAAGCCAATTAACCTACAAACCTGCGCGTCTTTGGAGTGCGGCAGGAAATCGGAGCACCCAAGAAAACCCACGCAGGTCACGGGGAGAACGCACAAACTCCGTACAGACAGCGCCCGTGGTCAGGATGGAACCCGGGTCTCTGGCGCTGTGAGGCAGCAACTCTACCGCTGCGCCACCGTGCCGCCCTTTTGGTATGCATGTGTTCAGAGTGGAGGATGGCATAATGTTTAAATACCCCCTTTACTATCAAAAGCCGAACACCGTCAGCGCCTGTAATCATTTATCTCTTGGGAAACTCATTCCTTTTCTTGCTGCTTCTCCAATTCACTTTGAAAGTGTTTTATTTTAATGGGATCATTTGCCTTTTGATCTTTCTCGGCTTTCACTGGTAATAATATTTCTTCGCAATAACCTCTTTTATCTCTCGAGTCAGATGGTTGAACAGTTCTACCGGTGCTGGATTGTAAGGTTGATGCAGTGGGCATTTATATTACTGTCCACCTCAGGTCCCTCCGTGATTTATATCCCACCAAACTCCACGGAAATTAAGCATTCTCCCGACCCTAACAACAAATGGAGACCAAAACTGCTGGTCACACTCAAGCCAGTCATCATCTCCCGAAGAAAAGGTGTATTTTGAGGTATGTGACCCTTTAACAATAAGAGTGAATGCCAGAGAACTGGGGGGGTGGGGGGAATATCCCCTACTGTGAGACACCAAATAAGTTCATGTAGCAAATGGAATAACAGTTGGAATGGTTTGTGCGTTGATTTTTCTCAGTAGTCTCACTCACTGTTTATATCACAAAATGGTGGAGTAACTCAGCAGGTCAGGCAGCATCTAGGAGAGAGGGAATGGGTGACGTTTCGGGTCTTCCTCAGACACTGATTCTTCACTCATCGTTTAGTTTCGTTTAGTTTAGAGATACAGCGCGGAAACCGGCCCTTCGGCCCACCGAGTCCGCACCGACCAGCGATCCCCGCACACTAACACTATCCTACACACACTAGGATCAATTTTTTTACATTCATACCAAGCCAATTAACCTACAAACCTGTCCGTCTTTGGAGTGTGGGAGGAAACCGAGGATCTCGGAGAAAACCCACGCAGGTCAAGGGGAGGACGTGCAAACTCCGCACGGAAAGCACACGTAGCCAGGATCGACCCTGGGTCTCTGACGCTGTAGGGCGAGCAAGTCTACCACTGCGCGGTGGCGCGGTGGCACAGTAGCATGTAGCAGATGGAATAACAGTTGGAATGATTTGCCTGTGGATCTTTCTCGGCAGTCTCACTCATTGGCTCTCATCATCTTTATTGTCACTCCCTCAGGCTCTCCATTACTGGTTATTTATTCATATGGGAAAGATGTTGTTAAGCTGGAAAGAATGTAGAGAAGATAAACACAGAAGGCTTGAGTCACATGGGCAGCATCTCTGGAGTGAAGGAATGGGTGACGTTTCGGGTCGAGACCTTTAGACCTTCTTCAGGGTTTGAAGAAGTGTCTCGACCAAAAGATCGAGAGCTCACGGAGAGAAGGTGAGAGCAGAATACATTACTTGGCTAATTCCAGGGATAAAGAGGTAGAGTTGTGAAGAGACATTAAGCAAGTTGCCCATTCCCATGAGGGTATTGAAAAAATACATTGATAGTTCTGAGTAAGGATTGAAAGGCTGGCTTGAAGGAGGATATTTCTGAAGGTTCTCTGAAACCAGTGTGTATGGTTTCAGAATAATTCAAGACAGTGATGAGGAGGAAATTCTTCTTTCAAAAGGTCCAAACATTATTGAAATTCTCTACCCAGAGGGTTGGAGCTGAAAATCATTGAGTATCTTCGAGGTTGGAAATGATAAACATTTGAACTGCAAAAGAGAAAAGTGACACAGGGAGAATGCAAGAAGGTATGTTCCAATCTACATCCCTTATTTCCCTCTCCCCTGACTCTCATCCTGAAGAAATCTGACCACTCCCTCTTCCCCCACATCTTATGGTACAGAAGTGTGAAAACGTACACCTCCAGATTCAGGGACAGTTTCTTCCCAGCTGTTATCAGGCAACTGAACCATCCTACCCACAGCCAGTACTGAACTACTATCTACCTCATTGGTGACCCTCGGACTATCCTTGATTGGCTTTGCTGGCTTTACCTTGCACTAAACATTATTCCCTTATCATGCATCTGTACACTGTAAATGGATCGACATGTATTGTCTTTCTGCTGACTGGTTAGCACGCAACAACAGCTTTTCACTGTACCTCGGTACACGTGACAATAAACTCAACTAAACTAAAAAAGATAGTGAGGCCAAGACTGGATTGTCCATGTTCTTCTTGAATGTCAAAGCTACGTCAAGAGGCTAAATGGGCTATTCACGGCATGTTATGTTCTCATCCTCAGAATAGCTTTCAGCTGCACACCCATTTCTCCCTTTCCCCTTCCCTCCTCCCCTTTCACCAATGTTCCATCCTCTGGCTTCACATTTCATGCCCTTCCCTCCTCCCCTTTCACCAATGTTCCATCCTCTGGCTTCACATTTCATCCCCTTCCCTCCTCCCCTTTCACCAGTGTTCCATCCTCTGGCTTCACATTTCATCCCCTTCCCTCCTCCCCTTTCACCAGTGTTCCATCCTCTGGCTTCACATTTCATCCCCTTCCCTCCTCCCCTTTCACCAGTGTTCCATCCTCTGGCTTCACATTTCATCCCCTTCCCTCCTCCCCTTTCACCAGTGTTCCATCCTCTGGCTTCACATTTCATCCCCTTCCCTCCTCCCCTTTCACCAGTGTTCCATCCTCTGGCTTCACATTTCATCCCCTACCTCGCCTTATCTCACAGCCTTTTGTCTTCTTCGTTATTTTTTTTGCATTTCTTTCTTTTCTTTCTCCTATATCTCTCCATTTCGTCATCTCTATCTCTCGTTTCCCTTTCCCCTGGCTCTCAGTCTGAAGAAGGGTCTCCACCCAAAACGTCACCTCTTCCTTTTCTCCGGGGATGCTGCTTGACCCGCTAAGTTAATCCGGCACTTTGTCCAGTATTCGGTGTAAACCAGCATCTGCAGTTCCTTCCACCACCTATCACTTGCCGGGCTTTGTCCTGGCCCCACCTCTCTTCCAACTTTCTCCTTCCTGAAACAATCAATCTGAAGAAAGGTCCCGACCCGAAACGTTGCCTGTCCATGTTCTCCAGCGATGCAGCCTGACCTGCTGAAATACTTCAGCAATTTGTGTCTTTTTGTTAAAATTCAAATTATTTTATTGTGGAATAACTCAGCAGGTCAGGCAGCATTTCTGGAGAACATGAATAGTTGACATTTCAGGTTGAGACCCTTCATGCAGTCCGAAGAAAGGTTCCGACCCGAAATGTCACCTATCCATGCTCTCCAGAGATGCCGCCTGGCCTGCTGAGTTACTCCAGCACTTTGTGTCTTTGTGCAGGAAGGAACTGCAGATGCTGGTTTAAACCACAGATAGACACAAAAATCTGGAGTAACTCAGCGGGACAGGCATCATCTGTGGAGAAAAGGAATAGGTGACGTCTTGGGTCGAGACCCTTCTTCAGACTGAGAGTCAGGGGAAAGAGAAACGAGGGATATAGATGGTGCTGTGGAGAGATATAGAACAAATGAATGAAAGATATGCAAAAAAGGAACGATGATAAAGGAAACAGGCCATTGTTAGCTGCTTGCTAGGTGAGAACGAGTTACAGACAATGAGACTCAACAATCGACTTTGAAGCCGGTACTACTTGAGTTTAGTTTAGTTTAGTTTAGAGATACAGCGCGGAAACAGGCACTTCAGCCCACCGAGTCCGCGCCGACCAGCGATCCCCGCACATTAACACCATCCTGCACACACGAGGGGCAATTTTTACATTTATACCAAGTCAATTAACCTACAAACCTGCACGTCTTTGGAGTGTGGGAGGAAACCGAAGATCTCGGAGAAAACCCACGCGGGTCACGGGGAGAACGTGCAAACTCCGTACAGGCAGCGTCCGTAGTCGGGATTGAACCCGGGTCTCTGGCGCTGTGAGGCAGCAACTCTACCGCTGCGCCACCGTGCCGCCCTGAGTGGGGGAGGGATGGAGAGAGAGAGGGAACGCAGGGTTTACTTGAAGCAAAGGGGGTCTTCAATGAATTCAAAAAAATCCCCTATTGTGGCAGCTTGAGGTTTGCATGGGACAACGGCAGATCTAAAAAGGTTGTGTGAATATACTGGGTGGCAGCCTCGTACCTATCCTGGAGGAGTTTGCTGTTCACGTCGTTCAGTAGAGTTGCAGCTGACAGGCAGAAGCTCCCACTTTGGAATGCTGCCAACTGTGCTGTAGATATCCATTAATAATATCCAAGACCAAATAAGAAATTAGACGAGTAATTCTGCATTCAGTAGTCATCATGCAGCACTGCGGGAGGTTTAAGTGGGTTGCAAATTAACAACTGATAGAAACTTAATTCTAATATCCGTTGAAAAGATTAAAACAGATACTGCATATCATTGCCAACCAATTCGGATCATGCTCTGCCCACCTTCTAAGGGTGTGAATATTGATTTCTCTAACTTCAATTAACCCTTGCATCCCCCTCTCTCTCTCTCCGTCCCTCCTGGACACTAGTCACCGCACTAGTTTCGCTGTCGTCCTGTTGAGTTTCACTGTTTGTATCCGCTCGTTATCACCTTCTCTGCAGCCAACAATGGACCATTGTGGGCTCCACCTTTCCTTGATTCCTTGATCATCGTTGCAGGCTTTGAACTGGCTTTTTGCATATCTTTCATTCATTTGTGTAGGGAAATACTGAAGTCTGAAGAAGGGCCTGGACCCGAAACGTCACCCATTCCTTCTCTCCTAGATGCTGCCTGACCTGCTGAGTTACTCCAGCATTTTAGACAATAGACAATAGGTGCAGGAGGAGGCCATTTTGTGTCTATCTTTGGTGTAAACCAAGCATCTGCAGTTCCTTCCTACACATCTTTTATCCACTTTGGAGAAATCATCAGAACTTATGACTGATTCATTCACAAAATGCTGGAGTAACTCAGCATCTCTCCCAAGACGCTGCCTGACCTGCTGAGTTACTCCAGCATTTTGTGAATAAATCGATTTGTACCAGCATCTGCAGTTATTTTCTTATAGAACTTATGACTGACTGGGTTGAAAAATGACTTAATATGCATTCAGTAAAATATACATGCGTTAGACTTTAGAGACACAATGCAGAAACAGGCCCTTCAGCCCACCAGGTCCGTGCCGATCAGCGATCACCCTGCACACTAGCACTATCCTACACACACGAGGGACAATGTACAATTTCCAGAAGTCAATTAACCTACACAAGTCTGCACGTATTTGGAGTGTGGGAGGAAACCGGAGAACCCAAAGAAAACCCACACGGTCACGGGGGGAACGTGCAAACTCCGTACAGACAGCATCCGTAGTCGGGATGGAACCCGGGTCTCTGGCGATGTGAGGCAGTAGCTCTACCGCTGCGCCACTGTGCTAACCTTGCTCACTTCCGATTTCTTCCAAACGTACTTCGGGAGCTAAACGTGCCGTCTAAAGATCACAAGATCATCAGACACAGGAGGCAGAATTAGGCCATTCGGCCCATCCATGGCTGATCTATCTCTCCCTCTCACCCCCATCCTCCTTCCTTCTCCCCGTAACCGTTGACAAAAGTAGCGATGGGGAACACAGTTTGCCTTCTCCTCTCTGTAAGAGCATTGCCCAACCTGTGAAACCGCTGGAGGAAACAGCTATTGCACGAAAGAGGGGGAAAAATATGCGGGAGTAACTCAGCAGGTCAGGCAACATCTCGGGAGAAAAGCATAAGGTGACGTCCATGCCAACCATCGATCAACCCTTCACACGAGTTCTATGTCATCTCCTTTTTCTCAACCACTCCCCGACACACTGGGGGCCAATTCGCGGAGGGCCGATTAACCGACAAACCCGCACGTCTTTGAGATGTGGGAGGAAACCGGAGCACCCGGAGGAAACCCACGCAGTCACGAGAATGTGCAAACTCCACACAGACAGCGTCCGAGGTCAGGATCCGAGGGAGAGATTAGATCAGCCACGATTGAATGGCGGAATAGACTTGATGGCACGAATGGCCTAATTCTACTCCCATTCCTTGTCAGGATGGAAGCTGGATCTCTGGCGCCGTGAGGCAGCAACTCTACCAGAGTGGTACCACGGTGCCACTCTGCAGTTTATTAACATAAATCGCATCGTTCCGTTGACTCTGTTAAGTACAAAAGTGTCCAGGATATTTTCCCGTGGTAGGATAATATATATTACAATATTTGCGGCTTTTCATTCTTTTAAAAATAATTTCGTGTCAAGGTCTAAATGGTATCTTCAGCTGGCTCTGCCACAAATCATTCTGAATGAACAACCAACAGCACTTTGTCATCGAAACAGCTTTGAAATGAGTCATGTAAATGAGGCTCCCGGGAGATGAATTTCATAAAAATAATGCATAGGAGATTCACATCATAACTTTTCATGGACTAACTGGGAAGCTAGTTGCTGAGAAATTAGAGAATTAATGGACTCATCCCTCATTTGGTTCAGCTGCCTTTGACATTAATTCAGACATAATGCAGGTGGACATCAGCCACATAATTAACTGTGGTTTAGCAGTCGTCCGCAGCACAGGCGGGCTTCCAATTACGGAATAATTGTAGGTGTGTGGAAAGGTCAGCTCTTGTTACAGTCAAAGTTCAGCCGTGCAGAGGCTCGCAGCATGAGAGGAATAATGACGTGGGCTAATGTCGGCCAGTGAAAGAGGTTTCCCACGTTTGGACTCTAGCCGAATCAAAGAGTAACGCAGACTTAGGTTGGTCAAAAATGGACCTGCATCTCACCGTAGTTTAATTCATTAAGTTCAGTGAACGTGCAAACTCCACACCGACAGCACCCCAAAGGTCAGGATCCAGCCCGGGTCTCTGGTGCTGTGAGGCTACCAGCTGCACCACAGTGCCGCCTCCAAATAGCTCATTATCAACATCTAGGATCAAAAACCAGCTTCAGTTTCCTGCAGGACTTCAAGGTTAACGATTCCCTTTTCTATCCAAGGTATTTATTCACAAAATGCTGGAGTAACTCAGCAGGTCAGGCAGCATCTCAGGAGAGAAGGAATGGGTGACGTTTCGGGTCGAGACCCTTCTTCTCCTGCCCTCCTATTAAGTTCTCCTCCCCTTTTCTATCCAATGGGGTTGGACGGTCTGAGATCTGTCCTTATGCATCCCAAGGAATGTGGTGAACAAGGACACAACTTGCCTGCCACATCATTGCCATTCAGGATACACCCAATATCAAGGGACTGATTCTTTAGACATAGAATAACAACATGAACTCAAACTCCCAATTGTTATTTGTCCTCCGTGTGTTGCTGTGATTAACGTAGTAATTAAGTCTCAGTCTCACATCCATTGTTCAATTTCATGTTCATAAGTGATAGGAGCAGAATTAGGCCATTCAGCCCATCATGGCTGATCTATCTCTCCCCTTATAAGAAAATAACTGCAGATGCTGGTACAAATCGATTTATTCACAAAATGCTGGAGTAACTCAGCAGGTCAGGCAGCATCTCGGGAGAGAAGGAATGTTTACTTTAGAGATACAGCGCGGAAACAGTCCCTTCGGCCCCACCGAGTCCACACCGACCAGCGATCCCCGCACACTAACGCTATCCTACACACACTGGGCACAATTTACAATTTTACCAAAGCCTATTAACCTACAAACCTGCACGTCTATGGAGTGTGGGAGGAAACCGGAGCACCCGGAGAAAACCCACGCGGTCATGGGGAGAACGTACAAACTCTGTACGGACAGCACCTGTAGTCAGGATCAAACCTGGGTCTCTGGCGCTGTGAGGCAGCAACTCTACCGCTGCGCCACCGTGCCCGATTCTCTTGCCTTTTCCCCATAACCACAGATACTAGAGGATCAAGATAGACCACTCGACCCTAAAAACCGTAGTACGTCACGGCGCCATTTTAGTAGGCAGAAACTTGCAGAAACGTTTAAAAAGAAAAATAACAAAAATCTGTGAGTTGATAGATGAGATATATTCTGCATTTTAATAGGTATCATCACACATACTGTTCCCCCAAAACACTGATTACACTACGAGAGGCATAACGGACGGTGGGCTTTGCCTACTAAAATGGCGGACGTTAAGCTCCTTTGCGTACTACACTTCAGTATAGGCGATTTCAACGGAGTGGTCCATCTTGTTCCTCTAGTATCTTTGCCCATAACCCCTTTTTAATAGGAACCTGATGGGCAAAGTGCTGAAGTAACTCAGCGGGTCAGGCAGCATCTCTGGAGAACATGGACAGGTGACGTTTCACAGAGTGCTGGAGTAACTCAGCGGGTCAGGCAGCCTCTCTGGAGAAAAAAGCTGGCTGACATTTTAGGTCGCAACCCTTCAACAGACATAGAACTTGACGGACTACTAGAAAAAAACAGAAAATGCTGCAATCAGTTAGCAGGTTGGGTTGCATCTGTGAAAGTGAAACAAAGTTAATATTTCAAGTTGAGAAACTTTTCTGCTTCTCCCCTCAGTTCAGTTCAATTTAGTGCAGTTTATAGTCACGTGTACCGAGGTACAGTGAACAGCGTTTGCTGCGTGCTAACCAGTCAGTGGAAAGACAACACATAATTTCAATCGAGCCATTCACAGTGTATAGATACATGATAAGGGAATAATGTTTAGTGCAAAGTAAAGCCAGTAAAGTCACATTTACAAATTACAGGAGTAGAATTATGCCATTCGGCTCATCGAGTCTACTCCGCCATTCAATCATGGCCGATCTCTCCCTCCTAATCCCATTTTCCTGCCTTCTTCCCATAATTCGTGACATCCGTTCTAATCAATAATTTGTCTATCTCTGCCTTAAAAGATAGCGGCACGGTGGCGCAGCGGTAGAGTTGCTGCCTTACAGCGAATGCAGCGCCGGAGACTCAGGTTCGATCCTGACTACGGGCGCCGTCTGTACGGAGTTTGTACGTTCTCCCCATGACCTGCGTGGGTTTTTTTCAAGATCTTCGGTTTCCTCCCACACTCCAAAGACGTACAGGTATGTAGGTTAATTGAATGGGTAAATGTAAAAATTGTCCCTAGTGTGTGTAGGATAGTGTTAATGTGCGGGGATCGCTGGGCGGTACGGACTCGGTGGGCCGAAGGGCCTGTTTCCGCGCTGTATCTCTAAATCTAAATCTAAAATCTAAATATCCAATGACTTGGCCTCCACAGCCCTCTGTGGCACTGAGTTCCACAGATTAACTACACTCTGACTAAAGAAGTTCCTCCTCTCCTCAATTCTAAAAGAGCGCCCTTTAATTCTGAGGCTATGACCTCTGGTCCTAGACTCTCCCACCAGTGGAAACATCCTCTCCACATCCACTCTATCAATGCCTTTCATTATTCTGTAAGTTTGAACGAGGTCCCCCCTCAACCCTGTCAACTCCAGCGAGTACAGGCCCTGTGCTGTCAAACGCTCATCACATGCTAACCCACTCATTCCTGGAATCATTCTTGTAAAGTCTGATATCGTCGTTAAAGTATTGCTGTACGAGTGGAGATTTAAGAGTGTGGAGCGATTGTAATCTGTGACTGTAGATCTGCCGCTGTGGCAAGCACGCAAATAGTCGGCTGGGTTGGGCGCCATCTTGGAAACAATCCTTACCTCATCTTCCTTAGCATTTCCAGCATTTTTGGTTTACATTTTAGATTTCCAAGTCCATTATTTTTTCACTTGCTTAGTTGATTCTCATCTCCCCCCCCCCCCCCCCCCCCCCACCACCCAAATTATTTGGTGCAACTCAATGCATGAGATTATCTACCAGTTTTTTTTTTACAATGTAAACATTTATAATGATTGATTAGAGAGCCAATTCCAATTGGCCAAACTCTCAGATTATTCCCTTTATAACTATTTATAAGCCATGATGTAAAATCCAATTCTCCTTAAACCATGGCCAATAAACCTTGAAAAATATGCTCAGTTCTTGAACATTTTAATATAATTCCCCAAAGAGCTTTTGCATTTTGAAAATCTGACAAGCCAATGTAATCTTCCTGCAAATTATGTGATTTTCTTGTCTATAAAATGTTTCTATCCTGATGAAAGACTTTGCTGATATTTTACAGAGCTCTGCAAACACTATTTGTTGTCGATCATCGAGGGCATCAGGGCATGAGTAGAATCAGGCCATTCGGCCCATCAAGTCGACACCGCCATTCAATCGTGGCTGATCTATTTCCCCCTCCTAACCCCATCCTCCTGCCGTAAATATGTCCACTGACGGCCTCCACAGGCTTCTGCGGCAAAAAATTCCACAAATCCAGTGCCGACAAACGCTCATCATAGGTTAACCCACTCATTCCTGGGATCATTCTTGTAAACCTCCTCTCCAGAGCCAGCACATCCTTCCTCAGATTTGGAGCCCAAAATTGCTCACAATTTGTTATAAATCATCTAGTTTCGAAATGGGTGAACATTATAAAATGTTAGTGCAGATGAGGATTCGAGATCATCTATATACTAAAACTCCCGTTTTTGTTTTTTTCATGAACTACAGCCAAAATGGTACACGATAGCGCGACAATTTTAGGCCCACCTTACTCACCATCGTCCCTTTGGTGCTAATGGAAGAAGTTTCATGGAAATCGGTGTATTATTTTTTAAGTTATTCACATTTTAAAGTTGAAATCAATCTCCTAGGGATGGAGGAGGGAGGGAGGGAGGGAGGGGGGTGGAGGGAGGGGGGGAGGGAGGGAGGATAAGAAAGGGTTGAGGGGGATGGAGGGGGAGGATGGAGGGGGGAGGGGAGAGGGGGGAGGAGAGGGGGGAGGGGGGAGGGGGAGGGGGGAGAGGAGAGGGTGCTGAACCAATGCAGGAAAGGTTTGGGCCCAACGGGTCCACTTGGTCTAGTTAATTGTTAAAAAGCAAACCCTTTAAAGCAACAAACCCACAATCCAGGAAAATGCTTACATTCCCACATACACCCCTGCCCAGGAACTCATTGAATATGGAATCATTGCTGCACAAGCTCCATGACTAATTCAGCCGGAGGCAAACAAACAAGGCTGGAGTTCAAATTATCAACATAAAATTCTTTCTTGACGAAAGAGATAATCATAACAAGCAGTCCAACCAATTCAGATTACAGTTTAGTTTATTGTCACGTGCACTGAGGTACAGTGAAAAGCTTTTTGTTGCGTGCTAACCAGTCAGCGGAAAGACAATGCATGATTACAATCGAGCCATTTACAGTGTACAGATGCATCATGATAAGGGAATAACGTTTAGTGCAAGGTAAAGCCAGCAAAGTCAAATCAAGGATAGTCCAAGGGTCACCAATGAGGTAGATAGTAGTTCAGGACTGCTCTCTCTGGTTGTGGTAGGATGATTCAGTTGCCTGATAACAGCTGGGAAGAAACTGTCCCTGAATTTGGAGGTGTGTGTTTTCACACTCCTGCACCATAAGAAGTGGGAGAAGCCATATTTCTTCAGGATGAGAGTCAGGGGAGAGGGCAACAACAGATGTAGATGGTGATATTGTGGTCTCTATCTTGGGTTTAAAGCAGCATCTGCAGGTCCTTCCCTCACATAGAATCTGAATTTCTCTCATATCTTGGGATCATTGGAATGTAAACATATTGGGCGGCACAGTGGCGCAGCGGTAGAGTTGCTGCCTTACAGCGCCGGAGACCTGGGTTCGATCCCGCACACGGGTGCTGTCTGTACGGGAGTTTGTCCGTTCTCCCCGTGACCTGCGTGGGTTTTCTCAGAGATCTTCCGTTTCCTCCCACACTCCAAAGACGTACAGGTGGGTAGGTTAATTGGCTTGGTGTAAATGTAACTTGTCCCTGGTGTGTGTAGGACAATGTTAGTGTGTGGGGATAGCTGGTCGGTGCGGACCCAGTGGGCCAAAGGGCCTGTTTCCGCGCTGTATCTCTAAACTAAAGTAAAACTGATTTTTAATGAATTGATTCCTTTCGCTAGAGAATGCTGCTTCGATCCCATTAAAGTGTGTTCCTCTGCCCCACTGCCTAGGTGAATCTGCTTGTAGGGGAGACTTTATCTCGGGTAACTAAATAGAACTGTGCATTGTGCACTCCGACACACTTTGATTAGATGTTTTTGATTTTCCTTTCCAATCTGATGTCAACGGTTTTTCAGTCCTTCTGACAGTTTAAGCTGTTACGAGATATGTATCTTATGTATTTCCATCTGGTGGGAGAACTATCCTTTCAATCCACTTGTCATCATCTCTGGGCTGAAAATACGCAGAGCTGCTTTCAATCACATTCCCCTTTCATCATTATTTTATTTCCCTACATCTTGGGATCAGTCCCCGGCTCCAGTGTTCATCGTCTGTTCTTTTAGTTTAGTTTAGAGATACAGCGCGGAAACAGGCCCTTTGGCTCGAGCTCACCGGCACGGTGGCGCAGCGGTAGAGTTGCTGCCTTACAGCGAATGCAGCGCCGGAGACCCAGGTTCGATCCTGACTACGGGTGCCGTCTGTATGGAGTTTGTACGTTCTCCCCGTGACCTGCGTGGGTTTTCTCCGAGATCTTCGGTTTCCTCCCACAATCCAAAGACGTACAGGTATGTAGGTTAATCGGCTTGGTAAATGTAAAAATTGTCCCTAGTGGGTGTAGGATAGTGTTAGTGTGTAGGGGTCGCTGGGCGGCGCGGACCCGGTGGGCCGAAGGGCCTGTTTCTGCGCTGTATCTCTAAATCTAAATCTAAAAAAAATCTAAAAATCCGCACCGACCAGTGATCCCCGGACATTAACACTATCCTGCACACACTGGGGACACTTTACACTTACAGTGTACCAAGCCAATTAACCTACAAACCTGAAGAAGGGTCTCGACCCGAAACTTCAGCCATTCATTCTCTCCAGAGTTGCTGCCTGTCCCGTTGAGTTACTCCAGCTTTTCATGTCTATCTTCAGTTTAAACCGGCATCTGCAGTTCCTTCCTACAACCTACAAACCTGTACGTCTTTGGAGTGTGGGAGGAAGCGGAAGATCTCGGAGAAAACGCACGTGGTCACGGGGAAACGTGCAAACTCCGTGCAGGCAGCACCCGTAGTCGGGATGGAACCCGGGTCTCCGGCGCTGCAATTATTGTAAGGCAGCAACTCTACCGCTGCGCCACCGTACCACCCTGAGTTCAGATTAGAAGATCCTTTACTTTCTGAGACTATGACAACATTTAAAGCAGAGACACAAAATGCTGGAGTAACTCAGCGGGACAGGCAGCATCTCTGGAGAGAAGGAATGGGTGACGTTTCTGGTCGAGACGAATGAAGATTAAACCTCAGTCTGAAGAAGGGTCTCGACCCAAAACGTCACCCATTCCTTCTCTCCAGAGATGCTGCCTGTCCCGCTGAGTTACTCCAGCATTTTGTGTCTATCTTCGGTGTAAACCAGCATCTGCAGTTCCCTCCTAAACATTTAAAGCAGGTATCAAAACAACATTTAAAAGATATTTGGACAGGTACATGGAGAGGGAAGGTTTAGAGGGTTTGAGTTTAGTTTATTGTCACTTATTGGTGAGACCGCACCTGGAGTATTGTGTACAGTTTTAGTCTCCTAATCTGAGGAAAGACATTCTAGCCTTAGAGGGAGTACAGAGAAGGTTCACCAGATTGATCCCTGGGATGGCAGGACTTTCATATGAAGAAAGACTGGATAGACTAGGCTTATACTCGCTGGAATTTAGAAGACTGAGGGGGGATCTTATTGAAACATATAAAATTCTCAAGGGGTTGGAGAGGCTAGATGCGGGAAGATTGTTCCCGATGTTGGGGGAGTCCAGAACCAGGGGTCACAGCTTGAGGATAAGGGGGAAGTCTTTTAGGACCGAGATGAGAAAACATTTCTTCACACAGAGAGTGGTGAGTCTGTGGAATTCGCTGCCACAGAAGGTAGTTGAGGCCAGTTCATTGGCTATATTTAAGAGGGAGTTAGATGTGGCCCTTGTGGCCAAATGGATCAGGGGGTATGGAGAGAAGGCAGGTACAGGTTACTAAGCTGGATGATCAGCCATGATCATATTGAATGGCGGTGCAGGCTCGAAGGGCCGAATGGCCTACTCCTGCACCTATTTTCTATGTTTCTATGTTTCTATGTTTCTATGTATACCGAGGTACAGTGAAAATCTTTTCTGCTGCTTGCTATCCAGTCAGCGGAAAGACAATACATGATTACAATCGAGCCGTCCACAGTGTACAGATACATGATAAAGGGAATAACGTGAATAAGGTTTAGTGACTACATAGGCAAAATATTGGTTAGCTCTATATACTGTCTTGTAGCACCCATGTTTTAGTTCTAAAACTGACAAAATTAGACTTAAAAATAACAATTTGAAGGTGTAATAGGAATCTGAGGAACTTTTTAATTACTCAGTGGGTCATGTGATAAGAGCAGAATTAGGCCATTCGGCCCATCAAGTCTACTCCGCCATTCAATTGTCGTTGATCCATCTCTCCCTCCTAACCCCATTCTCCTGCCTTTTTCCCATAACCCCTGACACCCGTACTAATCAAGAATCTATCTCTCTCTCCACAGCCTTCTATGACAAAGAATTCCACAGATTCACCACCCTCTGACTAAAGAAAGTTGGTGGCTGCATGGAACAATCTGTCAGAGGAGGTAGTTGACCAGGTCCATCAGACATAAGAGCAGAATTAGGCCCTTCCGCCCATCGAGTCTACCCCATCAATCACTCATGGCTGATCTATCTACCCTTCTCAACCCCATTCACCTGCTTTCTCCCCATAACCTTTGACGCCCTTCCTAATCAGTTGAAGCCTATGCTAGCACAACATATCTGGACATTATCTTGGACTTTATCTTGCACCAAACATTATTCCCATTATCCTGTATCAATATACTGTGGACCGCTTGATTGTATAGTCTTTCCACCGGCTGGATAGCATGCAACAAAAACATTTTTCACTGTACCTCGGTACACGTGACAATAAACTAGACAAAACTATTTAAAGGACATGTGTAGGAAGGAACTGCAGATTTAAACTGAAGATAGTACTCCAGCTTTAAAGAACATGTGGACAGGCACACGGATAGACAATAGACAATAGACAATAGGTGCAGGAGGAGGCCATTCGGCCCTTCCAGCCAGCACCGCCATTCAATGTGATCATGGCTGATCATTCTCAATCAGTACCCCGTTCCTGCCTTCTCCCCATACCCCCTGACTCCGCTACCCTTAAGAGCTCTATCTAGCTCTCTCTTGAATGGATAGGAAAGGTTTAGAGGGAATATGGGCCAAAATTGGGCAGGTGGGACTAGTGTAGATGGGACTTGCTGGTCAGCATGGGCAAGTTGGGCTGAAGGGCCTGCTTCCGCTTTGTGTGACTCTGTAACCCCAGAACTACTGAAAGAGGCTGCAAAGTTTTGGAGAAAGTAGAGCAGCTAAATAGATCAATAGTTTAAATTCTCCAGTGGAATGGGTGCGAAGTGGGATCCCTGAAGTGGAGAGATTGCCACAGTAGACGCTACATATTAAATCAGCAACTTTCGGACTGTTACTGCAAACATCAGCAATGTTGAAATTCCTCCCCAATTATTTTGACACTAATGTTTCGATTGTATAATTTTACGTGATACTCTTATGAGTGCATTATAATGTTGCTGTCGGTAATGTTACTGGGAGAAACATCACTTTTTCCAAGAATTCCTATTTATTAATGATATGCTGCTTCATATTTCAGCCAGAATATTTACAGGGATCGGATACATTTTAGTGGCTCTACTTTCATTACCTGCGTTTCATTTTCAGCCAATTTAGCTCTGTCCATGTGGGTAGTCAGCACATTGCAGTAAGTAAGTGAGAAAAATTATTAAAACAGAGTTCACTATTACAGCATTCTTGCAATTGAGTTGTTCGAGATGACTTTGTCATCCTATTGTCACAACTCTGCTGGCTTGGAGTTGTTGCAAATGATTCAATTTAAAGGCGCGCTGGTTTTGTAAATTCTTATTATGGATAACAGATATTGGAGGGACAAAGCAAACGTTTGGAGTTCTGGAGTTGTAGAAAGCATTTTACCGGGATGCATCACAGCTTGGTTTGGGAACAGCTCCATCCAAGACCGCAGGAAATTGCAGCGAATTGTGGACGCAGCCCAGACCATCACACAAACCAACCTCCCTTCCATTGACTCCATCTACACCTCACGCTGCCTCGGCAAGGCCAGCAGCATAGTCAAGGACGAATCACACCCCGGCCACTCCCTCGTCTCCCCTCTCCCATCGGGCAAAAGGTACAGAAGTGTGAAAGCGCTCACCTCCAGATTCAGGGACAGTTTCTTCCCAGCTGTTATCAGGCAACAGAACCATCCTAGCACAACCAGAGAGCAGCACTGAACTACTATCTACCTCATTGGTGAACCTTGGCCTACCCTTGATCGGTCTTTATTGGCTTTACCTTGCGCTAAACGTTATTCCCTTATCATGTATCTGTACACTGTAAATGGCTCGATTGTAACCATGTATTATCTTTCCGCTGACTGGTTAGCACGCAACAAAGGCTTTTCACTGTACCTCGGTACACGTGACAATAAACTAAACTGAAGAAGGGTCTCGACCCGAAACGTCACCCATTCCTTCTCTCCCGAGATGCTGCCTGACCTGCTGAGTTACTCCAGCATTTTGTGAATAAACTGAAACTGAAGATGCAATGAAGGGTTTGGTGGAGCAGAGAGTGTCGGAGTGTGGGGTTGGTTGGAGGGGGAAATGTTGTCCCGTGATATTTGGTGGAGTTGGTCTTTGGGAGTGTGGGATTGTTCAAATGTTACCGTGAACATCAGAAATAAAATCTATTATCCTCATTCTCACCCACTTCCTTAAATTGACTCCAATCTACCATGGAGTCACAGAGTCAT
The DNA here is from genome assembly GCF_053455715.1 of Rhinoraja longicauda. Lineage (NCBI taxonomy): Eukaryota > Metazoa > Chordata > Chondrichthyes > Rajiformes > Arhynchobatidae > Rhinoraja > Rhinoraja longicauda. The sequence goes on from NC_135970.1 coordinate 34,392,315, forward strand.
GCAGCGTAGAAACTGCCCACTCAGCACACCTTGCCCACGATGACCAACATGCCCCATCTGCACGAGTCATCCAAACGTCTTTTAATTGTTTAGTTTAGTTCAGAGATGCAGCGCGGAAACAGGCCCTTCGGCCCACCGAGTCCGCACCGACCAGCGATCCCCGTACACTAACACTATCCTACACACACGAAGGACAATTTTTTAATTCATACCACGCCAATCAACCTACAAACCTGTACGTCTTTGGAGTGTGGGAGGGAGCCGAAGATCTCGGAGAAAACCCACGCGGGTCACGGGGAGAACGTACAATCTCCGCACGGATAGCACCCGTAGTCAGGATAGAACCTGGGTCCCTGGCGCTGCGAGGCAGCAACTCTACCGCTGCGCCACCGTGCCGCCCACAAATTCACAGTCGATTCACAGTTGTTTCACGGGGAGAACGTGCAAACTCCACACGCGGACAGCACCCGAGGTCAGGATTGAACCCAGGTCTCTGGCGCTGTGAGGCAGCAGATCTACCAGCTGCGCCACCGTGCTAATAGCGGTTGTTTTGCTTCATTTCCAGAGAGGTTGCTGGGAACTCAGGCCTTCACTTTATCAGTGATAGGAATACTTATAATATAAAGCCCCTGGCCTCTGAATTGGAGCCAAGTACCATGTGATTCTTCAATGAGCAATTGAAGTTCCCCCAACAAGGACTCTTGGAATTCAGATGAAGGGTCCTAGACATCAATGTTAATGAACCCGTTTCACTTTGCTGAACCACTCTCATTGAATAGATGAAACCAATTCCCTCAAAATAAATATTATAAAAATTCACTGTACTTTTCACAACTTGTCAGATGCAAGGATTTATTCTCAGTTATGGATACTGCCAGGATGTAGGATCACACCTATTTTTTGATTCACTGCAACATCAGAATCAGATTATTATAAGATTATTAAGGGGTTGGACACGTTAGAGGCAGGAAACATGTTCCCAATGTTGGGGGAGTCCAGAACAAGGGGCCACAGTTCAAGAATAAGGGGTAGGCCATTTAGAACTGAGATGAGGAAAAACTTTTTCAGTCAGAGGGTTGTGAATCTGTGGAATTCTCTGCCTCAGAAGGCAGTGGAGGCCAATTCGCTGAATGCATTCAAGAGAGAGCTAGATAGAGCTCCTAAGGATAGCGGAGTCCGGGGGTATGGGGAGAAGGCAGGAACGGGGTACTGATTGTGAATGATCAGCCATGATCACATTGAATGGGGGTGCTGGCTCGAAGGGCCGAATGGCCTGATGGTAGCAGCACAGGGTGCTGGGGTCTCGACCAGTGACGTCACCCATTCCTTCCCTCCAGAGATGCCGCCTGTCCCGCTGAGTTACTCCAGCACTTTTGCATCTCTCTTTGGTGGAACCCAGCATCTGCAGTGCCCTCCTACACATGTGCTCTCAGTTCTACGGAGACAGTTCCACCACAGTTTTGAACTCCAACTGATGTTGACAGGTAGAAACAAGTATTACATTGTCAGAGGCTTGTAACCATAGTTGCAACCTGATGGTTCCAGTCATACATACACTCAATCTCTTTTTTTATAGTTTAGCTGGTTGTTAATGGCTCTGCTTATTTGAATGCGATGACAATTTGTCTCATAAAAAAGTCATTTTATGTTTGATGGAGCGGTTAATTTAATTTATAATGACAATTGTTTTCTTTGGAATAAGCAGGTCTCATTAATAATTCTTTGATAGGATGTGAAGCTAAATTGTAGTAACTCCATTGTCTTTTTTTAACTTCAGAGCACTTTTCATTTTGTTTCAATTTAAATAACAATACCTTCGACATCTTTAAGGATGCCACAGTTGTACAGCAGTAGAGATGCTGCTTTACAGCGCCAGAGACCCGAGATCGATCCTGACTACGGGTGCTATGTGTGTACCGAGTTTGTACATTCTCCCCGTGACCTGAGTGGGCTATCTCCGGGTGCTCCGGTTTCCTCCCACATTCCAAAGACGTGCAGGTTTGTAGGTTAATTGGCGTCTGGAAATTGTCCTTAGTGTGTAGGTTAGTGCTAGTATATGGGGTGATCGCTGGTCGGTGCGGACTCGATGGGCCGAAGGGCCTGCTTCAACGCTGTATCTCCAAACTAGCACCTCATATTTTTCTGTGGGTAGCCAACAACCCAGTGGTACGAACGTTGAATTCTCTCATTTTAAGTAACTTAAAAAAAAAATTTTTTTTAGAGATACAGCGCGGAAACAGGCCCTTCGGCCCACCGGGTCCGAGCCGCCCAGCGATCCCCACACATTAACACTATCCTACACCCTAGGGACAATTTTTACATTTGCCCGGTCAATTAAACTACATATCTGTACGTCTTTGGAGTGTGGGAGGAAACCGGAGATCTCGGAGAAAACCCACGCAGGTCACGGGGAGAACGTACAAACTCCGTACAGACGGCGCCTGTAGTCAGGATCAAACCTGAGTCTCCGGCGCTGCATTCGCTGTAAGGCAGCAACTCTACCGCTGCGCCACCGTGCCGCTGGAACTTCATCTCACACTCCCTTCCTCTCCGCCCTCACTCCTTTCCTCCTCCCTGGTCGTTTTCCACAGTTGTCCACCTCGTTTCTCTTGAGATCACACTATCCCGAGCCAACAATGGAGCTACCAGGCACCACCCATGCAGAGGCACTTTGTAGCTGGTCCTGGTCTTTCCTCACCTCCAGCTCCTCACCTCCCCCCTCCAGTCTCAGAGAGCAAGAGATTTAAAGGGGATCTAAACTATTACAACAGTTTTGTGCTTTGCCTTAGGAATTAGGGTGGCAGTGGTAGAGTTGCTGCCTCACAGCGCCGGAGACCCGGGTTCGATCCTGACTACGGGTGCTGTCTGCATGGAGTTTGTACGTTCTCCCCGTGACCTGCGTGGGTTTTCTCCATGATCTTCGGTTTCCTCCCACATTCCAAAGACGTACAGGTGTGTAGGTTAATTGGCTTGGTATAAATGTAAAATTGGCCCCAAGTGTGTGCGGGATAGTGTTAGTGTGCGGGGATCGCTGGTCGGCGCGGAACCGGTGGGCCGAAGGGCCTGTTTCCGCGCTGTATCGCCAAACTAAACAAAACTAAAAATTGAGATGCAGCAAAGCCATTTAGAATTGGTAATGCACATCGGAGCCAAAGTTCCAACCTTTGAACAAGACCTAAATGTGAGCAAAGTGCTTTGTTCATTTTGATGATTCACACAAAGTAGTGGAGTAGCTCAGCGGGTCAGGCAGCATCTCAGGAGAACAAGAATAGGTGATATTTCAGGTCGGAACCCTTTGTTCTGTTGGCACAGAACAACCAACAGGTCTCTGCTCAGTGCAAGATCATGGGTTGTAGGGCAAAGCTAGCAAAAAGCAAAACAGAAGCCTCAGGGATATGTTACTAGAGATAGTCCAGAGAAAATTGGCTTACATTCAAGTAGTACAACAGCATCTGGTAAATTTAGTTGACAAAATGAATCTGCTCATAAAAATCTATCGTCAGCAGTATTGATGGTGCTCAAACTACTAATCTGTAATAAAAACACTAATTTCACTGGGGATAGAAATTTGGGATTTTAACCTTTTGAATAATGAATAGGTTTATTGGCCAAGTATGTGCATATACAAGGAATGTGCCTTGGTGCTCCGCTCACAAATGACAACACAAACATACAGTTAACAATTAAGAATAAAGCATAAACACATCAAAACAATAAGGATACAACATTACGGTCTAAACATGTGGGTGAAAATAAACCAGAGCAACAAAAGAGACCACAGGCTTTGGTTATTGAGTGGAACTACTACTCATGGAAAAAAACTGTTTTTATGTCTGGCTGTGGCTGCTTTGACAGTCCGGAGTTGCCTTCCAGACGGAGGTACTTCAAAGACTTTGTGGCCAGGGTGAGAGGGGTCAGAGATGATCTTGCCCGCTCGCTCCCTGGCCCTTGCAGTGTACAGTTCGTCAATGGGGGGGAAGGTTGCAGCCAACAACCTTCTCAGCTGATCGAACGATCCGTTGCAGCCTCCGGATGTCGTGCTTGGTGGCTGAGCCAAACCAGACCATGATGGAGAAAGTGAGGACAGACTGAATGATAGCAGTATAGAATTGGACCATCATTGCCTGTGGCAGATTGTGTTTCCTCAGCTGCCACAGGAAGTACATCCTCTGTTGGGCCTTTCTGACTGTGGAGTCGATGGTGGCCCCCCATTTAAAGTCCCTGGAGATGATGGTTCCAAGGAACTTAAATGACTCCTCAGATGTGACAGTGGTGTTGTTGATGGTGAGTGGGGGGAGGGGAGGGGAGGGGGAGCTCTCCTAAAGTCTACAATCAGTTCCACTGTCTTGAGAGCATTGAGCTCCAGGTTGTTATGAAGGCACCAGTACGCCAGCTGTGTCACTTCCCGTCTCTAGGCAGATTCCTGCCCATCCTGGATCAGTCCAATCAGGGTAGTGTCATCCGCAAACTCGAGGAGCTTGACAGAGGAGTCTGTGGAGGTGCAGTCGCTGGTGTAGAGAGAGTAAAGGAGAGGGGAGAGTACGCAGCCTTGCGGTGCTCCTATGCTGAGGGTCTGCGGGTCCGAGATGTGCTTTCCCAGCCTCACATGCTGCTTCCTGTCCGTCAGGAAGTTGATGATCCACTGACAGAGGGGTTCAGGCACAGTCAGCTGGGAGAGTTTGTAGTGTAGTTGCTCTGGCACAATGGTGTTAAATGCAGAGCTAAAGTCCACAAACAGAATCCTGGCATAGGTCCCCTTGCGGTCTAGGTGCTGGAGGATGAAATGCAGGCCTAGGTTGACTGCGTCATCCACTGATCTACTGGCCCCGTATGCAAACTGCAGGGGGTCCAGCAGGGGATTTGTGATGTTTTTCAGCTGGGCCAGCACAAGTCTTTCAAAGGTCTTCATGACTACAAAGGTCAGTGTGACAGGCCTGTAGTCATTTTCTGGTCAAACATTACGGGTAACTCAACATATACCCCACTAAAACCAAACTCCAATTGTTATTTGCATAGGTGTAGGTTTGATCCACTGTTAAAGAGAAAACGTGATGAAACAGAAGGGAGGTTGTAGACAAAACGAGGGTTATCATGTCACCAGGGTGGCACGGTAGAGTTGCTGCCTGACAGCGCCAGAGACCCAGGTTCGATCCTGACTACGGGTGCTGTCTGTACGGAGTTTGTACGTTCTCCCCGTGACCCGCGTGGGTTTACTCCGGTTTCCTCCCACACTCCGAAGACATACAGGTTTGCAGGTTAATTGGCTTCTGTAAATTGGCCCTAGTGTGTGGGGATCGCCGGTCAGCCTGGACTCGGTGGGCCGAAGGGCCTGTTTCCGCGCTGTACCTCTAAACTAAACTAAACGAAATGAAAACATGTAACTGAAGGAAAGCGCTGAAAGCCCCCATTTTCAGCGTGTAATGGAAGCTCAGAAAGACTGGAATGCAGAGACGTTTTTCCTCAGCCTTGACAAAAGTGCATGCAATGGTTCTTATTATGAAAGAGAGTGACAGTTAAATTACACTGGAGTGTGACACTGAGTGCAGCGTAACCTTTCCGAATAGAACTTAACAGATTCAATTACAGGTCCGCCACCGATTCTCCGGCACGCTTGGTTCCAGACCCTGGCCAGATTGTCCGCGTTGCCGGTCCGACAGAGGGCACAGCCTCCGAGAGGGGTCCAACGGTACCGGAACGTTCCGCCTCGGAGTCGGCCCGAGACACCGGCCCGCAAAGTCGGCGGCCGCGGAAGACAGTGGCGACGGGGAACGGATCTGCCGGCTCCGGGCGGAGTTCCAGAGACCCGGCCGCACGCCGGCAAATTCCACCCGCCGATCGGCCGCGGAGGTCCCGATGAGGTGGAGATCGGCCGCCTCACCTGGCCTAGGGGACACATCTTCGGGGGGGACCTCCAAGGGGGGGGGTTTCAAGCAGGCCCTCGTAACTCTGTCCGGATTAAAGGAAGGTTCCGGACCACCAGTTGCCGGAAAATCGGTGTTGGATCTGTACTGTGTTTCCGAGAAACCTGCCGGTTTCAGCTTCCCAAGCGGTTCGGATCAATTATTGATGACCTATTCCCATTGATTGATACCAAAGCTTCACTCCGATTCTGACGAGTTAACAGTGTTTAATCGTCACGTAAACCGACGTTGCCCCTCGAGTTTAGTTTAGTTTTGTTTAGAGATAAAACGCGGAAACTGGCCCTTCGGCCCAGCGAGTCCGTGCCGACCGGCGATCACCAGCACACTATCGCTATCCTACCCTCTGGGGACAATTTACAATTATACCAAGCCAATTAGCCTACAAACCTGTGCACCTGGTGAGTGTGGGAGGAAACCGCAGCACCCGGAGAAAACCCACGCAGTCCCGGGAAGAACGTACAAACTCCGCACAGACAGCACCCATAGTTGGGATCGAACCCTACGCCACCGTTCCTGTTCAATCTTGTCGTTCTCACCTTAAACATACGTCCTCCTCTGTTAGATTCTCCTACCCTGGGCAAAAGCCTCTGTGCATTCACCCAAGCAATTCCCCTCATGGTTTTAGACACTGATGATTTCACCCTGTGTCACTTTCTGCTCTTTGGCAGATGTCAGTTTGATTGATCTCTGTAAGGGGTTTATTTGCATTCAGCAGGCGTGAAGCAAATGAATGCAATTCTAAGGACTAAACTATAATAAGCCTCTTAAGTTTAAGAATAAGGGGTGGGCCATTTAGGACTGCGATGAGGAAAAACGTTTCCATCCAGAGAGTTGTGAATCTGTGGAATTCTCTCCCACGGAAAGCAGTGGTGGCCAATTCACTGGACGTTTTCAAGAGCAAAATAAAGATAGAAACATAGAAACATACAAAATAGGTGCAGGAGTCGGCACTTCGAGCCAGCACCGGCATTCAATATGATCATGGCTGATCATCCAAAACCAGTACCCTGTTCCTGCGTTTTCCCCCATATCCCTTGATTTCGTTTGCCCTAAGAGCTAAACCTATCTCTCTCTCTTGAAAACACCCAGTGTATTGGCCTCCACTGCCTTCTGTGGCAGAGAATGCCACAGATTCACAACTCTCTGGGTGAAAAAGCTTTTCCTCATCTCTGTCTTAAATGGCCTACCCCTTATTCTTAAACTGTGACAATTAACAAGTGTATATTTGAGCTCACACTAAGTCAGTGGCAGATGCTGCAATCACTGTACACAGCATTGTTAGCAGCCAAAGACTTAATGCCTTGTTGCCATGTTGATCAAAACTGAACTACACCAGATGCCTTCAGATCAACTGAAGATGTGACAGTTTAGCAGCAGCTAATTAGACTTTCGAGGTACAGACACAGTGCGGAAACGGGCCCTTTGGACAACCGCGTCTGCGCCGACCAGCGATCCCCGCGCACACTAACACTATCCTACACACACCAGACACAATTTACAATTTTACCAAAGCCAATTAACCTACAAACCTGTATGTCTTTGGAGTGTGGGAGGAAATCAGAGCGCCCGGAGAAAACCCACGCGGTTTCAGGGAGAACGTACAAACTTTGTACAGACAGCACCCACAGTCAGGATTCAACCTGGGTCTCCGGCGCTGTTTAATGTTAATATTTGTCGTGGCACAGTGGTGTAGTTGGTAGAGCTGCTGCCTCACAGCGCCAGAGACCCCGGTTTGATCCTGACCTTGGGTACTGTCTGTGTGGACGTTCTCCGTGTGACCTTGTGGGCTTCCTCTGGTTAGTCAGGTTTCGTCCCACATCCCAAAGACGTGCGGGTTTGTAGGTGAAGAGGCCTCTTTAATTTGCCCCTGGTTTGCGGATGAGAAAGTGGGACAACATAGTGTGAACGGAATATCGACGTGGACTCGGTGGGCCGAAGGACTGCTGTACCTCTAAACTGAATCTTGTCCGTTGTGTTTATTAGCCTGATTTTCTGCGGTAAGAATTTCATTGGTCAGTTGTCGATACATATGACAAGTAAACACTCTTGACTCAGCACAAGAAGGAGCCGCAGATGCCGGCCGGTTTACTCCGAAGACGGACACAAAACGCCTACAGGTCAGGCAGCATCTCTGGAGAAAAGGAATAGGTGACGTTTCAGGTCAGGGCCCTTCATCAGACCGAAGGCAGAATAGAGTGAACATATTCAACAGCAGATGCTGGTTTACAAAAAAAAAGACACAAAGTGCTGGAGTAGCTCGGCAGGTCAAGCAGCATCTCTGGAGAACATGGATAGTGGACGTTACAGGTTGGGGCCTTTCCTCAGACTGAGACGTCTCCTTCATAAAATTCTTTGCTGCCTGGCCTGTCATAACATAGAAACATAGACGTAGAAAATAGGTGCAGGAGTAGGCCATTCGGCCCTTCGAGCCTGCACCGCCATTCAATATGATCATGGCTGATCATCCAGCTCAGTAACCTGTACCTTTTCTCCATACCCCCTGATCCCTTTAGCCACAAGGGCCACATCTAATTCCCTCTTAAATATAGTCAATGAACTGGCCTCAACTACCTTCTGTGGCGGAGAATTCCACAGACTCACCACTCTCTGTGTGAGGAAATGTTTTCTCATCTCGGTCCTAAAAGACTTCCCCCTTATCCTTAAGCTGTGACAATCCATAAAATTAAATAACTTTAGTTATTGCAACAGTGGTTATTATTGGATATGTGCCTGATTGTACAAAATGGGAAAGATTTCTTATAAATAACCCTGCAGTACGAATGTCATCATAGGGAAAGGCCTCATTATGCTCCTTGTGAATGTCTGAGTTTAGAATGTTTGTGCTGCAGTTAATCCAGACAAAACCTGCAAACCTGAAGCCACACCAGTGGCTACAGTTGTAGAGCTTTGGTCGACCTGTGTCTATGGTGCCGTGAGGCAGCAACTCTACCGCAGCGCCACTGTGCCGTCTTATAATATCCAGAAATATACTCTTCCTGTCAACATAATGATTTAATTTCTATGAAATGTTATTTCATTACGGGTGGCACAGTGGTAGAGTTGTTGCCTCACAGCGCCAGGGACCCGGGGTTCAATAGACAATAGACAACAGGTACAGGAGGAGGCCATTCGACGCTTCGAGCCAACACCGCCATTCAATGTGATCATGGCTGATCATTCTCAATCAGTAACCCGTTCCTGCATTCTCCCCATACCCGAGATGCTGCCTGACCTGCTGAGTTACTCCAGCATTTTGTGAATAAATCCCCCTGACTCCGCTATCCTTAAGAGCTCTATCTATCTCTCTCTTGAATGCATTCAGAGAATTGGCCTCCACTGCCTTCTGAGGCAGAGAATTCCACAGATTCACAACTCTCTGACTGAAAAAGTTTTTCCTGACTGATCCTGACTAGGGGTGCTTGTCTGTACAACGTTTTTTTACATTCTCCCCGTGACTGCGTGGGTTTTCTCTGGGTGCTCAGGTTTCCACCCACACTCCAAAGACGTGCTGGATTGTACGTTATTGGCTTCTGTAAATTGGCCCTGGTGTGTGCAGGATAGAATTAGTGCGTGGGTGATGGCTGGTCGGCGTGGACTCGGTGTGTAGGGCGTAGATGCGAAAGTGGGATGACACAGAACTAGTGCGCAAGGGTGATCGCTGGTCGGCGTGGACTCGATGGGCCAAAAGGCCTGTTTCCACGTTGTATCTCTCAACTAAACTAAGCTACTCGCAAAGCAACTGCAGGATCTTTGAGATCAATTCAAGGGACATAGTATTTAATTTTATCTCTAAATTCTAAAGGGGAAAAGAATAAAGGAAAAACAAATGAATACTGACGAGAGCTGATACAATTTAAATAATTTGATGCAAGAAAGCATGGCAAATAACACACCTGGGGGAGCTGTTATTTTTCATCTAAAACATTTGACAGGCATCGCAACTCTTTATGATGCACTGAATATATTTTTCATCATTGTTTTAAGACAATTTAATAATTTGTCACTCATGAGAAGCGATTCCTTTATTCATGAGTGAACACAGAAAGGGCTAATTTTACACCATGTGTGGAATTGGGGCTGTTTTGTTTCAATACAAGAAGACACTGAAAAGAGGTCTACTCATGTGGGATCAGAGATGCAGATCAGAGTGTTGGCGTTAGACTCCAACATGGCTCCTCGGCCAGGAGACGAGAGATGCCGAATAAACTGAGTTGAGTATAGGAGCAAAGAGGTCCTTCTGCAGTTGTACAGGACCCTAGTGAGACCACACCTGGAATACTGTGTGCCGTTTTGGTCTCCAAATTTGAGGAAGGATATTCTTGCTATTGAGGGCGTGCAGCGGAGGTTTACTAGGTTAATTTTCGGAATGGTGGGACTGCCGTATGTTTAAAGACTGGAGCGACTAGGTTTGTATACACTGGAATTTAGAAGGATGAGAGGGGATCTTATCGAAACATATAAGATTATTAAGGGGTTGGACACGTTAGAGGCAGGAAACATGTTCCCAATGTTGGGGGAGTCCAGAACCAGGGGCCATAGTTTAAGAATAAGGGGTAGGCCATTTAGAACAGAGATGAGGAAAAACTTTTTCAGTCAGAGAGTTGTAAATCTGTGGAATTCTCTGCCTCAGAGGGCAGTGGAGGCCAATTCTCTGAATGCATTCGAGAGAGCTAGATAGAGCTCTTAAGGATAGCGGAGTCAGGGGGTATGGGGTGAAGGCAGGAACGGGGTACTGATCGAGAATGATCAGCCATGATCACATTGAATGGTGGTGCTGGCTCAAAGGGCTGAATGACCTACTCCTGCACCTATTGTCTATTGTCTAAACCTCTAACTTTATGAGGATGTTGCCAGGATTCGAGGGACTGAGTGATAGGGCAGGTGAGATTCGGGTTTTCATGTGTTGTTTTAACATTTAAACCCAACACATGTCAACTGTAGATTTCGGAGAAAACCCACGCAGGCCTTTTATCCCACGAGCTTCAATTGTGCTAAAAACTAATATTGAGCACAACAAAAGCCCCTTGAAAAGCCCTTCTCTTTTGAATGACTTAAAAACCAGCTCCAGCCGAGAGCAATAAATATATCTCAAATCTTGGGCAGGAAATGTCACACTCTCACACATCATATAGTTTAATGCGAATATTTCGATAAGACATAAGAAAAACAACGGTCATGAAAATTTACTCTATGATCTACAAATAAAATAATTTTATTATAGAAATAAAGTTTATGTCTAATGCCATCGATTTTCCACCAATTTAGAATTTTGCAAATTAGGCTCTGGTAACAATTTCTTCGTTGAAAAGGAGAAATAATCATGGTCGACACAAAATGCTGGGGTAACTCAGCGGACCAGGCAGCATCTCGAGAGAGAGAGAAGGAATGGGTGACGTTTCGGGTCGAGACCCTTCTTCAGACTGATGTCAAGGGATATCAGGAGAGGATGCAGTCGGAGACAGGAAGACTAGTGGGAAGGGGGAGGGGATAGAGAGGGGAAGCAGGGACCACCTGAAGTTAGAGAAGTCAATGTTCATACCGCTGGGGTGTAAGCTGCCCAAGCAAAATATGAGGTGCTGTTCCCCCAATTTGTGCTGGGCCTCACTTAATCGTGGACTCCAACAACAAGAAGTGAGACACTGTTCTGGACAAAGCAGTCTGCTTGATTAGAACCTCAGCAACCACCCAACAGACTTATTTTCTCCACCATTCAGTGGCACGGAGTTTGTACGTTCTCCCTATGACCTGCGTGGGTTTTCCCTGGTTTCCCCCCACACTCCAAAGACATACAGGTTTGTAGGCTAATTGGTTTGGTGTAATTGTAAATTGTCCCGAGTGTGCGTAGGATTAGTGTGCGGAGACTGTGCTGAGGGTGTGCAGGCTAGTGTGCGGGGACTGCTGTTCGGCGTGGACTCGGTGGTCCATGCCGGGCCTGTTTCTGCGCTGTATCTTTAAACTAAAGCAAACAAAAGGACACAAAGTGCTGGAGTAATTCAGCGAGTCAGGCACCATCTCTGGAGAACATGGACTGGTGACGTTTTGGGTCGGAGCCCTTCTTCGGACTGATGTCAGGGGAGAGGGAGAGACATAGGTAAGGAAGTGTTAGGTGTGAAACCAGGAGAAAGGGAATGGAGATCAAGGGAAATGTAGAATAGATCTTTGTTAGCTGGAAGAAAGATCCTGACCTCGGGTGCTGTCTGTGCGGAGTTTGTATGTTCTCCATGTGACCGCTGGTGTCTCCTCCGGATGCTCCGGTTTCCTCCCATACCCCAAAGACGTGCGGGTTTGTAGGTTAATAGAACGTATTCACTTGACTTGTGCCTTGTATATTAGTTTATTTTATTTCTGTCACGTGTACTGAGGTACAGTGAAAAGTTATTTTGGTGCGTGTTATCCAGTCATTGAAAAGACCATACATGACATTCTCCAAAGACGTACAGGTATGTAGGTTAATTGACTGGGTAAATGTAAACAATTGTCCCTAGTGTGTGTAGGATAGTGTTAATGTGCGGGGATCGCTGGGCGGCGTGGACTTGGTGGGCCGAAAAGGCCTGTTTCCGCGCTGTATCTGAAATATGAAAAATATATATATATATATATATGATTACAATAGAGCCATCCATCCACATTGTACAGATACAGGATAAAGAGAATAACGTTCAGTGCAAGATAACGTCCAGTAAAGTCTGTTCACAGATAGTCCAAGGGTCTCCAATGAGGAACTGCTGCTGTTGAAATAAAGGTTTAAAAGAAAGGAGTGATTGTAATCATTAATTGCAGATCCACCTCCGGGACCAACATGCAGAGTGTGTGGGGATCACTGTTCGCCAGGGACTCGGTGGGCTGAAGGGCCTGCTTCTGTGTCAGGGGTTATGGGGAGAAGGCAGGAGAATGGGATTAAGAGGGAGAGATAGATCAGCCATGATCGAATGGTGGAGTAGACTGGATGGGCCGAATGGCCTGATTCCGCTCCAATCAGTTATGAACGTGAACTAAACTAAACTAAGTCCACACCAATCGTCGACCACCCGCTTACACTAGCTCCACGTTATCCCACTTTCTCATCCACTCCCTGCACACCAGGGGCAGTTTACGGAGGGCCGATTAACCTGCAAACCTGTACGGCTTCGGGATGTGGGAGGAAACCCACGCAGGTCACGGGGAGAATGGACAAACTCCGTACAGACAGCGCCCGTAGTCGGGATCGAACCCGGGTCTCCAGCGCTGTAAGGCAGTAGCTCTACCACTACGCCACCGTTACTTCTGCAGAGAGCCAAATGCAAAACATCGAAAATAGGTGCAGGAGTAGGCCATTCGGCCCTTCGAGCCAGCACTGCCATTCAAGATGATCATGGCTGATCATCCAAAATCAGTACCCTGTTCCTGCTTTCTCCCCACATCCCTTGATGCCATTAGCCCTGAGAGGTATCGGCTGAAAACAATCCATCCATCTTGGGTTTCCTCCTGTGGTTCAATTTCATAGACATTGTTGTGGAGCAGAGCTATTGATCAGCGGTGGGCCTGATGTAATTAAAGGTGATTGCTGCTCTGATAGCAACACTCTATTGTTCTCATGACATTATGGAGAGCAATCATTTCACAGCTTTCCTCATTTCAACTCGCTTCCTATTGACCTTGGAGTCTTAGTTTACTTTAGTTTATTGTCACGTGTACCGAGGTGCAGTGAAAAGCTTTTTTTGTTGCGTGATATCCAGTCAAGGGTCAGGGTTATCACCGAATCCACGCCGAGACCTGCGATCGCCCCGCACACTAGCACTATCCTACACACACTGGAGACAATTTACAATTTACCACGCCAATTAACCCACAAACCTGCACGTCTTTGGAGGGTGGGAGGAAACCGGAGCAGCCGGAGAAAGCCCACGCAGGTCACGGGGAGAACGTACTAACTCCGTGCAGACAGCAACCGTAGTCGGGATCGAACCTAGGTCTCCGGCGTTGTGAGGCAGCATCTCGACTGCTGCACCACCGCGTCGCCCTGGTTCGATCCTAACCACGTGTAATAATTGTCCCCAGTGCGTGTCGGGCAGTGCTAGTACACGGGAATTATCTGCCTCAGAAGGCAGTGGAGGCCAATTCTCTGAATTCATTCAAGAGAGAACTAGATAGAGCTCTTAAGGATAGCGGAGTCAGGGGGTTATGGGGAGAAGGCAGGAACGGGGTACTGATCGAGAATGGTCAGCCCTGATCACATTGAATGGCGGTGCTGGCTCGAAAGGCCGAATGGCCTCCTCCTGCACCTATTGTCTATGATCGCTGGTATTTATTAGAAATAAAATGCTATCAATTGTTGTTTTCTATTACTTGTTATTTTAACCCACCTGTCAAAGGAGAGGATACTCTTTCAATTTGTTTGGTGCTTTGGAGTGAATCAGTTATCAAACCTCGTGCTCTGTGGGGCCTGGTCATTCCATGCAGGTGAAGGCAATGAGTGGAAGGCTATTTGGCCAGTTCCCTTCCACTGCAATGTGCTGCCCAGCCATCATTACTGAGATAATTACTAATGTCTGAAAAACATATTACATTTATTGAGCAATTCTGAGCCACCAGCCATGTGAATGCAAACGTGCTGTTCTCTCTATTTTACACTGGAATGTAACCAACTGTTTATATAGTAAGCGTGCAATGAATTTGAGAGATCACAGAGTAGATTCATGGATGGCACATTTCCCTGCACAAAGGGATGATAATCTGTAGCTGTATCTTTTTGTGTCTTTGCCCCCGAGTTCACCCCATTCTATTTTCCAATTTATTTGCAACGTAACGATTGTAATGACAGATGGATATTTCACCTTGGTTTGGTTTAGTTTAGAGATACAGCGCGGAAACAAGCCATTCGGCCCACTGAGTCCGCGCAGACCAGCGATCACCCCGTACATTAACACTACACACAAGGGATAATTTTACATTTATACCAAGCCAATTAACCTACAAACCTGTACGTCTTTGGAGTGTGGGAGGAAACCGGAAAACCCACGTAGGTCACGGGGAGAACGTACAAACTCTGTACAGACAGCACCCGTAGTCGGGATCGAACCAGGGTTTCTGGCGCTGTGAGGCAGCAAGTCCACCGCGCCGCCACCTTGATTTCTGCTCTTTCACTTGGATTCGTGCCACGTCACCTTTAGTGAAGTTCTTCTGGGTGGAAGACCCAGAAGATTTCCCATGAAAAAGGACAGAGTGCTGGAGTAACTCAGCGGGTCAGGCAGCATCTCTGGAGAACATGGATAGGTGACGTTCCACAGAGTGCTGGAGTAACTCAGCGGGTCAGGCAGCATCTCTGGAGAACATGGATAGGTGACGTTTCGGGTTGGGTCCCTTTTTCAGACACAACAGTTCACCAGTTACAGAGACAAACTCCAATGCCCACAATGGGGTAGAGGTGAATCGGACAGTACCCCAGCTTATGGAATGTCATTCAGAAGCCTGATAACAGAGGGAAAGAAGCTGTTCCCGAGTCTGGTGGTGCGCGCTTTCAAGCCTCTGTACCTTCAGTCTAATGGGAGCTGGGAGAAGGAGGAATGACTGTGGTGGGGCAAGTCTTTGATGATGTTGGCTGCCTTATTGAGGCAACATGATGTCAATGGTGGGGGAGCCTGGTCTGTGCGGTGGAACTTGGCGATGAACTGCTTTCAGAAGGTTTATGAAGGAGAATTATTCCACAGATAGAAGCCAAACCTCGAAAGTATGTTTAATAATCCGATTACAATTCATTCAACTTCATGCCTTCGACGTGAAATGTTTATCCTTTGTAGTTTATCCTCGGGTCCCGAAGAAAAAGCTGACATTTGAGATCTTTTAAAAAAGATTTCGGGGGTTATAATTCTTTGATACTATTAATTTTCATTTCCCTTCTCGTTCGCTCTTGATTGGCATCTGTTCTATCTGTTTGGTTCGCTGCTTATTCACTGGGAACCCATCTGCATGTTCTGTCACTTTAGTGCGAGAAGCCTCACACACTTACCTGCAATCTGCTGCCATTTCACAACATGATATTTGACCCGATCTGCCTGCAAATAGGACAGGGACAGTTTGGATGCACGGCCGTTGGACTGTGACCAATATCTTCCCCTTAACTACGGATAAATGTTAGTGAATAATTCCCAGCGGGTGGGAAAGCAATCCAACACGGGAAGACTGCCTGGCGGGCCGAGAGATTAGAAGAGCAGAGAGATCTCTCCAACGTAGTCGACCGGTAATTCAACAGCTTCGGGTGGATGGGCACGGAAACCACGGAGAGGTGAAAGTCACAGGATAGTGGGATTGCTGGGGTGCAGAACGAGGCCACTCGACCCACCGTCTATGCTGGTCGTGTAGGAAGGAACTGCAGATACTGGTTTACACCCAAGATAGACACAGGGTAGAGTTGCTGCCTCACAGCGCCAGAGACCCGGGTTCAATAGACAACAGACAATAGGTGCAGGAGGAGGCCATTCGGCCTTTCGAGCCAACACCGCCATTTAATGTGATCATGGCTGATCATTCTCAATCAGTACCCCGTTCCTGCCTTCTCCCCCAACTACCCCAACTCCAACCCCAACTACGGGTGCTGTCTGTACGGAGTTTGTACGTTCTCCCCGTGACACCGTGGGTTTTCCCCAGAGATCTTCAGTTTCCTCCCACGCTCCAAAGACGTGCAGGTTTGCAGGTTAATTGGCTTGGTATAAAATGTAAAAGTTGTCCCTAGTGCGCGCAGGATAGTGTTAACGTGCGGGGAAACGCTGGCCAGTTCTGACCCAGTGGGCCGAAGGGCCTGTTTCGGCGCCGTATCTCTAAACTAAACTAAACCAAACTGTGCTGGTTGTGTGGGAAGGAGTTGCAGATGCTGGTTTACACCAATAATAGACACAAATTGCTGGAGTAACTCAGCGGGTCAGGCAGCATCTCTGGAGAGAAGGAATGGGAGACATTTCGGGTCGAGACCACTCTCCAGACTATGCTGGTTCCTTGGTTTAGGTTTAAGTTAACATTTATTATTGTCACGTGTACTCTAATTTAGTTTAATTTAGAGATACAGTGCGGAAACAGGCCGGCCCACCACACCACCACACTAGGCGGCACGGTGGCGCAGCGGTAGAGTTGCTGCCTTACAGCGAATGCAGCGCCGGAGACTCAGGTTCGATCACGACTACGGGCGCCGTCTGTACGGAGTTTGTACGTTCTCCCCGTGACCTGCGTGGGTTTTCTCCGAGATCTTCGGTTTCCTTCCACACTCCAAAGACGTACAGGTTAATTGACTGGGTAAATGTAAAAATTGTCCCTAGTGTGTGTAGGATATTGTTAATGTGCGGGGATCGCTGGGCGGCGCGGACTCGGTGGGCCGAAGGGCCTGTTTCCTTGCTGTATCTCTAAATCTAAAAAAAAACAACACTATCCTACACACACTAGGGACAATTTACATTTATATCAAGTAAATTAACCTACAAATCTGTACGTCTTTGGAGTGTGGGAGGAAACCGAAGATCTCCGAGAAAACCCACGCTGGTCACGAGGAGAACGTACAAACTCCGTACAGACAAGCACCAATTGTCAGGATCGAACCCGGGTCATAGAAACATAGAAACATAGAAAATAGGTGCAGGAGTAGGCCATTCGGCCCTTCGAGCCTGCACTGCCATTCAATATGATCATGGCTGATCATTCAGCTCAGTAGCCTGTACCTGCCTTCTCTCCATACCCCCTGATCCCTTTAGCAAAAAGGGCCACATCTAACCCTCTTAAATATAGCCAATGAACTGGCCTCAACTACCTTCTGTGGCAGAGAATTCCACAGACTCACCACTCTCTGTGTGAAGAAATGTTTTCTCATCTCCGTCCTAAAAGACTTCCCCCTTATCCTTAAGCTGTGACCCCTGGTTCTGGACTCCCCCAACATCGGGAACAATCTTCCCGCATCTAGCCTCTCCAACCCCTTAAGAATTTTATATGTTTCTATAAGATCCCCCCTCAGTCTTCTAAATTCCAGCGAGTACAGGCCCAGTCTATCCAGTCTTGCCTCATATGTAAGTCCCGCCATCCCAGGGATCAATCTGGTGAACCTTCTCTGTACTCCCTCCAAGGCAAGAACGTCTTTCCTCAGGTTAGGAGACCAAAACTGCACACAATACTCCAGGTGCGGTCTCACCAATGCCCTGTACAACTGCAGCAGAACCTCCCTGCTCCTAAACTCAAATCCTCTTGCTATGAATGCCAACATACCATTCGCTTTCTTCACTGCCTGCTGCACCTGCATGCTTGCTTTCAATGACTGGTGCACCATGACACCCAGGTCCCGTCGCGATGTTTCTGTGTGACTGTACTTGGAAGCTGTACCCACTATTGAAACAACAGAGCAGTGGGGAAACAAGGTCGTTTCATTTTAACGGCTTCCCACTCCCACACTACATCTGCTCAATCACACTCCCCCCACACAAACAAGCCTGTATTGCTGAGCAGAAAGTATTAAAACAAAAGGAAGCCATGGTGGCGCAACGGTAGAGTTGCTGCCTCACAGCGCCAGAGACCCCGGTTCGATCCAGACTATGGGTGCTGTCTGTACGGAGTTTGCACGTTCTCCCCGTAACTGCGTGGGTTTTCTCCGGGTGCCCCGGTTTCCTCCCACACTCCAAAGACGCACGGGTTTGGAGGTTAATTGGGCTCAGTAAATTGCCCCCTTGCGTGCAAGTTGTTCCAGTGTACGGGCGATCGCCGGTCGGCGTGGACCCTCTGCATCTCTAAAGCAAACTAAACTAAAAATGATTCCAAAGATAGAAACAAAAAGCTGGAGTAACCCAGCGGGTCAGACAGCATCTCTGAAGAAAAGGTACGGGCGAAGTTTCGGGTCGAGACCCTTCTTCAGACTCCAGAGATGCTGCCTGTCCCGCTGAGTTACTCCGGCATTTTGTGTCCATCTTCGGTTTAAACCAGCGTTTGTAGTTGCTTCCTACACTGTTTGCCATATGTTGCCATATGGCACGGTAGCGCAGCGGTAGAGTTGCTGCTTTACAGCGAATGCAGCGCCGGAGACTCAGGTTCGATCCTGACTACGGGTGCTGCACTGTAAGGAGTTTGTACGTTCTCCCCGTGATCTGCGTGGGTTTTCTCCGAGATCTTCGGTTTCCTCCCACACTCCAAAGACGTACAGGTATATAGGTTAATTGGCTGGGTAAATGTAAAAATTGTCCCTAGTGGGTGTAGGATAGTGTTAATGTACGGGGATCACTGGGCGGCACGGACTTGGAGGGCCGAAAAGGCCTGTTTCCGGCTGTGTATATATATATATGATGATGATGTTGTGCCAGCATTCGCAGTCTATTGGGAGTATATCAAATTATCGTTAGTGGTAACATTTTTCTAATTTATTTCCATTTCTTGCAGTGGCGCTGACTCTGAGAACTAGTCAGCTTGACTGTGAGGGAGATAATTGACCACGCACAGTCGAAACCAAAACACACCAGTTAATTATTGTATATCTCCACTGATGTTACCAGTAAACTCATTCTCTGATTCTTAATAACGTCGCCTAATCAATTTCCCTCTTCATCAACTTAGAACAACGTGCCACAAGAGAAAGTTATGCAGAGTTTATGTCAAAGAAGCTGTTAGAGTCATAGAGTCCTACAGCGTGGAAACAGGCCCTTCGGCCCAACTTGCCCACCTACACTAGTCCCACCTGCCTGCATTTGGCCCATGTCCCTCCAAGCCTGTCCGATCCACGTGCCTGTCCAAATGGTTCTTAAATGTTGCAATAGTACCTGCCTCAACTACCTCCTACGCCAGCTCGTTCCATACATCCACCACCTTTTGTGTGAACAAGTTACCCTTCAGGTTCCTATTAAATCTTTCCCCCCCCCCCTCGATCACTTTAAACCCATGTCCTCTGGTCCTCGATTCCCCAACTCTGGGCAAGAGACTCTCAGCGCCTACCCGATCTATTCCTCTCGAGATATTGTACACCTCTATAATATCAAAATAAATTTTGTTAATGGTGACAATTTTTAAGCGACTCCTGTCTAAAATAACTGGTTCTGTTCTCTCTCCCCGGTTATTTTAGGATTAACCTCTCGAGCATGCACAATGAATTCAATAGTTTTAACATTCACCTTGTTTTACTCTTTCCAGCTGGCTAATCATGTCCCAGTGATTTATTCCAGCTTTCTCTACCATCCTTGTTCCACTATGAATTGTTCCGATACGTCCAAAATAGTTTTTGCACTGGCTTCTTCCAACAATAATCTCCATCCTCCAGGAAGTGAAGTGGCACACATACCCCAGAATACAATGATGTGCCAAACTACCAACCTCCCTTCCACTGACTCCGTCTACACCCCACACTGCCTCAGCAAGGCCAACAGCATAAACAAGGACCAGTCTCACCCTGGCCAATCCCTCTTCTCCCCTCTCCCTTCAGGCTAGAGGTACAGAAGCGTGAAAACGCACACCTCCAGATTATAGACAATAGACAATAGACAATAGGAGCAGGAGGAGGCCATTCGGCCCTTCGAACCAGCACCCCCATTCAAAGTGATCATGGCTGATCATTCTCAATCAGTACCCTGTTCAGGGACAGTTTCTGCCCAGCTGTTATCAGGCAACTGAATCATCCTATCACAACCAGAGGGCAGTGCTGAACTACTATCTACCTCATTGGTGACCCTCGGACTATCCTTGATCGGACTTTGCTGGCTTTACCTTGCACTAAACGTTATTCCCTTATCTTGTAGCTCTACACTGTAAATGGCTCGATTGTAATCACATATTGTCTTTCCGCTGACCGGTTAGCACGCAACTAAAAGCTTTTCACTGTACCTCGGTACACGTGACAATAAACTAAACTGTAAACTGAATTGGTTGGACTGCTTGTTATGATTATCCCTTTCATCAAAAAAGAATTTTACATCGATAATTTGAACTCCAGCATTGTTTGTTTGCCTCGGGGCTGAATTAGTCATGGAGCTTGTGCAGCGATGATTACATATTAAAGAGTTCCTGGGCAGGGGTGTATGTGGGAATGTAAGCATTTTCCTGGATTGTGGGTTTGTTGCTTTAAAGGGTTTGCTTTAAATGAACAATTAATGATCTCGAATCCCCATCTGCACTGACATTTTATAACGTTCACCCGTTTCGAAACTAGATGATCTACAACAAATTGTGAGCAATTTTGGGCCCCATATCTGAGGAAGGATGTGCTGGCGCTGGAAAGGGTCCAGAGGAGGTTTACAAGAATGATCTCAGGAATGAGTGGGTTAACCTATGATTAGCGTTTGTCGGCACTGGGCCTGTACTCGCTGGAGTTTAGAAGAACGAGGGGGGGGGGGTGGGTGTGGGTACCTCGGTACACGCGTCAATGAACTAAGCTGAGCTGATAGATTCAAGTTGTTAGGAGTAAACTAGATCAAGTGGACCCGTTGGGCCCAAACCTCTCCTGCATTAGTGCAGCACCCTCTCCTCCCCCTACACCCCCTCCCCCTCCCCCCTCCCCCCCCCCCTCCCCCCCCACTCCATCCCCCTCAAACCCCCTTATTCTCCTCCCCCTCCCTAAGAAATAGATTTAAACTTTAAAATGTTAATAACTTTAAAAATATAACACCAATTTCAATGAAACTTCTTCCATTAGCACCAAAGGGACGACGGTGAGTAAGGTGGGCCTAAAATCGTCGCGCTATCGTGTACCGTTTTGGCTGTAGTTCAGGAACAAACAAACAAACAAACAAACGAGAGTTTTAGTGAATAGATATCACAAGTAATTTGTACTGGACCAGCAATGTCAAAGCAATGGCCAGGAAAAGACACTAATGCATATACTTGCTTGGAAGGTTTAGGACATTCAGAATGTCCCCAACAAACCCTCACCAACGTCTACAGATGCGTCTACAGAAAGCATTTTATCAGGATGTATCACAGCTTGGTTTGGGAACAGCTCCATCCCAGACCGCAAGAAATTGCAAAGAATTGTAGACACAGCCCAGACCATCACACAAACCAACTTCCCTTCCATTGACTCCATCTACACCTCACGCTGCCTCGGTAAGGCCACTAGTATAATCAAGGACCAGTCTCACCCTGTTCAATCCCTCTTCTCTCCTCTCCCATATCAGGCAAGAAGTATAGAAGTTTGAAAACGCACACCTCCAGATTCAGGGACAGTTTATTCCCAGCTGTTATCAGGCAACTGAACCGTCCTCTCACCAACTAGACAGCGATCTTTACCTCCAATATACCCCATTGGAGACAACTATCTTTAATCAGACTTGACCTTGCACTAAACATTATACCCTTTATCCTGTACCTGTAAATTGTGGATGGCTTAATTGTAATCATGTATAGTCCCTTATTTCCAATCTCCCATCCCCTTTCAAAGTACTTGAAAATCCACCAAAAGCAAACTATTACAGCTATTAGGGTGGCAGGTGGCGCAGCGGTAGAGTTGCTGCCTTACAGCGCTTGCAGCGCCAGAGACACGGGTTCGATCCCGACCATGGGTGCTGTCCGTACAGAGTTTGTACCTTCTCCCCGTGACCTGCGTGTTTTTTCTCCGAGATCTTCGGTTTCCCCCCACACTCCAAAGACGCACAGGTTTATAGGTTAATTGGCTTGGTATAAATGTAAAGTTGTCCCTAGTGTGTGTAAGGTGGTGTTAATGTGCAGGGATCGCTGGTCGGCGTGGGCCCGGTGGGCCTGTTTCCGCGCTGTATCTCTAAATTAAACTACTGGAAATTTGAAGCAGCATAATGTTCTGTGATGATTTCATTTTCACGGCCTCTGCAGTTTCTGATTGTCATAATGAGCCGAGAGTGGGGGAGATAATGGATGGAGCGATAGTCTATTCTACACGTTTCAAATTTCTGACCCATATTGTACTTGACTTTTGGATTAGTGTTAATCCACTATCGTCTCTCTTCCAGGAGTGTACTTTACACAGGCACTGAGCATTCCAATCATTTTCTGCCTCGACTTAAAAACGGCCATGCTCGCTTGGCGGAGTGGCTTCTCGGACGGAATGCCATGAATTAGATTGTTGCTGCTGCTACCACAGACCCAGAACAGCCCAGCCACCGTTACTGCCCTGTGTGAAAGTGTACACAGGACAGGAAAACGTTCGGAGGGATACGGGCCAAACACAGGCAGGTGACACCACTGTAGGTAGACGAGGCGGCACGGTGGCGCAGCGGTAGAGTTGCTGCCTTACAGCGAATGCAGCGCCGGAGACTCAGGTTCGATCCTGACTACGGGCGCCGTCTGTACGGAGTTTGTACGTTCTCCCCATGACCTGCGTGGGTTTTCTCCGGGATCTTCGGTTTCCTCCCACACTCCAAAGACGTACAGGTATGTAGTTTAATTGGCTGGGTAAAATGTTTTAAAAAATTGTCCCTAGTGTGTGTAGGATAGTGTTAATGTGCTGGGGATCGCTGGGCGGAGCGGACTCGGTGGGCCGAAGGGCCTGTTCATTCAGAATCAGCACCCCGTTCCTGCTTCCCCCCCCCCCCCCCCCCCCCCCCCCCCCACATCCCTTGACTCTGTTAGCCCTAAGAGCTCTACCTTGGTCGGGCATGGACAGGTTAGGCTGAAGGGCTTGTTTTCATGCTGTATGATCTTATAATACGACAAAGATAATTTTACGGCCTTCCCCTGCCCCAACAATGATGTACAAGGCCCGAGCACGGTGGCGCAGCGGGTAGAGCTGCTGCCTCACAGCGCAGGAGACCGGGGCTCGATCCTGACCTCGGGCACCGTCCACGTGGAGTTTGCACGCTCTCCCCGTGACTGCGCGGGCGCTGCGGTTTCCTCCCGCATACCAAAGAACGCGCGGGTTTGTAGGTTAATTGGCCGCTGTAAATTGCCCCCTAGTGTGACGGGGCTGGATGAGAACGCGAGCTAACATGGAACGCGTGTGAATTGGTGATGGATGGTTGGCGCGGACTTAGTGGGCTGAAGGGCCTGTTTCCACGCCTGTACCTCTGAAAGTAATAAAGAAGAACTCACAAGTGCAAGATGCTAACAAGTCGTTAACTTAGAGGGTACTGAGTTGGTCAAGGAATGTACAGACACGTAGGGAGGTCAGACCTTGTGTCTTGGGAGGGGTGGGGAAGTTGGGACTTGGTAGCATTTAAAGGTCAACGATGCATTGGGCTGGGAGACACAAAATGCCGGAGTAACTCAGCGACACAGGCAGCATTTCTGGAGAGAAGGAATGGGTGACGTTTCAGGTTGGGTCTGAAGAAGGGTCTTGACCCGAAACGTCACCCATTCCTTCTCTCCAGAGATTGCTGCCTGTCCAGCTGAGTTACTCCAGCATTTTGTGCCTACCGTTGATTTAAACCAGCATCTGCAGTTCTTTCCTGGTTGACTTTCGAGATACAGACCCCGTACACTACACCTGCACACTAGGGACAATTTCCCATTTTACCAAAGCCAATGAACCTACAAACCTGCACGTCTTTTGAATGTGGGAGGAAACCGGAGCACCCGGTGAAAACCCACGCAGGTCACGAGGAGAACGTACAAACTCTGTGCAGACGGCACCCGTAGTCAGGATCATATCATATCATATCATATATATACAGCGCGGAAACAGCCCACCAAGTCCGCGCCGCCCAGCGATCCCCGCACATTAACACTATCCTACACCCACTCAGGGCAATTTTTACATCTACTCAGTCAATGAACCTACATACCTGTACGTCTTTGGAGTGTGGGAGGAAACCGAAGATCTCGGAGAAAACCCACGCAGGTCACGGGGAGAACGTACAAACTCCTTACAGTGCAGCACCCGTAGTCAGGATCGAACCCGAGTCTCCGGCGCTGCATTCGCTGTAAAGCAGCAACTCTACCGCTGCGCTACCGTGCCGCCCCATTTCTTCTGTCTGCTTGTGGAGGTTCTCCCCATGGGTCGTAGGCTGTCCGTGTTTGACAAAACGTAACTGCGTTTTAGCAACGATCGACCGCAGCTGAAAGCCTCCCGTGATGATAATTCCGTTCAATCACACCAGTCAGGAAGTGGAAAAGACATTGATCAAATGTTGCAACCATCTGAGACAACATGCTGCCAGAAAGGGAAGCTGCGATCCAGGACAACAGATGGAGATGGAGATGAGAGAAGGGTACACACGAGGACAGATATCCACGTGCCCAAGACACTCCAGTTGGAAAGATTACTCTCAGAGAATGGAGCCATTAATGTATAATGAGCGCAGGGTACTGGAATGACAAGGGGAAATAAATAATAGAGCAGAACACGAGACTGTTAGCAGGAAACATTCTCCAGCTTCATTAACTTAAAAACTATGCCAGTGTTGTGGTGAAAGTAATTCCACATAAAGCGGACGACCGACACAAAGTGGCACGGTGGCGCAGCGGTAGAGTTGCTGCCTCACAGCGCCAGAGACCCAGGTTCGATCCCGACTACGGGTGGCTGTCTGTACGGAGTTTGTACGTTCTTCCTGTGAAGGCGTGGGTTTTCTCCGAGATCTTCGGTTTCCTCACATAAGTTTGTAGGCTAATTGGTTTGGTGTATGTGTAAATTGTTCTAAATGTGTTTAGGATAGTGTTAGTGTGCGGGGATCGCTGGTCGGTGCGGACTCGGTGGGCCGAAGGGCCGGTTTCCGCATTCTTATCTCTAAAAAACTAAAAAAACATTTCCTATCCATGCACATGTCCAAGTGCCTTTTAAATGCTATTACAGTACCTCCCTCAACTACCTCCTCTGGCAGCTCGTTCCTTATACCCACCACCCTATGTGAACAACTTGCCCCTTAGGTTCCTATTAAACCTTGGTCCTCTCACCTTAAACCTATGGCGGCCGGTTCTTTATTCCCCTACCCTGGGTGAAAGACTGTGCATTTACCCTATCTATACCATCATGTTTGAATACACCTCTATGAGATCACCCCTCAGATTACTGCTCTCCAAGAAATAAAGTCCTCGCCTGCCCAACCTCTCCCTGTAGCTCAGGTGCTCGAGTACTGACAACATCATCAAAAATATTCTCTGCACTCTTTCCAGGTTAATATCATCCTTCCTTTAAGCAGGGTGGACAATCGTAACATAATGCCCCAGCTTCTAGAACACAGATTCACGTATTGTCTTAATCATGTATAGTCTTTCTGCTGACTGGATCGCACACAAAAGCTTTTCACTGTACCTCGGCACACGTGACAATAAACCAAACTGATAATAATCATGAAAGACACAAATTGCTGGAATAACCCAGTGAGTCGGGCAGCAACTCTGGAGAACGTGGATAGGTGATGATTCAGGTCACCCCAAAACATCACCCATCCACGTTCTCCAGCGATGCTGCCTGACCTGTTGAGTTATTCCAGCATTTTGTGTCTTTCTTTGGTAAATCAGCATCTGCAGTTCCTGGTTATTACACTTCTATAATCATTACCCTGACTGTTGAAGGCCAATATTACCTAAAGCCTTCTTTACCACCCTACCTACCTGTGATGTCACCACAATCCCGGTTGCTAAACACTTTAATTCTCCTTTCCATTCCCGCACTGACCTTTCTGTCCTAGGTTTCTTCCATTGTCAGAGTGAGGCTAAACGCAAATTGGAGGAACAGCGTCTCATATTCCGCTTGGGCAGCTTAAAGCCCAGTGGTATGAATATTGATTTCTCTCACTTCAAGTAGCCCCGACATTCCCCCTCTCTCCAGCCCTCCCCCACCCAAGTCGCACCAGCTTCTCGTTCTCACCCAACATACAGCTAACAATGGCCTGTTTATCATCGTTACTTTTTTGCATGTCTTTCATTCATTGTTCTTTATCTCTCCACATCACTGTCTATGTCTCTTTCTCCTTTCCCTTATTCCTAACCAGTCTGAAGAAGGGTCTCGAGCCGAAACGTCACTCATTCCTTCTCTCCCGAGATGCTGCCTGCCCCGCTGGGTTACTCCAGCATTTTGTGTCTATCTTCAATGACCTGAAAAACACAGTTGTTATTCAGTCCACTCACCAGAGCACTCAGCCATGGGTTAAGTCAGCATTTACAAACCTTGAATCAAAGGGCTCATTGATGCCCGCACATCTATCAAGATGATGCACGAACATACCTTCAATAATCTTTACTGTCATCCTATTCTAACTCAGTGAAGAAAATGGCAGGGCACTTCCTTATGTTGACAGTTCTAGATAAGTTTACATCATAAATAACGTTCAAATCCAAGATCGTTAACACAATATTCTCTGTAAATCCATATAGCCTTCGATATTCTTCTGACAATAGACAATAGACAATAGACAATAGACAATAGACAATAGACAATAGGTGCAGGAGTAGGCCATTCAGCCCTTCGAGCCAGCACCGCCATTCAATGCGATCATGGCTGATCACTCTCAATCAGTACCCCGTTCCTGCCTTCTCCCCATACCCCCTCACTCCGCTATCCTTAAGAGCTCTATCCAGCTCTCTCTTGAAAGCATCCAACGAACTGGCCTCCACTGCCTTCTGAGGCAGAGAATTCCACACCTTCACCACCCTCTGACTGAAAAAGTTCTTCCTCATCTCCGTTCTAAATGGCCTACCCCTTATTCTCAAACTGTGGCCCCTTGTTCTGGACTCCCCCAACATTGGGAACATGTTATCTGCCTCTAATGTGTCCAATCCCCTAATTATCTTATATGTTTCAATAAGATCCCCCCTCATCCTTCTAAATTCCAGTGTATACAAGCCCAATCGCTCCAGCCTTTCAACATACGACAGTCCCGCCATTCCGGGAATTAACCTAGTGAACCTACGCTGCACGCCCTCCATAGCAAGAATATCCTTCCTCAAATTTGGAGACCAAAACTGCACACAGTACTCCAGGTGCGGTCTCACCAGGGCCCGGTACAACTGTAGAAGGACCTCTTTGCTCCTATACTCAACTCCTCTTGTTACGAAGGCCAACATTCCATTGGCTTTCTTCACTGCCTGCTGAACCTGCACGCTTCCTTTCATTGACTGATGCACTAGGACACCCAGATCTCGTTGAACTCCCCCTCCTCCTAACTTGACACCATTCAGATAATAATCTGCCTTTCTATTCTTACTTCCAAAGTGAATAACCTCACACTTACCTACATTAAACTGCATCTGCCATGTATCCGCCCACTCACACAACCTGTCCAAGTCACCCTGCAGCCTTATTGCATCTTCCTCACAATTCACACTACCCCCCAACTTAGTATCATCTGCAAATTTGCTAATGGTACTTTTAATCCCTTCGTCTAAGTCATTAATGTATATCGTAAATAGCTGGGGTCCCAGCACCGAACCTTGCGGTACCCCACTGGTCACTGCCTGCCATTCCGAAAGGGACCCATTTATCCCCACTCTTTGCTTTCTGTCTGTCAACCAATTTTCTATCCATGTCAGTACCCTACCCCCAATACCATGTGCCCTAATTTTGCCCACTAATCTCCTATGTGGGACCTTGTCGAAGGCTTTCTGAAAGTCGAGGTACACCACATCCACTGACTCTCCCTTGTCAATTTTCCTAGTTACATCCTCAAAAAATTCCAGTAGATTTGTCAAGCATGATTTCCCCTTCGTAAATCCATGCTGACTCGGAATGATCCCGTTACTGCTATCCAAATGCTCAGCAATTTCGTCTTTTATAATTGACTCCAGCATCTTCCCCACCACTGATGTCAGACTAACTGGTCTATAATTACCCGTTTTCTCTCTCCCTCCTTTCTTAAAAAGTGGGATAACATTTGCTATCCTCCAATCCACAGGAACTGATCCTGAATCTATAGAACATTGAAAAATGATCTCCAATGCTTCCACTATTTCTAGAGCCACCTCCTTAAGTACTCTGGGATGCAGACCATCAGGCCCTGGGGATTTATCAGCCTTCAGTCCCATCAGTCTACCCAAAACCATTTCCTGCCTAATGTGGATTTCCTTCAGTTCCTCCATCACCCTAGGTTCTCCGGCCCCTAGAACATTTGGGAGATTGTGTGTATCTTCCTCAGTGAAGACAGATCCAAAGTAACGGTTTAACTCGTCTGCCATTTCTTTGTTCCCCATAATAAATTCCCCTGCTTCTGTCTTCAAGGGACCCACATTTGCCTTGACTATTTTTTTCCTCTTCACGTACCTAAAAAAACTTTTGCTATCCTCCTTTATATTATTGGCTAGTTTACCCTCGTACCTCATCTTTTCTCCCCGTATTGCCTTTTTAGTTAACTTTTGTTGCTCTTTAAAAGAGTCCCAATCCTCTGTCTTCCCACTCTTCTTTGCTATGTTATACTTCCTCTCCTTAATTTTTATGCTGTCCCTGACTTCCCTCGTCAGCCACAGGTGTCTCTTACTCCCCTTAGAGTCTTTCCACCTCTTTGGAATAAATTGATCCTGCAACCTCTGCATTATTCCCAGGAATACCTGCCATTGCTGTTCTACCGTCTTCCCTGCTAGGGCCTCCTTCCAATCAATTTTGGCCAGCTCCTGCCTCATGCCTCTGTAATCCCCTTTGCTATACTGTAATACCGACACTTCCGATTTTCCCTTCTGCCTTTCCATTTGCAGAGTAAAACTTATCATGTTGTGATCACTGCCTCCTAATGGCTCTTTTACCTCTAGTCCCCTTATCAGATCAGGATCATTACACAACACTAAATCCAGAATTGCCTTCTCCCTGGTAGGCTCCAGTACAAGCTGTTCTAAGAATCCATCTCGAAGGCACTCTACAAACTCTCTTTCCTGGGGTCCATTTCCAACCTGATTTTCCCAGTCTACCTGCATGTTGAAATCTCCCATAACCACCGTAGCATTACATTTTTGACACGCCAATTTTATCTCCTGATTCAACTTGCACCCTATGTCGAGGCTACTGTTTGGGGGCCTATAGATAACTCCCATTAGGGTCTTTTTACCCTTACAATTTCTCATTTCTATCCATACTGATTCAACATCTCCTGATTCTATGTCACCCCTTGCAAGGGAATGAATATCATTCCTTACCATCAGAGCAACCCCACCCCCTCTGCCCACCTGTCTGTCTTTTCTATACGTTGTGTACCCCTGAATATTCAGTTCCCAGCCCTGGTCCTCTTGTAACCATGTCTCAGTGATCCCTACAACATCATACTTGCCCATGACTAACTGAGCCTCAAGCTCATCCACTTTATTTTTTATACTACGCGCATTTAAGTACAACACTTTAACTTCTGTATTTACCTCCTCTCTCACATCGTTCACAATTGGCCCTGCCCTTAATTTCTTTTCCGCTCTAGAACTTCTGTTCCCATTCTTCCGAGAGTCTTTTGCAATATCTCCTGTATTCCCTTTGACCTCATCTTCATATTCACAATTTGTTAACCCCTCCCCCCCACTACTTAGTTTAAAGCCACAGGTGTCACACTAGCAAACCTGCCTGCCAGAATGTTTGTCCCCCTGCTGTTAAGATGCAACCCGTCCCTTTTGTACAAGTCACCCCTAGCCCAGAAGAGATCCCAGTGGTCCAGAAATCTAAATCCCTGCTCTCTGCACCAGCCCCTCAGCCATAAATTCATACCCTCTATCTCTCTGTTCCTGGCCTCACCAGCACGAGGTACCGGTAGCAGTCCAGAGATAACCACCTTCGACGTCCTACTTCTCAGCGCTTTTCCCAACTCTCTAAACTCCCGCTGTAGCACCTCCTTCCTCTTCCGCCCGACGTCATTCGTGCCCACGTGCACAACGACTTCAGGTTGATCGCCTTCCCTCACTAGGATTTTCTGAAGCCGGTCTGTGATGTGTTGAACCCTGGCACCAGGGAGGCAACAGACCATCCTCAAGTCCCTCCTGCTGCCACAGAATCTTCTGTCCGTCCCTCGGACTATGGAGTCACCGACCACTACGGCTCTTCCAGACTTCGGTCTCCCCTGTCGAGTATCCTTGCCACATGGTCAACTCCTCACGACACAAAGCTCCTACATGCATCGCTACAACTGACATGGCTGCAAGCTAAACAGTGCTTTGCAGAGCAACTTACCAGATCATTGGGCACATGTGAAGTGGAAAACATGATCAGACCAGGTGGATACAGTGGATGTGGAGAGGACTAGTTTCCACGAGTGGGAGAGTCGTGGACCAGAGCTTATAGAATAAATGAAGGTCACAGCCTCAGAATTAAAGGACATTCCTTTAGGAAGGAGATGAGGACGAATTTATTTAGTCAGAGGGTGGTGAATCTGTGGAATTCATTGCCACAGAAGGCTAGTCAATGGATATTTTTTAAAGGCAGAGATGGGTAGATTCTTTAATATGGTTGACATGTCTATCTTGCCCATAGGATCATACAGCATGAAAACAGGTCCTTTTGCCCAACTTGGCCATGTCGACCAAGATGTCCCATCTTCAGACGGGTCCTGACCTGAAGCGTTTGATGGCACTGGGCCTGTACTCGCTGGAGTTTAGAAGAATGAGGGGGGACCTCATTGAAACGAACCAAATAGTGAAAGGCAGATATTGTGAGGATGTTTCCACTTGCTGGAGATTCCAGGACCAGAGGCCATAGCCTCAGAATAAAAGAATGTTCCTTTAGGAATGAGATGAGGAGGAATTTCTTTAGTCAAAGGGTGGTGAATCTGTGGAAGTCACCGCCACAGAAGGCTGTGGAGGCCAAGTCAATGGATATTTTAATGGCAGAGACAGACTATTGATTAGTATAGGTGTCAGGGGTTATGGGGAGAGGCAGGAGAGTGGGGTTAAGAGGGGAAGATAGATCAGCCGTGATTGTACTGGTGGAGTAGACTTGATGAGCCAACTTCTGTTCCTATCACTTTTGGACATGAAATTAAATAAACTTAATAGGAAACTGAAGAGCAAATCTTTTTGGTAAATGGAATGACTGCCAGACACAGTAGTTGAGCCAAGTCCTATAATAATGTTTAAAAGAACCAGACGATATAGGGTAAAGGAGAGAGATGATAGATTTAATAGGAACCAGAGGGGCAACGTTTTGCACACAGAGGGAGGTGGGCTATGGAATGTAGTGCCAGGTGAGGTAGTTGGGCCAGGTACTATAACAACATTTAAAGGGCATTTGGACAGGTACATGGTATAGGAAAGGTTTAGAAGCATATTGGTCACCTGGTGGAGATGAGCCACCTTGGTCGGCATGGATAGATTAGGGCCAAATGGCCAGTTTCCATGCTGTATAACTACATCGAAGCTGTAACAAAGGAAGGTGTTATTCTAGCCCTGCTTATAAGAGTAATTCAGTCAGAAAACCATAAACAGGTCAAAGAAACACATACACGCTCTAGTGATATCGTATGGATCCCGCAACATTTGTTTCGAGATACAGCGTGGAAACAGGCCCATCGGCCCACCGGGTCCGTGCCGACCATCAATCCCCGCACACTAACACTATCCTACACCCTATTGAACATCGACTTCTCCAACTTTAGATAGTTC
Source organism: Rhinoraja longicauda (assembly GCF_053455715.1). NCBI lineage: Eukaryota > Metazoa > Chordata > Chondrichthyes > Rajiformes > Arhynchobatidae > Rhinoraja > Rhinoraja longicauda. Next base: position 34,424,624 of record NC_135970.1, read on the forward strand.
CTCTGTCCCTCCCTTCCCCTCCTCCTTCCCAGATCTCCCTCTATCTTCCTGTCTCCACCTATATCCTTCCTTTGTCCCGCCCCCCTGACATCAGTCTGAAGAAGGGTCTCGACCCGAAACGTCACCCATTCCTTCTCTCCCGAGATGCTGCCTGACCTGCTGAGTTACTCCAGCATTTTGTGAATAAATACCTTCGATTTGTACCAGTATCTGCAGTTATTTTCTTATACTATCCTACACCCACTCGGGACAATTTTTACATTTACCAAGCCAATTGACCTACAAACCTGTACGTCTTTGGAATGTGGGAGGAAACCGAAGATCTCGGAGAAAACCCACGCAAGTCACGGGGAGAACGTACAAACTCAGTACAGAAGGCGCCCATAGTCGTGATCGAACCCGGGTCTCCGGCGCTGCATTCGCTGTAAGGCAGCAACTCTACCGCTGCTCCACCGCGACTGCCCAACATTTGTACAAACGTTTTTGATGAACTCACAATTGCATCACCCCAGATGGTTTAGTTTATTGTCACATGTACCGAGGTACAGTGAAAAGGTTTTTGTTGCGTGCTAACCAGTCAGCGTAAAGACAACACATGATTGCAATCGAGCCATCCTCAGTGTACAGATACATGACAAAGGGAATAACGTTTAGTGCAAGGTAAGTTCCAGTAAAGTCTGATTGAAGATAGTCCGAGGGTCTCCCCTGAGGTAGAAGGTCGCCCAGAAGGCTCTCTAGTCAATGATAGGTTCAGTTGCCTGATAACTGCTGGGAAGAAACTGTCCATGAATCTGGAGGTGTGCGTTTTCACACTTCTGTACCTCTTGCCCGACGCGAGAGGGGAGAAAAGCTACTGATTGGGGTGAGACTCGTCCTTGATTATGCTGCTGGCCTTGCCGGGGCAGCGTGAAGTTTAGTTTAGAGATACAGCGCAGAAACAGGCCCTTCGGCCCACCGAGTCCACACCGACCAGCCATACCCGCACATTAACGCTACCCTACACACACCAGAGACAATTTACACTTGTGCCGAGCCAATTAACCTACATACCTGTACGTCTTTGGCGCGTGGGAGGAAACCGGAGATCTCGGAGAAAACCCACGCAGGTCACGGGGAGAACGTACAAACTCCGTACAGACGGCGCCTGTAGTCAGGATTGAACCCGGGTCTCCGGCGCTGCAAGGCAGCAACTCTACTGCTGCGCCACCGTGCCGCCCTGTAGATGGAGTCAATGGAAGGAAGGCTGGTTTGTACCATGGTCTGGGCTGCGTCCACAATTGTCTGCAATTTCCTGTGGTCTTGGACGGAGCTGTTCCCAAACCATGCTGTGACGCATCCCGATAAGATGCTCTCTGCAGCGAACTTGTGCTCGAGGATAATCACCTTGTCATTTTGAGATCGCTAATGGAATGCACTACAGATATCACTCACAGACGCCTTCAAGAAATCGCGAAACTAAACAATTATCACAGGGGAAGATTGGCTTGCCAGGATTAGATCATTCGTTTCAACACTAAATCAACCAATTTTAGCATTAGTTCAGAAAAAACATTAGGTTCCAGCTGCAAGGAATGATACGTGTCTCAGATGCCCAAGAAGATGGGTTATTGTCGATTTTGCAAACTTATGTTCTGCGATGGCTAACATCCACGCTGGTGTTTTCATTGAAGAAGTGTAATTGTTTTAATCTTCTGTGACAGCTGCATAATCAAGGACGAGTCGCACCCCGGCCACTCCCTCTTCTCCCCTCTCCCATCGGCCAAAAGGTACAGAAGTGTGAAAACGCACACCTCCAGATTCAGGGACTGTTTCTTCCCAGCTGTTACCAGGCAATCGAACCATCCTACCACAACCAGAGAGCAGTGCTGAACAACTATCTACCTCATTGGTGACCCTCGGACTATCCTACACTGGCTTTACCTTGCACTAAATGTTATTACCTCATCATGTAAATGTACACTGTAAATGACTCGACTGTATTCGAGCATTGTCTTTCTGCTGCCGTTAGTACGCGAAAAAGCTTTTCCCTGTACCTCAGTCCGCGGTGACAGCAAACTAATCAGAAACAATCGAGCTGTCCACAGTGTGAGGTTTCAAAGAGTGGAGCGATTGAAATGCGTGAATGGAGATCCACTTAGAATCATAGAACGATACAGCATGGAAACAGGCCCTTCAGCCCAACTTGCCCACACCACCCAACATGTCCCAGCTACACTAGACCCACCTGCCCGCGTTTGGTCCAAATCCCTCCAAACCCGTCCTATTCATGTACCTGTCTAACTGTTTCTTAAACATTGGAATAGTCCCTGCCTCAACTACCTCCTCTGGTATACATCCACCACGCTTTGTGTGAAAAAATTACCCCTCAGATTCCTATTAAATCCTTTCCCCTTCACCTTAAAACTCTGAATTCTGGCCCTCGATTCACCTACTCTGGGCAAGAAACTCTGTGCAACTACCCAATCTCTACCTCTCATGATTTTGTACCCCTCTGTCCGATCAACCTTCATCCTCCTGCGCTCCAAGAAATAGAGTCCCAGTCCACTCAACCTCTCCCAATAGCTCACACCTTCTCGTCTTGTCACCATCCTTGAAAATCTTCTCTGTACCCTTTCCAGCTTGACATCTTTCCTCTTGCCCAGCATGGAGTCACCTAGCTTGGGAGAAATCTTGGATCATCATAGATGTGCCTGTGATGCTGTTGCAAGCAAGCTTGTACCTGTTCCTCACCGTGCTTGTGTTTGGATAGAGTGGATGTGGAGAGGATGTTTCCACTAGTGGTCGAGGCTAGGACCAGTGGTCATTGCCTCAGAATAAAATAACATTCTTTTCGGAGGAATTTCTTTAGTCAGAGGGTGGTGAATCTGTGGAATTCATTGCTACAGACGGCTGCGGAGGCCAAGTTAATGGATAGACAGGAGAATGGGGTTAGGAGAGAGAGATAGATCAGCCATGATTTAATGGCAGAGTAGACTTGATGGGCCGAATGGCCTAATTCTGCCCTGAAAAATCTTATGAACTTACGGCAATAAACTCGACTTGACCTGAAATAGAGGATGAATCGCAGAACATTATTTAACAATCACAACCTCAGTGACTTGGCAGGCTAGCTAGCTTTTGCACATTACAAACCATACCTTGTTGACCACAAGTCAACAAGGAGGGTAGAAAGATCTATGCGAGCATCAAACGTTAAAGAGAATCTAGGAGTGCAGGTGCATGGTTCCTTGAAGGTCAAGTCGCAGGTAGATAAGGTGGCCAAAAAGGCTTTTGGCAATTTGGCCTATATCAGTCAGAGTATTGAGTATAGAGGTTGGGAGGTCATATTGCAGTTGTACAAGACGTTGGTGAGACTGCATTTAGAATATTGTGTCCAGTTCTGGGCACCGTGTTACAGGAAAGATATTGTCAAGTTTGAAAGGGTTCAGAAAAGATTTTCGAGGATGTTGCCAGGACTAGAGGGTGTGAGCTATAGGGAGAGGTTGAGTAGGCTCGGTCTCTATTCCATGGAGCGCAGGAGGATGATGGAGAGATCTTATAGAGGTATACAAAATCATGAGAGGAATAGATCAGGTAGATGCAAAGTATTTTGCCCAAAGTAGGGGAATTGAGGACCAGAGGACATAGGTTCAAGGTGAAGGGGAAAAGATTTAATAGGAATCCGAGGGGTAACTTTTTCACACAAAGGGTGGTGGGTGTATGGAACAAGCTGCCAGAGGAGGTAGTTGAGGCTGGGACTATCCCATCGTTTAAGAAACAATTGGACAGGTACATAGATAGGACAGGCTTGGAGGGATATGGACCAAGCTGAAGCAAGTGGTACTAGTGTAGCTGGGATATTGTTGGCCGGTATGGGCAAGTTGGGCCGAAGGGCCTGCTTCCCCACAGTATCACTCTATGACTCGAAAATCATGCCGTGTCGAAAGCATGCAAGGACAAAGTGTAGATGTTTTCGTTTTTAGTTTTAGAGATACAGCGCGGAAACAGGCCCTTCGGCCCACCAAGTCCGCACTGATCAGCGATCCCTGCGCACTAACACTATCCTACACACACACAAGGAACAATTTACAATTATACCAAGCCAATTAACCTACAAACCCGCACGTCTTCGGAGTGTGGGAGGAAACCGGAGGACCCATGGAAAACCCACGTAGGTCACGGGGAGAACGTACAAACTCCGTACTGACAGCACCCGTAGTCGGGATCGAACCCAGGTCTCTGGCGCTGTGAGGCAGCAGCACTACCGCTGTGCCACCGTGTTGCCCAGATTCCAGTTAATGGAATCAGAAAGTAATCAATAACAGGATTACTGCACTTGCTTAGGTACAAGCGATGCACAGTGGCCTGCCAGAAGTTCCCTTTGAAATAGATAATCTACATTTATGTGAAAGTAGCAAAACCAAGAAGGACACTGTGAAAGCAAATTGAGAAGCACATGGAATTCAGATCCGTACCATTACTGCTTGGGGGATACAGCTCTTGTGAAATACGAGGGGCAATATCAGCAAGCAAAAATCTCAATGTGACTTACAGCCTTGCTGCAAAATAATCTACGATTACAAGCATCATCCGAAAACATCATGCTAAGTGCCTCGTACCTCAAAGTGCTCAAAATAATGTCACTGGTAAATGTAAATAATTGTTCAGAAAGTGGAAGACAACGAGAGCAACCGGAGATAATACCACAGCAAGTAATCGGACGTTTCGTTCTGTAGTTTAGATTACAGATACAGCAGGGAAACAGGCCCTTCGGCCCACCGAGTCGGCGCCGATAGAGTGATCACCCGTTACACTAGCACTATCCTACACACACTGGGGACAATTTTTACAATTTCACCGAAGCCAATTAACCTACATACCTGTACGTCTTTTGAGCGTGGGAGGAAACTGAAGAAAACCCACGCAGGTCACGGGGAGAACGTACAAACTCCGTACAGACAGCACCCGTAGTCAGGATCGAACCCGGGTCTCTGGTGTTGCAAGGCAGCAACTCTACCGCTGCGCCACCGTGTTGCAGTGTTTAGGTTGCCCTGTGCGTTGGTCATGAAGCTGTTAGTTCGAATTCACATCACCTTAGGGTTTATATAACGCCGTTAAATTAGTTACTGTTTAAGAGATTCACTCAGCGACCATCACAAATGGAATTGCTCGTTTAAAAATGAGAGCCGAAACCTATAACCATGTCTAGCATTAGTTTTTCCACACCATTGCAGATCTCACAGTTGTGAACGGTGAGACACTTGGGGAATTCAAGGGCACAGTGACATTCTTATCCCACTACAGCCATCTCTCGTATGAAACGGAAAACTACAATCACATTCGTGTCATAAGTTGCCCAGCTGAGCCTCCCCACTGGGTTCAGAGTTTGGACTCCTTAACAAGGTACAAACCCAAGAACTCTTTTATAAATTTAAGGAACAGCATGTTGGCGCAGCGGTAGAGTCGCTGGCTCACAGCGCCAGAGACCCGGGTTCGATCCTGACTACATCTGCTGTTAGTACAGAGTTTGTACGTTCTTCCCTTGACCTGCGTGGGTTTTCTCTGGGTGCTCCAGTTTCCTCCCTCACTCCAAAGACCAACAGGTTAATTGGCTTCTGTAAAATTGTCCCTCGCATATAGAATAGTGCCGGTCCATGGGGTGGTTGTCGTGGGCCACGTGGGTTTTCTCCGGGTGCTTCGGTCTCCTCTCGCACTCCAAAGACATACAGGTTTGTATTGGTAAAATTGGCTTTGGTAGAAAAATTGTCAATTGTCTCCAGTGTGTGTTTAGGACAGTGCTAGTAGTGTTCACTGGTGGGTACGGACTCGGTGGGTGGATGGGCCTCGTTTCCCAAATGCATTTCTAAAGTCTAAATAATTCTTATCATTTCAGCTAATCCTTACAGGCACTAATTCTGTCGATAGCGTGCACTGCAAGGACAGTGGGGACTGCAGCTTACGTCAGCACTTGCCATAAAGGATTATTATTACGCAGCAATCCCACACAGAGCCCAAGAAATCAATGCAATGTGTTACTTTACATGGAACGGAATTAATCAAGCAAATTGCCAAGGTGCAAACTTGGTGGTGATAACAGTAACGTCGCGTCTGTACTGATTGCTGGAGTTCAACTTCCTGGTGGTCGAGTAGTAGATTGTAAGAGAGATATGTGTGGGTAATCACTGTTATGTCACCTATTTGTATCGTTCGAGTGTCAGAAGCCAGGGATCTGTGCAGGCTCAAGTGAAACACATGTACACAACTAATTATTAGCCTTTGGCAGCCAGCGAGGTTTTGCAACGATAAGAATGGCTGATTGAACAGCTAACTCCCTCCCATCCTGAGGTACTGAACAGCCTAATTGCGAACAAGTAAATTTAAATATTATTAAATAGAGTTTCCTAGAACGTTGCTACATAGGTGCAGAAACATCAATTCAACATTGATGTCAAAGAGACAGGCAGCATCTCTGGAGTAAAGGAATGGGCGACGTTTCAGGTCGAGAACCTTCTTCAGACTCTTCAGTCTGAAGAAGGGCCTCAACCAGAAACGTCACCCATTCCTTCTCTCCAGAGATGCTGCCTGTCCCGCTGAGTTACCCCAGTATTGTGTGCCTATCTTTGGTGTAAACCAGCGCCTGCACTTCCTTCACACACATTAACGTCAAAGATACAGCAAAATGACTTCAATGAATGAATCCGGTTGCAACAACGTTCAGGTTTATTATTGTCACTTGTACAGAGGTACAGTGAAAAGCTTTGCTTTGCAAGCTATCCAAACAGATCCGATATACCATACATAGATACAATCAGATCACACTCAAGTACAATAGGTAGAGCAAAGGGGAAGATACAGAGTGTAGAATATAGTTCTCACCATTGTAGCGCATCATAAGACATGGCAGCAGAATTAGGCCATTCAGCCCATCAAACCTGCTGCGCCATTCAATCGAGGCTGATCTAATTTTCCGTCCCAACCCCATTCTCCTGTATCCTTTGACTAATCAACCCATCAACCTCTGCTTTAAAAATATCCAAATGACTTGGCCTCCACAGCCATCTGTGGCACTGAATCCCACAGATCCACCACCTTCTGACTGCAGAAATTCCTCTTCACCTCCTTTCGAAAGGTACATCCTTTTATTCCGAGGCTGCGCCCTCTGGTCCGAGACTCTCCCAGTGGTGGAAACATTCTCTTCACATCCACTCCATCCAAGCCTTTCATTATTCGGCAAGTTTCAACCAGGTTTCCCCACCCCCCCCCCAACACCATCATCCTTCTAAACTCCATCAAAGAAAGGCCCAGAAAGTACAGGCCATCAGCTCCATGTCCACTTTGGTGAAACACAACCCCAGCTTTGCTTAATTGAACAAATGTTGATATGTTTATTGTGCCCTTGAAGTAGTGTGCGCCTTCCCCTTTCCTTTGCAATCTCACCATTAATCTTGTATAAATATTTACCCAATACATCCTCTTCCTTCAAATGCTTCTTGTCACTCGGGATGTGGTGTTTTGCTCTGGTAATTGATCACGGTGAGGCGATTGTTTATTTTGTTTTGTATTCCGCGGAAATACGAGGAAAAAATGATTTATGGACAAAACTTTCTGACATTCAGTAGCGGTATCCCTTGCCAATAGGTGCCACTGTACTCTCGGTCGTTATGGCGACATTATTAATCACTATTCACTACTTGATTTTGGTAAAATAATAATAAACAGCGCAAAGCACAAGAGAATCTTAGAGTAAATCAATTCGTCCAGGGATGTGCCTTATATTAGCAAGGCTTCTGCTTATTCCTCATCTTCCAAACCTCAGTTACAATCCACTTCACGATGTCTCCCCCAACATTTGACACACTACTCCCATTTAGTTAGCTTGTTTAGTTTAGTTTAGAGATACAGTGTGGAAACAGGCCCTTCGGCCCACCGAGTCCGCACTGACCAGCGATGCCCGCACACTAACACTATCCTACACACTCTCTAGGGATGTTACATTTATACCAAGACAATTCACCTACAAACCCGTACGTCTTTGGAGTGTGGGAGGAAACCGGAGCACCCGGAGAAAACCCGAGCGGTCACGGGGGGAACGTACAAACTCCGTACAGACAGCACCAATAGTTGGGATCGAACCCGGGTCTCTGGCGCTGGAAGGCAGCAACTCTACCGATGTTCCTCCCTGCTGCTTGTATCCGTTACAATCATCCATGCAAGTGTCTCTGCCTTTGCTAGAAACCAAGGTGCAAGAATGACAGTATCTGATCACTCATGATTATTAAAATAACTGGCGTTAGACAATAGACAATAGGTGCAGGAGTAGGCCATTCGGCCCTTCGAGCCAGCACCACATTGATTCAAATAGTCATAGAATCATCGAGTCAGAGAGTCATACACCATGGAAACAGGCCTAACGCCAAAGGTTTCGTTTATTGTCACGTGTACCAAGCAAGGTACAGTAAAAAGCTTTTGTTGCGTGCAAACTAGTCAGCGGAAAGACAATACATGATTACAATTAGCCATTCACAGTGTATAGATACATGATAAAAGGAATAACGTGAATAACGTTTAGTGCAAGATAAAGCCAGTAAAGTCCAATCAAAGATAGTCCGAGGGTTTCCAATGAGGTAGATGGTAGTTCAGCCCTGCTCTCTGGTTGTGGTAGGATGGTTCATTTGCCTGATAACAGCAGGGAAAAAACTGTCCCTGAATCTGGAGGTGTGCGTTTTCACACTTCTGTACCTCTTGCCCGATGGGTGAGGGGAGAAGACAATAGACAATAGGTGCAGGAGGAGGCCATTCGGCCATTCGAGCCAGCACCGCCATTCAATGTGGGAGTGGGAGTGGCGGGGAGAAGGCAGGAAAATGGGGCATTGAGGGGAAAATAGATCGGCCATGATCGGGGTAGGCTCGATGGGCTGAACGGCCCAATTCTGATCCATCGTCTTATGGTCTTACAGGAACCAGACAGAGAAAATAAAGGAGCATTAAATATTTACATCTTGACCAATTGTGACACATTGCAAGTAAAGAAAAACATGATTGATTAGATTGATCTGATCCATTGGCACAAGCCTATGTTGATGATTGGATGAAATACTTTCAGATTAACGTCAGATTTATATTCCTACCTTTTAGATTTTGTACAATTAACATTTTTTTTGCCCAATTATTTTGTGCAATTAAGGATGAATCTAGCCATTCATCAAAAGTGCATGTAAACCAATTAATTTCAGTTTAGTTTAGTTTAGAAATGCAGCATGAAAACAGGCCCTTTGGTGTACCGAGTCCACACCACCCATCGATCACTAGTTTAATGTTGTCCCACTTTGGCATCCTGTCCCTGCACGCTGTGGGGGGCAATTTCTAGATGCTAACCTACAAACCCGCAGATCTTTGGGATGTTGGAGGAAACCGAAGCACCTGGAGGAAACCCAGGCGGTCACACGGGGCAGATGGTGCAAACTCCACACAGACAGAACCGGAGGTCAGCATCGAACCTGGTTGGGCGAGTCCAGAACCAGGGGGTCCCAGTTTAAGAATATAGGACCGAGATAAGGAAAACCTTTCCACTCAGAGAGTCGTGAATATGTGGAATTCTCTGCCGCAGAAGGCAGTGGAGGCCAATTTACTGGATGTTTTCAAGAGAGAGTTAGATTTTAGATTTAGAGATACAGCGCGGAAACAGGCCCTTCTGCCCACCGAGTCCGCGCCGCCCAGCGATCCCCGCACATTAACACTATCCTACACACACTAGGGACAATTTGTACATTTACCCAGTCAATTAACCTACATACCCGTACGTCTTTGGAGTTAGATACAGCTCTTAGTGCTAACGGAATCAAGGGATATGGGGAGAAAGCAGGAACGGGGTACTTATTTTGGATGATCAGCCATGATCATATTGAATGGCGGTGCTGGCTCGAAGGGCCGAATAGCATACTCCTGCACCTATTTCCGATGTTTCTCTGGCGCTGTGAGGCAGCAGCTCTTCCCATTGTGCCCCTGTTTTTGCTTGAAAAATGTAATGAAACTATTTCAATCAACTCTCAAAACTTTTCAAATACATGGCTGTGGGATTATACAGAGAATACCGATTTCTCCAATTTCAAATAACTCCTGAATTTCCTCCCCTCTCCTCCCTTCTCCCACCCTAGTCATCCTACCAGTTCCACTGTTCACTATTCCTGAGGGTCACAAGTTATAGGAATAGAATTAGGCCATTCGGCCCATCAAGTCTACTCCGCCATTCAATCATGGCTGACCTCTGCCTCCTAATCCCATTTTCCTGCCTTCTCCCCACAACCCTTGACACCCGTTCCAATCAAGAATTTGTCTACCTCTGGCTTAAAGATATCCACTGGCTTGACCTCCACAGCCCTCTGTGACAATGAGTTCCACAGATTGACTACCCTCCGACTAAAGAAGTTCCTCCTCACCTCCTTTCTAAAACAGCGCCCTTTAATTCTGAGGCTACGACCTCAGGTCCTAGACTCTCCCACCAGTGGAAACATCCTTGCGCATCCACTTTATCTATGCCTCTATCTGGGTCATCTGTTGTCAGTCCAGAGTTGTTCTGGCCTCCTGTTTCTGACCCCCCCCCCCCCCCTTCTCCCCTCTCCCCTCCCCCCTCCCTCTACTTTCAGCCTAAAGAAGGGTCCCGACCCAAAATGTCTCCTATTCATTTTCTCCAGAAATGCTGCCTGACCCAAATGATTAACTCCAGCACTTTGCGTTCTGCTGTTCACGGTGTGAAAGAATGTGTCTGTTCCTGGTGGTGGCTTTGAGGGGAGAATCAATTTGTTATGGTGATTACAGCCATCATTCATCCATCCAAACCCCTGAAGTTCAGACGAGACAAGTTTGGTCATGAGCAGAGCGGTAATCGATTACCATTTCCACTTTTCTGCTACTCTGGGCTATTGTTGACAGCCGTAATAACACAAGTACCAGAATCAAAGTGAATGGTGAGCTGCAGGGAGGAACTGCTGATGCTGGTTTAAACTGAAGATAGAACTCTAAAAGCTGGACGGGTAACTCAACGGGTCAGGCAGCATCTCCGGAGAAAAGGAATAGGCGACGTTTCGGGTCTGACTGAGAGTCAGGGGAAATGGGAAACGAGAGATATAGACGGTGATGTAGGGAGATAGAGAACAAATGAATGAAAGATATGCAAAATAGTAATGATGAGAGTGGCAACATGCCATTGTTAGTTGTGGGCGAGGTGAAAACGAGTTACAGACAATGAGACTCAACAAGACGGCTTTGAAGCTAGTACCGCGAATTGGGTGGGGGGGGGGTGGGACAGAGAGGGAAGGATACAATAATACAATACAATACAATATATCTTTATTGTCATTGTACAGGGGTACAACGAGATTGGGAATGCGCCTCCCATACGATGCAATAATTTAATTAGCTAGTCAGTATTAATTTAAACAACAACAACCCAACGAAACAAATTGTAACAGTTTTAAGACAGAATAAAGTGCAAGTAGATCTGTGCCGGATCACTGTGCGATGTGACCATCCGGCTCAGCAGGACCGGTTCATAGCAGCTATGGCCGTGGGGATGAAGCTGTTCCTGAGTCTGGAGGTGCGGGCATAGAAGGCCTTGTAGCGTCTGCCCGATGGTAGAAGTTCGAACAGACTGTTGCAGGGGTGTGAAGAGTATTTGTGGATGCTGGTGGCTTTTCTGAGGCATCGTGTGTTGTAGATGCCCTCCAAGGCTGGTAGCTGTGTTCCGATGGTCCTCTATGGACTACCCGCTGAAGAGCTTTCCTTTCTGCCTCCGTGCAGCTGAGGTACCACACAGGGATGCCATGTGTTAGGATGCTCTCTATGGTGCAGCGGTAGAATGTCGTCAGCAGCTGTTGGGGTAGACCAGACTTCTTCAGTGTTCTTAGGTAGAACAGTCGTTGCTGTGCCTTCTTGACCAGCGCTGCAGTGTTATTGGACCATGTTAGGTCCTCCGAAATGTGAGTGCCCAGAAACTTGAAGCTGGACACTCTCTCCACACTGTCCCCGTTGATAAAGATCGGGGCGTATTCCCCGTTATGTGACCTACGGAAGTTAATGATCAGCTCCTTGGTTTTGGTGGTATTTAGCGACAGGTTGTTATCAGAGCATGGGTTACTTGAAGTTAGAGAAATCAATATTCATTGGTGCTCTTTAAATTGACAGGTTCTTGACTAGTATGGGTGTCAGGGGATATGGGTAGAAGGCAGGAGAATGGGGTTGAGAGCGAAAGATAGATCAGCCATGAAACCTGATGGGCCGAATGGCCTAATTCTGCTTCAAGAACTTCCGGACTTATGCAAGTCAGCGGGTCAGGCAGCATCTCTGGAGATAAAGGATGGGAGACACTTCGGGTCGAGATCTTTCTGGTGTTGGTGGTGACTTGGGAAAAAGTCTAAGGAATGGTGCGGAGAAAAAAAAATCGGTGGAATTTAGAAAGACCAAAGACAGAAATATCCTATCAGTACTCGTCCAAAACTTTAGTTTAGTGTATTATTCTTGTCCTGTGTGTCAAGGTACATTGAAAAGCTTTTGTTTGTGTGTTATCCAGTCAAAAGAAAAGTCTTTCCCCATAATATTTGGGACACTTTCAAAAAAGACTATACTTGAAAACATTCTCCCTGGCAGGGATTGTAACTCAATTTAAAACATTGAAATGACAGTGAAATATCTACAGGATTAGGTTTTTCTTTAAAAAGAGCGAATTAATATGTCTGTAGGTGGGGGGGGGGGGGGGGGGGGGGGTTGGGGGGGGGTTTGCATATGGAGTCATTTATTGTAAGTTGGTGTATGCAGTTAGATAATCTTTGGTTTTGAAACATAGAAAATAGGTGCAGGAGGCCATTCGGCCCTTCGAGCCAGCAACGCCATTCATTGTGATCATGGCTGATCGTCCCCAATCAATACCCCGTGCCTGCCTTCTCCCAATATCCCTTGATTCCACTAGCCCCTGGAGCTCTATCTATCTCTCTCTTAAATCTATCCAGTGATTTGGCTTCCACTGCCCTCTGTGGCAGAGAATTCCACAAATTCACAACTCTGGGTGAAAAAGTTTTTTTTCTCACCTCAGTATTAAATAGCCTCCCCTTTATTCTAAGACTGTGGCCCCTGGTTCTGGACTCGCCCAACATTGGGAACATTTTTCCTGCATCTAGCTTGTCCAGTCCTTTTATAATTTTGATGTGTTTCTATAAGATTCCCCTCTCATCCTTCTAAACTCCAGTGAATACAAGCCTAGTCTTTTCAATCTTCCCTCGTATGTCAGTCCCGCCATCCCAGGGATCAATCTCGTGAACCTACTGCCTCAATTACAAGGATGTCCTTCCTCAAATTAGGAGACCAAAGCTGTACACAATGGCTTGGTTTTCTCAGTCGAGCTGGAGTTACAGCACACAAGTACTTTGTGTTTTAATTGTAATTTACTGCACCGAAAACGGCGCTAAATGGTTCACATTCTGATCGCAATGGGAAGGGAGCCGTTTCCTTTTTGTTGCTGGTTTGGTTTCATTCATAATTCATTCGGTATCTCAGGAGTTATGTGGTGCTACTTGTAAATGAAAGCAATTATTTTGTGCACGAAACCGAGAGTAACCTTCCAGTGCCAGAGTTTATGACGGATGACGCATTAATATTGATTTGTTTAGGCCTTATATATATTTTTTTGGTGTGTGTTGCTTGAAGACAATGTAACTTTAATGAATCGCCAGCTCTCAAGTAAAAGTCTGACAAAACAGACCGCGAAAATAGCCATCCGTGTGTGTGTGTGTGGGCGTACACACACAAACGTCCATCTCTTCATTATTCTTGTGTAGGAAGGAACCGCAGATGCTGGTTTAAATCGAAGGTAGACACAAAATGCTGGAGTAACTCAGCGGGTCAGGCAGCATCTCTGGAGAGAAGGAATGGGTGACGTTTCGGGTTCTTCGGACAGATTTATCTCTATCTCTCTACATCATCGTCGTCTATGTCTCTCGTTTCCCTTATCCCTAACTAGTCTGAAGAAGGGTCACGACCCGAAACGTCGCCCCATCCCTTCTCTCCAGAGTCGCTGCCTGTCCCGCTGAGTTACTCCAGCTTTTTGGGTCTAAACCAGCATCTGTAGTTCCTTCCGACACACACATCCATCCATCCATCTATCTAGTATAAGAAGATAACTGCAGATGCTGGTACAAATCGAAGGTATTTATTCACAAAATGCTGGAGTAACTCAGCGGGTCAGGCAGCATCTCGGGAGAGAAGGAATGGGTGACGTTTCGGGTCGAGACCCTTCTTCAGACTAGTTCTTCATCCATCTATCTATCTACCCAGCTGCTGTATCCACACATACACACTCACAAACCAAGCATCCACAAGCAATTCATCACAGGCTGTCCAATCGTGATACAAAATCAACTAATTGAGCATGTAGATTCATTGGCCACGACCCACCAATTATTTACTGATAATTGCTAATTAATTTCCAACAATGACTGATGCATCAAACGGGACCGTGGGCTCAGACGTGGCAGCCACGGAAGACAGAACGTCTCGAGTTGAGGAACTGGAAGCCACTTACTTACACCTGCGAATTCATTTTTGACCGAGGCCAATTTTAAGACCGGCATACCACACAGTTGATGTGACATTCCGCCCGCCACGGGGCAGGTCGCATCGTTCAGCCTAGAAAGTATACGAGCACACTGGTACAAATGTCTGAAGAAGGGTCTCGACCCGAAACGTCGCCCATTCCTTCTCTCCTGAGATGCTGCCTGACCCGCTGAGTTACTCCAGCATTTTGTGAATAAACACCTTCGATTTGTACCAGCGTCTGTAGTTATTTTCTTACAACTACATCCAGCGTTCACGTAGCATACAGCACCCCGAAGATAGACACAAAACGCTGGAGTAACTCAGCGGGACGGGCAGCATCTCTGGAGAGAAGGAATGGGTGATGTTTCGAGTCGAGACCCTTCTTCAGGCACATTCATTCTCTCCAGAGATGCTGCCCGTCCCGCTGAGTTACTCCAGTTGTTTTTGTGTCTACACTGGGTTTAAACCAACATCTGTAGTTCCTTCCTTACAGACCGGCTAAAACAAGTTTGCAACGAATAAGAGAAACGGCAAGCATGGAAATATGTGAAGCGACCCCAGTCTGAAGCTTAGCTTAGCCCCAACAATTCGGAGTTACTCCGGCATTCTCGTGTCTATCGCTGGTGTAACAAATCGTGGGCGTGCAGTGTTTCAACGTTAAGTTACAACAACCTCAATTGCACTAAAAAAAAAACCATCGGAGAGCCACCTCTCGGGCTCACAGCGAGTTCTCTTGTAGCTGGTGAGTTAAAGCCGTCTCATTGCTGGGCATTGAGCAACTCCACGGCATTCTGTGTCAACTACCTTCGGTACAAAACCATCGGCACGGCGTCCGCTCGGTTCCTTCCCCTCCCTCCCCCTGCACATTCTCGGCAATGATGGGCTCGCTTTGCCGTTTCACCACCAACCTTGAGCTGGCAGCCAGCGCCGGGACGAAGAGGGACAGGTAACAGAGTAGACACGGGAGCCTCATCGCTGCTGGTCGAGCTTGTCTGCGAGCGTGGAGACGATCCGCTGACCGTAAAGCCGCCAGCAAATCTGCAGAGACTGTCAGACTGGAGGGGGCAAAGCTTGGAAGTGCTATTTGTTTCCCAGTGTCGGATGCGTGTGATGTCATGGACAGCCAAGCTATGGAGTGCGAGCATTCAGCTCGACGGCTTGTGTTCGTTCATTCAACACAGACATGGTCTTGGCACCCTGAGACAGTCAGTGGTTGGTACAGCGTTTTCAAGTCACAAACTCCGGGGAGGGAGGGGTGGAGGAGGGATGGATGGTAGGAGGAGGAGGGAATTTAGCAACTGGAATTCAGATAATTAACGCATCCCCACTGTTAAACAAACTGAGAGGTGTAATGAGCATCCAGAATTAATTGCTAATTAATCATCGCGTGGGTCTGAAGTAAGAACGCTTTCTTTGAATTGGCATTTGCTGGGCACATTTACACATTTAGAGGGAGCTGCATCTTCCGATAAACAGTCAACTGTTTCATTCCCCCCATCCAATTAAACACAGCAAATAGTTATCACCGGCAGATGTGACAGGTTCCTCTGGCTGAACCACCTCTGCAAAGCTTTTATCGCGTTTAAAAGATCTACTCGATTCACTACCTCCTGCTAAATGCAATTTAAATGTAAGTCTTCAGAGAAGTGTATACTTTAGAAGTCGAGGTGGACACGCACGGTGGGCACATGACACCAACGTGAGAATTGGTTTGTGGAGTTAATTGTGAGGACATTTTTGTTTAGATAAAATGTCATTACCACAAACAGATCTTTTAGGTCACAGTTTTATACTTAGTGCGTCTGAAAGCATCTGCTGCAGACCACAAATGATAGCCATAGGTCAGGGAGAAATAATAATAACCATTAAAATGTATACAGAATTCAGTTGCAGTTCTGCCCTTATCTAATTCAATTCAAAATAGACTTTAGCATTTTTATTGAAAGTCCACAGGTAAAATGGCTTGGTAAATTACAGCGATTTCACATAAGGAATTGGTTTGTCGGGTGTTGCTGTTGTTCAATCTTATTGGTTTGTGGTAAAATGTAAAAGATAATCCTATTGAATTATTTAACGGAGTAGTATTAATTTGCTATAGAGTCATAGTCGTAGAGTCATGCAGCACAGAAACAGGTCCTTCGGCCCAACATGCCCACACTGACCAACATGTCTCATCGACACCAGTCCCACCTGCCTGCGTTTGGCCCATATCCCTCTCAACCTGTCCTATACATGCACCTGTCCAAATGTATCTTAAAACGTTGTGATAGTCCCTGCCTCAATTACCTCCTCTGGCAGTCCATTCCATACACCCACCACCCTTTGTGTGAAAACGTTACCCCTCGGGTTCCTATTAATCCCCCCCCCCCCCCCCCCCCATCTTAAACCAATGAATGATGTTGGACAAATGTAATTATTCACAAAATGCTGGAGTAACTCAGCAGGTCAGGCAGCATCTCAGGAGAGACGTCCCGACCCGAAACGTCACCCATTCCTTCTCTCCTGAGATGCTGCCTGACCTGCTGAGTTACTCCAACATTTTGTGAATAAATACCGTCGATTTGTACCAGCATCTGCAGTTATTTTCTTGGACAAATGTAAAATTGACCATTAATCGCCATAAGCATTATATCACCCCTAACTTTTTGCAGCAAAACTAATTAATGGGTAGCACGGTGGCGCAGCGGTAGAGTCGTTGCCTTGCAGCGCTTACAGCTCCAGAGACCCGGGTTCGATCCTGTCCACGGGCGCTGTCTGTACGGAGTTTGTACGTTCTCCCCGTGACCTGCGTGGGTTTTCTCCGAGATCTTCGGTTTCCTCCCACACTCCAAAGAGGTTTGTAGGTTAATTGGCTTGGTAAAAATGTATAAAATGTAAACAGAAATTGTCTTTGTGTGTGTGTGTGTGGGTAGGATAGTGTTAACGTACGGGGTAATCGCTGGTCGGTGGGCCGAAGGGCCTGTTTCCACGCTGTGTCTCAACACTAAACTAAACTAATATTGCGTGATTTGTTGCCTTGTTGTTTTATGGAAGTCTGCACCAATCTTCTGTGAGTATCTTTTACTCCTGCCGTCTTCATTTTGTCAGTTTGGCTTCAATTTCCTTTAATATATTAATATTTGTCAGTGAGTTAATTGAATTCTGATAGAGGTGGCGATAGCTACAGCTTTGCATATTAAAATGTTTAACATTTAAACTCTGATAAATTGAAAGGGGTTAGGAATGTTCTGCTCTGTTGAAAAACTGATTAATTCGTGCACATCCACGATTTTAAACAGCCTTATCGTCAAAAGCCATCCCTTCCCTTCGCTTCGCCACTCGCTGTGAAACTCCTTACCTGCCTTACTTTTGAAAATATCTCTTCACATCTAACATATTGATCAAATTCTAATATTTCCTTATCTCTCCTGGTATCAATTTTTATGTTATCGCCCTACTTATAAAAATGGCTTCAGGTTGTGGTTCTACATTCGGAGTCACAGGTAGAAGCACCGAGGCAATTTGGATACATATTTTGCATGTTTAGTTGAGAGATACAGCGCGGAGACAGGCCCTTCGGCCCACAGAGTCGGCACCGACCTGCTATCCCCGCACGCTAACACTATCCTTACACACACACACACAGTAGGATAATTTACAATTACACCAAGCCAATTGACCTCCAAATCTGTAGGTCTTTGGAGTGTGTGAGGTAAAACCGAAGATGGGGAACAAACTCCCCGTACAGCCAGCGCCCGTTGTCGGGATCGAACCCGGGTCTCTGGCGCTGTAAAGGCAGCAACTCCACTGCTGTAGGTGACTCAGTATGATCTGCTATTGTCTATTGATGATAAGGCAACCTGGTTATCTAGATTGACACAGAGTCATAGAGTGGTACAGTGTGGAAACAGGTCCTTCGGCCCAACTTGCCCACACCGGCCAACATGCCCCATCTACACTAGTCCCACCTGCCTGCATTTGGCCCATATCCCTCTCAACCTATCCGATCCATGTACCTGTCTAAATGTTTCTTAAAAGTTGCAATCGTACCAGCCTCAACTACCTCCTCCGGCAGCTTGCTCCATACATCCACCATCCTTTGTGTAAAAAAGTTAGCTGTCAGGTTCCTATTAAATCTCCCCCACCCCCTCACCTTAAACCTATGTCCTCTGGTCCTCAATTCCACTTCTAGGCAAGAGACTGTGCGTTTACCTGGTCTGTTCCTCTCATGATTTTGTACAACTCTTTAAGAACCCCCATCGTCCCCCTGCGCTCCAAGGAATGGAGTCCCAGCCCACCCAAACTAACCTGACATCCACCTATAAACTGACCTGTGGGCAGTGCAGCTGGTCGAGCTGCTGTCTCACATCGCCCAGAGACACCTTGGTTCAATCCTGACCATGGGTGTTGCCTGTGTGGAGTTTGCACGTTGTCTCTGAGACTGTGTGGGTTTCCTCCGGGCGCTCCGCCTTTCTCCCACATCCCAAAGATGTGCGGGTTTGTAGGTTAATTGGCCTCTGTTAAAATTGCCCCTGGTGTGAAGGGAGTGGATGTGAAAGAGGGATGATATAGATCGAGTGTCAAGGGGATGGCATGGACTCGGCGGGCCGAAAGGCCTGTTTCTACACTTTATCTCTAAAATAAGCTAAACCAATGTTTTCTTTTGGAAGCTCCTTTGCACAAAGTAGGGGGATTGTGATATATAAACACTGCCAACATTGAAGTAAGTTTATGAGTCACAGGAGCAGAATTATGACCATTCAGCCCATCGAGTCTACTCTGCCATTCTATCGTGGCTAATCTATCAACCCCATTCTCCTGCCTTCTCCTCATAACCTTTGACACCCTTACTAATCAAGAATCTGTCAATCTCCACTTTAAAAATACCCATTATAGACAATAGACAATAGGTGCAGGAGGAGGCCATTCGGCCCTTCGAGCCAGCACCGCCATTCAATGTGATCATGGCTGATCATTCTCAATCAGTACCCCGTTCCTGCCTTCTCCCCATACCCCCTGACTCCGCTATCCTTAAGAGCTCTATCCAGCTCTCTCTTGAATGCATTCAGAGAATTGGCCTCCACTGCCTTCTGAGGCAGAGAATTCCACAGATTCACAACTCTCTGACTGAAAATGTTTTCCTCACCTCAGTTCTAAATGGCCTACCCCTTATTCTTAAACTGTAGCCCCTTGTTCTTGACTCCCCTAACATTGGGAGCATGTTTTCTGCCTCTAACGTGTCCAACCCCTTAATAATCTTGTACGTTTCGATAAGATCTCTCATCCTTCTCATCATTGGCTTGGCCTCCACAACCATCCGTAGCAATGAATTCCACAGATTCACCCCATTCCAAACAAAGAAATTCCTCCTCATTTCCTTTCCTAAGGTATGTCTTTTTATTCAGAGGCTGTTCCCTCTGGTCCTAGACTCTCCTGCTACTGGAAACATCCTCTCCACATCCAATGCTTTAGCTTGGTGTCTGCTTTTCCTCATCTCCAGTGTAACCAAAATACGGTTAGCTTTTTTGGTGTGATTATAATTAACACTGCCGATTATAAAATGTGTTGACTTTTCCTGATGTAACCTTTTTAATATGGGATATATCTGCAGTAAGTGAGATAATGCCGCAGTGCCAAAGATGATGACCACAGTGATGTCAGCTGAATGCATTAAACATTTATCTACCATTGTCCCTAAGTAATTTTATATCCTCATGAATACTTAAATAAAGATTTAGAATGTAACATAGGATGATCAACAAAGGAAATGAAAGATATGTAGGTGTTTCTGTGTCACTCTATTCGAAATTTGGTTTAGAAATTTTAGTTTTCCAAACTATAACCCACTTAAACTTTCCAAAACTAAAAGTTGTTTCGAGGAACTTACCTAATCTGAAGGCATTCAGTGGAGGCCAGTTCGTTGGATGCTTTCAAGAGAGAGCTGGATAGAGCTCTTAAGGATAGCGGAGTGAGGGGGTATGGGGAGAAGGCAGGAACGGGGTACTGATTGAGAGTGATCAGCCATGATCGCATTGAATGGCGATGCTGGCTCGAAAGGCTGAATGGCCTACTCCTGCACCTATGGTCTATTGTCTATTGTCTAATTCAAGTAATTCCGAATTGTAGACAAGGAAGGGATATCACAGGGGCAAATTGTTTTGCAAATGTAGAATGTGCAAGAAGTCTAGATCATTATAGGTAGCCCTTGAAAGAGGTTGCAGTTGCAACTAGATTCCTGGTGAAAAAGGATGATCACAACTTTATTCAGGTTCAAAGAGCTAGGAGTGCCTCGATGGGCTGAATGGCTTCCTTCTCGGTCAAAAAGGGCAAAATTAAAATGAAAGTTAAGTTTGAGTGACTACAAAAAACAGAAACAAAGTGTTGGGGGAGTCAGCAGATCAGGTAGCATCTTAGTATAGTTCAGTGTAGAGATACAGCATGGAAACAGGCCCTTCGGCCCACCGAGTCTGTGCCGACCAGTGATCTCCGCACACCAGCTCAAACCTTCACACTTGGAACAATTTACAGAAGCCAATCAACTTACAAACCCACACGTCTTTGGGATGTGGGAGGAAACCGGAGCACCCGGAGAAAAACACGGGGAGAACGTGCAAACTATGTACAGACTGCACCCATCGTCAGGATCAAACCCAGTGATCTCGGGTGCACAGACTGCACCCATAGTCAGGGTCTCTGGCGCTGTGAGGCAGCAACTCTACCACTGTGCCCCCAAGGTATTCTAGCACTCCAGAGAGGCCAGCATTCTCATTAGTTTTTAAATATATACTTTTTGTACATGTCCAAGACATTTACAGCTCGGTGGCGCAGCGGTAGAGTTGCTGCCTCACCGCGCCAGAGACCCAGGTTCGATCCCGACTATGGGTGCTGTCTGTACGGAGTTTGTAAGTTCTCCCCGTGACCTACGTGGGTTTTCTCTGAGAACCTCGGTTTCCTCCCACACTCCAAAGACGTACAGGTTTGTGGGTTAATTGGCTTGGTATAAATATTGTTTTAAAGTCCGTAGTGGAGGATAGTGTTAATATACAGGGTTCGGTGTGGGCTGAAGGGCCTGTTTCCACACTGTATTTCTAAACTAAATTAAAAATATACTCTTTAAACCTACATTACTTCCAACATATCACCTCCTGGAAATTGCTCTGCACTGTTCTTCCAAGGTTTGAAATAGATCAGCTCATGTTTGTTTTTCTTGAAA
This sequence comes from Rhinoraja longicauda, assembly GCF_053455715.1. Taxonomy (NCBI): domain Eukaryota; kingdom Metazoa; phylum Chordata; class Chondrichthyes; order Rajiformes; family Arhynchobatidae; genus Rhinoraja; species Rhinoraja longicauda. The sequence goes on from NC_135970.1 coordinate 34,446,378, forward strand.
TCCATTTGTTACATTTGGTGAGACAATTCCCTTGTAAATTTTATGCTTCTGTCTTCAGTGCTAATAATACTATCTCTTTGTCATTGGAAACATGCACATCTGCCCTTCTGTTCCATCATCTGAGTAACTAATAAATAAATAAACCTTGCTTTGAAAAATCCCAGATGCTTGCCTTTCGTTAGATCAATAGCTCTGTCCATATTATTCCATTAAGTAGTTTGACAACAAATAAAATACAGGGTTAATTGGAGAAGCAAGGAACTGCAGACGCTGGGAATCTCAAGGAAAACACAAAGTACTGGAGTAACTCAGCGGGTCGGCATTGTATGAGGAAGGGGGTGTTCTTTTTTTTGCCCCATTATAGTGAAAGGCTTGGATAGAGTGGACGTGGAGAGGATGTTTCCACCAGTGGGAGAGTCTAGGACCAGAGGCCACAGCCTCAGAATTAAAGGACGTTCCTTTAGGAAGGAGATGAGGAATTTCTTTAGCCAGAGGGTGGTGAATCTGTGGAATTCATTGCCGCAGAAGGCTGTGGAGGTCATGCCAGTGGTTATTTTTAAGGCAGAGATAGATAGATTTTTGATTAGTATGGGTGTCAGGGGTTATGGGGAGAAGGCAGGAGAATGGGGTTAGGAGGGAGAGATGCTCCTATCACTTATGAAATAATATGTTTCTTTCTTTTTACATTTATACATAAGCAGAATCATTTGAAGACGTGTGCTGACCTAAAATGTCACCGGCCACGGTGGCGCAGCGGTAGAGTTGCTGCCTTACAGCAAATGCAGCGCTGGACACCCGGGTTCGATCCCGACTACAGGTGCTGTCTGTACGGAGTTTGTACGTTCTCCCCGGAACCTGCATGGGTTTTCTCTGAGATCTTCGGTTTCCTCCCACACTCCAAAGACATACAGGTTTGTAGGTTAATTGGCTTGGTAAATGTAAAACAAAATTGGCCCTAGTGGGTGTAGGTTAGTGTTAGTGTGCGGGGATCACTGGTCAGTGTGGTCCTGGTTATGTTCAAGTTGTGAAAGGAATGACATAGTTGAAGGTGTTTATTTGCTTAGTGTTCTTTATCATCTTTCCTTACAATGCTGGTGTTGTCATCATGTTGACCTGATATCGAGTATCATATGAGGAGGATATGAGGCTTCCTTTGAGTGGGTAGACTGCCGGCTGTCTTGGAGAAACAGAGCAACAATGACTAAACCTCACAAGTAATCACATCTTCTATGGAACACTAGACACAAAAAGCTGGAGTAACTCAGCGAAACAGGCAGCATCTCTGGAGAGAAGGAATGGGAGACGTTCCGGGCCGAGACAGGGGAGAGGGAAACGAGAGATATAGACGATGATGCAGAGAGATGTAGAACAGTGAATGAAAGATATGCAAAAAAGTAACGCCTGGACCTACCTGATCTCCCAGTTGCTTCACACTTTAATTCTCCATCCTATTCCCACACTGACCTTTCTGTCCTAGGTCTCCTCCATTGTCAGAGTGAGGCTAAACACAATTTAGAGGAACAGCATCTCATATTTCACTTGGGCAGCTTACAGCCCAGTGGTATGAATGTTGGTTTATGGGGAACAAAATTTTGAAGTCATACAGTGTGGGAACAGGCTCTTCGGCACAACTTGCTCACAACAGCCAACGTGTCCCATCTACACTAGACCCACCTGCCTGCATTTGGCCCATATCCCTCTAAACCTGTCCTATCCATGTACCTGTCTAAATGTTTCCTAAAAGTTGCGATAGTCCCTGCCTCAACTACCTCCTCCGGCAGCTCGTTCCATACACCCACCACGCTTTGTATGAAAAAGCTATGCCTCGGGTTCCTATTTTAATCTTCCCCTCTTCATCTTAAACCCATGTCCTCTGGTTTTCGATTTCCCTACTCTCGGCAAGAGACTCTGTGAGTAACTCATGATTTTGTACACTAGAATATTTATTTATTTCCTAATACTTGCCTCCTGAAACTCATGAATTTCTAAGTTAAGATCCTTTCCCTGCACTGCCTAAATCATGTTCTTTATTATCGTCTTACCCACTTTCATTCCCATTTTTTTCTTGGCCTTTTTAAAAAAAAAATTTAAAAAAGTAAGTATTCTAGAATATTTATTTCCCATTTTGTCACCCACACATTGTTTCTTTGGCATGTCTTGTCTTGTTAGCTGTGTTGCAGTTCCACCTAAAATTGCAATAGTAGTTTCATATCCATGCCGAGCTCTGTTGAGTTTTAGTGTGAATGGGATGTCAAGTATATTTTCAAAAATCGGAAGAGTTCGGTGTGGGTCATTACCAATCAGTTCCACATAAAACCCAACGTTTACTTACAGAATAACAATTCTCAAATAAGTCATTTATTTCCCCATTTATTATCGGAATGAAAATAATAAAGGTAGCGAGAAGTGGTTACTTTGGGCTCAGGTCATTTATTGTCGCGTGTGCCGAGGTACAGTGAAAAGCTATGTTTTGTATGATCAGATCAGATAAAAGGTACAGAAGTGTGAAAACGCACACCTCCAGATTCAGGGACAGCTTCTTCCCAGCTGTTATCAGGCAACTGAATCATCCTACCACAACCAGAGAGCAGTGCTGAACTACAATCTACCTCTTTGATTACCCTTGGACTATCCTTGATTGGACTTTGCTGGCTTTGCCTTGCACTAAATGTTATACCCTTATCATGTATCTATACTCTAAGTGCGGCACGGTGGCGCAGCGGTAGAGTTGCTGCCTTACAGCGAATGCAGCGTCGGAGACTCGGGTTCGATCCCGACTACAGGTGCTGTCTGTACGGAGTTTGTACGTTCTCCCCGGAACCTGCATGGGTTTTCTCTGAGATCTTCGGTTTCCTCCCACACTCCAAAGACATACAGGTTTGTAGGTTAATTGGCTTGGTAAATGTAAAACAAAATTGGCCCTAGTGGGTGTAGGTTAGTGTTAGTGTGCGGGGATCACTGGTCAGTGTGGTCCTGGTTATGTTCAAGTTGTGAAAGGAATGACATAGTTGAAGGTGTTTATTTGCTTAGTGTTCTTTATCATCTTTCCTTACAATGCTGGTGTTGTCATCATGTTGACCTGATATCGAGTATCATATGAGGAGGATATGAGGCTTCCTTTGAGTGGGTAGACTGCCGGCTGTCTTGGAGAAACAGAGCAACAATGACTAAACCTCACAAGTAATCACATCTTCTATGGAACACTAGATAGACACAAAAAGCTGGAGTAACTCAGCGAAACAGGCAGCATCTCTGGAGAGAAGGAATGGGAGACGTTCCGGGCCGAGACAGGGGAGAGGGAAACGAGAGATATAGACGATGATGCAGAGAGATGTAGAACAGTGAATGAAAGATATGCAAAAAAGTAACGCCTGGACCTACCTGATCTCCCAGTTGCTTCACACTTTAATTCTCCATCCTATTCCCACACTGACCTTTCTGTCCTAGGTCTCCTCCATTGTCAGAGTGAGGCTAAACACAATTTAGAGGAACAGCATCTCATATTTCACTTGGGCAGCTTACAGCCCAGTGGTATGAATGTTGGTTTATGGGGAACAAAATTTTGAAGTCATACAGTGTGGGAACAGGCTCTTCGGCACAACTTGCTCACAACAGCCAACGTGTCCCATCTACACTAGACCCACCTGCCTGCATTTGGCCCATATCCCTCTAAACCTGTCCTATCCATGTACCTGTCTAAATGTTTCCTAAAAGTTGCGATAGTCCCTGCCTCAACTACCTCCTCCGGCAGCTCGTTCCATACACCCACCACGCTTTGTATGAAAAAGCTATGCCTCGGGTTCCTATTTTAATCTTCCCCTCTTCATCTTAAACCCATGTCCTCTGGTTTTCGATTTCCCTACTCTCGGCAAGAGACTCTGTGAGTAACTCATGATTTTGTACACTAGAATATTTATTTATTTCCTAATACTTGCCTCCTGAAACTCATGAATTTCTAAGTTAAGATCCTTTCCCTGCACTGCCTAAATCATGTTCTTTATTATCGTCTTACCCACTTTCATTCCCATTTTTTTCTTGGCCTTTTTAAAAAAAAAATTTTAAAAAAGTAAGTATTCTAGAATATTTATTTCCCATTTTGTCACCCACACATTGTTTCTTTGGCATGTCTTGTCTTGTTAGCTGTGTTGCAGTTCCACCTAAAATTGCAATAGTAGTTTCATATCCATGCCGAGCTCTGTTGAGTTTTAGTGTGAATGGGATGTCAAGTATATTTTCAAAAATCGGAAGAGTTCGGTGTGGGTCATTACCAATCAGTTCCACATAAAACCCAACGTTTACTTACAGAATAACAATTCTCAAATAAGTCATTTATTTCCCCATTTATTATCGGAATGAAAATAATAAAGGTAGCGAGAAGTGGTTACTTTGGGCTCAGGTCATTTATTGTCGCGTGTGCCGAGGTACAGTGAAAAGCTATGTTTTGTATGATCAGATCAGATAAAAGGTACAGAAGTGTGAAAACGCACACCTCCAGATTCAGGGACAGCTTCTTCCCAGCTGTTATCAGGCAACTGAATCATCCTACCACAACCAGAGAGCAGTGCTGAACTACAATCTACCTCTTTGATTACCCTTGGACTATCCTTGATTGGACTTTGCTGGCTTTGCCTTGCACTAAATGTTATACCCTTATCATGTATCTATACTCTAAGTGCGGCACGGTGGCGCAGCGGTAGAGTTGCTGCCTTACAGCGAATGCAGCGTCGGAGACTCGGGTTCGATCCTGACTACGGGCGCCGTCTGTACGGAGTTTGTAAGTTCTCCCTGTGACCTGCGTGGGTTTTCTCCGAGATCTTCGGTTTCCTCCCACACTCCAAAGACGTACAGGTATGTAGGTTAATTGGCTGGGCAAATGTAAAAATTGTCCCTAGTGGGTATAGGATAGTGTTAGTGTGCGGGGATTGCTGGGTGGCGCGGACCCGGTGGGCCGAAGGGCCTGTTTCTGCGCTGTATATCTAAATCTAAATGGCTCGATTGTAATTGTGTATTGTCTTTCTGTTGACTGGTTAGCACGCCACAAAAGCTTTTCACTGCTCCTCGGTACACGTGATAATAAACTAAACTGAACTGAATGTTCTTCATAAATACAATCAGTTCAAACTCAAGTGCAATAGTTAGAGCAAAGGGGGAAGATACAGAGTGCAGAATATAGTTCTCAGCATTGTAGCGCACCAGTTCCAGAGACAAAGTCCAATGTCTATGATGGGGTAGAGGTGAATTATTTAAAGTTCTATTTCGAGTAAGTAGCAACTTTTACCAACCATAAAACTGGTGGACATGAACTGCAGAACACTTGAGCCTACTATAGACATAAAAAGCTGGAGTAACTCAGCGGGACAGCAAGCATCTCTGGAGAGAAGGAATGGGTGACGTTTCGGGTCGACCCGAAACGTCACCCATTGCTTCTCTCCAGAGATGCTGCCTGTCCCGCTGAGTTACTCCAGCCAGCATTTTGTGTCTATCTTCGGCTTAAACCAGCATCTGCAGTTCCTTCCCCACGCTTGAACCTGCGATGATTTCTTGAGGGGTCAAATTTTACCTTGAAGGCACAATATAAAAGATTAATCATCCTTAACAAGCTCGTAGCATGTGTTGATTGCATAAAGTTGCAATACCTATTAGATTCCTGTCTTTGAAGTCATTAAGTAAAATGAAAGGGTCACTAATTGCACTTGAAGTGGCCAGATGGGAATTGAATGTGAACATTATAACCACTAAAGACATTAAGCCCCAAGTGTTAATGACTTTATTTAATTTGTCGGTTTGCACACCCAGCATTTCCAATTGATTTGGATACAATAATTAAAAGCAAAACATGTTAATATTTAAGTAATATTTAAGTGTTGATTATTTGTTCTATGTAATGAGACTAAAGAGTGTATTTAATTTAATTAGTGCAGATGCAAAGCAGCTTTGAGCAATGAGTAAATACCAGTCTATTTGTCCGGTGGAGTTCTCGGTAGGAATAGTATGTTGGAAGGTCAGATCGAAATGTTGTGAGATGAACTGTGTTATTGTTGAAGTAAGACCTTGTTAGCATAATGTTAGCATAATGACTATGGTAGTGTGGAGACTTTGTCCACAGCAAATCGAAAGGAATTCAAACTTTTAAGCTTCTTTCTTCCATTAGTGGGGGAGTCTCAGACCAGAGGCCACAGCCTCGGAATAAAAAGGCGTTCCTTTAGGAAGGAGATGAGGAGGAATTTCTTTAGCCAGAGGGTGGTGAATCTGTGGAATTCATTGCCGTAGAAAGCTGTGGAGGCCAAGTCAATGGATAATTTTTAAGGCAGAGAGAGGTAGATTCTTGATTAATACGGGTGTTGGGGGTTATGGGGAGAAGGCAGGTGAATGGGGTTGAGAGGGAGAGATAGATCAGCCATGATTGAATGGCGGATTAGATTTGATGGGCCGATTGGCCTAATTCTGCTTCTATCACTTGAAATTTTGAATTTTGGGCAGCACGGTGGTGCAGCAGTAGAGTTGCTGCCTTGCAGCACCAGAGACCCGGTTTCGATCCTGACTACGGGTGCTTGTCTGTACGGAGTTTATACGTTCTCCCCGTGACCAGCGTGGGTTTTCTCCAAGATCTTTGATTTCCACCCACACTCCAAAGAGTGTGGTTAATGTGTAGGTTATTTGGCCTGGTATAAATGTAAATTGTCCCTAGTGCGTGTAGAGTGATGTTAGTTTGCGGGGATCGCAGGTCGGTGCGGACACGGTGGGCTGTTTCAGCGCTGTATCTCCAAACTAAAACTAACCGATCAATAAAATTCAATAAGGATTGCCCCGGTCAAAATGATAAATACAATCACATGTCGTTGGGGGTGCACTAACTCCACTCCACTCTTCCAGACTGTCTGCAAGCTTTGACAAGCCTAGCTGCACTATCCTTTGACAATGTGATCAGGCAACTGAATCATCCTACCACAACCAGAGAGCAGTCCTGAACTACTATCTATCTCATTGGTAATCCTTGGACTATCCTTGATCGGACTTTACTGGCTTTGCCTTGCACTAAACGTTATTCCCTTATAAGACAAAAGAGTCTGAAGAAGGGTGTCAACCCGAAACGTCACCCTCTCCCGAGATGCTGCCTGTCCCATTGAGTTACTCCAGCACTTTGTGTCTATCTTCGGTTTAAACCAGCATCTGCAGTTCCTTCCTGCACATTCCCTCGTCTTGTATCTCGACACTGAGTGGCTCAATCGTAATCATGTATTGTCTTTCTATTGACTGGACACCCAACAAAAAGCTTTTCACTGTACTTCAGTACACGTGACAATAAACTAAGCTGTAACTGTATAGGTACATGATAAGGGAATAAAATTTAATGCAAGGTGAAAAAAAAAAGTCTTAAAAAAAAGTTAGGTATTATGCTAACACTCAACAACATTATCACCAACACCGTCATTAAGTGCTCAAAGTTAGATTTGGCACATGTTGGAAAGAAAATAAAACAAAAAAGTCTGGGATGAGCAACTTTTTGGTTTTAATGTTAAGTAAAATATGCATGGCAGCTGATGGATGATAATTGTGTGGAGAGATGAAGGTTCACATAAAATGTCGTGTGGCTACATGTTGGAGGATTTGCTTTTTCCTTTCCGATTGAAACATTTTGCTGCTGTCAAAACTGCACACAACATTCACATAGATACCTTTTGCCATAGATACCGTTAACCTTTATCAATGTTCAAAACAGCACAGTTACAACCATTATAGACAATAGGTGCAAGCCAGCACCACCATTCAATGTGATCATGGTTGATCATTCACAATCAGTACCCCGTTCCTGCCCTCTCCCCATACCCCCTGACTCTGCTATCATTAAGAGCTCTATCTAACTCTCTCTTGAAAGCACCCAGAAAATTGGCCTCCACTGCCTTCTGAGGCAGAGAATTCCACAGATTTACAACTCTGAGTGAAAAAGTTTTTCTGCATCTCCGTTCTAAATGGCCTACCCCTTATTTTTAAACTGTGGCCCCTGGTTCTGGACTCCCCCAACATGTTTCCTGCCTCTAGCGTGTCCAATCCCTTAATAATCTTATATGTTTCAATCCCTTAATAATTTTGTATGTTTCAAATCCCTTAATAATCTTATGTTTCCAATACATTGCCAATGCACAAAACTGCGCAGAGTTTCAATCACGATCTATGCTGAAAACTAGATACAGTTTCAACCGTGACCAATGCTCCCAAACTGCACACAGTATCGATCTTTACAAAGCAGTTTGACAAAGGAACAATCCTATCACCCACAGCAACTCTGTGTGGGAAGGAACTGCAGATGCTGATTTACACTGAAGGTAGACACAAATTGCTGGAGTAACTCGGCGGGACAGGCAGCATCTCTGGAGCGAAGGAATGGGTGACGTTTCGGGTCGGTGCTGAAGAAGGGTCTCGACCCGAAACGTCATAGGATCATAAGTGATAGGAGCAGAATTAAGACATTCGGCCCATCAAGTCTACTCTGCCATTCAATCATGGCTGATCTACCTCGCCCTCCTAACCCCATTCTCCTGCCTTCTCCCCATAACCTCTGACACCCGTACTAATCAAGAATCTATCTATCCCTGCCTTAAAAATATCCATTGACTTGGCCTCCACAGCCTTCTGTGGCAAAGAATTCCCCACAGATTCACCACTCTGTCTAAAGAAAGTCCTCCTCGTCTTCCTTAAAGTATGTCTAATTCTGAGGCTATGACCTCTGGTCCTAGACTCTCCCACTAGTGGAAGCATCCTCTCCACATCCACTCTATCCAAGCCTTTCACTATTCTGTATGTTTCAATGAGAATCCCCCCCTCATCCTTTTCAACTCCAGCGAGTACAGGCCCAGTGCCATCAAACGCTCACTGGAACCATGCAAAAGGAACGTGATGTGTAGGAAGGTACTGCAGATGCTGGTTTAAACCGAAGATAGACACTGAAAAAGCTGGAGTAACTCAGCGGGACAGGCAGCATCTCTGGAGAGAAGGAATGGGTGACGTTTCGGGTCCAGACGGGTTGAGTCTGAAGAAGAGTCTCGACCCGAAACGTCACCCATTCCTTCTCTTCCAGAGATGCTGCCTGTCCCGCTGAGTTACTCCAGCATTTTGTGTCTACGCACAGTAACTAACCCAGTGCCAAATTGAATCTTCGTCACATTTTTTCAGAAAATCTTTCAGATCTGTGAGCAAATCTTTCAGGCACACATGCCAAAAAGAGGAGGGTGTGTTTGGAACACTGACCTGAATGAGAAATGGTATTGTTTGAATTCTTATTTTGATTCAGAGTTATTTTCTGTTGCAAATTCCTATAAAAAGAGCTCCATTTCCTTTGGTAGAGGCGATCATCGTTAATGAACTGGAAGGCCCAGCCATCTGACTAATACATTTAGAGACGTGAATTGACACTTTATTAACAAGGCGTGGAACTGTTGTTGAACCACTTTCTGAATGAGTGAACCAAAAATGCAAAGGTAGACACAACGTTAGAAATAAGTCAGACACACACTTCAGATGCGCGAATGTTTGTACGATTGTCAGCTTACATACAGCACCAAGGAACCACAGATGTTGGTTACAGTAAAGGACACCAAGTGCTGAAGTAACTCAGCGGGTCAGGCAGCATCTCTGGAGAACATGGATAGGTGACGTTTCACAGAGTGCTGGAGTAACTCAGCGGGTCAGGCAGCATCTCTGAAGAACATGGATAGGAGACGTTTTGCAGAGTGCTGGAGAAACTCAGCGGGTCAGGCAGCATCTCTGGAGAACATGGATAGGTGACGTTTCACAGAGTGCTGGTGTAACTCAGCGGGTCAGGCAGCATCTCTGGAGAACATGGATAGGAGACGTTTCACAGAGTGCTGGAGTAACTCAGCGGGTCAGGCAGCATCTCTGGAGAACATGGATAGGAGACGTTTCACAGAGTGCTGGAGAAACTCAGTGGGTCAGGCAGCATCTCTGGAGAACATGGATAGGTGACGTTTCAGGTCAGGACCCTTCAGACTGAATGTAAGGGGGAGAGAGAAAGCTAGTGGAGAGAAGGGTGCAGAACAAAGCATGGAACAGGTAAACGTCACCTATCCATGTTCTCCAGAGATGCTGCCTGACCCGCTGAGTTACTCCAGCACATTGTGTCTTTTTTTGTGAGCTTAAATATATATATATATATATATATATATATATATATTATATGGGGATCAGTGGACAAGCCCTACGCCAGGCCATCAAGGAAACATCAAGCGTGGCAGTATCCAGTGGCTCTGGCTGAAGAGGAAAGTCCCCATTTGGTCTCCCAAATAAGCCGGCGAGGCAGATGCAGAGGGGGGTGGTTCTGGGATGCTAGAACGCTCCACTGAGCCTCCTGGAGACATCGTGGGCCCAATCAGCGAAACGTCGATGAAAGTAGGTGCCCACTTGATAACCCCAATGACGTGTCTGCCCAGCCTTTCTCAGCATCGGAGGAGCGTAGGTGAGTGCATAAGCCTCCCATCACCACCGGGAGCAAGTTGACATTTGGCATTTTGGATTTTTAACATCACGTCCTGTGTATTTGGAAACATATATATATATATATCCACTTTGTAAAATGTTAGCACTGGCAGCACTTGTTCTTGCCTTTCTTTAAGACAAGTATCAGACATTTTGAAGGGAATTGTTCATTTTCTCCAATAAATCACCGGTGCGATAAACCGTTATAGTTCCGTTATGTTTGGTGAGAAATGGAGAATCTAGGTGTTTCAAAAAGTGATCAGCAGAAGCTGTGTGTGAACCAGTGTGTTCACTCTGCCACATTAACCTTCAACCACATGCAATTATAAAGGCAATTTCTCAATGTGTGTGTGGCAGAACTGATCATTTCCTGCAATTAATTACGGTCGATCCATATGTTTCACCTAGAATGATCAGTCTGCACGTCCAATAATTTAACTGTAGCCTGAGCTGTTTCAAATGTTCAGAATATGCTGTAGTTTCACAAGTTTGTGGGGAGTTTCATTGAACCACACAAAATAATGAAAGGCCTGGATAGATAGTGGACGTGGGGAGGATGTTTCCACCAGTGGGAGAGCCTAGGACCTGAGGGCATAGCCTTCGAATTAAAGGACGTTCTTTTAGGAAGGAAATGAGGAGAAATTTATTTCGCCAGAGGGCGGTGAATCTGTGGAATTCTTTGCCACAGAAGGCTGTGGAGGCCAAGTCAATAAATATTTTTAAGGCAGAGATAGGTAGATTTTTGATTAGTACGGGTGTGAGAGGTTATGGGGAGAAGGCAGGAGAATGGGGTTAGGAGGGAGAGATAGATCAGCCATGATTGAATGGCAGGGGAGACTTCCTGGGCCAAATGGCCTAATTCTGCTCCTATCATTTATAACCTAAGTTCACAAGTAATAGGAGTAGCATTAGGCCATTCGGCCCATCGAGTCTACTCCGCCATTCAATCATGGCTGATCTCTGCCACCGAATCCCATTTTCCTGCCTTCTCCCCATAACCCTTGACACCCGTTTTAGTCAAGAATTTGTCTATGTCTGCCTTAAACATATCCACTGACTTGGTAATGACTTGCACAGATTATCTACCCCCTGACTAAAGAAGTTCCTCCTCACCTCCTTTCTAAAAGAGCGCCCTTTAATTCTGAGGCTGCGACCTCTGGTCCTGGACTCTCCCACCAGTGGGAAACATCCTCTCCACATCCACTCTATCTGTGTCTTTCATTATTCTGTAAGTTTCAATGAGGTCCCCCCCCTCAACCGTCAAAACTCCAGCGAGTACAGGCCCAGTGCTGTCAAACGCTCATCTGTTCTACGTAGAATGTCCAGTCAACCCTTCCGAGAACTTAACCGTAGCCTGAGCTATTTCAAATTTTCGGATTATAATTTCAGTGGCTTTGCTCCAGAGAAACGCGAGGCCCATTTTTCTTTATTCCAGCATCACTTGTAAATGCCACGATGATGAATTTCAGGCAATTTCAGGGGTGCAGGGGAAAATAAATAAATTCATGTGTGCTGACTTCACATCATTGTCCTACGCTAATATACAGTCATGTAATATAATGAAGACGTCTTGCGCGCATTGCACTAAATTACTGAAATGGTCTGGAACAAATAAGGGTTGTTTCATTCCCGGGCAAGAGTAAGGGCTGTGTTGTTGATCCAAAAGCCTGACCTTGAATACTAAGCGTTACCTTCGAAGCTGCTTCTGTGCAAGGCATGTAATCACAATCGAGAAGATAGACACAAAATGCTGGAGTCACTCAGCGGGACAGGCAGCATCTCTGGAGAGAAGGAACGGGTGACGTTTTGGCTCGAGACCCTTCTTCAGACTGGTTAGGGATAAGGGAAACGAGAAGTATAGGCGATGATGTGGAGAGATAAAGAACGATGAATGAAATATTTGCAAAAGAGTAACGATGATAAAGGAAACAGGCCATTATTATCTGTTTGTTGGGTGAGAATGAGAAGCTGGTGCGACTTGGGTGAGGGAGGGATAGAGAAAGAGAGAGAGGGAAGGCCGGGGCTACCTGAGGTTAGAGAAATCAATATTCATGCCACTGGGCCGTAAGACACAAAATGCTGGAGTCATTCAGCGGGTCAGGCAGCATCTCAGGAGAGAAGGAATGGGTGACGTTTCGGGTCGAGACCCTTCTTCAGACTGAAGAAGTCAGTCTGAAGCAGGGTCTCGACCCGAAATGTCACCCATTCCTTCTCTCATGGGATGCTGCCTGACCTGCTGAGTTACTCCAGCATTTTGTGTCCACCTTCGATTTGAACCAGCATCTGTAGTTGTTTTCCTACACTACTGGGCTGTAAGCTGCCCAAGCGAAATATGAGGTGCTGTTCCTCCAATTTGCGTTTAGCATCATTCTGACAATGGAGGAGACCCAGGTCAGAAAGGTCTGTGTGAGAATGGGAAGGAGAATTATGGTGTTTAGCAACCGGGAGATCAGGTCGGTCCAGGCGGGCTGAGCGAAGGTGTTCAGCGAAACGATTGGCCAATTCTGCATTTGGTCTCGTTGATGTATAAGAGTCCACATCTGGAACAACGGATACAGTAGACGAGGTTAGAGGAGGTGCAAGTGATCCTCTGCCTAAACCGGAAAGGATTGTCGTGGCCCACGCCAAATATGAGATGCTGTTCGTCCAGTTTGCGTTTAGCCGAGAGGGCTGGGTACCTGGGAGAAAACTGCAAGAGAAGAGGAGGGGGATGGGGGGGAAGAAGTGGTGACTGTCAGGGGGTATTTATTCACAAAATGCTGGAGTAACTCAGCAGGTCAGGCAGCATCTCGGGAGAGAAGGAATGGGTGACATTTCGGGTCGAGACCCCTCTTCAGACTGATGTCAGGGGGGCGGGACAAAGGAAGGATATAGGTGGGAACAGGAAGATAGAGGGAGATCTGGGAAGGAGGAGGGGAAGAGAGGGACAGAGGAACTATCTAAAGTTGGAGGGGAATGAACAATGAGATAAAACCATGCAGTGTAAATTAGCAGTGCTGCTCGGACGAAAGCTTTAAAAGGAAGGCTTTTACCAGTCTGACTGTCCGCCTGATTAAAGTTTACATTGTGAACCTTGTTGTCACCTTCCCCGAGCTAACAATGGTCTATTCTAAAGATAGACACAAAATGCTGGAGTAACTCAGCGGGACAGGCAGCATCTCTGGAGTGAACCAACACAGATCTACTTGCACTTTATTCTGTTTTAAAACTGTTCCAATTTGTTTCATTGGGTTGTTTAAATGAATTAATTTAAACTAGCTAATTAATTTATTGCATCGTATGGGAGGTGCATTCCCAATCTCGTTGTACCCCTGTACAATGACAATAAAGATATATTGTATTGTACTGATAAGGAGTGGGTGACGTTTCGGGTTGAGACCCTTCCTCAGACCAGCATTTTGTGTCCATCTTCGGTTTAAGGCAGCATCTGCAGTTCCTTCCTTCACCATTATCGATTCGACATGTCCCTTGAGCCGCATCCCCTTTGATCACTCGGTTTTCACACCTTGCCCCTCCATATCTCTCGTTTCCCTCTCCCCCGACTCTCAGCCTGAAGAAGGGTCTCGACCCAAAGCGTCACCCATTCCTTCTCTCCACAGATGCTGCCTGACCCGCTGAGGTGCTCCAGCACTTTGTGCCTCACTTCGGCTTTGATCCTGACAGTATCTCAAACGCTAAAGTCGGAAGCGTGTGTTGGAATATTTCCTCTCGATCTTCAGTAGCGTCAGTCACATGCAGGCTGTGCACATCAGCTGAGGCAAAGGATTTAGATTCAGAGAAAGGACCAGGCAACCTTGCCAGGAGATGATTGAAGCGCTGGTTCTGAATACAATATATTCACCGAGGATACTTGCGGCAGGCAGTGGTACATGACCCCTTGGTGAAAGGTAGCCTGTGATGTTTCATTCCTTTGGGAGCCCATCACACACCAGATAAAAGCCCAGTGGATGGTAATGGAAAAAAGGAACAAAGACAATTGGCAATTATGCTGCAGCTTAAACAAGGCGGATTGCACTATAGCACTTTGGAGGAGTACATCTGATGGTAAACCACAAGGGATTCTTTGAGGAAATGACTAAAAGCATCATCCGAGTACTCAGCTTTCAAACAATGACGCAGAGTGCTGGAGTAACTCAGCGGGTCAGGCAGCATCTCTGGAGAACACGGATAGGTGACGTTTCACAGAGTGCTGGAGTAACTCAGCGGGTCAGGCAGCATCTCTGGAGAATATGGATAGGTGACGTTTCACAGAGTGCTGGAGTAACTCAGCGGGTCAGGCAGCATCTCTGGAGAACACGGATAGGTGACGTTTCACAGAGTGCTGGAGTAACTACAGCGGGTCAGGCAGCATCTCTGGAGAACACGGTTAGGTGACGTTTCAGGTCAGGACCCTTTGGACTTTAGATATTCAGCGTGGAAACAGGCTCTTCGGCCCACCGAGTCCGTGCCGACCAGCGATCACCCCGTCCGCTGGCACTTTCCTGCAACCGGAGCGCCCGAAGAAAACCCACACGGTCACAGGGAGAACGTGCAAACTCTGAACAGACAGCACCCGTAGTCAGGATTGAACCCGGGTCTCTGGCGCTGTGAGGCAGCAGCTCTACTCGCTGCGCCACCGTGCCGCCCCTCCTTCAGGTGTTTGTAGTTTTAAAGAGCTGCGGATTCTGAAGCCTGGGGAGGAAAGCAGCGGGGAGGGGAGGGGGTGGGGATTGTGGAGGGGAGGGGGTGGGGATTTTGGAGGGGAGAAATAGGTGTGAGTCCGGATGGGGCACAGGGGAGGGAAAGGGGAGGGGGCGGAAAGGGTTTTCACTGAGTTGCACACCAAGGGTTTGGATGGGGAATGGAAAACATGCAACATGTCAGAATAAAGAGCAATGAAGTCTAGTGGAGATGTGGTTTGGGCATCTTAGTCACTTCCCTCGACCAAGTGTGAATAATGCTTAATTTATGGCTGAGGTGGGAGTAAACAGATGGACAAGCTCAATATTTATCTTCAAGTATTGAAGGGTGGCCCCAACAGCATTTTATCCTAGTCTCTTTAATTCGATAATTGGTCAATTTGGAACTAGTGTCAGCACTTTCTACTGTTTAAGAGTCATGGATCTTTGTTTTAATTCTCTACGAGTTGAAGTCCAATCGATGGACAAGTGGCGAAGGGTGGGGAAATGGCTAAACACAGTCAAGCTGTTTGGAAAGAGTTGGAGCAAGGCGGGCCGCTGAATCCCTCGACAGGTATTGATGTCGGGTCAGAGATTTTTTAGAGGTCAAAGCAATTTCGGTCCCCACTTTCATCTCCCCGAAGGGTTACTGCGGAATTCACCAGGAAAGCAGGTACTATCTTAGTTTGGTTTAGCTTAGTTTAGAGATACAGTGCGGAAACAGGCCCTTCGGCCCACCGAGTCCGCACCAACCAGCGATCCCCGCACATTAACACTATCCTACCCACACTACGGATAGGTTTACATTTATACCCAAGCCAATTAACCTACAAACCTGTACGCCTTTGGAGTGTGGACGGAAACCGAAGATCTTGGAGAAAACCCACGCGTTCACGGAGAGAACGTACAAACTCCGTACAGACAGCATCTGTCGTCAGGATCGAACCTGAGTGTCTGGCGCTGCAAGCGCTGTAAGGCAGTGACTCTACCGCAGCGCCACCGTGCCGCACAAAAGAATTGTGCAAAAGACTTTCACTATGCTATGCACACTTGGCAATAACGAACGATTGAACGAACCATTGTTGACTTCTAGTGGTGTTGTTCTAGTGGTGTTGTTCTTAATTACATCTGATATCATCTGTATGTGCAGTTTACCAAGGAGTAGAAATATCTTGGAGTGTACCCGGACAGTAAACTGGACTGGTCCAGGAATGCTGAGGCCCTGTACAAGAAGGGACAGAGCCGGCTGTACTTTCTGAGAAGGCTCCGCTCCTTCAACATCTGTAGTAAGGTACTGCAGATGTTCTACCAATCGGTGGTAGCCAGTGCCATCTTCTTCACTGCCCTGTGCTGGGGTAGCAGGGCGAAGGCCATGGATGCCAACATGATCAACAAATTCATCAGGAAGGCTGGCTCCGTCCTGGGGGTGGAGTTGGATTCATGGGCGGTGGTCTTGGAGGGGAGGATGCTCCTCAAACTGCGGAGCATCCTGGACAATACAGCTCACCCCCTCCATGACACACTGGTCAACCTGAGGAGCACCTTCAGCAACAGACTGGTTCCACCAAGATGCAGCACAGAACGCCACAGGAGATCCTTCTTCCCTGTGGCTATCAAACTGCACAATTCCTCCCCCTTCTGTCGTGGATAGGTGACTTTTCACAGAGTGCTGGGGTAACTCAGTGGGTCAGGCAGCATCTGTGGAGAAGGTAAAGGATCTCAACCTGAAACATCAGCTATCCATGTTCTCCACAGATGCTGCCTGACCCACTGAGTTACTCCAGCACTCTGTGAAACGTCACCTATCCACATTCTCCAGAGATGCTGCCTGACCCGCTGAGTTACTCCAGCTTTTGTATCTTTGGTGAACCACCATTTGTAGCTCCTTGTTACCACTCTATTTAGTCATTTGTATTTTGAGTTTGTATTTCCGGAATGCAACAAATGTAGCATTTGGAAGATCTGTATGTTGGAAAGCATAGACGATGACCCAATGGAGGTGTGCTCCCTCTAATCTTCTATGCATATGTCCTACATATCTTAAACTATTGTTGAGATCAAATCAGATAAGATCTGTAAATATGGTCATTCAGTGAAGCAAGTAGAAGTCATTTGGTGTAATGGACCAGAATATGTCCCATTTGGTATAGTTTAAGTTTTAGAGATACAGCATGAAAAAAACAAGCCCTTCGGCCCACCGAGTCCACGCCGACCATTGATCAGCCGATCTACGTTATCCCACTTTCTCATCCACTCCCCACACACAAGGGGCAATTTACAGAGGCCAATTGACCTACAAACCCACATGTTTGTATAATGAAGGGTGTTTGTGTGTTGAATAAATAATGATACTGCAAGTGTCCTGCGTGAAATCATGACTAATAATGCACTTGATGTTAGCATTTTAAGTTAAGTTAATTAAATTATCTGCAATAAGCAGCTCGTATTAGAATCAGTGCCCATGTAGTTACTGAACTGTTATAAAAACCCATCAAGTTCACTAATATCTTTAGGGCAGGAAATGCCTTGAAATGTTCACCTTAAACCCATGTTCTCTGGTCCTCGATTCACCTACTCTGGGCAAGAGATGCCGTGCATCGACCCAATCTATTCCTCTCATGATTTCATATTGAGCAATGTGGTTAACTGTTTTGGAAAGGTTATTTTAAGGACAATTAGTGATGAGCAGCACATGTGGGCAATGCTAAAAATGCTTAAATTGCCTTAAACATTTTGTTTTAGAAGTGCTGAGTGTTAAAAGAGTCTTTATAAATTCTTGGAGGTAAACAGGTACGTTTTGATGAGTGCGGGTGTCAGGGGTTGTGGGGAGAAGGCAGGAGAATGGGGTGAGGAGGGAGAGATAGACCAGCCATGATTGAATGGCAGAGTAGACTTGATGGGCCGAATGGCCTAATTCTGCTCTTATCACTTATGAACATGAACTGATGATCTTTTCACAACTCTGCCTTCGTTTATCTTGCAAAAATAACTCACTAAAGAAAACAAAAACCATGAGATAGCCTATGTGGATACAAAGCAGTAGAATGTGGATACGAAGAAGGGTCCTGACCTGAAACGTCACCTATCCATGTTCTCTGGAGATGCTGGCTGACCCGCATTTTATGTATTGTATGAGATTGCATAACTCCTTTGGTTCATTGATGTAGCCACATTGCTTTGGAAATAAGAAGCTGGAGTTGGAAAAATAACAGTGGAAAATGGTACACATTCAAACACCAATCAACAAGTCCCAAACACACAAAGTGCTGGAGTAACTCAGCATTTCAGGCAGTATCTGTGCTTAAGGTAGTATAAGAAAATAACTGCAGATGCTGGTACAAATCGAAGGTATTTATTCACAAAATGCTGGAGTCACTCAGCAGGTTAGGCAGCATCTCGGGAGAGAAGATCTCCCGAGATGCTGCCTGACCTGCTGAGTTACTCCAGCATTTTGTGAATAAATACCTTCTGTGCTTAAGGTGCTGCCTGACCCTTTGAGTTACTCCAGCAGTGTGCTTTGTTCAAGATTAGTGTCTGTCAAGCGTCTATCTTTGATACGGGCGACCACGGTGGCACAGTGGTAGAGTTGCTGCCTTACAGCACTTGCAACACTGGAAACCCGGGTTCGATCCCGACTACGACTACGGGTGCTGTCTGTACAGAGTTTGTACGTTCTCCCCCGTGACCTGCGTGGGTTTTCTCCGAGATCTTCGGTTTCCTCCCACACTCCAAAGACGCACAGGTATGTAGGTTAATTGGCTTGGTGTATGTGTAAATTGTCCCTGGTGTGTGTAGGATAGTGTTAATGCGCGGGGATCACTGATCGGCGCGGACTCGGTGGGCCGAAGGGTAGGAAAATAGCTGCAGATGCTGGTTTAAATCGAAGGTCTGAAGAAGGGTCTCCACCGGAAACGTCATCCATTCCTTCTCTCCTGAGATGCTGCCTGACCCGCTGAGTTACTCCAGCATTTTGTGTCTCCCTTCGGTGGGCTGAAGGGCCTGTTTCCGCGCTGTGTCTCTTGAATTAAACTAAATGAGAGTATCTGCAGATCCTTGCGTCTGCTGTTTACAGCTCCACTGCAAAAATCTCCTTAAAGTACGACTACTCTGAAAAAGGTTCTCCTCCTATCCCAGACGGGAGTTTTGTGAGAACCTCTCTCACTGCTCCCCCTCTGTGACCACACATGATGCCTGACTCGTTAAGTTCCTCCAGCACTTTGTCCTCTGCCCAAGATTCCAGCACCTGCAGCTCCTTGAGTTACCAGTGGCGCAGCGTGGAGTTGCATAGAAGCATAGAAAATAGGTGCAGGAGTAGGCCATTCGGCCCTTCGAGCCTGCACCGCCATTCAATATGATCATGGCTGATCATCCAACTCAGTGCGGCATGGTAGCGCAGCGGTAGAGTTGCTGCTTTACAGCGAATGCAGCGCCGGAGACTCAGATTCGATCCTGACTACGGGTGCTGCACTGTAAGGAGTTTGTACGTTCTCCCCGTGACCTGCGTGGGTTTTCTCCGAGATCTTCGGTTTCCTCCCACACTCCAAAGACGTGCAGGCATGTAGGTTAATTGGCTGGGTAAAATGTAAAAATGTAAAAATTGTCCCTAGTGGGTGTAGGATAGTGTTAATGTACGGGGATCACTGGGCGGCACGGACTTGGAGGACCGAAAAGGCCTGTTTCCGGCTGTATATATATGATATGATATCCCGTACCTGCCTTCTCTCCATACCCCCTGATCCCTTTAGCCACAAGGGCCACATCTAACGTCCTCTTAAATATAGCCAATGAACTGGCCTCAACTACCTTCTGTGGCAGAGAATTCCACAGATTCACCACTCTCTGTGTGAGAAAAAATGTTCTCATCTCGATCCTAAAAGACTTCCCCCTCATCCTTAAACTGTGACCCCTTGTTCTGGACTTCCCCAACATCAGGAACAATCTTCCTGCATCTAGCCTGTCTAACCCCTTAAGAATTTTGTAAGTTTCTATAAGATCCCCCCTCAATCTTCTAAATTCCAGCGAGTACAAGCCGAGTCTATCCAGTCTTTCTTCATATGAAATCCCTGCCATCCCAGGATGCCTTACAGCACTTGCAGCACTTGCAGCGCCAGAGACCCGGGTTCGATCCTGACCTCGGGCGCTCTCTGTACGGAGTTTGCACGTCCTCACTCTGACCACGTGGGTTTTCTCCGGGTGCTCCGGTTTCCTCCCACACTCCAAAGACTTAGAGGTTTGTAAGTTAATTGGCTTCTGTGAATTGTTAATTGTCCTTAGTACGTAGGATAG
The DNA here is from genome assembly GCF_053455715.1 of Rhinoraja longicauda. Classification (NCBI taxonomy): domain Eukaryota; kingdom Metazoa; phylum Chordata; class Chondrichthyes; order Rajiformes; family Arhynchobatidae; genus Rhinoraja; species Rhinoraja longicauda. Next base: position 34,466,813 of record NC_135970.1, read on the forward strand.
TCTACGGGGTGATCGCTGGTCTGCGTGGGCTGGGTGGGCCGAAGGGCCCGTTTCCACACTGTACCTCTAAAGTAAAATTGAAAGTCTACAAGTACCCATAGCCTTGGTTTTATCTATTTTTCCCTGCTATGGTCAGCCAGTTATCGTTACCACTGCACAAGGTCCACAAGTCCCTCAGACATGGTTATCTTAATGTGTAGGAAGGAACTGCAGATGCTGATTTAAACCGAAGATAGACACAAAATGCTGGAGTAACTCAGCAGGACAGGCAGCATCTCTGGAGAGAAGAAATGAGTGACTATTTCTGAGGCAATATACACCAACATAGAAGATTAGTGGAATTTAGAAGATTGAGGGGGGATCTTATAGAAACTTACAAAATTCTTAAGGGGTTGGACAGGCTAGATGCAGGAAGATTGTTCCTGATGTTGGGGAAGACCAGAACAAGGGGTCACAGTTTAAGGATAAGGGGGAAGTCTTTTAGGGCCGAGATGAGAACTTTTTTTTTCACACAGAGAGTGGTGAATCTGTGGAATTCTCTGCCACAGAAGGTAGTTGAGGCCAGTTCATTGGCTATATTTAAGAGGGAGTTAGATGTGGCCCTTGTGGCTAAAGGGATCAGGGAGTATGGTGAGAAGGCAGGTATGGGATACTGAGCTGGATGATCAGCCATGATCATATTGAATGGCGGTGCAGGCTCGAAGGGCCGAATGGCCTACTCCTGCACCTATTTTCTATGTTTCCATGTTTAATATATGGCTGCCATGCATCCATAATTTAGTTTAGTTTTGAGATACAGCGTGGTAAAACAGGTCCTTCGGCCCACCGAGTCTGTGCCGACCAGCGATCCCCGCACACCAAAGGGCCTGTCCCAGTTACACGATTTGTAAGGTGACTGTCAAAGACGTAGCAGATCGCCGAAATTTTCTTTTACCCTTCGACAATGACCACGACAATGCCGAGTCAGGTCGAAACAAGTTACTTTTTTTTTGTGAAACTAGCACCTGGCTAAGAGATTACACTGTCTTCGGAAACATAGCGAAATTACCACGCTTACCTGACCGTCAAACTGTCGCCTCCAATCTACCTGTCAAATGTCCTGACGGTAAATAAATTGGTTAAACAAAACTGTCTTCTGGTATCTTCAAATGCCTTTTCTTAATTTAATATTTCGTGCTTCTAAATGCATCTGCGACAACCTAGCAAAACTGGGGACAGCATGCGACAGCGCCCGCAATAAGCAACGATACCTGGCGACAAGCCAGCTGTCGCCGAGAAATTTCTATCTGGAAAATCTTCCACGACACGCCGAGATCCACTACGATTCATTGAAGACTCCTCACGATCATGCCCGCGTCACCCCGGCGAATGTTCGGCGACAGCCTAGTTGCCGGCAGTCGCCTTAAAATCGCCTACGTGGGACAGGCCCTTAACTCTATCCTACACACCAGGGACAATTTACAATTTCACTGAAGCAAATTAGCCCACAAACCTGCACGTCTTTGGAGTGTGGGAGGAAACAGCTCCTGGAGAAAACCCTCGCGGGTCACGGGGAGAACGTGCAAACTCCGTACAGACAGCACCCGGAGTCAGGATCGAACCCGGGTCTCCGGCGCTGCAAGTGCTGTAAGGCAGCAACTCTACCGCTGCGCCACCTTGCCGCCATCTGCGTATAAACCCCCACCTATACCCCACCATTCACCTGTGTCCACCCATCATTCGCCAGGCTTTTCCCTGCCCCCATCTCTCTTCCAGCTTTCTCCCCCATTCTCCACCACAATCAGTTTGAAGAATGGTCCCGGCCTCAAACGTCACCTATCCATGTTCTCCAGAGATGCTGCCTGACCCGCTGAGTTACTCCAGCACTCTGTGAAACTTCACCTATCCATGTTCTCCAGGGATGCTGCCTGACCCGCTGAGTTACTCCAGCACTCTGTGAAACGTCACCTATCCATGTTCTCCACAGATGCTGCCTGACCCGCTGAGTTACTCCAGCACTCTGTGAAACGTCACCTATCCATGTTCTCCAGGGATGCTGCCTGACCCACTGAGTTACTCCAGCACTCTGTGAAACGTCACCTATCCATGTTCTCCACAGATGCTGCCTGACCCGCTGAGTTACTCCAGCACTCTGTGAAACGTCACCTATCCATGTTCTCCAGGGATGCTGCCTGACCCGCTGAGTTACTCAGGTACTTTATCTTTAGTCTGTCCTTGGTACAGACCCACCGATATGTTTAATACTAGACTACCTCCACAGCTAGAAATGGGCAAGATACGTGGGCCTCACCAATAATGGGCTAATCCCATGGACAATACACACTGTTACAGACAATAGAGAGGATGTTTTAGGAGATCCTCCAGCCATTATTTTTGCCTGAGATCCCTAATGGTTTAACGGTTCAATGGTTCAATGACGTTCTATTGTCACATGTGCAAACACCCTGTGGAATCCTTTCCCTGCATACAGTTCAGTGAAATAGCTAGCGCCATACTTAAGCACAGTCCCCGATTAGTTTTACAGTTTAATTTATTGTCACAGCTACAGTGAAAGGCTTTCGTCGCGTGCCAACCCGCCAGCGGGAAGAGAACACATGATTACAGTCGAGGCATTTACAGTGTACAGATACGTGATAAGGGAATAACGTTTGGTTGCAAGGTAAAGGCAGCAAAGTCCGATAAAGGATAGTCCGAGGGTCACCGATGAGGTAGATAGTCGTTCAGCCCAGCTCTCTGGTTGTGGTGGGATGGTTCGGTTGCCCGATAACAGGTGGGAAGGAACTGTCCCTGTAACTGGAGGTGTGCGTTTTCACACTTCTACACCTTTCGCTTGAGTGTACAGAAGTAGTCCACTGAGACCACATGCAAGAGGCGCCAGGTTTTGGCGGCATTTTCAAAGTCCAGTGCGCGCTCTAGGTTTTATCAGCGGTGCCCGATCCAGGCGAGCCCCAGGCTGCTGCAGGGCCTCCAGCCGTCGCCTTCCTTGGACGTTTGGATCAACCCACGTCCCTCTCGTTGCCGCTCACCTTTGTGGCCCAGGGGGTGGGGGCCTCCCACGGTCGACCTCAGACGGTGCTGTGAGGCCAGGCCCTGGTCTCTCTCCCACTGGCCTCACTCCTCGCCCCCGTCCCCACCGTCGTCGTCGTCGTCGCCGGCTCCATCCTCCCGCTCTCTGGTCCTCGCGGGACGAGCGGGGGATGTGGTAGCGGGACGTTGTAGCATCCTGTAAAGTCTGTGGGGCCTTGGGCACCTCCCCATCTCCCCAACACATAATCGGCACTGCATCAACGAAGAAGGCATTGTCTTGGCGACGACATGCCTCAGAAGGCAGTGGACGCCAATTCTCTGAAAGCATTCAAGAGAGAGCTAGATAGAGCTCGTAAGGATAGCGGAGTCACGGGGTATGGGGAGAAGGCAGGAACGGGGTACTGATTGAGAATGATCAGCCATGATCACATTGAATGGCGGTGCTGGCTCGAAGGACCGAATGGCCTCCTCCTGCACCTATTGTCCATTGTCTATCTCTCAGTTGGCCCAAGGTTGGTCTGGGTTGCAGTAGACCTTGTGTTGTGGGGCACCCACAGCTTCTATATCTTCCAGGAGGGGCCGCACGGTGGTGCAGCAGTAGAGTCGCTGCCTTACAGCGCCAAAGACCCGGGTTCGATCCCGACTACGGGTGCTGTCTGCACGGAGTTTGTACCTTCTCCCCGTGACCGGGTGAGATCTTCGGTTTCCTCCCACATTCCAAAGATGTACAGGTTTGCAGGTTAATTTCTATAAATGTAAATTGTGCCTGGTGTGTGTGTAGCATAGCGCCAGTGTGCGGGGATCACTGGTCGGCGCGGACTCGGTGGGCCGAAGGGCCTCAGCCATGGTGTATCCCTAAACTAAACTAAACTAGACACAGCTTTGTTTGCACTGTCTCTCCTCAGTTTAGAATGGTCTCCAGTGGCTTTGGTTCATAAACCAGAGCGCTGTGAGTAATGGCTTCTTGCATTCACACCATCTAATGTGACCTGCAAATCCTGCCCTCTCCTCTTGCTGGTGCATTAGCTCTACAATAAATTGCACGATTGCCGGAATTTCGTTTGGGCAGCTTGCAACCCAGCGACATAAATATTGATTTCTCGGACTTCAAGTAACCCCTTGCATCCCCCTCTCTCTCCGTCCCCCCCCCCCCCCCCCACCCCAGTTGTCAAACTAGTTTCACTGTCGTCCTGTTGAGTTTCGCTGCCTGCATAACTCGCTATCACCAAGCCCACTGCCAACAATTGACCATTGTGGGCTCCACCTTTCCTTGATCATTGTTGCTTTTCGCATATCTTTCATTCAATTATTCTACGAATGTGGAACAGACAGCCACATTCTGAGACGTTTTCTCTGGGCGGCACGGCAGCGCACAACAAACAGCACTTGCAGCGCCAGAGACCATGGTTTGATCCCGACTACGGGTGCTGTCTGTACGGAGTTTGTACGTTCTCCCCGTGATCTGCCTGGGTTTTCTCCGAGATCTTCGGTTTCCTCCCACACTCCGAAGGCGTGCAGGTTTGTAGGTTAATTGGCTTGGGTTTGCATACTTACAATACAATACAATACAATACAATATATCTTTAGTGTCATTGTACAGGGGTACAACAAGATTGGGAATGCGCCTCCCATACGATGCAATAATTTAATTAGCTAGTCAGTATTAATTTAAACAACCCAATGAAACAAATTGTAACAGTTTTAAAACAGAATAAAGTGCAAGTAGATCTGTGCCGGATCACTGTGCGATGTGACCATCCGGCTCAGCAGGACCGGTTCATAGCAGCTATGGCCCTGGGGATGAAGCTGTTCCTGAGTCTGGAGGTGCGGGCGTAGAAGGCCTTGTATCGTCTGCCCAATGGAAAGTGTTCGAACAGACTGTTGCAGGGGTGTGAAGAGTCTTTGTGGATGCTGGTGGCTTTTCTTGGTATAAGTGTAATTTGGCCCGAGCGTGTGTAGGATAGTGTTAGTGTGCGGGGATCGCTGGTCGGCGCGGACTCGGCCTGCTTCCGCGCTGTAACTCTCAACTAAACTAAAAGACTAAACTAAACTCTGCTGTGTGCAATGTTAAGTTAACCACTCCACACTGTCTACACCAGCAAGTGGCTGCTTAGATCATTGATGTCCATTTGCACAGGACTTCCGATTAGCCATTGAGTTGCACCCTGCACGAGGAAGCTTCTTAAAGGTACAAATTATTATTAAAAATATAATAGACTATTCAACCACCTTTCAATGCACTGTCAAGAGAGACAGGGTTCAGGAGTTTTTTAATTGTCATCTATACACTAAAATTCTCGTTTGTTATCTTGTTTGTGACTGAACTTCAGCCAAAATGGTACACGATAGCGCAGCAATTTTAGGCCCACCTTACTCACCATTGTCACTTTAGTGATAATGCAAGTAGTTTTATTGAAATCCGTGCTATATTTTTAAAGTTATGCACATTTTAAAGTTTAAAAGGAGGGGAGGGGGGAGTGGGGGAGAAGGGAGAGGGGAGGGGGGGGGGGGTTGAGGAGAGAGGGGAGGGGGGGAGGACAGGGTGCTGCACCAATGCAGGAGAGGTTTGGGCCCAACGGGTCCACTTGGTCTAGTATGTACTAACAACAGGTCAATGAAATCATTTCTTCCACCGGTATAAGTGATAGGAGCAGAATTAGGCCATTCGGCTCATCAAGTCTACTCCGCCATTCAATCATGGCTGATCTATCTCTCCCTCCTAACCTCACTCTCCTGCCTTCTCCCCATAGCCCCTTGACACCCGTACTAATCAAAAGCACAACAGGCCTACAAACACAATACTCATAGATAACATATAATAACCAAAGATCAATAAATTAATAACTCCAATATCAGTGCAAAAAAAATCAAAGTCCTGAGAACAACCAAGACAGTACGTATTTCATAGTTAGTGTTTTGTAGTGTTCAAGAGCGTGATTGTTATTGGGGAATAAAGCTTATCACTTATCACTCCCACCTGCTCCTACCACTTAGTAGATGCACAGAGTCTCTTGCCCAGAGTAGGTGAATCGAGGACCAGAGTACATAGGTTTAAGGTGAAGGGGAAAAGACTTAATAGGAATCTGAAGGGTAACTTTTTCACACAAAGGGTGGTGGGTGTATGGAACAAACTGCCAGAGGAGGTGGTTGAGGCTGGGACTATCACAACGTCTAAGAAACGGATAGACAGGTACATTGATAGGACAGGTTTGGAGGGATATGGACCAAACGCAGGCAGGTGTGACTAGTGTAGCTGGGACATGTTGGCCAGTGTGGGCAAGTTGGGCAAGGGCCTGTTTCCATGCTGTATCACTCTGACTCCTCTTGAACCTGGTGGACATGGTTTTCAGACTCCTGGACCTTCTTCCTGAAGTGACTTGGTATCTTGCCTTCATGGTTTGCTGATTGATTGTGTACTTATTCAGTTCTGCATCACTGATGAAGTTCACCGCTGGAGTTTTCAGTGATATAGACCTCTTTTTTTATTTTTTTGTGGGTTAGAATTGGTCAACACGGGGGAAAGGCAGCAGGGCCAAGAACAACAGCACTGAATCTGATGAGGCATTTAGAGATGGTAGCCCTCAACCTTCTGCTTGTTGGAGACCTCAAACTAGCATTCAACAGAAGCAATTAGCCGAGAACATTTAGCACTGAAGGACTCAGAGGGTGGTGGGTATACGGAACGAGCTGCCAGAGGAGGTGGTTGGGGGCAGATACTCTAACATTATTTAAAAACGCACATGGACAGGACAGGAAAGGCTTAGCCTCAGATCGACACAAAATGATGGAGTAACTCAGCGGGACCGACAGCATCTATGGAGAGAAGGAATGGGTGAAACATATAAGATAATTAGGGGATTGGACACATTAGAGGCAGGAAACATGTTCCCAATGTTGGGGGAGTCCAGAACAAGGGGCCACAGTTTAAGAATAAAGGGTAGGCCATTTAGAACGGAGATGAGGAAGAACTTTTTCAGTCAGAGAGTGGTGAAGGTGTGGAATTCTCTGCCTCAGAAGGCAGTGGAGGCCAGTTCGTTGGATGCTTTCAAGAGAGAGCTGGATAGAGCTCTTAAGGATAGCGGAGTGAGGGGGTATGGGGAGAAGGCAGGAACGGGGTACTGATTGAAAGTGATCAGCCATGATCGCATTGAATGGCGGTGCTGGCTCGAAGGGCTGAATGGCCTACTCCTGCACCTATTGTCTATTGTCTATTGTCTATTGTCTATTGTGATGCTTTGGGTCGAGACCATTCTTCAGACTGATGTCAGGGGAGAAGGAGATTCATGGATAAGGAAGTGTAAGGTGTGAAAATAGGACAAAGGGAATGCAGGACAAGGAAAATGTAGAATAGATCATGGTTAGCACGGAGAAGGTAACAACAAAGCAAGCAGAGATTAAATGTAGTCGGAGACGGTAAGACTGGTCGGAGAACTGGGAACTTCATATTTCCCTTGGTCAGCTTACAACCCAGTGGTATGAATATTGATTCCTCTAACTTCAAGTAACCCTTGCTTTCCCTCTCTCTCTCTCTCCATCCCTCCCCCACAATAGTCGTCACACAGAGAGTGGTGAGTCTGTGGAATTCTCTGCCACAAAAGGTAGTTGAGGCCAGTTCATTGGCTATATTTAAGAGGGAATTAGATGTGGCCCTTGTGGCTAAAGGGATCAGGGGGTATGGAGAGAAGGCAGGTACAGGTTACTGAGCTGGATGATCAGCCATGATCATATTGAATGGCGGTGCAGGCTCGAAGGGCCGAATGGCCTACTCCTGCACCTATTTTCTATGTTTCTATGTTTCTATGTACTAATTTCAATGTCGTCCTGGTGAGTTTCATTGACTGTAACCTGTTCTCACCTAGCCCACAGCCAACATTGGCCAGTTCCCTTTATCATCATTCATTTTCTGCATATCTTTCATTCATTGGTTCTACATCTCTCTCTCCATATCACCGTCTATATCTCTCGTTTCCCTTTCCCCTGACTCTCAGTCTGAAGAAGGGTCTCGACCCGAAACGTCACCCATTCCTTTTCTCCAGAGATGCTGCCTGACCCGCTGAGTTACTCCAGCCTTTTGTGACTACCTCAGGTTTGGAGGGATATGGGCCAAACGTGGGCAGGTGGGACTAGCATAGATGGTGCGATTGTTTGGCATGGACATGTAGGCCCTGCTTCCATGCAGTATGACCTTGCTCAATTACCTCCTACCAGGTGCCTGGAGTGTTCTACCTCCTCGTGAGGTACCTGAGACTGATAATTAGTGGGTTCAAGCAGGAAATTCTCATCAGCTGAGCCACTGGATGGCGGCACAGAACCATGGAGATGAGTGGTCCATGGTTCTGATGGACCCAGAGCACAATGATTCAGAAGAACACTCTTGTTCTTGTCTGAAGAAGGGTCTCGACCCGAAACGTCAACCATTCCTTCTCTCCAGAGATGCTGCCTGACCCTGTTGAGTTACTCCAGCTTGTTGTATCTACCTTCGGTTTGAACCAGCATCTGCAGTTCTTTCCTACATTCTTGTTCAAGTAGTGAGTTTTGAAATGCTAATGAATAAGGTGTGGAAATGCATGGTGTCGGGGGTTATGGGGAGAAGGCAGGAGAATGGGGTGAAGAGGGAAAGATAGAACAGCCATGATTGAATGTCAGAGTAGACTTGATGGGCCGAATGGCCTAATGTTTCTCCTATCACCTATGAACTTATGAACTCCCGTCATGTCCTACCGGTGCAAAATGGCAGATATCAATTTATGCCTCGCCTCGTGCTACAGCAAAAAATTCCAAGCAATTATAGTCATAGAGTGAAACAGTGTGGAAACAGGCCCTTCAGCCCAACTTGCCCACACCGGCCAACATGTTCCACCTACACTAGTCCCACCTGCCTGCGTTTGGCCCATATCCCTCTAAACCCGTCCTTTAGTGTGGGTGTCAGTGGTTATGGGGAGAAGGCAGGAGAATGAGGTTAGGAGGGAGAGATAGATCAGCCATGATTAAACGGCGGAGTAGACTTGATGGGCCGAATGGCCTAATTCCTGCTCCTATTACTGATGACCTTATGACTTTATACTGTCTGACCCGCTGAGTTACTCCAGCTTCGGTTGAAGCCAGCATCTGCAGTTCCTTCCTACACATATCGATGATGCAGGTTGATTATAAAATACCTTTAGTCTTAAAAGATATTGAAGGGCGTCTCGGTCGGTGCATGTGAATCTCCTGCAGCTACAGGGCCCCGACAAGACAAAAGAGCAGCAGCAGATCTACAGTGAGTCGATGCGCCCATTGTATGATCTCCATATATTATCATACTAAGTAGCAAAGTAATCTTCAGCCTCAAGGTTCTTGGAGCACATCGGTGTTAACTGATTTGCAGCTGTCCTCGTCACTGTTGAGTCTCTCTGCAGCTTTCCCGTCTATTTTGCATGCACAAACCCATTGAGAAGCACTCAGCCTGCCTGGCTTGGCAAACGCAATGTGTGTGGCATGAACATATGCCACATCTACGTCAGCCTAAGATTTACATAAAGCCAGCAATAAAATCACAAACAAAATTCCCCCAAAAGAACTACAGTCGCTGGGAGTCTGAAATGTAGAGTCACAGAGTGGTACAGCATGGAAAACCAGGCCCTTCAGCCCAACCTGCCCGCACCGGCCAACATGCCCCAGCTACACTAGTCCCACCTGCCTGCGTTTGGCCCATATCCCTCCAAACCTGTCCTATCCATGCACCTTTCTAACTGTTTCTTAAACGTTGGGATAGTTCCTGCCTCAACTACCTCCTCTGGCAGCTCGTTCCATGCACCCACCACCCTCTGTGTGGAAAAAGTTACCCCTCAGATTCCTATTAAATCTTTTCCTCTTCACCTTAAACCAATGTCCTCGAGTCCTCGATTCACCCACTCTGGGCAAGAGACTCTGTGCATCTACCTGATCTATTCCTCTCGTGATTTTATACACCTCTATAAGATCACCCTTCATCCTCCTGTGCTCCAAGGAAGAGAGACCCAGCCTACTCAACCTCTCCCTGTAGCTCAGACCCTCTAGTCCTGGCAACATCCTCGTAAATGGATAATGGAAAAAGCTGCAATTGCTTAGCAGGTCAGACAACTGTGGAAAGAGAAACAGCATTGATAAAGGACCTTCCACCTGGAAATTGGTATTCTAACATGATTTATATGACGAAGATGGACACAAAAAGCTGGAGTAACTCAACGGGTCAGGCAGCATTTCCGGAGAAAAGGAATAGGTGACGTTTCGGGTCGAGACCCTTCTCCCTCATGGTTGCTGAAAGTGTGAAATGTTGAGTCATGACAATAGACAATAAACAATAGGTGCAGGAAGAGGCCATTCGGCCCTTCGAGCTAGCACCGCCATTCAATGTGATCATGGCTGATCATTCTCAATCAGTACCCCATTCCTGCCTTCTCCCCATACCCCCTGACTCTGCTATCCTTAAGAGCTCTATCTAGCTCTCTCTTGAATGCATTCAGAGAACTGGCCTCCACTGCCTTCTGAGGCAGAGGATTCCACAGATTCACAACTCTCTGACTGAAAAAGTGTTTCCTCATCTCAGTTCTAAATGGCCTACCCCTTATTCCTAAACTGTGGCCCCTGGTTCTGGAGTCATAGAGTGATACAATGTCGAAACAGGCCGTTTGGCCCAATTTGCCCACACCGGCCAACATGTCCCAGCTACACAGTGAAGGAGGGGGAAGAACAATGGGGGAACCGTCATGAGGGAGGGGGTGAAGAACAATGGGGGAACTGGTGCGGGGGGTGGGGGGCGGGGGGCGGGTGGAATTCATGACTTTGTAAGCGCCCTTCATGGGTGACTATTTGCATACCTTCATTCTGCAAGCAAAGAATTTCATCGAGACTTGTCACGTGTTAATAGAGTATTCCAATCAATTCTTTAGACTGAGAGTCAGGGGAATGGGAAATGAGAGATTTTGATGATGGTGTCGAGAGATATAGAACAATGAATGAAAGATATGCAACAATGATCTCCTCGAAGAAGGGTCTCGACCCGAAACGTCACCCATTCCTTTTCTCCAGAGATGCTGCCTGTCCCACTGAGTTACTCCCACACTCCAAAGACGTGCAGGTTTGTAGATTAATTGGCTTGGTATAAATGTAAATTGTCCCTAGTTTGTGTAGGGGAGTGTTAATGTGTGGGGATCGCTCAACTGAACTAAAATGCGTACATTTGAAAGATACATAGCTGCATTCTGGGAGAATAAAGCTCCAAAGACTGAGCCAAATGTTTTCTTTTCCACATGCGAACTCCCTGGACAAAGTTTCGAGGTGTCCCTCCATTCAGTTAGAAAATAAATTTCACTTCACTTCATTAGGCAGCAATGCTGACAGCAAAAAATATCATCGCGAGGTTACTGCAGGTTGTAATTTGAACATAATCTCCACATTAAGGCTGCAAGTCAGAATTGAAAACTTGGTAGGCACAAAATGCTGGAGTGACTCAGTGGGTCAGGCAACATCGCGGGAGAGAAGGAATGGGTGACGTTTCGGGTTGAGACTCTTCCTCAGACTGATGTCAGGGGAGTGGGCGGGACAAAGATAGAATGTAGTTGGAGACAGGAAGACTAGTGGGAGAACTGGGAAGGGGGAGGGGATAGAGAGGGAAAGCAAGGGTAAAGCAAGGCTATTTGAAGTGAGAGAAGTCAATGTTCATACCGCTGGGGTGTAAACTACCCGAAGCGAAATATGAGGTGCTGTTTCTCCAATTTGCGCTGAGCCTCACTCTGACAATGGAGGAGGCCCAGGACAGAAAGGTCAGATTGGGAATGGGAGGGGGAGTTGAAGTGCTGAGCCACCGGGAGATCAGGTAGGTTAAGGCGGACTGAGCGGAGGTGTTCAGCGAAACGATCGCCGAGCCTGCGCTTGGTCTCGCCGATGTGCAGATGTTGACACACCTGGAACAGCATATACAGTAGATGAGGTTGGAGGGGGTGCAGGTGAACCTCTGCCTCAAAACCAGGTCCCGCCTGGTCCCGGTGCATCTGCGGAAAAAAAATTGCTTTGCCTTGTATTTTCATCAAGGATGAAGGTAGCAGGATGGAAAAGAAAATCAGTTATCATGCAGATGATAATTCAGAGGTAGTCTCAAATTCAGGAGCGGAAGCCCGTACAAAGAGTGCTTGGTTCACACTTTAGACTTGAGAGATACAGCACGGAAACAGGCCCTTCGGCCCACCGGGTCCGCGCCGACCAGCGATCACCCCGTACACTAGCACTATCCTAAACACTCGGCACAATTTACAATTTTACTGACGGCAATCAACCTACAGACCTGCAAAGGTTTAGGTTTATTATTATTATTATCATGTGCACCGAGGTACAGTGAAAAGGATTGCTGTGCATGCTGTCCAATCAGATCTGATAATATTATAAGTAAATACAATCAAGTCAAACTTAAGTACAATAGGCAGAGCAAAGGGGAAGATACAGAGTGCAGAATATTGTTCTCAGCAATGTAGCACACCAGTTCCAGAGACATGCTTTGAACCAGGACTTTACATACTTTTAAACCTATGCATCTGGCCCATAATACTCCTAAACCATTCCTATCTTTAGTGAGAGAGAGAGTGAGAGAGAGAGACAGCATGGAAACATGCCCTTCGGCCCACTGAATCCGCACCGACCAGCAATGACCCCATACATTGGTTCTAACAGCCAATTAACCTACAAACCCTGCACGTCTTTGGAGTTTGTGAGGAAACCGGAGTACCCGGTGAAAACCCACGCAGGTCACGGGGAGAATGTACAAACACCGTACAGACGGCACCCGTGGTCAGGATTGAAACCAGGTCCCTGGCGCTGTGAGGCAGCAACTCTACCGCTGCGCCACCGTGACACCCATCCATCCTATCCACGTACCGGTCCAAGTGTCTTGTAAATGCTGTTATATTGATTTTGCAATACCATGGTGAAGGTTATATCAGAATATACAGCATTATTTTTGCCAGTAAAATACCTATGACATTGAAGACACATTTCATTAGATTCCTGGGGGAGGGATACTCAGTATCTTATCTCAGCATGGTCTGGGCAGAGAGGCAGTTGCAGGTAAGTCACCATGTGATTTATCCAACTGTATCCCATGCCTTTTGCAATCTTACCATTTTAGATTTTTTAGAGATACAGCGTGGAAACAGGCCCTTCGGCCCACCGAGTCCACGCCGTCCAGCGATCCCCGCACATTAACACTATCCTACACACACTAGGGACAATTTAATTTTTAAATTTATTTTTTAACATTTACCCAGTCAATTAACCTACATACCTGTTCGTCTTTGGAGTGTGGGAGGAAACCGAAGATCTCGGAGAAAACCCACGCAGGTCACGGGGAGAACGTACAAACTCCGTACAGACGGCACCCGCAGTCAGGATCGAACCTGAGTCTCCGGCGCTGCATTCGCTGTAAGGCAGCAACTCTACCGCTGCGCCACCGTGCCGCCCTTTGATCAGATGAAAGGGTCACCTCTTGAATTGAATTCTGAAGGATAACATCCGATGCAATTGCCGGCCTGATGTTGTCAAGCTGGAAAGGATGCAGAGAAGATTTACGAGAATGTTGGCAGGACTCAAGAGTCTGAGCTACTGGGAGAGGTCGGTGCAGGCTAGGACTCTATTTCTTGGAGCGTAGGGGAATGAGGGGCGATCTTATAGAGGTGTCTTGTAAAATCATGAGAGGAATAGATCGGGTAGATGCACAATAACTATCTTTCCCAGTGTTTGGGGAGTTGAGAACCAGAGGACATGGGTTTAAGGTGAGGGGGGGGGGGAAGATTTAGTGGGAACCAGAGGGGTAACCTTTTCACATAAAGGGTGGTGGGTGTAAGGAATGAGCTGCCGGAGGAGGTAGTTGAGGCAGGGACTATCGCAACATTTACACACGCACATGGATAGGATAGGTTTAGAGGGATATGGGCCAAATGCAGGCAAATGATTTTTTAGATTTAGATTTAGAGATACAGCGCGGAAACAGGCCCTTCGGCCCACCGGGTCCGCGATACCCAGCGACCCCTACACACTAACACTATCCTACACCTACTAGGGACAATTTTTTATTTATTTTTTACATTTGCCTAGCCAATTACCCAACAAACCTGCACGTCTTTGGAGTATGGGAGGAAACCGAAGATCTCGGAGAAAACCCACGCAGGTCACGGGGAGAACGTACAAACTCCGTACAGACGGCGCCCGTAGTCAGGATCGAACCTGAGTCTCCGGTGCTGCATTCGCTGTAAGGCAGCAACTCTACCGCTGCACCACCATGCCACCCAGCTCGTGCAGATGGGATAGTGTAGCCAAATTGGACCGAAGGGCCGGTTTCCACGATGCCATTTCAAACACAGGATCCATCAGCACTTTCTCGTATTTCAATCAAGCCCCCTCTCTCACTTCAAAACTGTGGCTGAAAGACTAGCCTCTCCAACCTCTTCCTACACACCAACTTTCCCATTTCAGTTATTCATCTCATAAACTTTTTCTAAATTGATCTCAACACATTAACATCTTTCCTTGATAAGGTCACCAATACTTTACACAGTACCACCAATGCCCTGTATAATTGAAGCATAAGCTCTCTACATTTGTCACCAATTTCCCGGGAGGAAAACAATAACATTCTCTAAGCATTCCCAATTATTTCCATTAACTGTAAGCTAGACGCTGGGGAACCACGGTCTGGGATTGACAGGAGGGCATCAGCTGGGACTGTAGAGATTTAATAAACCGTGGGATCAGAAGGATGGAGCTACTCACATTTCTCTTGTGGTGATTGAAACAACATTACCACCTTGCAGGTCAAGAAAAACAGGAGCGTTCACCATCCCTGATACAGCACAGAAACAGGCACCTCGGCCCCACTGAGTCCACGCCGACCAGCGATCACCGACCACGCCGACACGAGCACTATCCAACACACTAGGGAAAAGGCACAATTTTCAGAAGCCAATTAACCTACAAACCTGCACGTTCTTTGGAGTGTGGGAAGAAGCCAGAGCACCCGGGGAAAACCCACGCTGGTCACGGGGAGAACGTGCAGACAGCGCCCGTAGTCAGGATGGAACCCGGGTCTCTGGCGCTGTGAGGCAGCAGTTCTACCGCTGCGCCACCGTGCCACCCTGAATAAAACAGATGATAAATAATTCCAAACCTGAACCCAAAGAGGCTGCGTAGGATGTTCCTATTACGCAGTCGGTGGAATAAATATGTGAAATGTTTATGTAAAGAGACAGTCATCAGCTGTGGCTCACTTTGTGTCGTTAATGTCTCTTGAGTGTGTCTTCAAGTCCTGAGTTAGAGGTTCGAACATGAAATTCCTGTATCTCGCTATCCAGATGTTGAGAGATGAGGACCATCATCTGCCAGTGAGACCAGGCAGCACACCACTGGAAATAACAGATGATCTGGTCATTATCTCACTGCAGTTTTGGGAATGTCTTTGGCACAAGTCCCCTGTTGCATTTACCATATGCCAACCATGACTGCCATTCATCAGCAGCGTGAAGGGCTTTGGAGGAGAGTTGCAGATCTAATCACTGTCATTGAGAAATTGAGCTGAACGGATACAAAACATGTCAATGGTAGGGATAGTAAATTAGATCAACCATAGATAGACACAAAATGCTGGAGTAACTCAGCGGGACAGGCGAGATGGAGAGAAGGAATGGGTGACGTTTCGGGCCGAGACCCTTCTTCGGACCATAAATCATATATCATAAACCATAAAGTGAGTAATCGTCCAAGGTTTTTGCTTTCACCCAAGATTTTAACCCTTCCATTGACTCCATCTACACCTCACGTTGCCTTGGCAAGGCCAGCAGCATCATCAAGGACCAGTCACACCCCGGCCACTCCCACTTCTCCCAGCGGGCAAAATGTATAGAAGTGTGAAAACGCACACCTTCACATTCAGGGACAGTTGAAGGGTCTCGACCCGAAACGTCACCCAGTCCTTCTCTCCAGAGATGCTGCCTGTCCTGCTGAGTTACCCCGGCTTTTTGTGTCTATCTGCAGTTTCTTCCCAGCTGTTATCAGGCAACTGAACCATCCTACCACAACCAGGGTGAAGCGCTGAACTACTATCTATCTCCTTGGTGACCCTCGGACAATCCTTGATCGGACTTTGCTGGCTTTGCCTTGCACTAAATGTTATCCCCGTATTATGTGAATGGATTGATTGTAATCAAACGTTGTCTTTCCGCTGACTGGTTAGCACGCAGCAAAAAGCTTCTCACTGTAACCCTGGTACACGTGACGATAAACTAAACTGAAATGAACTGAGACACCACCAGTAATTTGTGGCTCCTGAAGTCCCTCCTGACTGTCACATTGATGAATCTGTTACGAGCATTGATGCATTGTGTTATAAATTAACTCTGTGGGAATACAGAAATCGGATAACAATTTTCAAGATGCCTTGAAGCGTCCTGTCCCAATCAGTAATTCAGTAAATATTTTTTCTATTACCAAAACTAGTTTGGTTTTTCCTCTGGTGATGAAGCTATTTAAGTGGATTCCTAAACAATTGGAGACGTAAGTTGCCATGTGAAGGTCTTCGGTAGGACCTGTTGCATTTATCTGAATCCATATTCAGTCGGAAGAAGGGTCTCGACCCGAAACGTCGCCCATTCCCTCTCTCCAGAGATGCTGCCTGTCCCGCTGAGTTACTCCAGCATTTTGTGTCTGTCTTCGGTTGGTTGTAGGTGGAGTGGGAATACATTTGCCATTGGCCCTTCCTCCCTGCCGTCTCGCTGAACACCTTCGCTCAGCCCGCCTCGGCCTACGCGATCTCCCGGTTGCCAAACACTCTAACGCCCACTCCCATTCCCACACTGACCTTCCTGTCCTGGGCCTCCTCCATTGTCAGAGTGAGGCCCAACGCAAATAGGAGGAACAGCACCTCGTATTTTACTTGGGCAGCTTACACCCCAGTGGTATGAAGATTGATTTCTCTAACTTCAAGTAACCCCGGCATTCCCTCTCTCTCTCCGTCCCTCCCCATCCTAATTTCACCGTCGTCCTGTTGTCACCTAGCCCACAGCCAACAATGGACCATTGTGGGCCCCACCTATCCCTGATCACCATTGTTTTCTGCATATCTGTCATTCATTTGTTCTATTCACCTTCTATATCTCTCGTTTCCCTCTCCTCTAAACATCAGTCTCGACCCGAAACATCGCCTATTCCTTTTCACCAGAGATGCTGTCTGACCCGCTCAGTTACTCCAGCTTTTTGCGTCTCCCTTCTATTGACTCCATTTACACCTCATGGTGTCTCGACAAGGCCAGCAGCATAATCAAGGACCAGTCGCACCCTGGCCACTCCCTCTTCTCCCCTCTCCCATCAGGCAAGAAGTACAGAAGTGTGAAAACGCACACCTCCAGATTCAGGGGCAGTTTCTTCCCAGCTGTCATCAGGCAAATGAACCATCCTACCACAACCAGAGAGCAGTCCTGAACTATCTACCTCATTGGACTTTACTGGACTTTACCTTGCACTAAACGTTATTCATGTTATTCCCTTTGCCCTGGATTTGTACACTGTGGACGGCTCGATTGTAATCATAAGTATTTCCGCTGACTGGTTAGCATGCAACAAAAGCTTTTCACTGTACTTTGGTACACTTGACAATAAACTGAACAAAGCTAAACTAAATGTGTCTGAAGAATGTGCCCGTGCAGCACGGTGGCGCAGCGGTAGAGTTGCTGCCTTACAGCAAATGCAGCGCCGGAGACTCAGGTTCGATCCTGACTACGGGCGCCGTCTGTATGGAGTTTGTACGTTCTCCCTTGACCCGCGTGGGTTTTCTCCGAGATCTTCGGTTTCCTCCCACACTCCAAAGACGTACAGGTATGTAGGTTAATTGGCTGGGCAAATGTAAAAAAAAAATAAAAATTGTCCCTAGTGTGTGTAGGTTAGTGTTAATGTGCGGGGATCGCTGGGCGGCGCGGACCCGGTGGGCCGAAGGGCCTGTTTCCGCGCTGTATCTCTAAATCTAATTCTAAATCTAAGAAGGGTCTCGCCCGAAACGTCACCCATCCCTTCTCTCCAGGGATGCTGCCTGACCCGCTGAGTTACTCCAGCATTTTGTGTCTGTCTAAGTGTGTTGCTTCTCTTCCGGGGCTCACGTGGTCGACCTCCCCGTGGTGAGCCCAGTCAACTGACCTCAGTCAGGCGAACGACAACAAACAGAGACAGCAGAAGCAGAAGCAGCTTCATAACTTCTGCTGCCTCAAACGCGAGAAGAAGATGAAGCTTCTCTTCCTCCAATTTACACGAGGGTTTTGTCTGTAATTTGAGGGGTGGCAGGATAGAGGGAGTGGGAGATACAAATCCAGTGCCTTTCAAATGCCGCGGCCAATTTCGAGGACTGCAGAATTTCTCAAGCATGAATACGTCAGGCAGCAGGAACTGGATGGACTGCAAGATTCCTAAATGCATCTTTAGTTTCGTTTTTTAGTTTTAGTTTTAGAGATACAGCGTGGAAACAGGCCCTTCGGCCCACCGAGCCTGCGCCGACCCGGCGATCACCCGTACACACCAGTTCCATCCTAGACACCCGGGACAATTTACAGTAGCCCATTAATCTGCAAACCTGTACGTCTTTGGAACGTGGGAGGATACCGGAGCACCTGGAGAAAACCCACGCAGTCACGTGCAAACTGGGAGAGCGAACAAACTCCGTGCAGGCAGCACCCGCAGTCAGGATCGAACCCAGAGTCTCTGGCGCTGTGAGGCAGCAACTCTGCCGCTGCGCCACCGTGCCGTATGGCAGGATGAGGAGGGAAGTGGTGGAAACAGTGACTGTTCTGCCACCAGAGAGGAGTGGAAGCAAGGAACTGCAGATGCTGGTTCAGGGGGGGAAAAAAGGCACAACGTGCTGGAGTAACTCATTGACTGCTCTGCCTCTGCCTTCCCTCAAAGCTGCAGGACACTGGAAATGGTAATGCTAACTGAGATCTGAAACGTTAACTTTTATTCTGCTTCCATGGATGCTGCCTGAGCTGCTGTGCATTTCCACCATTTTCTGTTTTTAGTTCACGTTTCCATCATCTGCAGCTTCTGGGTGTGTAGGGAGTGGATGTGAAATTGAGATAACATAGAACTAGGGGGTGACACGGTGGTGCAGCGGGTAGACCCGCTGCCTCGCAATGCCAGAGACCCAGGTTCGATCCTGACGATGGGTGCCTTCTGTATGGGGTATGAGAGGAAACGGCAGGTGGACTGGCCAAATATATCCCTCAAACAATAAACAAATCATCTGTGCTTTATACCAATGATATTTCTGTCCACATCGTGTCTATATGACAAAGATATCTATAGTTCATTGTTGATAAAGTGCTTTGAAGGTGACACCAAAGATGCTTTATGAATGCAAATCTTTCTTAATCACTTCCAACACTCCAGATGCAACAATACTTTAACTGGCCTCTCACAGGGCAGACAATTCATCTGTCTAATTTGGGAAGTATATCCTCTTTCGACTTTAGACTTTGGACTTTAGAGATACAGCGCGGAAACAGGCCCTTCGGCCCACCGAGTCCACGCCGTCTCGCGGTCACCCTGTACACCGGCACTATCAAACACACCAGGGACAATTTACAATCTTTACCAAAGCCAATTTAACCTACAAACCTGTACGACTGTGGAGTATGGGAGGAAACCGGAGATCCCGGAGAAATCCCACGCCAGCCGGGTCTTCTGCCTACTCTGCAACGGGGAATTCTACTCTATGGCTTTGATAATGTCGGCATTGTACCCCCTGTGACCACTGTAAGATTGGAGGCAGCACGGTGGTGCAGCGGTAGAGTTGCTGCCTCACAGCGCCAGAGACCCGGGTTCCATCCTGATGATGGGTGCTTGTCTGTACGGAGTTTGTACCTTCTCCCCGTGTGACCTGCGTGGGTTTTCTCCGGGAGCTCGGGTTTCCCCCCGCACTCCAAAGATGTACGGGTTTGTAGGTTGTGCAGGAAAAAAACTGCAGATGCTGGTTTAAATGGAAGGTAGACACAAAATGCTGGAGTAGCTCAACGGGTCAGGCAGCATCTCAGGAGAGAAGGAATGGGTCTGAAGAAGGGTCTCGACCCGAAACGTCACCCATTCCTTCTCTCCGGAGATGCTGCCTGACCCGCTAGTTACTCCAGCATTTTGTGTCTACCTCCGTGTTTGTAGGTTAATTGGCTTGGTGTGGGTAGGATGGTCCTAGTGTGCGGGGATCGCTGGTCGGCATGGACTCGGTGGGACGAAGGGCCTGTTTCCGCGCTGTATCTCTAAACTAAACTAAACTGAATGACAGCGCTTGGCCTTAAAACGACTCCGACCTTGCCTCGTGCATGGATGAACGGACATTGCAATCGCATAGACTGTTGCCCTGGAGCCAAAAACTACCCTGGAATTTTCCAGCACAACACTCCAAATAACAATAGACAATAGACATCAGTCTGGCATTATCAGAATATTGACTGCAAAGCTTTCTGCGTTGTCCTTGGTGTAGACTGCTGCAAGCACTCTGCAGAGGATGTCCACTCCGCCTGACTTTCAGCCTTCATTTACCTCAGGGAGTCAACTTAGCAGCAGTTAATGCTCAGCTACTGATCTTGGCCACAAAACCACTGAGTGCTCTGAAGGCATCTTCATCATTGTATATCACCTAAGATGAGACTCTTGTGAAATTCAGGCCCGTTGAAATCAGTCCAATACTCTAACGACTTTTAATATTTGTTTTAGAGAAACAGTGGGGAAATAGGCTCTTCGGCAAACCGAGCCCGCACCGATCCAAGATCCCATCGCCTGAACACCTTCCTACAATTTTACCTTTATACCAAGCGAATTAGCCTACAAACCTGCACGTCTTTGGAGCGTGGGTCGAAACCGAAGATCCCGAAGAAAACCCACGCAGGTCACGGGGGGAACGTACAAACTCCGTACAGACAGCGCCCCATAGTTGGGACCGAACCCGGGTCTCGGGCGCCGTGAGGTAGCAACTCTACCGCCGCGCCACCGTGCCGCGCGACTTGTTCAGAAAGATAGAAAGGTGACATTCAGCAAAGGATTAGACCTTAAAATCCACCATAGCAAAGGATTAGACCTTAAAACGAAAGAAAATGTTGGGCAGATGAGAGAGCAAGTGGTGGGAGAGGGAGGGCTGATGTAGATGGACGCTAATAGTTTAGCTTATTGTCACGTGCATCGAGGTACAGGGAAAAGCTTTTTTGTAGTGCGCTATCCAGTCAGCAGGAAGAACGGTGGCGAGGCGGTAGGTTGGCGCACTGTGCCGCACAACATGTTCAGAAAGAAATAAAGGGGCCATTCAACTAATTGCACGTATATCACATCTTCGTTGCCACAGAAGGCTGTGGAGGCCAAGGCAATGGACGATTTTAAGGCAGATTCTTGATTAGTACGGTGTCAGGGGTTATGGTGAGAAGGCAGGAGAATGGGGTGAGGAGGGAGAGATAGATCAGCCATGATTGAATTGTGCAGTAGGCTTGATGGGCCGAATGGCCTAATTCAGCTCCTATCACTTATGGAACTTAAGAACATGACAATTAGAGTTATGCAGAGGTCCAAGTATGTCCCTCAAGCAAAAAAACAACAACTTTATTTCACCCAGTCTGCACTAAATTTCAGGGACAAGTCTGCATTAAATTGTGTGGACATACAAGTTTCCTGGACAGTCTTCTAGAAATGTGCAGTCCAATGCCGTAGGTGCAGAATCCTCATTAGGTGGCAGGCAGCAGCTGCCAGAACCCATTTTGCCTCAGAAAGTTAACTGTGACACAACAAGACATCCCCTTTCACCTCCCTCCTCAGCCGGGGTTCCCATAGAAACATAGGAAACATAGAAAATGTTTAGGAGTAGGCCATTTGGCCCTTCGAGCCAGCACCGCCATTCAATATGATCATGGCTGATCATCCAGAATCAGTACCCTGTTCCTGCTTTTTCCCCCATATCCCTTGAATCCTTTAGCCCGAAGAACTAAATCTAACTCTCTCTTGAAAACATCCACAGATGATCAGTGGTAACGGGAACCACTCAGCGGTTTAATTCCCGGGATGGCGGGACTGACATATGATGAAAGAATGGGTCGACTGGGCTTGTATTCACTGGAATCTAGAAGGATGAGAGGGGATCTTATAGGAACATATAAAATTCTTAAAGGGTTGGACAGGCTAGATGCAGGAAAAATGTTCCCCATGTTGGGGGTGTCCAGAACCAGGGGTCACATTTTAAGAATAAGGGGTAGGCCATTTCAGGACTGAGATGAGGGAAAACGTCTTCACCCAGAGAGTTGTGAATCTGTGGAATTCTCTGCGACAGAAGGCAGTAGAGGCCAATTCACTGGATGTTTACATGATCATATTGAATGGCGGTGCTAGCTCGGAGGGCCGAATGGCCTAGTCCTGCACCTATTTTTCTATGTTTTCTATGTTCTATGTTAATTAAGAATTCATAGGAATTCAAATAAAGAAAAGGAATGATATTTCAGCAAGACAATACAAACCTTTCTCAGCAATGGTTTCCACAACATCCTTTGAAAGTTGAAGGTAGACACAAAATGCTGGGACTCAGCGGGTCAGACAGCATCTCTGGAGAGAAGGAATGGGTGACATTTCATGTCGAGACCCTTCTTTAGACTGAGAGCCAGGGGAGATGCAGAGATAAGGAAGTGTAAGGTGTGAGAATGAGACATCAAAGGGGGTGGAGATCCAGGAAAATGTAGATCATTGTCAGTTGGGAGAAGGTAACCACAAAGCAGAGATAAAATGTAATCAGAGACAGTCAGACTGGTCGGAGAACTGGGAAGAGGGAGGGATGGACAGAGAGGGAAAGCAAGTGTTACTTAAGTTAGAGAAGTCAATGTTCATACCGCTGGGGTGTAAGCTGCCCAAGCAAAATATGAGGTGCTGTCCCTCCAATTTGCGCTGGGCCTCACTCTGACAATGGAGGAGGCCCAGGACAGAATGGTCAGTGTGGGAATGGGAGGGGGAGTTAAAGTGTTTGGCAACCGGGAGATCAGATAGGTTTAGGCGGACTGAGCGGAAGTGTTCGGCGAAACGATCGCCGAGCCTACGCTTGGTCTCGCCGATATACAGGAGTCCACACCTGGAACAGTGGATACAGTAGATGAGGTTGGAGGAGGTGCAAGTGAACCTCTGCCTCACCTGGAAAGACTGTCGGGGTCCTTGGACGGAGTCGAGGGGGGAGGTAAAGGGACAGGTGTTGCATCTCCTGTGGTTGCAGGGGAAAGTACCTGGGGAGAGGTTGGTTTTTGGTGGTTTGGGTTAGCCTTACAGCACCTGAGCCTCGGGTTCGATCCTGACTATGGGCGTTGTCCGTACGGAGTTTGTACGTTCTCCCTGTGACCACGTGGGTTTTCTCCAGTTTCCTCCCACACTCCAAAGACGTACAGGTTTGTAGGTTAATTGGCCTCGGTAAAGATTGTAGGTTGTCCCCTAGTGTGTAAGCTAGTGTACGGGGATCGCTAGCCGGCGCGGACTAAACGTGTCCATCTCTGAACTCAACTACACATCTCTCTTCCAGCTTTCTCCCCACTTCTCCACCACAAACATGGCCCGACCCGAAAAGTCACTTATCCACGATCTCCAGAGATGCCGCCTGACCAGCAAAGTGACTCCAGCACTTTGTGTCTTTTTTTCGGTGCGCTGCAGTTGCGTTTTTGCCGGAATTGTAGAGGGAGGACTGTGCAGAAGGTGAATATCTAATGCTTCAAATTGCTTAATAACCACTACAGCAGGGGGAAACAGAGCGTTTAGTGGAACTGTAATTGCTACTTTGCAAGTTCACAAGGATGAAGCTGGAAAGGCCACCTGTCACAGACAAGTAGTAGGCCATTCGGCCCTTCGAGCTAGCACCGCCATTCAATGTGATCATGGCTGATCATTCTCAATCAGTACCCCGTTCCTGCCTTCTCCCCATGCCCCCTGACTCCGCTATCCTTAAGAGTTCTATCTAGCTCTCTCTTGAATGCATTCAGAGAATTGGCCTCCACTGCCTTCAGAGGCAGAGAATTCCACAGATTTACAACTCTCTGAGTGAAAAGGTTTTTCCTCATCTCCGTTCTAAATGGCCTACCCCTTATTCTTAAACGGTGGTCCCTGGTTCTGGACTCCCCCAACATTGGGAACATGTTTCCTGCTTCTAACGTGTCCAACCCCTTAATAATCTTATACGTTTCGATAAGATCCCAGCAATAGATGACCTCAGACTCAGGAAGGGTGGAGTCCACAATGGCCCACTGTTGGCTGGGGAAGATGTGCTAACGACAGAGATACAAGGATGTACAACTTTATCTTATTAAGCTCACTGTTAATAGATCAACTGCAGGAGAGATGCACTTGCCCTGCCTCTTCCTGCAAAGATATATCTTTGTAACAGCTCACCATCCATCCCCCTATCCAGCAAAAACATTTAATTAAAATGGTATTTTATGAAACGGTCCATGAGTTGGGAACAGCTCGCCTGAGGTGATGACTTCATGGTGCAGGCACTGTGAAAATCACTGCACTCTACTTTGAAAGCTGCTTTCAATCATTAACATCATAGTTTACATGACCTTGCCATAATAACTATTTTAAGATGCAAAGTGAAAGGAAAAGACAATTCTTCTGCTGGGATTGCTGAGAACGCCCTCGCATAGAAAGTAGATTGAATGATACTTGATGCTGAAAAAATGTTCCCAATGTTGGGGGAAGTCCAGAACCAGGGAACACAGCCTAAGAATAAAGGGGAGGTCATTTAAAACTGAGGTGAGAAAAAAAAACCTTTTCGCCCAGAGAGTTGTGAATTTGTGGAATTCTCTGCCACAGAGGGCAGTGGAGGCCAATTCACTGGATTAATTTAAAAGAGAGTCAGATAGAGCTCTAGGGGCTAGCGGAATCAAGGGATATGGAGAGAAGGCAGGCACAGGTTACTGATTGTGGATGATCAGCCATGATCACAATGAATGGCGGTGCTGGCTCAAAGGGCCAAATGGCCTCCTCCTGTACCTATTTTCTATGTTTCTATGTAGCAATGAATTTCACAGATTCGCCACCCCATAACTAAAGAAATTCCTCCCTGTTCCCATTCCAATTCTGAATCCAAATTATCAAGTCACTGTGGATCCCACACGTGTTCTGACTTGGTCTATTATGACAAAATGCTGGAGTAACTCAGCAGGTCAGGCAGCATCTCAGGAGAGAAGGAATGGGTGACGTTTCGGGTCGAGACCCTTCTTCAGTCTGAAGAAGGGTCTCGACCCGAAACATCACCCATTCCTTCTCTCCTGAGATGCTGCCTGACCCGCTGAGTTACTCCAGCATTTTGTGATACCTTTGATTTGTACCAGCATCTGCAGTTATTTGGTCTATTATGAGGGACCTTGTCAAAATTGTCTATACCTCTCGTTTCCCTTATCCCTAACCAGTCTGAAGAAGGGTCTTGAATCGAAACGTCACCCATTCCTTCTCTGCAGAGATGCTGCCTGTCCCGCTGAGTTTCTCCAGCATTTTGTGTCTATCTTGTCAGATTCCTTACCAAGGTCCACACAGACAGTATTTACTTCCTTGGCCTCAAGAGCCAAAGGTGTTTAATTGTCCCATGTACCGAAACGGCCAATGAACTTGATATTCGCAGCAGCATAACACGCTTGTAAACGCAGTGCCCAACAGATAACATAATAAAAAAAGCAGACAAAACAAAGTTCAATGCATTTTTTAAAAGCTCAATACTAGTATAAATGCAAAGCAAAACCCTGAATTCACGAGTGCAACCAGGACAGTCTGTGGATCGAGGTTCAGTCAGCGGTTTTAGCGTTCGCAAGTTGCAGGGGCAGAATTAGGCCATTCGGACCATCGAGTCTACCCCGCCATTCAATCACGGCTGATCTATCTCTCCCTCTCTACCCCATTCTCCTGCCTTCTCCCCATAACCCCTGACGCTCGAACTAATCAACAGCCGGAGGCTTGTTGAGAAGTCACCTCCTCCAAAAATCCTCCTCCGGTTTGGAAGACATGACCTGCCCTGAACAAATCCATGCTGGCGAGGATTGTAACTTTTAAAAGTTATTAATGAATGCTCATTTCCAATGGGCAATTGGGCACCAGCGAAGTGGAAATTAAGAATTAATTAAAAAGCATAAAGGAGCAGGCTGGAAGGCTTTCTTTAGCCAAAGGCATTTGTTATCAGTTGCATTAGCAGTTTTGAAGCCAAGTCAATATTCTTTTTTTTTAATGAGGAAGTCTGGTCACAGCTTGAAGAAGACAAAGAGCATGCAAACGAAAAACAGGGTGATGGATTTGAGGAGAAAGATCGGATGTGGAACCAGCACATTGGCCCCAGGGCGGCACAGTGGTGCAGCGGTAGAGTTGCTGCCTAACAGCGCCAGTGACCCGGGTTCCATCCCGACTGCGGCTGCTGTCTGTACAGAGTCTGTACGTTCCTCCCGTGACCTGCACAGGTTTTCTCCGAGATCTTCGGTTTCTTCCCACACTCCAAAGACGTGCGGGTTTGTAGGATAATTGGCTTGGCGTAAATGGAGATTGTCCTTAGTGTGTGTAGGACAGTGTGTTAGTGTGCAGGGATCGCTGGTCGGCATGGTCTCAGTGGGCCGAGGGGCCTGCTTACGTGCTGTATCTCTAAACGAAACTAAACTAAACTAATTATGCCCTTCATAATAATGGTTCTACGATTATTGATCTCATTAACAAGTAATTCAATGTCCCTTCTGCCACACACTATTGGGGAAACAAAGGAAATAAAGACAGAAAGTGCTGGAGTAACTCAGCGGGTCAGGCAGCATCTATGGAGAACATGGATAGGTGACGTTTCACACAGTGCTGGAGTAACTCAGCGGGTCGGGCAGCATCTGTGGAGAACATGGATAGGTGACGTTTCACAGAGTGCTGGAGTAACTCAGCGGGTCGGGCAGCATCTCTGGAGAACATGGATATATGATGTTTCAGGTCGGGAACCTTCTTCAGACTGTTGGAAAAGGGCGGGGCAAAAGCTGGAAGAGTGGTGGGGGTGGAAAAGGCAGGTAAGTGATAGGTGGATACAGATGGGTGGCAGGGTGGCGCAGTGGTAGAGTTGCTGCCTTACAGCGCCAGAGACCCGGGTTTGATTTTGACTGCACAGTGTTTGTACATTCTCCCCATGGGTTTTCTCCGGGTGATTCCATTTCCTCCCACAATCTAAAGATGTGCAGGTTGGTAGGCTAATTGGCTTGGTATAAATGTCAATTGTCCCTAGTGTGTGTAGGATTAGTGTTAGTGTTAGTACAGGGATCGCTGGTCGGAGCGGACTCGGTGGGCCGCAGTGCTTGTTTCCGCGCTGTGTCTCTACACTAAACTCAGGATTAAGGTGGATTTTGATTTGTCAGCTGTTTGGGCAGAGGCCAAAGATGAAAAGACAAAAGAGTGAGAAGTGTAAATATTTTCATGTTCTCTAGAGGTGCTGACTGACCCGTTGAGTTACTCCAGCACTTATTGGCTTAGCATCTACAGTTCCTTGGATAGACACAAAAAGCTGGAGTAACTTTGGAAATCTTCCCAAAACGTCATCCATTCCTTCTCTCCAGAGATGCTGCCTGTCCCGCTGAGTTACTCCAGCATTTTGGGTCTATCCGGTATAAACTAGCATCTGCAACTCCTTCCAACACATTGTATCTGCAGTTCCTAGTGTCTACATGAGATTTTATTGCGATTTGCATGATCCATCATTGTGTTAAATGAAGGAGGGAAAATGTTTTCGCTGAAGGCTGGTTTAACAAATTAAAGGTATGGTTATCTAAGCACTTATCAACTTCACTATTGTTAATGAAATCCTATGAAATCCACTCTATTCAGGCAGGGACTTTGTTTAATTTTTAATTCATTGGCCTCTGTGGCCATGATTCACATGTGGGAGGGTGCAAAGAGAATGTAAGAGAAATAATGGAAAAGGGCTTTAGTAAACCAGTGCGAGTTGAAAAAAAAATAGAATTGGAGATTTGAAAAATGGTTCACTAAATTAAAGAAAAAAGTGTTTAATTGGACACAAAATGCTGGAGTAACTCAATGGGTCAGGCAGCATCTCTGCAGAAAAGGAATAGGTGACAGTCACCAATTCCTTTGCCCCAGTGACGCTGCCTGACTCCAGCTTTTTTGTGTCTATCTTTGAACGTAATACTTTCTGGGAACTATTTGCCTGTTCATACATCTTAGCCAGCGAAAGCCAGAAAGTGCTTACTTTAAAAGACTTAGAAATGGATTGCAATTATCTTCTGGAGTCTGCCTTGAATTCTCATTGACTTTATTTCACAGGGAATTTGCAATAATTAGAGCTTTGCCTAATTTGGGTTCTTTCATTCATGGTACATCGCTCAAGTTTATTTGATGTCAATTGCAGTGGCTGTAACCCCACACTTACTTTATAATTCAAATCTGGAAAGTAATTAAGTGTCACCAAAGGTGACAGGATTGAATGTTTTATGTTAGAACGCATGCAGTCTTAGCTGAGTTATTGATCTCAGCGCCGTTCAGAATATTTCGGTTTCTCCTCTCCCGGTCACTGGTAAGACTTGTCAATTATAGGTGTTGCAGGAAGGCAAGTCCAATTATGAAACCACAATTAATTTTCCTTTGCCTCGTACAGAGAGGAGATACGGTTGCAAGATCAGACCTTCATCGCAGAGCTAAGGGGCACAGTCGTTTGCTGCAGGGGATCATTTATCATGTTGTGTATAAAATCATGAGAGGAGTAGATTGGGTAGACGCAAAGAGTCTCTTGCCCAGTGTAGGTGAATCGAGGACCAGAGGACATAGGTTCAAGGTGAAGGGGAAAAGATTTAATGGGAATCCGAGGGGTAACTTTTTCACACAAAGGGTGGTGGGTGTATGGAACAAGCTGCCAGGGGAGGTAGTTGAGCCTGGGACTATCCCAGCGTTTAAGAAACAGTTAGACAGGTACATGGATAGGACAAGTTTGGGGGGATATGGACCAAGCGCAGGCAGGTGAGACTAGTGTAGCTGGGGCATGTTGGCCGGGGAGGGCAAGTTGGGCTGAAGGGCCTGTATCACTCTATGGCTCTATCTTGGCACGGAAAATACATCTCATTAGGTCATGTGACAACAGCAAGGTTAGGCCATTCGGCCCATCAAGTTGTCTCCGCCATTCAATCATGGCTGATCTATCTCTCCCTCCGAACCCTATTCTCCTGCCTTCTCCCCATAACACCTGACACCCGTACTAATCAGGAATCTATCTAACTCTGCCTTAAAGATATACAATGACTTGGTCTCCGCAGCATTTCTGTGGCAAAGAATTCTACAGATTCACCACCCTCTGACTAAAGAAATTCCTCCTCGTCTCCTTCCTAAAGGAACGTCCTTTAATTCTGAGGCTATGACCTCTGGTCCTAGACTCTGCCACTAGTGGAAACATCCTCTCCACATCCACTCTATCCATGCCCTTCACTATTCTGTACGTTTCAATGAGGTCCCCCCTCATCCTTCTAAACTCCAGCGAGTACAGGCCCAGTGCCATCAAATGCTTATCATAGGTTAACCCACTCATTCCTGGGATCACTCTTGGAAACCTCCTCTGGACCCTCTCCAGAGCAGGTACATCTTCTGCTAAGAAACAAGGAACTGCAGATGCCTGTTTACAAAAGAAGACACAAAGTGCTGGAGTAAGTCAACGGGTCAGGCAGCATGTCTGGAGAACATGGATATGGTTCAACAGTTCAAGTACCATTGAAGCACTGATTGGTGATGTTTCAGGTTGGGAACCTTCTTCAGAATATGTAGGGGGGTGGGGATGGGGAGGGGAGAAGGAGAAAGCTGGAAAAGAGGTGGGGGCAGGACGAAATGTGAACGAAGGAACTGCAGATGCTGGTTTAAACTGAAGATAGATATAAAAAGCTGGAGTAACTCAGCGGGACAGGCAGCATCTCTGGAGATAAGGAATGGGTGACATTTTGGGTCAACTCCCTTCTTCAGACTCTGAGGAGGGGGGGGGAGTGGAAGGGGGGGAGGGGTATGTGGAGGGGGGAGAGGGGAGATGGAGAGGAGAGGGTGCTGCACCAATACAGGAGAGGTTTGGGCCCAACGGGTCCACTTGGCCTAGTAGTATCCTAAAAGCCTCTACAGAGATGCATGGCCAAATCTTTGCTGGATAATGCCACTGGCATTTGCAACAGAGCTACGGAAAAAGGTACAAAGTCTAAGTAAAAGAATGCAGGATTAACTCAGCAGAGACCGATTATTGAATTTGTGAGGACATTTTTTAAAGCGTTGCAATTTATTTCATTGATGGGTGGAATACTTTCATGTGCACGAGAACAGTAAAGGTAATAGCCACGTATTGGAGAACAGCGTGTAATTATTCTTTGGATCTTTCGGCTTTGAACACTAAAGAGGGCCGATAAATTTATTGCAGCCTATGATATTTAGACAGGCTTCCTTATCAAAGCTGCATATACACTAAGTGCAATTAAATGGTCACCTTTTCTATTGGTGAGAAGCCGATTCTCTGATAGAACTCGTGGGTAAAACGTGGACTGGCGCATGCTTATATACTCAACCATTGTGCTTAGTACAACAAGTAATTGTGCAATTATCTTAAAATATGGTGTTTCCATTTAGTTGTTTTATAGACAATAGACAATAGACAATAGGTGCAGGAGGAGGCCATTCGGCCCTTCGAGCCAGCACCGCCATTCAATGTAATAATAAATAATAATAATAATATTCATTTATTGTCATTGCAACGAGTACAACGAAATTAAAAAACAGCCAATCCTGACGGTGCGTACAAACATATATGCAATAAATGCAAAAACAAATAAATACATAAATACAATTAAATTAAGTACAAGATTTTTTAACGGTGTTGCCTAGTGCACAGGTAGTGTTCAGTTCTCGTATGGCCCTGGGGTAAAAACTGTTCTTAAGTCTGTTTGTTCGGGATTTGATTGACCTGAAACGTCGACCAGAGGGCAGATGAACAAACAGACGGTGGCCGGGGTGGGATGGATCTTTTATTATTTTGCCTGCTCTACTGAGGCAGCGCAGGCTGAACAGGTGCTCCAGGGAGGGCAGTGAGCAGCCGATGATTTTCTGGGCCGTCGTGATGACCCTCTGAAGGGCCTTCCTGTCCTTTTCTGAGCAGCTGGCATACCATGTGGTTATACAGTATGCCAGCACACTCTCGATGGAGCAGCGATAGAAGGACAACATGAGCTTCTCCTGCAGGTTGGTTTTCCTGAGGATCCTCAGGAAGTGGAGTCTCTGCTGTGCCTTCTTTACTGTGGTGATGGTGTTGGTAGACCAGGTGAGATCCTCTGCGATGTGCGTACCCAGGAACCTGAAAGCTGGTACCCTTTCCACGCAGACCCCATTGATGTAGAGTGGGTCGTAATCTCCACTGGTTTTTCTAAAGTCAATTATAAGTTCCTTTGTTTTGGAGGAGTTCAGGACCAGATTGTTCACTGAACACCATGCTGCCAGCCTTTGGATTTCATCCCTATAGGCTGTCTCATCTCCTTCTGAGATAAGTCCAACCACAGTCGTGTCATCCGCGAACTTGATGATGGTGTTGGTGGGATGGGTGGGGGCGCAGTCGTGAGTGTAGAGGGAGTAAAGGATGGGGCTCAACACACAGCCCTGTGGTGAGCCGGTGCTCAGTGTAATGGTGGAGGAGAGGTGAGGGCCTATTTTGACTGTCTGGGGGCGGTTGGTCAGGAAGTCCTTGATCCATTTGCAGATGGTTAGGGAAAATCCCAGGTCGGAAAGTTTGGTGACCAGTCTGCTCGGGATGACCGTGTTAAAGGCAGAGCTGAAGTCGAGAAAGAGCATTTTCGGCTGCAAATTTAACGTGCAGAATTACACATTTAATGCTACAAATGTACTTCGTATTTTACTTTAACTTCTGCTTCACTTTAGAGCTACAGCGTGGAAACAGGCCCTTCGGCCCACCGAGTCTGCACCGACCAGCGTTCACCCCGTATGCTCGCATTGTCCAGCATGCACCAAGCCAATTAACCTACAAACTTGTACGTCCTCAGAGTGTGGGAGTGAAACCGGAGCTCCCGAGGAAAACCCACGCAGGTCACGGGGAGAACCTGCAAATTCCGTACAGACAGCACCAGACGTCAGGATCGAACCCGGGACTCTGGCGCTGTGAGACAGCAAATCTACCGCTGCGCCACCGTGCCACAACATCCCAACATAGTAGTCAACATGGCAGTCACATTTGTGTTATTGATAATCAGACATCGTATTCTGATTATGTGTAGGAAGGAATTGCAGATGCTGGTTAAAATTGTAGATAGACACAAAATGCTGGAGTAACTCAGCGGGACAGGCAGCATCTCTGGAGAGAAGGAATGGGTGACGTTTCGGGTCGAGACCCTTCTTCAGCATTTTGTGTCTATCTTATTCTGATTCCTCTATCTCTGGAATCTATTCAATATCACGATGGCTGCCTCTTTGAGTATCCTCTGATGTAGTCCCACGGGTCAAACTGTGTATCAAACTGTTATCAAAAAGGAAGTGTCACCCAGCTCTTAGGGCAATTATCATTGAGTAAAGCGTTCAGCTCCTGAAGAAGGACCCCGACCTGAAACGTCGCCCAAAACATACTGGGACTTCTAAAAAGTGAAAATCAAAGATATACAATTGTTTAGAATTTTACATATTAATGTTACAAAAAATAAGATTTATTAATTAAATTAGATGGTCAGTCCCTAAATCAACTTATTGTACGAACCTATCCTATCACCAACCAGAGAGCAGTCCTGAGCTACCATCTACCTCATTAGAGACCCTCGGACTATCTTTAAAAGAATTTATCTTGCACTAAACGTTATTCCCCTTATCCTGTATCTGTACACTGTGGACAGCTTGATTGTCATCATGTACAGTCTTTTTGCTAGCTGGATAGCACGTGACAACAAAGCTGTACACTGTACCTCGGTACACATGACAGTAAACAAAACTAAACTGATCCACCAGGTGGCACAGCGGTAGAGTTGCCGCCTTCCAGCGAATGCAGCGCCGGAGACTCAGGTTCGATCCTGACTACGGGTGCTGTACTATACGGAGTTTGTACGTTCTCCCCGTGACCTGCGTGGGTTTTCTCTGAGATCTTCGGTTTCCTCCCACACTCCAAAGATGTACAGGTATGTAGGTTAATTGATTGGGTAAATGGAAAAATTGTCCCTAGTGGGTGTAGGATAGTGTTAGTGTGCGGGGATCGCTGGGCGGCGCGGACCCGGTGGGCCGAAGGGCCTGTTTCTGCACTGTATCTCTAAATTTTTTTTTAAAAATTCACCATAGGTGCTGTGAACAGCACTGATGTGGTAGAGTTACTGCCTCACAGCGCCAGAGACCATGGTTCCATCCTGACTACGGGTGCTGTCTGTACGGAGTTTGTACGTTCTCCCCGTGACCTGCGTGGGTTTATTCCTGGTGCTCCGGTTTTCTCCCACACTCCAAAGATGTGCAGGTTTGCAGGTTAATTGGCTTCTGCAGATTGTAAATTGTCCCTAGTGTGTGTTGGATAGTGCTAGTGTACGGGGTGACCGCTGGTCGGTACGGACTCGGCGGGCCGAAGGGCCTGTTTCCGCGTGGTATCTCTAAAGTCCGGTCTAAAGCAAGGAGTGTTCTGCCATCTTTTTTTTTTTAACAAAAACACAGCACAGCCCAGAATACTTGGACTCGCATCTCCAGCAGGCAATGCTGGCCTGCAGAGATCACAGGGCAGGAATCCGGGCAGCAGGCCAAGCGAGCTGAATTTGGCTTTATAAATATCTACCCTGCCTGCAACGCACGATTTCCTCAAATATCTTTAAGAATATAAATATCAGTATTCTGCAGGAGCAGATGTTAACAGCAAGGCACTAACCTAGCACTGTAGGGTCAGAAGCTATGTTGATGGGATTGTAATTGCTGATTGTATATATTGATTGAAAGATGCAGCTTGGAAACGGGGCCATTCGGCCCAGCAAGTTCACACTGGTTCTATGCTATCCCACTTTCTCATCCACTCCCGACACACTAGGGGCAATTTACAGAGTGGAAACAGGCCCTTGGCCCACCAACGATCGCCCCGTACACTAGCCCTATTCCACACACTAGGGACAACTTACAGAGGCCCAATTAATCTACAAACCCGCACGTCTTTGGGATGTGGGAGGAAACCAGAGCACCTGGAGGAAACCCACGCGGTGATAGAGTCATAGAGTGATAACAGCGTGGAAACAGGCCCTTTGGCCCAACTTCACCACGCCGGCCAACATGATCCCAGCTACATCCATGTGCCCCGTCTAAGTGCTTCTTAAATGTTGGGATAGACCCTGCCTCAACTACCTCCTCAATCGCAGGGAGAACGGGCAAACTCCACACAGACAGCACCCAACGTCAGGTTTGAACCTGGGTATCTGCACTGTGAGGCGGTGTCGATTTACTTGGCAACAAAGCAACCCCTGGAGACATTTTGTTTTTTTTTTAGCGGTACAGCGTACAAAAAAACTGAGCCTTTGGCCTACCCAGTCCGTGCCGACAATCGATCACCCATTCAGACTAGTCTGTCTGAAGAAGGGTCTCGACCCGAAACGTCACCCATTCCTTCTCTCCTAGATGCTGCCTGACCCGCTGAGTTACTCCAGCATTTTGTGATACCCGTTCAGACTAGTTCGATGCCATCCCACTTTCACATCCACTCCCTACACGTGAGGGGCAATTTACAGGGGGCCATTAACCTACAAACCCGCACGTCTTTGAGATGTGGGAGGAGACAAGGGGTCCAGAACAAGGGGTCACAGTTTAAGGATAAGGGGGAAGTCTTTTAGGACCGAGATGAGAAAGTTTTTTTTCACACAGAGGGTGGTGAATCTGTGGAATTCTCTGCCACAGAAGGTAGTTGAGGCCAGTTCATTGGCTATATTTAAGAGGGAGTTAGATGTGGCCCTTGTGGCTAAAGGGATCAGGGTGTATGGAGAGAAGGCAGGTACAGGATACTGAGTTGGATGATCAGCCATGATCATATTGAATGGCGGTGCAGGCTCGAAGGGCCGAATGGCCTACTCCTGCACCTATTTTCTATGTTTCTATGTTTCTATGAGACCAGAGCACCCGGAGGAAACCCACACGGTCACAGGGAGAAGGTACAACCTCCAACACAGACAGCACCCGAGGTCAGAACTGAACATGGGTCTCTGCCGCTGTGAGGCGGTGTCGATTTGGTTGGCCACAACGCAACCATTGCAGACAGGGGCTCGGCACACGATGATGGCAGTATAAACTGCATCGCGACCTAAATCAGCAGCAAAAATGAACACGGCTATCTGCAAAAGGGGCTGCTGGTATTAAAGGGCATATTTATAATTTCAGGAATATCATCTGCCTAAAATGTCATCTGTTTTCAGAGTTATTTGAACAGAATGTTATGAAGATGCATGAAACATCTGAGTAGTTATCAGCACGAGCCAGACAGCCAGTCAGGAAGGAGGTGCAGGGGAAATCAAAAGTAATGATGCGGTCTTTAAGTTAACTGGAAGCTGCACGCTGCCGTGGATAGATATCTCCGCACATCTGTCCTGGCATCATCTCAGGATGCTGAGAATGCTCAAGGCCTCAGTGGCATGTTTAGCATTCTGTTTAGTTTTTGGAGATACAGCACGGAAACACAGCCCGCACCGAACAGCAATCCCCACACGTTAACACCATCCTAGAGTCACAGAGTGATGCAGTGTGGAAACAGGCCCTTCAGCCCAACCTGCCCGCACCGGCCAAGATGTACCAGCTACACTAGTCCCACCTGCCTGCGTTTGGTCCATATCCCTCCAAACCTGTGTCTGAAGACAATAGACAATAGGTGCAGGAGGGTCATTCGGCCCTTCGAGCCAGCACCGCCATTCGATGTGATCATGGCTGATCATTCTCAATCAGTACCCCGTTCCTGCCTTCTCCCCATACCCCCTGACTCCACTATCCCTAAGAGCTCTATTTAGCTCTCTCTTGAATGCATTCAGAGAATTGGCCTCCACTGCCTTCTGAGGCAGAGAATTTCACAGAAGGTGAAGAAGGTGTCGCGACCCGAAATGTCACCATCTCTCCGGGGACGCTGCCTGTCCCGATGAGTTACTCCAGCTTTTTGTGTCTATCTTCGGTTTAAACCAGCACCTGCAGTTCCTTCTAACACACTATCTATCCATGTGCCTGTCTAACTGGTTACTAAACGTTGGGATCGTCCCAGCCTCAACTACCTCCTCTGGCAGCTCTCCTACACAAACACTAGGGACAATTTACATTTGTGGGAAGCCAATTAACCTGTACATCTTTGGAGTGTGGGAGGAATCTAAAGATCTCGGCGAAAACCCACGTGGGTCACTGGGGAGAACGTACAAACTCCGCGCAGACAGCAATCGTAGTCAGGGTCGAACCCGGGCCTCCGGCGCTGCAAGCGCTCTAAGGCAGCAACTCTACCGCTGCGCCACCATGTTGCCCTGCGTGCCCAAGCCGGCTGCCTTCCCCTTTACTGGGGTTTGTCCGCGCCGGGGTGGTACTAGAAAGGGACAACGCGCTGTCCACAGGCCCCGTGGGGGATTTCCGGGACCGTTGGCACCGCGGGGGGGTGGGATGCATCCTCAATAAGAATCGTATTGTAGCGACCATAGAGAATGGTCCAGGTAGTCGAACCCTCGGATTGGCCAGCGAGGTCACGTGGGAACGCGACCATGGGGATTGGTCCAGAAAACGACATCGCTGATTGGCCAGCGATGTCAGGTGCGCGTTTGGCGCCCGTTTTAGCCAGTTCGGCGAAGTCTTCAAGGAAGACAGTAAATTTATATTGGTTGTCCTGTACCTTGTTGTTTTGACTCTGTATTCGTGTATTGCGGCTGCAATAAACTTCGTCTACAACTAGCAAGTTTCGGACTCGCCATATTGGTGACCCCGAACGTGATCTGGACGATCACCAACTGAACAGGAATCAACGCCTCGTTGACGATGACCGAGCAGGGCGCACCGGAGTCAAGCGCGGGAGGCGTGCATCTTCCGTTATTTTGGACGTACGCACCGCAAGCTTGGTTTATCCACGCCGAGGCTCAATTCCACATAAAGAAGGTGTCGGACGATGCAACAAAGTACTTCTACCTCGTCAGCGCTCTATCGCCGGACACAACCAAGCGCATGATGCGGTTTATCATAACTTCACCTGCGGAAGACAAATATGAAACCATGAAGAAGGCATTACTGCGAACCTTCGGGTTAAATAAGCATGGTGGTGCGGCAAAACTTCTGCACCTACCGGAGCTTGGAGACCAACTGCCTTCCGTCCGCATGGCCGAAATGATGGTGCTAGCCGGTGAGCACACGGATTGCCCGATGTTTGAACAGGCATTCCGCGAGAAACTTCCCGAGGATGTCCGACTGCTGCTTACGGATTGTTCTTTTAAGGACCCCGAAGCATATGCAGCGAAAGCGGACGCGCTCATAGCGGGAAAAAACAAGGCAGGGGATTCCATCAACAAAGTCTCGACATCGGTGACCACGCCACAGCGACGGCAAGATGGCGCCACGGCTCCCGCCAATTCTCCGAAAGCCCGCCAAAAAGATCCGCACAAGCGCGGCTGGTGCTACTATCACCTACGATGGGGTAACGAATCCCGCAACTGTCGTTTGCCTTGTACCTTCGCGGGAAATGCCTCGGCCGATCGTACATAGGGGCAGTTACGATTGGCCAGAACCGGCGCCTCTATGTCCATGATCAATTCACGGACACAGAATTTTTGGTAGACACCGGAGCCATCGTCAGCATAGTGCCGCCGACCGACCTCGAAACCAGATCGGGTAAGACAGGTCCCACCCTCATCGCGGTTAATGGCAGCCCTATTCGCACTTTCGGCACACGGAAGATGTCCCTTGCGTTAGGCCTCCGCACGTACGAATGGCCATTCATCATAGTCGACGTCAAACAAGCGATCCTGGGCGCAGATTTTCTCTGGGCTTTTTCACTGGTTCCTGATGTCCGCGGTAACGACCTCCGACCCGCTGCTGAAGACGAGCACGTCGCTCCGGCAATCGCCTCCTCGCCCAGCCCTACTGTCCAGGCCGTCGTCGCGGCCCCCGACTCGTATGCTGCGATTCTGACAGAGTTCCCAGAGCTGCTCGTCCAACGTTTTGACGCACCTTCAGCTAAGCACGGTGTGGTCCATCACATCCGCACCGAAGGCCCTCCCGTTTTCGCTCGGGCCAGGAGACTACCGCCAGACAAACTGGTGGTGGCACGGGCGGAGTTCAGGAAGATGGAGGAAATGGGAATTGTTCGTCAGTCTGACAGCCCGTGGGCCTCGCCGTTACACATGGTCTCCAAGGCATCTGGGGGGTGGAGGCCATGTGGCGATTATCGGCGTCTCAATGCTGTCACCACGGCTGATCGCTACCCCATACCGCACCTACAGGACTTTTCATCTGGACTGGAAGGAGCGGTAGTGTTTTCCAAAATCGATTTGGTGCGAGGATACCATCAGATTCCGGTGCGACCGGAGGACATACAAAAAACTGCAACTATTACTCCGTTCGGGTTGTTTGAATGGTTGCGTATGCATTTCGGTTTAAAGAACGCGGCACAGGCTTTCCAGCGACTGATGGACCGCGTGGGCAGGGGTTTACCCTTTGTGTTTATTTATTTAGACGACATCCTGGTAGCCAGCCCCTCAGTGCAGGAACACCAGGCCCATTTGCGGACCGTGTTCCAGCGGCTCCAAGACCACGGGCTCATTATTCAACCCTCCAAATGTCAATTCGGCCTGCCTGCTCTCGATTTTCTAGGGCATAGAATTACCCCTGCCGGCGCTGTCCCTTTGCCAGAGAAGGTGGAGGCTATCCGGGCTTTCCCCAGGCCTACCACAGTAAAAGGGCTGCAGGAGTTCGTTGGCATGGTTAATTTCTACCATAGATTCGTTCCGGCAGCGGCGCGAGTCCTGCGCCCGCTTTTCCAATGCCTTGCAGGTAATCCGGTAGAGTTGTTGTGGTCCCCGGCCGCAGAGTCGGCTTTTACGGCAGCTAAGGCAGCCTTGGCAGACGCCACCATGTTGGTCCATCCGAGCCCCTCCGCCCCCACGGCCCTGACGGTTGACGCCTCTGACGTGGCGGTGGGTGGAGTTCTGGAGCAGCAGGTTGGTGGCCGTTGGCAGCCTTTAGCGTTTTTCAGCCGGCAACTAAATTCGGCCGAGCTGAAATATAGCGCATTTGACCGAGAGCTTCTAGCTCTCCATTTAGCTGTCCGTCATTTCAGGTATTTCCTCGAGGGCCGCCCATTTGTGGCATTTACGGACCACAAGCCATTAACATTTGCTTTTTTGAAATTGTCTGACCCATGGTCGGCCCGCCAGCAGCGGCACCTGACTGCTATCTCAGAATTTACCACAGATGTCCGTCATATCGCGGGTAAGCTGAATGCCGTTGCTGACGCCCTGTCTAGACCTGCTTTTCCCCCTATTTCGGCGGTGGACTGCGAAGTGGATCCCCAGGAGCTTGCGGAGGCACAGCTCCTGGCGGATACCGTTTCGACGTACCAGTCCACCACTTCGGGATTGAAGTTGGCCCAGGTAGCTTGTGGGTCGGAGGGCACGAAAGTCTGGTGCGATGTTTCTCTTCCTCGCCCCAGGCCGGTAGTACCGCCCTCCCTTCAGCGCCGGGTTTTCGATGCCATTCATGGGCTGGCGCACCCGTCCATCCGCTCCACCTCTGCCTTGGTGGCAGCGAGGTTTGTCTGGCATGGCCTGCGGAAACAGGTAGCGGGGTGGGCACGTTCCTGCGTGCCCTGTCAGACCGCTAAGGTCCAGCGCCACGTCCAGCCCCCCGTACAGGATTTCGAAGTCCCGGCTTTTTGTTTTTTCCACATCCACGTGGATTTGGTCGGGCCTTTGCCTTCCTCCCGGGGCTACACCCACCTCCTCACGGTGGTAGATCGGTTCACCCGGTGGCCAGAGGCTTTCCCATTGTTTGACATCTCGTCAGCGTCTTGTGCTAGGACTTTGGCCCTTCATTGGGTAGCTCGTTTCGGGGTCCCGGCAGTTATTACAACTGACAGAGGACCACAGTTCACTTCGTCCCTCTGGGCCGCGCTGGCGGAACTGTACGGGTCCAAATTACAACCCACAACTGCATATCACCCCCAGGCAAATGGTCTCGTAGAGAGGTTCCACCGCCAACTTAAGGCGTCCCTCAGTGCAAGGCTTGAAGGCCCGGACTGGGTAGACCAACTCCCTTGGGTTCTTTTGGGCATCTGGACGGCTCCTAAGCCAGATATCGGTGCGTCGTCCGCAGAGCTGGTATATGGCTCGACCCTTCGAGTACCTGGAGATCTGTTTCCGGACACTTCAGCACTGCTCCCTACAGTCCCAGCAGCGTTAGCAGCTCTCCGGGAACGGGTGGGTTCCCTGGCTCCAGTGCCGACTTCACGTCATGGGTGTCCCATGGTACATGAACCGTCTTCCCTGAAGGACTGTGAGTTTGTTTTTTTGCGTAAAGATGCCCATCGCGCCCCGTTGCAGAGGGTCTATCAAGGGCCGTTTCGGGTTTTACGTAAGGGAACGGCTACTTTCACCTTAGACATGGGCGGCAAGAGTGAACTCGTCTCGGTGTCCCGGCTCAAACCTGCCCATTTGGACCCGGATCAACCAGTCCTGGTCGGTCAAACCCCTAGAAGGGGCCGACCTCCGTTAGTTCCGCCCAGTCCACAAACCCCCATTCCGACAGTTCCTCCGGGACCCCCAGTTTCGGCAGTTCCCCTAGGACCCCCCGTTTCGGCAGTTCCTCCAGGACCCCCCGTTCCGGTAGTTCCTCCAGAGCCTCCCGTTCCGGCTGTTCCACCAAGTCCGGAACCTCCGGCTCCTGTGGTTCAGGCTGTCCCTCTCCGTACTCGTTATGGTCGCGAAATCCGGCTCCTTGCTAGGTTCCGCACCTCGGGTTCTGGGGGGGGTCATGTAGCGACCATAGAGAATGGTCCAGGTAGTCGAACCCTCGGATTGGCCAGCGAGGTCACGTGGGAACGCGACCATGGGGATTGGTCCAGAAAACGACATCGCTGATTGGCCAGCGATGTCAGGTGCGCGTTTGGCGCCCGTTTTAGCCAGTTCGGCGAAGTCTTCAAGGAAGACAGTAAGTTTGTATTGGTTGTCCTGTAACTTGTTGTTTTGACTCTGTATTCGTGTATTGCGGCTGCAATAAACTTCGTCTACAACTAGCAAGTTTCGGACTCGCCATAGTATTATAGTTATTTGAAAATTTAATGTCTTTAGATAATTTGGTGATTTTGTACTGTGATGGGTTTGTTACCATGGTATTATTTTGTCTTTTAAAAAAAAAACCATGCCACCATGTTGCTACAAGACAGCCTCTGGGGGCCGGTGGGGACACGTGTTATTTCTGATGATAGTGGAACATAATACAACGTGAAAACCTCTGTCATTTGGAAGCAGAGGATGGAGTCCGGTATCAGTGGGGTTCAATTTTTGTTGCGTAAATAAAAGAGCTCTGAAACAGGGCACATTGGTGCCTGATGTCTCTGACATTCGACGGCTTATTAAAAAGGGATTAAAGGCAATTTTATGCAGTTTTATTTGATGAATGTCTCCTGTGCTAAAAACGTTAGACTTTAGAGATACAGCGTGGAAACAGGCCCTTCGACAGAGAGTCCGCACCGACCAGCCAGTGCACTAACTTACATACACTCGGGGCAACTTACAATTTTTACTGAGGCCAATTATCCTACAAACCTGTACATCTTTGGAGTGTGGGAGGAAACCGGAGCACCCGGAGAATACACACAGGGAGAAAGTACAAACTCCGTACGGACAGCACCCGTAGTCAGGATTGAACCTGGCGCTTTAAGGCAGCAACTCTACCGTTGCGCCACCGTGCCGCCCATACTTCTCCCTCTGCATAACAGCTTCCCCGACGCTATCAGAATGGCACTGGTTGAACTGCTGCCTCACAGCGCCAGAGACCCGGGTTCAATCCTGACCTCTGTGTGAAGATTTGAACGTTCTCCCCGAGTGAAACTGCAGTGGAGAAGATGACAATAGGCAAGAAACACTAACCCTCAAACCATCCCAATGCTGGTAAAGGAAACACAGCCAGGTAGAGCTGCTGATATTAACACAGCACGGTGGCGCAGCGGTAGAGTTGCCGCCAGAAATCTGGGTTCGATCCTGACTACGGGTGCTGCCTGTGTGGAGTTTGCATGCTCATCCTGTGACCTCCTGTGTTTCCACTGGTTTCCTCCCACATCCCAAAAACGTGCGGCTTTGTAGGTTAATTGCCCCTCTGTAAATTGCCTGTAAAGTGTGAACAGGTGATGTGTAGTCAGCGTGGCTAGGTGACGTTTTGGGTCGGGGAATTAATTAGGTTAAGGCAAATGCAATGCTACCATTTATTTCAAGAGGGTTAGAATACAAAAACAGGGATGTAATGCTGAGGGATGTAAGGTGCTGGTCAGGCCGCATTTGGACCATTGTGAGCAATTTTGGGCATCATATCTGTGGAAGGATGTGCTAGCTCTGGAGAGGGTCCAGAGGAGGTTTACAAGAATGATCCCAGGGATGAGTGGGGTAACCTATGATGAGCGTTTGAAGGAACTGGGCCTGTACTTGCTGGAGTTTAGAAGGATGAGGGGGGAACCTCATCGAAACTTACCGAATAGTGAAAGGCTTGGAAAGAGTGGATATGGAGAGGATGTTTCCACTAGTGTGAGTCTAGGACCAGAGGTCATAGCTTCAGAATTGAAAGACATTCCTTTAGGAAGGAGATGAGGAGGAATTTCTTTAGTCAGAGGGTGGTGAATCTGTGCAATTCACTGCCACAGAAGGCTGTGGAAGCCAAGTCAATGGATATTTTTATGTGCTGTCAGTATGGAGTTTGTAAGCTCTCTGATATTTTTAAGGCAGGGATAGATAGATAGATTCTTGATTAGTACGGGTGTCAGGGGTTATGGGGAGAAGGCAGGAGAATGGGGTTCGGAGGGAGAGATAGATCAGCCGTGATTGAATGGTGGAGTAGACTTGATGGGCCGAATGGCCTAAGTCTGCAGACCCCGATCACTTAAGAACTTATGATTAATGTGCCAAACAACTTTGTGTCATTTCATCAAGGAAGTCCAGCACGAATGCTGAACACAATTTGCTTTTGGCAAATCCATGTGGACTTGCCTTAATTAGCCAATATTTTGTTTCCCAGTGGCAATTAATTTTATCTTAGTTCACCATCACTGAAGAATTCCCCCGCCAGCATATCCAGTTGAGTGGCCTGTAATTACTAGGTGTATTCCCTCTCCCTGTTTAAAAAAAAGAAATTATAGGCCAAACAATTGCTGTCTTTCTGCCTATTGGACGTTATTGTCTGGAATATCTACAATTTGAATCCACTCTTTCCCAGGCAAACTGGAATTAACATCGATCTAGACACAAGGAACTGCTGGTTTACAAAATAGAGAAGGGATCAAGGGGGACTGTTCTCAAAGTAGAACTGAGTGCTTGAGTAACTCAGCGGGTCAGGCAGCATCTCTGGAGAACATGGATAGGTGACGTTTCACAGAGTGCTGGAGTAACTCAGCGGGTCAGGCAGCATCTCTGGAGAACATGGATAGGTAACGTTTCACAGAGTGCTGGAGTAACTCAGGGGTCAGGCAGCATCTCTGGAGAACATGGATAGGTGACGTTTCACAGAGTGCCGGAGTAGCTCAGCGGGTCAGGCAGCATCTCTGGAGAACATGG
Organism: Rhinoraja longicauda; assembly: GCF_053455715.1. NCBI lineage: Eukaryota > Metazoa > Chordata > Chondrichthyes > Rajiformes > Arhynchobatidae > Rhinoraja > Rhinoraja longicauda. Next base: position 34,510,624 of record NC_135970.1, read on the forward strand.
ATAGTGACGTTTCACAGAGTGCCGGAGTAACTCAGCGGGTCAGGCAGCATCTCTGGAGAACATGGATAGGTGATGTTTTGGGTCGGGATCCTTCTTCGGACTGTTTGTAGTGGGGGGAACGGAAGTTGGAAGAGTGGAGGGGCTGGACAAAACCTGGCAGGTAATAGGTTGATACAGTTGAAGAGGGTTTTTTTGATGCCTGACCTGTGGTTACTCCAGTACTTTATCAATTGGCCAAGCTTTGTCCTGCACTTCTCTCTTTCAGCGTTCTCTCCCCCCCTACAATCAGCCTGAAGACGAATCCCGATACGAAATGTCACCTATCCATGTTCTCCAGAGATGCTGCCTGACCTGCTGAGTTACTCCAGCACGCTGTGAAACATCACCTATCCATGTTCTCCTGAGACGTTGCCTGACCCGTTGAGTTACTCCAGCACTCTGTGAAACGTCACCTATCCATGTTCTCCAGAGATGCTGCCTGACCCGCTGAGTTACTCCAGCACGCTGTGAAACGTCACCTATCCATGTTCTCCAGAGATGCTGCCTGACCCGCTGAGTTACTCCAGTGCTTTGTGTGTGGAATTAATATCGTCGGGATGAGGTGTCCTTTCTACTTTGAGAACTGTCTTTGTTCATTTCCCCATTATCCCCTCTTATCTGCTCCGTGATTAGTTGTCTCTGCCTTCACTGCGGCATTCTTTAGAGCAGAGTAATGAATTACCTCAGACATTCCCTCCCCATCTCCGAGATCACCTTTACTGCCTCCAATCAATCCCATTCTTCCTTTCACCAGCATCTTCTGAAAGACTTATGGGTTCTTGGACATGTTCACTTCTAATCTATTCTTGTACTGTTGTTTAGGCTCCCAATCCACTTTCATAGATTTCCACTGTTTCCTCAATTGGCCTTGATATTCTGTTGCATTATAAGTTCATACGTTGTAGGAGCAGAGTTAGGCCATTCTGCCCATCAAGTCTACTCCGCCATTCAATCATGGCTGCTCTATCTCTCCCTCCAAACCCCATTCTCCTGCCTTCCCCCCTACAACCCTTGACAACCGTTCCAATTAAGAATCTGACAATCTCTTCCTTAAAGAAATCACCACCCTCTGACTAAGGAAATTCCTCCTCATCTCCTTTTATCCTGAGACTCTTAGCCTCTGGTCCGAGACTCTCCCACTAGTTTTCTTTCTACAGGGCTGTGAGGCAACGACTCTACCAGCTACGCCACCCTGCCACCCTTTGGATTTAATCATTGTTCATAAATTCATAAATCGTTGGAGCAGAATCAGACCATTCGGTCCATCGAGTCTACCCTGCCATTCATTCATGGCTGATCTATCTTTCCCTCTCAACCCTATTCTCCCCATAACCCTGGGTCCTCTTACTAATCAAGAATCTGCCAATCTCCGCCTTAAAAATACCCAATGACTTGGCCTCCACAGTTGTCTGTGGCAATGGATTCCACTGATTCACCACCCCCAGGCTAAAGAAATTCCCCTTTCCAAATGTGCATCCTTTTATTCTGAGGGTATGGCTACTGTCCCGAGATTCTCCCACTAGTGGAAATATCCTCTCCACATCCACGCTTTCCAGGCCTTACTAAACACATTTGTTGTATGCTTCCATTTTTTAAGTTGCATTTTTCATCTGTTGGATCGCCCAGGGGAGTCCGTCACTGGTTGGCTTCGAGAGGGCATGGATTTAAAAAATGAGTGGCAAAATAACCCAAGGCAACATGAATTTTGTTTTTGTGAACAAAGCAAGTTATGATCTGAAGAAGGGTCTCGACCCGAAACGTCACCCATTCCTTCTCTCCCGAGATGCTGCCTGACCTGCTGAGTTACTCCAGCATTTTGTGAATAAATACCTTCGATTTGTACCAGCATCTGCAGTTATCTTCTTATACAAGTTATGATCGAGAACTGGTGGCAAGAAAGGAGGATGGCAAACATTCTAAAAAAAAAAAATTAGATACGTAATTAATGACATTAAATTCACAGGAGTGTAGACAATAGACAATAGACAATAGGTGCAGGAGGAGGCCATTCGGCCCTTTGAGCCAGCACCACCATTCAATGTGATCATGGCTGATCATTCTCAATCAGTACCCCGTTCCTGCCTTCTCCCCATACCCCCTGACTCCGCTATCCTTCAGAGCTCTATCTAGCTCTCTCTTGAATGCATTCAGAGAACTGGCCTCCACTGCCTTCTGAGGCAGAGAATTCCACAGATTCACAACTCTCTGACTGAAAAAGTGTTTCCTCATCTCCGTTCTAAATGGCCTACCCCTTATTCTTAAAGTGTGGCCCCTGGTTCTGGACTCCCCCAACATTGGGAACAACGTTTCCTGCCTCGAAGGTGTCCAACCCCTTGACAATCTTATAATCGTATAAGACAGGGGAGTGGAGATAATTGAATCAAAAAGTCAGAACAAGCAGAATGGGCCCGATGACTATTATTTCTCTGTTAAACCCCCGTCCCACTTAGGCGATTTTTTAGGCGAGGCTGTCGCCACACGGTTGCCGGGGTGTCGCCTGTACGGTCGCGAGTCGTCTCCAAAGAGTCGTAGCGTTTTTCTGGTCGCCACTGGATTTTGAAATATCATAACATATCATATATATACAGCCGGAAACAGGCCTTTTCGGCCCTCCAAGTCCGTGCCGCCCAGTGATCCCCGTACACTAACACTATCCTACACCCACTAGGGACAATTTTTTTTTTACATTTACCCAGCCAATTAACCTACATACCTGTACGTCTTTGGAGTGTGGGAGGAAACCGAAGATCTCGGAGAAAACCCACGCAGGTCACGGGGAGAACGTACAAACTCCTTACAGTGCAGCACCCGTAGTCAGGATCGAACCTGAGTCTCCGGCGCTGCATTCGCTGTAAAGCAGCAACTCTACCGCTGCGCTACCGTGCCGTTTAAAAGTTTTCAGCGACTGTTTTCTATGGCGCCAATGATCGTAGCTTGACGTCTCCTGATGTGGGCGCTGTCGTAGGTTGTCACCACGTTGTCGCCAGGTGACTTAGGTTGTCACCGGTGCTGACTTCGTTGAATTCCATTGGCGACTACCTACGTCAACCGGTGGTCAAAACCGGAGGCCAAAATGACGTGAATCATCCTCACTCCACCTATATCCTTCCTTTGTCCCGCCCCCCCGACATCAGTCTGAAGAAGGGTCTCGACCCGAAACGTCGCCCATTCCTTCGCTCCTGAGATGCTGCCTGACCTGCTGAGTTACTCCAGCATTTTGTGAATGAATGATCCTCAGTTGTCGCCGACACGGTCGTAGCTTGTCGTAGCTTGTCGCGGGTGGACGGACGTAGGTTCACTTCGGTTGTCGTAGATTGCCGCCTGCGTGGTGGTAGGTTGTCGTGGGTGCGGTCGTAGGTGGACGTCCTAAATCGCGACGATTGGGTCGCCGGTTGTCGGTAGCTTGCCGTGGCTTGACGTCCACTAAGTGGTAGATTGTTGTAGCTTGTCGTAGGTGGGGTCCAGTCACCAATTTTTCTGCGAACTGCTACGACTATCGCAGTCGCCGGCAGTCGTCTAAATAAACGCCTGTGGGACAGGCCCTTTATACCATTTTTGATACTGTAACTGGATGATTATCCTGCACCTACTTAATTTAGTTTAGTTGAGAGTTACAGTGCAGAAACAGGCCCTTCGACCCACCGAATCCTTGCCCAAATAGAGGTCCCCACACACTAACACTGTCGTACACACACGAGGGACCATTTTACATTCATACCAAGCCGATTAACCCACAAATCTGCACGTCTTTAGAGTGTGGGAGGAAACCGGAGATCTCGGAGAAAACCCCTACGCCACCCTGCCACCCCTTGGATTTAATCATTGGCCATAAATTCATAAATCATAGGAGCAGAATCAGACCATTCGGTCCATCGAGTCTACTCTGCCATTCAGGGGATCGCCGGTCGGCGCACGGTTGGTGGGCCGAAGGGCCTGTCTCCGAGCTGTATCTCTCAACTAAAAAACGAAACTAAACCAATATCTCGGAAAAGCTTTTCCTAGTATAAACCTGCTCAGGACCGCAGGATGTGTGGGTCTCTACGCGCCCTTGGCGTTCTCGGAGGTAGCCTGCCTGCCGGGAATCCGCTGTCTAGGCACATTTTGAATAACGGGCACCCCATTGTCAATTGCTACACTGCTTATTAATTTTTGATTCCAATCCAACAGACAGATCCTGCAGCAAGTCATTGAATCAATTCTTCCGCACGCTGTGTATCTGTGAGTCTACAGCTCAACAAGCCTAATTGTGAAACACTGTACATCGCACACATCCACTCTAAGCCCAGCGGTGCATTTGTCGACATTCTGGTCTTCCCGTAAACTCTGCCGCTAAGGCGGCACGGTGGCGCAGCGGTAGAGTTGCTGCCTCGCAGCGCCAGAGAGCCGGGTTGGATCCCGACTACGGGTGCTGTCTGTACCGTGTGTGTACGTTCTCCCCGTGACCTGCGTGGGTTTTCTCCGGGTGCTCCCGGTTTCCTCCCAATTTCCAAAGACGTGCAGGTTTGTAGGTTAATTGGCTTGGTATAAAATATAAAATTGTCCCTAGTGCGTGCAGGAAAGTGTTAATGAGCGGGGATCGCTGGGCGGTGCGGACTCGGTGGGCCGGAGGGCCGGATTCCGCGCTGTATCTCTAAACAAAACAAAAACTAAGGTCTCTCAACCTGCCTCTGTCCTCTCTTGTCAATTGTTTCTCCCCTCTCCTGCCTGACAAAAACCATGTCAAATTAGTCAATATGCTCCTCTCTTACAGCACTAATTTACTGTTTCTGTGTGGACATTAGGTATCGGCATTCTGCTTCACCTCTTCAATCTTTTTGTCTCACACTTTCCGCCTTGTCATCTGTGGCCATTGTCCAACAATCTGCCTATCATACAACCCCCCCTCCCGCCCCCCGCGCCTGTGTCATAGGTGCAGCAGTAGGCCATTCGGCCCTTCGAGCCAGCACCGCCATTCATTACGATCATGGCTGATCATCCAGAATCAGTACCCCGTTCCTGCTTTCTCCCCATACCCCTTGATTCCGTTAGCCCTAAGAGCTATATCTAACTTTCTCTTGAAAACATCCAGTGAATTGGCCTCCACTGTGGCAGAGAATTCCACAGATTCACAACTCTCTGGGTGAAAAAGGTTTTTCCTCATCTCAGTCCTAAAAGGCCGAACCCGTATTCTTAAACTGTGACCCCTGGTTCTGGACTCCACCAACATCGGGAACATTTTTCCTGCATCTAGACTGTAGATGGGATAGACCAAAAGAATTTTATGTTTTTATAAGATCCCCTCTCATCCTTCTAAATTCCAGTGAATATAAGCCCAGTCGATCCATTCTTTCATCATATGTCAGTCCTGCCATCCCGGGAATTAACCTTTTACATGTTTCTAAGTCCGACATGTGTCGGCCTTTCACCTGCCAGGCTTTGTCCTATCCCAGTTTTCTTCTGCCCACCACCCCACCACCCCCCTCCCCCCGGCCCTACAATCAGTGTGAAGAAGGGTCCCGACCCGAAATGTCACCTATCCACGTTCTCCATGGATGCTGCCTGACTATTGAGTTACTCCAGCACTTTGTGTCTTTTTTTTGTAAACCAGCATCTGCAGTTCTTGGAGTTTCCCGGCGTTTCTTTAAACTGTAGAAATTGTAGGCAAGGTAGCTCCTCTGACAATCTATTTTACGTAGAGTTTTTAAATATGTATATTCCTCTTGTGCTTCTGCATGTTTACATAACATGAATATATAGATAGATATATGTAAAACCATGTATTTTGCAGTATTTAGTACTCCTTTACTTTTATTCCTATTTACTGGTTTAACATCTTTTCAAACCAGATTTAAAAAATCGTAGATCCTTTTATTGTTAGGATTTAATGGCTAAATCAGATTGAAAAAATTATCAAAACCTCGGTAAATTATTTTTAAGACTTTTAAGACTTGAAGGAACAGCAGTTGCTGGAATCTCGAGCAAAACACAAAGGACTGGAGTAGCTCAGTGAATCATATAGTTGCTTGTGCTGTTTTACTCATGATTATTTATAGCTTCTTTTATTCCATCGCTGTCTCTGTGAAATCACAACATAGTAAACGTTAAATATTATGCACTGATGATGCTGGCTTACACCGAAGACAGACACAAAATGCTGGAGTAACTCAACGGGACAGGCAGCATCTCTGGAGAGAAGGAATGGGAGACGTTTTGGGTCGAGACTCTTCCTCAGACTGAGAGTCAGGGGAGAGGGAGTATAGAGATATGGAAGGGTATCGATAAGGAAATGTCGAACGGTTCATTGTTAGCTGAGGGGGAGATGACAAGAAGGCATACAAAAAGTACATCTAATCTGAAGGACAATAGACAATAGACAATAGGTGCAGGAGTAGGCCATTCGGCCCTTCGATCCAGCACCACCATTCAATGTGATCATGGCTGATCATTCTCAATCAGTACCCCGTTCCTGCTTTCTCCCCATACCCCCTGACTCCGCTATCCTTAAGAGCTCTATCTAGCTCTCTCTTGAATGCATTCAGAGAATTGGCCTCCACTGCCTTCTGAGGCAGAGAATTCCACAGATTCACAACTCTCTGACTGAAAAAGTTTTTCCTCATCTCCGTTCTAAATGGCCTACCCCTTATTCTTAAACTGTGGCCCCTGGTTCTGCACTCCCCCATCATTGGGAACATGTTTCCTGCCTCTAACGTGTCCAACCCCTTAATAATCTTATATGTTTCAATAAGATCCCCTCTCATCCTTCTAAATTCCAGTGTATACAAGCCTAGTCGCTCCAGTCTTTCAACATACGACAGTCCCGCCATTCCGGGAGTTAACCTAGTAAACCTAAGCTGCACGCCCTCAATAGCAAGAATATCCTTCCTCAAATTTGGAGACCAAAACTGCACACAGTACTCCAGGTGCGGTCTCACTAGGGCCCTGTACAACTGCAGAAGGACCTCTTTGCTCCTATACTCAACACCTCTTGTTATGAAGGCCAACATTCCATTGGCTTTCTTCACTGCCTGCTGTACCTGCATGCTTCCTTTCAGTGAAACTAGTCAGAGAACTAGAGTGGGGGAGAGATGGAGAGAGAGAGAGGGAAAGCAAGGGTGACTGGAAGTTAGAGAAATCAATATTCATACCTCTGGGTTGTAATCTGCCCATACGAAATATGAGGTGTAACCGAAGATAGACACAAAAAGCCGGAGTAACTCAGCGGGACAGGCAGCATCTCTGGAGAGAAGGAATGGGTGACATTTCGGGTCGGGACCCTGCTTCCGACTGTATTATTTGGGAAATCGCTTCAAACCAATGTTAGTTATCATCTATCTCCAATCATCGATAATGATCTGAAAACAAATTAACCATGTTGGTGGTGACCCTCCTCATTCAATCTCCTCCCTCCTTCTCCCCGCTCCCCGCTCCCATGCGGCAGAAGATTCAGAAGTGGGTCGGGCAGCATCTCTGGAGGACATGGATAGACCACGTTTTGGGTGGAGACCCTTCATCGGACTCATTGTGGGGTGGGGTGGGGTTGGGTGGGGGCAGATATAGGCCACACACAAACTGCAGTAACAGCATCTCATATTCCGCTTGGGTAGCTTAAAACCCAACGGTATGGCGTTGAATTCTCCATTGATTTATAGAAATTAAAATTAAAATAGTAACTGATTATGGAAACAACAGCACAGTTTGCAGTGAGGATAGCAGCAGTTTAAAACTTGGCATGGATTGTTCCCCAAGCAAAAGCCATACATCAATTAATTTTCCACGGTTGACTTGGTACATTTTGCAAATGCAGAGATTTCTAGTTTCCTAGGACAATAGCATTTCAAAACTGCTACTTTCTTATATTAAAAAAATTAGTTTAACAATCCAATCAATATGAATGGGATATGAAGTATTATTTCGAGTTTCTCACCTGAGGGGAAGATACTCAATGTGTAAGGAATGCAAATCCAGAAACGACAACGTGCTATATATCGTCTACATTCACCGGGATCAGACATTTTGCAATCAATTTCCTTGTCATCTACACTTCCAAAACTTAATTTATTTGTTATATCCCATCCTGACCTCGGGTTAACATGGATGGTCTGATTTTGGAACGATTTTGGGCGTCACAGTGGCGCAGCGGTAGAGTTGTTGCCTTACAGCGCCTGAGACTCGGGTTCGACCCCGACTACGGGTGCTGTCTGTACGGAGTTTGTACGTTCCCCCCGTGACCTGCGTGGGTTTTCTCCGAGACCTTCGGTATCCTCCCACACTCCAAAGACGTCCAGGTTTGTAGGTTAATTGGCTTGGTATAAGTGTAAATTGTCCCTAGTATGCGCTGGATTGTGTTAGTGTGCAGGGATCGCTGGTCAGTGCGGACTCGATGGGCCAACAGGCTCCGCGCTGTATCTCTAAGCTAACCCAAAAATTATGATGGTCAGGGAATATTAAGATACTGGCAAACATTGCTAACCACCTTACTGACCAATTCACCCAGCTTTAGTATGGGTCCGTTCTTGATAAGTTGGGAATCCATCCACATGACAAGGTCTAGATAATTGACCTTTTATTAATCATTGCCACATATACGACGGTGGAGGCCTAGTCATTGGATATTTTTAAAGCGGTGATGGACAGGTTTGTAATTAGTAAGGTCGTCAATGGTTATGAGGAGAAGGCAGGAGAATGGGGTTAAGAGGGAAAGATAGACCAGCCATCTTCGAACAGCAAAGTAGACTCAATGGGCCAAATGGCCCAATTCTTCAATTAATATTTTTAACGTATAAGATTATTAAGGGATTGGACACGCTAGAGGCAGGAAACATGTTCCCAATGTTGGGGGAGTCCAGAACCAGGGGCCACAGTTTAAGAACAAGGGGTAGGCCATTTAGAATGGAGATCAGGAAAAACTTTTTCAGTCAGAGAGTTGTAAATCTGTGGAATTCTCTGCCTCAAGAGGCCAATTCTCTGGATGCTTTCAAGAGAGAGCTGGATAGAGCTCTTAATGATAGCGGAGTCACGGGGTACGGGGAGAAGGCAGGAACGGGGTACTGATTGTGAATGATCAGCCATGATCACATTGAATGGTGGTGCTGGCTCGAAGGGCCGAATGGCCTACTCCTGCACCTATTGTCTATTGTCTATTGTCTATTGATTAATATTAAAGAATTATGGGTTTCAGCTACCTGCACTGAATTTCACTGAATCTCTATTCAGCCAGCAACGTGCCCTGAAAATTGCTCCTTACAAGTTTCTGGATCGACTGCCAAATTGGGAGACTTGAACCAAGAAAAGCTTAGATTTTATATTTTATATTTTATATTTTAGATTTAGAGATACAGCGCGGAAACAGGCCCTTCGGCCCACCGGGTCCGCGCTGCCCAGCGATCCCTGCACATTAACACTATCCTACACCCACTAGGGACAATTTTTACATTTGCCCAGCCAATTAACCTACATACCTGCACGTCTTTGGAGTGTGGGAGGCAACCGAAGATCTTGGAGAAAACCCACGCAGCTCACGGGGAGAACGTACAAACTCCGTACAGACGGCGCCCGTAGTCAGGATCGATCCTGAGTCTCCGGCGCTGCATTCGCTGTAAGGCAGTAACTCTACCGCTGCGCCACCGTGCCGCACCTTTGCAACAAGTTGGCTCACCAAAGTTTTACATCATTGGGGAGAGGTGCTGGGTTGACTGGGAAAAAGTATCTTGCATTACAAAAGGGTTCTTAACTTGGGTGTATGCAACGGCGATCCCATTGACATTGTAGACCTTCAAGAAGGTGGTTTAACATCAAAAGACACTGATGGTAATCATGTATAGTCTTTCCGCTGACTGGTTAGCACACAACAAAAGCTTTCTGCTGTATCTCGGAACACGTGACAATAAATTCAACTAAACTAAACAATAAGTGGAGATGGTCACAAAATGTTGGCCTTGGCTGTGATGCCCAACATATTGGCATCATTTGACTATTAAGTATTATATTAATATTTCATGAAAATATTGTTCCTGTTACCCAATTCAGTAGTCAAAAGATTATGACAATCTGTTGTTGTCTAAGGTTTTTTTGGCCCCATAGTTACACCAATGAGAGGAAAAGATCGTGTAGATGCACAGAGTATCTTGCCCAGAGTAGATGAATTGAGGACCGGATGACATAGTTTTAAGGTGAAGGGGAAAAGATTCAATAGGAATCTGAGGGGTAACTTTTTCACACAGAGGGCGGTGGGTGTATGGAATAAGCTGCCAGAGGAAGTAGTTGAGGCAGGGACTATCCCAACATTTATAGAGGCAGTTAGACAGGTACATAGATAGGACAGGTTTGGAGGGAAAGGGACCAAACGCAGGCATGTGGGACTAGTGTAGCTGGGACATGTTGGTCGGTGTGGGCAAGTTGGGCCAAAGGGCCTGTTTCCATACTGTACGACAAAGCAAAATATTTTACACCAACGTAAATTTTCTCTTCCTTTTCTGATCGACCTTGAAGTGATTTCCTAAGATCAACATTTGAATGGGCTATCAGAATTTCCAAGGGCTAACCATTTAATGGGCTACAAATCTCAACTTCCCGAGACAGCCATGATTCAAGCGAGTATAAATGAATGGCAGGGTGATTTTTTAGATCAAAACTATTTCATCTTTTAAGGTTCTTAGAGTCATTTAGTCATAGAGTGATAGTGTGGAAACAGGCCCTTCGGCCCAACTTACCCACACATGCCAACATGTCCCAGCTACACTAATCCCATCTGCCTGCGTTTGGTCCATATCCCTCCAAACTTGTCCAATCCATGTACCTGTCTAAGTATTTCTTAAATGTTGGGGTAGTCCCAGCCTCAACTACCTCCTCCGGCAGCTCATTCCATACACCCACCACCCTTTTTTGTGAAAAAGTTACCCCTCAGATTCCTATTAAATCTTTCCCCCTTCACCTTGAACCTATGTCCTCTAATTCTCGATTCCCCTACTCTGGGCAAGAGACTCTGTGCATCTACCCGATCTATTCCTCTCATGATTTTGTACACCTTTATAAGATCTCCCCTCATCCTCCTGCGCTCCAAGGAATAGAGTTCCAGCCTACTCAACCTCTTCCTACAGCTCACACCCTCTAGTCCTGGCAACATCCTCGTAAATCTTTTCTGAGCCCTTTCAAGCTTGACAATATCTTTCCTTTTACATGGTGCCTCCGAACATGGTGTTTCCGAAATTCTTGCAATGAATAATCCGCAGTCGATTAAGTATTTACAGTGCCCAAATTTTACCACTCCATCTCCAATCTCTGCAGGATAGATAACATTATTCCTGCAGATGGCAAAATAGATTCAGTGACACCCCAAAGGTCTCGAACAGCCTTGAGGGCAAACAAACTGGTTGAAAACACAACAGCTTGAAATTACATTTTGTAATTTATACTAAATGGACTATAAAGTCTTAAAAACAACAGGAGATTTATCTGCCTTTAAAATTGACATAAATCAGATGAGTTTGTACATAAATAAAAATAACTGCATCAGCGTGATGGATTAACTGCTAATAGAATTGCAAGAATAGGTTACAGCTGATTTAGGTCTTAAGTTTTATCTGTTCTTGAAAGATATACTTTACACCCAATGCTGTCTTGCCTATTCTTGCAATGCTTCATTTGTTATTCTTATTGGCCTCTTTCCGCCACAGAATGAGTTTAATGTACACGGATTGATGCTGAGAATTTGTAATTACTCTGCACCATTCTGAGCGAGTTAATGATGGAGAGAGAGAGAGAGAGAATAGGAGAGAGAGAGAAGGAAATAATGAGAGAGAGAGAGAGAGAGAGAGAGAGAGAGAGAGAGAGAGAGAGAGAGAGAGAGAGAGAGAGAGAGAGAGAGAGAGAGAGTGATAATTTTCAGTCAGAGAGTGGTGAAGGTGTGGAATTCACTGCCTCAGAAGGCAGTGGAGGCCAGTTCGTTGGATGCTTTCAAGAGAGAGCTGGATAGAGCTCTTAAGGATAGCGGAGTGAGGGGGTATGGGGAGAAGGCAGGAACGGGGTACTGATTGAGAGTGATCAGCCATGATCGCATTGAATGGGGGTGCTGGCTCGAAGGGCTGAATGGCCTACTCCTGCACCTATTGTCTATTGTCTATTGTCTATAATGAGAGAGAGAGAGAGGAGTGAGAGATTGAGAAAGAGAGAGAGAGAGAGAGAGAGAGAGAGAGAGAGAGAGAGAGAGAGAGAGAGAGAGAGAGAGAGAAGAGAGAGAGAGAGAGAGAGAGAGAGAGAGAGAGAGAGAGAGAGAGAGAGAGAGAGAGAGAGAGAGAGAGAGAGAGAGAGGAGAGAGCATGAGAGATTGGGAAAGAGAGTGAGAGAGAATGTCATGTATCATGGAATGTCATGTACATTGGCCCAACGTATCCAAACCATCCAAGATGTCCCATCTAAGCTAGTCCTATTTGTCTGAATTTGGTCCATATCCCTCTAAACCTTTCCTATCCATGTCCTTGTCCAAGTGTTGTGATAGTACCTGCCTCAGCCACCACCTTCAGCAGCTCGTTCCAACCCACCACCCTCTGAGTTGCACCTCAGGTTCCTATTAAATCTTTCCCCTCTGATCGTTCCCCTGTGTTCCATGATTGTTGCTTGGGTAAGAGACTGTGCATTCAAACTATATTGGATGTTGGAAGAACATGCCAAGCAAAGGCAATGGATTGAACAATTCACCCTACATCTGTATGAACCTCCTACTAAAAGGACGGGAGATGTTCACAAGCTCACAAGCTCACGAGTTACAGGAGTAGAATTAGGCCATTCGGCCCATCGAGTCATAGAAACATAGAAAATAGGTGCAGGAATAGGCCATTCGGCCCTTCGAGCCTGCACCGCCATTCAATATGATCATGGCTATTCATCCAACTCAGTATCCCGTACCTGCCTTCTCTCCATACCCCCTGATCTCTTTAGCCACAAGGGCCACATCTAACTCCTTCTTAAATATAGCCAATGAACTGGCCTCAACTACCTTCTGTGGCAGAGAATTCCACAGATTCACCACTCTCTGTGTGAAAAAAAACTTTCTCATCTCGGTCCTAAAAGACTTCCCCCTTATCCTTAAACTGTGACCCCTTGTTTTGGACTTCCCCAACATCGGGAACAATCTTCCTGCATCTAGCCTGTCCAACCCCTTAAGAATTTTGTAAGTTTCTATAAGATCCCCCCTCAATCTTCTAAATTCCAGCGAGTACAAGCCGAGTCTATCCAGTCTTTCTTCATATGAAAGTCCTGCCATCCCAGGAATCAATCTGGTGAACCTTCTCCAGAGTCCACTCTGCCATTCAATCATGGCTGATCCCTGCCACCTCATCCCATTTTCCTGCCTTCCACCCAAAACCCTTGACACCCGTTCTAATCGAGAATCTGAAAATCTAGGTAAACAACATCTCCAGCCTCCCCTGAGCCTGCCCTGACATTAACTTCCTCAAAGAACTCCAGCAGATTCATCAGGCAAGAACTTCCCTTCACAAAACCATGCTGACTTTGGCCTATTATATCGTGAACTTCCATGTAACCTCATCCTTTACAGTCGACTCTTAAAATCTTACCGTTCGTGAACAACAACAGCATCTTTTATCTCTGCAGTATCTCCAGCTTATTAAAAATAACTCAAGTTTCATTTTGCGACTGATAATAAATAAATGATAAGCTCTTAAAAGCAGGGATCTATCTTTTTTTATCATCTTTGGATCTAAAGCAGCTAAACTAATATATAAACAATTTTAAACGGCATCAATATGACAGATTAACTGTGCATAGAATTGCATGATTACAGGGTTATCAAACAAAATTGTGTTACAGACAGAGATCTCCAGACAGAAGAGGAAAGTTCCAAAGAGCATCCTGGAGGGGGAGTGGTAAACACAGGACTGATGGGTTCAGGGAGAGAGGTAATTTTATTGTGCTCTTTCTGCCATTAGAATGAGTTTAATCTACATGGTTTGATATTGATAATTTGTAATTGTAATGGGCCATTCTGATAGAGAGGGAGCAGATGAGAGGGAGAGAGAGGGAGAAAGGGTGGGGGAGAGGGAGTGGGAGGAGAGTAGGAAGGAGAGAGAGAGAGAGAGAGAGAGAGAGAGAGAGAGAGGGGAAGATGGAGGGGAGAGAAGGGAGGAGAGGGGAGGGAGAGGGAGGGGAAAGAGAGAGGGGGAGTGTGTGTGTTTAAGAGAGAGTGTGTGTGGGTTTAAATCGAGGCAGAGAGAGAGAGGGTGGGAGGGAAAGGGAGGAGAGGAGAGGGGAGAGAAAGAGAGAGGGGGAGAGAGAGAGTGAGGGAATGTGTAAGTGAAAAAAAGAGAGAGAGAGAGAGAGAGAGAGAGAGAGAGAGAGAGAGAGAGAGTCTTCTCCCCCACATCAGTCTGAAGAAGGCTCTCGACCCGAAACGTCACCCATTCCTTCTCTCCTGAGATGCTGCCTGACCTGCTGAGTTATTCCAGGACTTTGTGAATAAATACCTTCGATTTGTAACAGAAAAAAAAAAGAAAAAAAAAGAGAGAGAGAGGAGAGAAATAATAGAGAGAGTCTGTCTAAGAATGTTTGGTCAATAATGGGGCAGGATCACAATCATGAATATACACGAGGAATGCAGATTTCCAGAGAGTTTGTAGGGTCGAAGTTGCAAAGATGAGGAGTGAGGAGTTGGGGATGGGAAGACATGGGCAGTGAGGTATTGTTAATTGTGAAGCAATCGGGACACACTTCAAATGAGTCTGAAGGATGAAGCTAGTGAGCACAGGCATCATAAGCATTCAAAACGTAGTGGAAAGAAAAATATTGGCACCAGAGTTTGCCATGATCTCCGGACTGAGATACAAAATGCCCAGAAAAACAAAGCTAATTTCCAGACACAAAGTGTTGGAGTAACTCAGCGGCTCAGACAGCATCTCTGGAGGACATGGAAAGGTGATGTTTCGGGTCTGGACCCATCTTCGGCTATTTTCCAGTTCATTTAAGCATAAACAAGAGCTTTAAACTCGATTCTTTGGGAATTGCATAAGTGGTGAATGTATTTTATACAAGTCTGAGTTCATTAGTTTAATTCAGTTTAGTTTAGTTTAGAGATACAGCATGGAAACAGGCCCTTCGGCCCACCGAGTCCGCACTGACCAGCGATCCCCACACATTAACACTATCCTACACACACTCGGGACAATTAACAATACCAAGCCAATTTACCTACAAACCTGTACGTCTTTGGAGTGTGGGAGGAAACCGGAGCACCCGAAGAAAACCCACGCGGTCATAGGGAGAACGAACAAACTCCGTACAGATAGCACCCTGGTTAATCCTAGTTGATCAGTATTTAATTAACCTATTGCAAAAACAGTGTAACAATATTTAATGCAATAAATGAAGCATTTTAAAGGAATTTTATGTGTAAACATAATTGTGTAGATAGTTCATAAGTTCATAGTTCATAAGCGATAGGAGTAGAATTAGGCCATTTAGCCCATCAAGTCTACTCCGCCATTGTGTGGATGGGCGGATGCATGGCAGATGCAGTTTAATGTAGATAAGTGTGAGGTTATCCACTTTGGTGGTAAGAATAGGAAGGCAGATTACTATTTGAATGGTGTCAAGTTAGGAAAAGGGGACGTACAACGTGATCTGGGTGTCTTAGTGCATCAGTCACTGAAAGGAAGCATGCAGGTACAGCAGGCAGTGAAGAAAGCCAATGGAATGTTGGCCTTCATAACAAGAGGAGTTGAGTATAGGAGCAAAGAGGTCCTTCTGCAGTTGTACAGGGCCCTAGTGAGACCGCACCTGGAGTACTGTGTGCAGTTTTGGTCTCCAAATTTGAGGAAGGATATTCTTGCTATGGAGGGCATGCAGCGTAGGTTTACTAGGTTAATTCCCGGAATGGTGGGACTGTCATATGTTGAAAGACTGGAGCAACTAGGTTTGTATACACTGGAATTTAGAAGGATGAGAGGGGATCTTATCGAAACGTATAAGATTATTAAGGGGTTGGACATGTTAGAGGCAGGAAACATTTTCCCAATGTTGGGGGAGTCCAGAACCAGGGGCCACAGTTTAAGAATAAGGGTTAGGCCATTTAGAACAGAGATGAGGAAAAACCTTTTTTAGTCAGAGAGTTGTGAATCTGTGCCTCAGAGGGCCGTGGAGGCCAATTCTCTGCATACATTCAAGAGAGCTAGATAGAGCTCTTAAGGATAGCGGAGTCAGGGGGTATGGGGAGAAAGCAGGAACGGGGTACTGATTGAGAATAATCTGCCATGATCACATTGAATGGCGGTGCTGGCTCGATGGGCCGAATGGCCTACTCCTGCACCTATTGTCTATTGTCTATTGTCAATCATGGCTGATCTATCTCTCCCTCCAAACCCCATTCTCCTGCCTTCTCCCCATAACCTCTGACACCCGTACTAATCAAGAATCTATCTATCTCTGCCTTACAAATATCCATTGACTTGGTTCCACAGCCTTCTGTGGCAACATAATTCCACAAATTCACCACCCTCTGACTAAAGTTGTTGCTATAAACCAGGAGGAGGGGTGGGAGCAATATGTGTCATTATAAATGTACATAGACAATCTCCTTTATTAATGAAGACTTGGAAGCCATAAGCAACAATGAGAAAAGGGGTAGGCCATTTAGGACTGAGATGAGGAAAAACCTTTTCACCCAGAGAGTTGTGAATCTGCGGAATTCTCTGTCACAGAAGGCAGTGGAGGCCAATTCACTGGATGTTTTCAAGAGAGGGTTAGATTTAGCACTTACAGCTAGCTAACGGAATCAAGGGATATGGGGAGAAAGCAGGAACAGGGTACTGATTGTGGATGATCAGCCATGATCATATTGAATGGCGGTGCTGGCTTGAAGGGCCAAATGGCCTCCTCCTGCACCTACTTTCTATGAAAAGAATGTATGAATGAGGATTTGTGCATTTACACAAAACAGTACGAAGCCTGGGGTCAAACCCACAGCTCTGATATTTTCTCCATTGAAGTCACTATTGCTATAAATATATATATAAAATCTAATACGCAACAGCAGATGTACCTTCCACGAGGAGTTGAATTCATCGTTTCAATATTCACTTCCAACCTTGTCATTCATGTACCTCATATTTCGCTTGAGCAGCTTACAACCCAGTGGTGTGAACATTGATTTCTCTCATTTGACACAAACTCCTGCATTCCTTTCCCACCCCGCCCCCATTTCAGTTTCAGCTCAGGTTAGTTTATCGTCACGTGTACCGAGGTACAGTGAAGAGCTTTTGTTGCGTGCTAACCAGTCAGTGGAAAGACAATACATGATTACAATTGAGCCATTTACGGTGTACAGATAGATACATGATAAGGGAATAATGGTTCGTGCTAGGTAAGGCCACTAAAGACCAATCAAAGATGGTAGAAGGGTCACCAATGTGGTAGGTAGTGGATGAAGAAGATGAGATAGATCTCCCCCCCCCCCCCCCCCCCCCACCACCCGAGTGATCCGACTAGATCCACTGTTGGCATCCTTGTATTTCTGTCTTTAGCACATCTTCCCCAGCCAACAATGGACCATTGTGGACTCCACCCTTCCTAAGGTCACAGTCATAGAGTGATAGAGTGAAAACAGGCCCTTTGGCCCAACTTGCCCACACCAGCCAATATGTCCCAGCTACACTAGTCCCACCTGCCTGCGTTTGGTCCACATCCCTCCAAACCTGTCCTATCCATGTACCTGTCTAACTGTTTCTTAAACGTTGGGATATTCCCAGCCTCAACTACCTCCTCTGGCATCTTGTCCCATACCCACTTTGTGTGGAAAAGGTTACCCCTCAGATTCCCATTAAATCTTTTCCCCTTCACCTTACACCTATGTCCTCTGGTCCTCGATTCACCTACTCTGGGAAAGAGACTCTGTGCATCTAGAAACTCACTCATGTCTCACTCATCTGTTGCTGGCCCTGTTTTGTTTTGGCCTTCTCTATCAGTCTGAAGAAGGGTTCCGACCCGTAACATCACCTATTCCTTATTCTCCAGAGATGCTGCCTGACCCGCTGAGTTACTCCAGCACTCTGTGAAACGTCACCTATCCATGTTCTCCAGAGATGCTGCCTGACCCGCTGAGTTACTCCAGCCTTTTGTGTCTATTGTCAATGATATAGGTTGAGTAACAAAAAGTGAAATACTTGACAATAATTGGGTGCATTTGATATATGTATCCAGGGTGCTGGTTGTCATGGTGATGTATATTTTAGAGATGCAGTGTAGAAACAGGACCTTCGGCCCACCGAGTCTGCTCCGACCAGCGATCCCCGCACATTAACACTATCCTACACACACTAGGGACAATTTACAATTATACCAAGCCAGTTAACTTACAAACCTGTACGTCTTTGGAGTGTGGGAGGAAACCAGAGCACCCGAAGAAAACCCACGCAACAACGGGGAGATCGTACAAACTCCATACAGACAGAACCCGGTTCTCTGGCGCTGTGAGGCGGCAACTCTACCGCTGCGCCACCGTGCTGGGGAGTATATTTTGACACTGCATTCACAGCTGAGGGCGGCACGGTGGCGCAGCGGTAGAGTTGCCGCCTTACAGCGCTTGCAACGCTTCAGACCCGGATTCGATCCCGACTACGGGTGCTGTCTGTATAGAGTTTAAACGTTCTCCCTATGACCGCATGGATTTTAGATTTTTAGATTTTTTAG
Organism: Rhinoraja longicauda; assembly: GCF_053455715.1. Classification (NCBI taxonomy): domain Eukaryota; kingdom Metazoa; phylum Chordata; class Chondrichthyes; order Rajiformes; family Arhynchobatidae; genus Rhinoraja; species Rhinoraja longicauda. Next base: position 34,529,335 of record NC_135970.1, read on the forward strand.
GTTTAGAGATACAGCGCAGAAACAGGCCCTTCGGCCCACCGAGTCCGGGCCGCCCAGCAATCCCCGCACACTAACACTGTCCTACACCCACTAGGGACAATTTTTACATTTACCCAGCCAATTAACCTACATACCTGCACGTCTTTGGAGTGTGGGAGGAAACCGAAGATCTCGGAGAAAATCCACGCAGGTCACGGGGAGAACGTACAAACTCCATACAGACGGCGCCCGTGGTCAGGATCGAACCTGAGTCTCCGGCGCTGCATTCGCTGTAAGGCAGCAACTCTACCGCTGCGCCACCGTGCCTCCGGTTGCTCCGGTTTCCTTCCACACTCCAAAGTAGTGAAGGTTTGTAGGTTAATTGGCTTGGTATAAATGTAAATGAGCCCAAGTGTGTGTAGGGTAGTGTCAATGTGCACGGATCGCTGGTCGTGTCCGGACCTAGTGGGCCGAAGGGCCTGTTTCCGCGCTGTATCTCTAAACTAAACTAAACTGTCCATTTTTGCAAGTGTTTATCCAGTTCCTTTTTTAACAGATATGACGGATTTTGTCTCACTCAGTTTCCCACAAGGGATTCGCACCAGTCTGTTCACTCATCAATTCCTGTAGATTCATTTTAATTCCACATTTCAGTCTTTCTATGAAAGCCTTAAACCTATTCCTAGGAAGGAACTGCAGATGCTGGTTTAAACCGAAGAAGGACACAAAAAGCTGGAGTAACTCATAAGATATAGACGACGATGTGCACATCATCTGTCCACATCATCGTCTTTACCTCTCCTTTCCCTTATCCTTAACCAGTCTGAAGAAGGGTCTCGAGCCGAAACGTCGCCCATTCCTTCTCTCCCGAGATGCTGCCGGACCCGCTGAGTTACTTAAACTGATGCCTTACAGTTAACATTTGCAACTGCTTTATCTCATTGAAATCAGTCACAACTTACAATTTCTGTAAAAAAATCTATTCTCAATGAAAAATGTTCTGCTTTTTTTTGTGCTGATACCTGTTCATCCGTGTAATTATTTCTCATAACCACACTCAGTCCTGACTTCTTGGCTTTGACGGTTCAATGGTACTTTATTATCACATGTATCTTGGTAGAGTGAAACCAGTTTCTTATTGCATACAGTTCAGTAAAAAGTCCTACTATACTTAGGGCACAATCATACTTAAATCCAACAGTGTAGGCCTAAGAGATTGCACTGAGGCAGTACATAAGAGTTACCACCTTCCTGGCACATTACAGTTGATTTACAATGGATCGACTGGGCTTATATTCACTGGAATTTAGAAGGATGAGAGGGGATCTTATAGAAACATATACAAATTCTTCAGGCTAGATGCAGGAAAAATGTTCCTGATGTTGGGGGAGTCCAGAACCAGGGGCCACAGTTTAAGAATAAGGGGAGGCCATTTAGGACCGAGGTGAGGAAAACCCTTTTCACCCAAAGAGTTGTGAATTTGTGGAATTCTCTGCCTCAGAAGGTAGTGGAGGCCGATTCACTGGATGCATTCAAAAGAGAGTTAGATAGAGCTCTTTGGGCTAGTGGAATCAAGGGACATGGGGAGAAGGCAGGAACGGGGTACTGATTGTGGATGATCAGCCATGATCATATTGAAAGGCAGTGCTGGCTTGAAGGGCCGAATGGCCTACTGCACCTATTTTCTATGTATCTAAGAGGCCATCATGTCAGATTTTTGTCAGAGATACAGCATGGACACAGGCCCTTCGGCCCACCGAGTCCATGCTGACTAGCGATCGTACACTAGGTTCAATTTTACTACTTACCGAAGCCAATTAACGTACAAACCTGCACGTCTTTGGAGTGTGGGTGGAAACGGGAGAAAACCCACGCGGTCACAGGGGAGAACGTACAAACCCCGTACAGATGGAACCCCTAGGCAAGATCGAACATGGGTCTTTGGCACTGTAAGGGAGCAACTCAGCCCGTTGCGCCACCGTGCCGCTTCTAAGAAAGGGAGGGTGTTTGAGAGTGAGGGAGTGCAGACGGTCTCCCATCCAAGGACTAAGCAGGACTGAGCCTGCTTAGCAAAATGTGTAGAATTCTACTGCTACACCTAGCTATCAATGGCGAATAAAGCTTTGTGATCAGGAGTTGATGTTAACAGATTGGCCATCACCAACCATGTCTACCACCCTAAATACACATAAGTCATACCTGTTCCTCAACCCAACAGTATGAACGTTGAGTTCTCCAATTTTAAGTAACAATCCCCCACTCCCCTCCCCCCCCCCCCCCTCACTTCTACTGTGCCTCACATGGACTCACAACTTCTTCTCCCCTTCCACATACATTCGTTGCTTTGCCTTCACAATTGGCAACGCTTCAGTCTATATGTCTCACACCTTCTGTTGTTCTTTCATCTCTGGCTATTGTCCAAACATCTGTCTATCAGAACCCTCCTTCGCCTCTGTTCACGGTGTGTCCTGCCCCTCCTCTCCTCCAGCTTTCTCTGCCCAACCCCACCTTACACCCCCCCCCCCAATCACCAGTCTGAAGAAGGGTCCCCCTCTTCTCTCCAGAGATGCCACCTGTCCCGCTGAGTTGCTCCAACATTTTGTGTGTATCTTTGGCGTAAACCAACATCTGCAGTTCCTTTCTACACATTCCGTCTGCTCCACTGTGAAATCTCCTCAAGGTACGGCGACCTTGAAGAAGTTCTGCCTCGTCGCTCCGACGAGAGTTCTGCAACACCCTCTCTCTCGCTGCTCGCCCTCGGTGCCCGTGTTTCCCTCCCCCCTGACTCTCGGTCTGGTGAAGGGCTCAGACCTGCAACGTCACCTCTCCATGTTCTCCACAGATGCTGCCTGACCCGCTGAGTTACCCCAGCACTCTGTGAAACGTCACCTATCCATGTTCTCCACAGATGCTGCCTGACCCGCTGAGTTACTCCAGCACTCTGTGAAACGTCACCTATCCATGTTCTCCACAGATGCTGCCTGACCCGCTGAGTTACCCCAGCACTCTGTGAAACGTCACCTATCCATGTTCTCCACAGATGCTGCCTGATCTGCTGAGTTACTCCAGCATTTTGACTCCATAAACAATTGGACAGATACATGGATAGGATAGGTTTAGAGGGGTATGGGTCAAACGCAGGCAGGTGGGACCAATGCAGAAGGGTCTTGTTGGTCGCTGTGGGTAGGTTGGGCTGAAGGGCCTGTTTCCACGTTGTATGACTCTATGACTAGGATTCTTTCCTGGGATAACATAGAACTAATATGAATTGGTGACCAATGTCGGTGTGGACTCGGTGGGCCAAGAGGCCTGTTTTCATGTTGTATCTCCAAACTGAACTAAATTAAACGTGCCACAGGTCAATAGATCTACACTGATGCAGTCTACAATAGTCGCAATAGATTTTTAGATTTAGAGATACAGCGCGGAAACGGGCTCTTCGGCCCACCTGTCCTATCCATCTACCTGCCTAACTGTTTCTTAAATGTTGTGAGAGTCCCTGCCGGGTCCGCGCCGCCCAGCGATCCCCGCACACTAACACTATCCTACACTCACTAGGGACAATTTTTACATTTGCCCAGCCAATTTACCTACATACCTGTACGTCTTTGGAGTGTGGGAGGAAACCGAAGATCTCGGAGAAAATCCACGCAGGTCACGGGGAGAACGTACAAACTCCGTACAGACGGCGCCCATAGTCAGGATCGAACCCGGGTCTACGGCGCTGCATTCGCTGTAAGGCAGCAACTCCACCGCTGCACCACCGTGCCGCCGAATTAGTTCTGGACTAGAACGGGTGTCAGAGGTTGTGGGGAGAAGGGAGGAGAATGGGAGTGAGAGGGAAAGATAGATTAGCCATGATTGAATGGTGGAGTAGACTTGATGGGCCAAATGGCCTAATTGTGCTCCTATCACTTATGATAATGTTTCCGGCTCAATCTTGTATCTTTCAAGTCCAAAGTGATAAAAATGTATGGTCTTGTTCTGTTGGTCTTCTGGAGCGGTGCATGGTCCAGGCGAGCCCCAGGCTGCTGCAAGGCCTCCAGTTGACATTAGTTTAGTTCAGAGATACAGCACGGAAGTAGGCCTAACGGCCGTCTGAGTCCGCATCGACAAGTGATCCCCGCACATTAACACTACCTTACACACACGGGGGACAATTTACATTTATACCAAGCCAATTAACCTACATACCTGCACGTCTTTGGAGTGTGGGAGGAAACCGGAGCTCCCGGAGAAAACCCACGCAGGTCACGGGGAGAACGTACAAACTCCGTACAGACAGCGCCCGTGGTCAGGATTGAACCTGGGTCTCTGGCGCTGTGAGGCAGCAGTTCTACCTGCCGCCCTAATTAAAAAAATTAATTACAGGCTAATTATTTTATTCCTTTTATTTTCTGCTGAGTAATTCTAATCAGTGTTCAGGTGGATAGGACAGGTTTGGAGGGATATGGGCCAAACGCAGGCAGGTGGGACTAGTGTAGCTGGGACATGTTGGCCGGCGTGGGCAAGTTGGGCCGAAGGGCCTGTTTCCGTGCTGTATCACTCCACGACTATGACTCCACAGGTTCACATCTGATATTTCTAATAGCTCAGCTTCCAGAAACACAAACTCCGAAAAAAATAATAGGATCTTCTACAAAGATGTAGAAAAAACAGGTAAAAATGTACACACAGCCCCAGGGCTCAATGACATCACACTCCTACAACACACAAAACCGATTCCTCAGATCCAATTTAAGACAGAACCAATCCGAGTAAAAACACACACGTTTACTTTAAACCTATTGTATTGACGCATTAAATTAAACTTGAATATTCAATCCTTCGAAACCAGAGCAGGAATTTTAATCAATCTATTATGTATTCATTCTGGTTGAAGAAAAAAAATCTTTTCATTGTTTGCACACACGACAGTCCTTGTTCGACAGAATTTAATTACAACCGAGTCATTGAATAAACTTACATGACAAGTATCTCGAACTGGATGGCTTTCTCAGTGCAGGAATGTGCACCATGCTTAGAGTCACAGGGAATCAAGATGGCGCCCAACCCAGGCGGCTATTTGCGAGCTAGCCCCGGAAGCAGATCTACAATCACATATCACAATCGCTCCACACTCTTAAATCTCTACTCCGACAGCAACATTTCTTCCTTTTATTCACAAAATGCTGGAGTAACTCAGCAGGTCAGGCAGCATCTCGGGAGGGAAGGAATGGGTGACGTTTCGGGTCGAGACCCTTCTTCAGGCTGAACAAGGGTCTCGACCCGAAACGTCACCCATTCCTTCCCTCCCGAGATGCTGCCTGACCTGCTGAGTTACTCCAGCATTTTGTGAATAAATCGATTTGTACCAGCATCTGCAGTTATTTTCTTATACAACGTTTCTTCCTTTCTTTACTGGCTTTACCTTGCACTAAAAGTTATTCCCTGATCATGCATCCGTACACTGCGAATGGCTCGATTGTTATCGTGTATTGTCTTTCCGCTGGCTGGTTAGCACGCAACAAAAGCTTTTCACAGTACTCTGGTCCTCGATTCACCCACTCTGGGCAAATATAGGATCTAACGTGACAATAAACTGAACTGAAAACAGACCCAAAACCCTCCAAAACCCTCACATGTCCAAAACCCTCAATGGAAGCAATTCATTCTCATTCTTGATTTTCAAGAGAGAGTTAGATTTAGCTCTTAGGGCTAACGGAAGCAAGGGATATGGGGACAAAGCAGGAACGAGGCACTGATTTTGGATGATCAGCCATGATCATATTGAAAGGCGGTGCTGGCTCGAAGGGCCGAATGGGCTACTCCTGCACCTATTTTCTATGTTTCTATGTTTCTATGAGTAAGATTGTCAAAGAATAAGGGGGCAAGACGGGAGAATGGGGTTCAGAGGTAAAAATAGATCAGCCATGTTTCAATGTGGTCCCCCTCATTTTTCTAAACTCCACGTTGGCACGGTGGCGCAACGGTAGAGTTGTTGCCTTGCAGAGATTACTGCACCAGAGACCTGGGTTCGATCCCGAACACAGGTGCTGTCTGTACGTTCTACCCGTGATCACGTGGGCTTTCTCCAAGATCTTTGGTGTCCTCCCACACTCCAAAGACGTTCAGGTTTGTAGGTTAATTGGCTTGGTATAATTGTAAATTGTCCCTCGTATGTGTAGGATAGTGCTAATAGGTGAAGATTATTGGTCGGTGTGAACCCGGTGGGCTGAAGGGCCTGTTTCCGCGCTGTATCTCTAATCTAAACTAAACTAAACTACTGCAAGTACAGGCCCAGTGTCGTCAAATGCTCATCACATGTTACATCATATCATTCCTTCTCTCCAGAGATGCTGCCTGACGCGCTGGGTTACTCCAGCACTTCGTGTCTACCTTTGGTGTTAGCAAGGTGATGTTCACTATCATCCAACATCTAGGTTTACTCTCAGACCGCTCCCTGCCTGTGAAGTAGTCACAAACGTCTTTTGTCCTGGTATCTCTTTATGTTAGATTCTATATTTGCCCAGAGTTGGTGAATCGAGGACCAGAGGACATAGGTTTGAGGTGAAGGGGAAAAGGTTTAATAGGAATCTAAGGGGTAACTTTTTCACACACAGGGTGGTGGGTGTATGGAACAAGCTGCCAGAGGAGGTAGTTGATGCAGGGACTACCCCAATGTTTAAGAAACAGTTTGACAGGTTCAAGGATCGGACAGGTTTGGAGGGATATGGACCAAATGCAGGCAATAGACAATAGACAATAGACAATAGGTGCAGGAGTAGGCCATTCAGCCCTTCGAGCCAGCACCGCCATTCAATGCGATCATGGCTGAACACTCTCAATCAGTACCCCGTTCCTGCCTTCTCCCCATACCCCCTCACTCCGCTATCCTTAAGAGCTCTATCCAGCTCTCTCTTGAAAGCATCCAACGAACTGGCCTCCACTGCCTTCTGAGGCAGAGAATTCCACACCTTCACCACTCTCTGACTGAAAAAGTTCTTCCTCATCTCCGTTCTAAATGGCCTACCCCTTATTCTTAAACTGTGGCCCCTTGTTCTGGACTCCCCCAACATTGGGAACATGTTTCCTGCCTCTAATGTGTCCAATCCCCTAATTATCTTATATGTTTCAATAAGATCCCCCCTCATCCTTCTAAATTCCAGTGTATACAAGCCCAATCGCTCCAGCCTTTCAACATACGACAGTCCCGCCATTCCGGGAATTAACCTAGTGAACCTACGCTGCACGCCCTCCATAGCAAGAATATCCTTCCTCAAATTGGGAGACCAAAACTGCACACAGTACTCCAGGTGCTGTCTCACCAGGGCTCGGTACAACTGTAGAAGGACCTCTTTGCTCCTATACTCAACTCCTCTTGTTATGAAGGCCAACATTCCATTGGCTTTCTTCGCTGCCTGCTGTACCTGCATGCTTCCTTTCATTGACTGATGCACTAGGACACCCAGATCTCGTTGAACTCCCCCTCCTCCTAACTTGACTCCCCCTCCTCCTAACTTGGCAGGTGGGACTAGTGTAGATGGGACACGCTGGCCGGTGTGGGCGAGTTGGGCCGGTTTCCACGCTGTGTCACTCTGATTATCTTTATGCCACACTAGTTATTGGATTGACATGCTGCTGCTGTGAACTGGCAGCACCACCGACAGTGTATGTGGCTTTTATCATGAGCCAAAATCAGCAAGACAGTCTAATACATGAGCTATCTTCACCCTCTGTGATGCAGTCAGACACAGGCAGAGACACAGGTGCAGGTCCCACCTCCAGAGACTACAGATTGCATCTGAAGCCTGATTGCACATTGATCGACACAACTGTAGTATACATAGATTAACACACTGGCTAAATTATAGTTTTAGTTTAGTTTAGAAATACAGCGTGGAAACAAGTCCTTCGGCCCACCGAGTCCGCACTGACCAGCGATCCCCGCACACTAACACTATCCTACACACACTAGGGACAATTTGCACATACACCAAGCCAATTGACCTACAAACCTGCACGTCTTTGGAGTGTGGGAGGAAACCGATGATCTCGGGGGGAACCCACGCAGGTCACGGGGAGAACGTACAAACACCGCACAGACAGCACCCGCAGTCAGGATCGAACCCGAGTCTCCGGATTCTCTGAGCAAAGAGGGCATTATTAAATAACTGGTGTCTTTATTCATATAAGTCGTGTATTTTTTGTAGGTTGCAAACTTATCATAATGAGGTCGCAAGGTCATAAGTGATAGGAGCAGAATTAGGTCATTCGGCCCATCAAGTCTACTCCGCCATTCAATCGTGGCCGATCTATCTCTCCCTCCCAACCCCATTCTCCTGCCTTCTCCCCATAACCCCTGACACCCGTACTAATCAAACGTCCATCTATCTCTGCCTTAAAAATATCCACTGACTTGTCCTCCACAGCCGTCTGTGGCAAAGAATTCCACAGATTCACCACCCTCTGACTAAAGAAATTCCTCCTTCCTAAAGGAGGAATTAATCCTTTAATTCTGCGGCTGTGATAAAATCAAGAAGATCATCTTCCCCTCTGTTACCAGGCTTCTGAACGGTCCTTCCGCAAGCTAGACTACTGACCGATTCACCTCTACCCCATTGCGGACATTGGACATTGTCTGTGGAACTGATATTTCCAAGATAGACACAAAGAATCTGAAGAAGGGTCGGGCCCAAACGTCAGCCATTCCTTTTCTCCATAGATGCTGCCGGACTCGTTGAGTTACTCCAGTACTTTGTGTCTGTCTTCGGTTATCCAGCACCTGCAGTTCCTCCCTCCACCAGATCCCCCAATTTCGGTGAAAAGAGAAAGCAGTCACTGGGAGAATGTCCAGACAGCAGGATCGGACCTGGGTCTCTGGCGCTGTGAGGCGGCAGCTCTACCAGCTGAGCCACTGTGAACGTTCCTGTACTTTCTCTGGGATTTGTTATAATAGAGATATCTCTTCACTTTAGCTGGCATTATGCTGATGTGAATTGTGTGTACTATATAAAGAAAACACCAAGCATAGCACTTTTGACTTTACAAAGGTAAGCCTGTCATGTTGACGAGGGGACATGTATTATATGCAAGTGGAACTTGCAGCTTTAATGAAGCAAATTGGAGTTCCTGGAGAGAGGGGAGAGTTTTAATAGGAACCTGAGGGGAAACGTTTTCACTCAGAGGAATGAACTGCAAAGGAGGTCGTTAAGTTAGGTACAATAACAATACTTAAATGACGGTATAAGAAAATAACTGCAGATGCTGGTACAAATCGAAGGTATTTATTCACAAAATGCTGGAGTAACTCAGCAGGTCAGGCAGCATCTCAGGGGAGAAGGAATGGGTGACAGGTACATGGATAGTGTGTAGGAAGGAACTGCAGATGCTGGTTTAGATTTCAGATTTAGATTCAGAGATACAGCACAGAAACAGGCCCTTCGGCCCACCGGGTCCGCGCCGCCCAGTGATCCCCGCACATTAACACTATCCTACACCCACTAGGGACAATTTTTACATTTTCCCAGCCAATTAACCTACATACCTGTACGTCTTTGGAGTGTGGGAGGAAACCGAAGATCTCGGAGAAAACCCACGCAGGTCACGGGGAGAACGTACAAACTCCGTACAGACGGCGCCCGTAGTCAGGATCGAACCTGAGTCTCCGGCGCTGCATTCGCTGTAAGGCAGCAACTCTATCGCTGCGCCACCGTGCCGCCCAAACCGAAGATAGACACAAAATGCTGCGGTAATTCAGCAGGACAGGCAGTATCTCTGGAGAGAGGGGCTTATCGAAGTGTATAAAATCACGAGAGGAATAGATCGGGTAGATGCACAGAGTCTCTTACCCCGAGTAGGTGAGTCAAACACCAGGGGGCATAGGTTTAAGGTGAAGGGGAAAAGATTTAATAGGGATCTGAGGGGGTAACTTTACACACATGTGGGTGTATGGAACAAGCTGCCAGAGGAGGTAGCTGAGGCAGGGACTCTCACAACATTTAAGAAACAGTTAGACAGGTAGATGGATAGGACAGGTTTAGAGGGATGTGGGAAGGTGGGAGTAGTGTAGCAGGGACATGTTGGCCGGTGTGGGCAAGTTGGGCCGAAGGGTCTGTTTCCACACTGCATCATGCTACGACACTAAGGAATGGGTGATGTTTTGGGTCGAGACTCTTCTTCAGAAAGGTTTAGAGGGATTGCAGACAAATGGATTACTGGCTTAGATGGGGCATCTTTGTTGGCATGGTCGGGCTGTGACAAAGGGCCTGTTTCCATGCTGTCTGAGTGTATGACTCTATAACTAAATCGGAGTAGGTTAGAAGGTGCACCTTGGTCGGCATGGGCAAGCTGGGCCGAAGGGCCTGATTCGGCATTGTATGACTCCATGGAGAACCGAACCGAGCCGATCCAGAACCAACTAAACCGTCGTCAGTGAATGTTTGTCTGTGCCGAGACTTCTCCAGGTGATTGAGCAGGCAATTTTAATGCAGAGCTCTGACCACAAGCACAGTGGGGCCGTGTGGAGGGGAAGCTCCAATCAGACAGGGTGTTTGTGCAGGGTCTTGAGGTGCGGGCCAGTGGGACCCATGGAGTGTGGTGAGCTGAGCTGAGCTGACCTGACATCAGCGTGGACGTGTCATCAAACAGAGCGCACCATCTCTGCTACACAGGGTAAACGCTGCAAGGTTTCAAGTGACCTTGCGTGTCTCCAATGGCTCCCGGTGCCGATGTAGGAGCTGTATGGCTGGAAGCACGAAAAATATAATTCTTTAGTGGCGCAGGGAAAATAGTTGCTCTTTGTAAATATGGCAGAGAGAGCTGTGACTACAGAGATTCTGTAAACGCCTTTTGTAAGAATAAGGGGTAGGCCATTTAGAACGGAGATGAGGAAAAACGTTTTCACTCAGAGAGTTATAAATCTGTGGAATTCTCTGCCTCAGAAGCCAGTGGAGGCCAATTCACTGGATGCTTTCAAGAGAGAGTTAGACAGAGCTCTTAATGGTAACGGAGTCAGGGGGTATGGGGAGAAGGCAGGAACGGGGTACTGATTGAGAATGATCAGCCATGATCACATTGAATGGCAGTGCTGGCTCGAAGGGCCGAATGGGCCTACTCCTGCACCTATTGTCTATTCTTTATTGTCTCACTGACTCTCTGATAGACGTTAGTTTCTCTGAGCCGCAATACTCAACGCTTAACTCTCGACTTAAACGCTACTGATAAGGCAAAGAACCTATGACCAGAACACAGAAAAGATAGAGACAAAATGCCGGAGTAACTCGGCGGGTCAGGCAGCAGAAAATGGACGGCTGACGTTTCGGGTCAGGACCTCTCTCTTGAGACTTTTTTTGCCTCAAGCTCTTCACCTCCTCCCCTCTCCCTCCTCCCCTCTCCCCCCTCCCCCTCCCCACCTCCTACTTTCAGTCTGAAGAAGGATAAGTTCATCTTATCGTCCCTCCTCCCAGCCCAGTATCATTTATAGGGCCATCTCCACTTTGATTGCCACAGGCAGTTGAAAGAATACATTGCCGATCTTGTACTAGGAGTGTTGTCAAGGCCTACAGCAGACTCTCTGGTCGAAGTTACTTCCTCTGGGCTACAGTCCTCTGAAGGTTCGAACACCAGAGCTAAGACTAGAACATAGAACGTGGAACGTGGAATGTACAACAGCACAGCACAGCTCCTGGGATGGCACGGTGGCACGGCGGTAGAGTTGCTGCCAGTTACCCGGTTCCATCCTGACTACGCCTGCTGTCTGTGTGGAGTTTAGGTTAGTTCAGTTTAGTTTAGCTTAGAGATACGGCGCGGACACAGGCCCTTCGACCCACCGAGTCCGCGCTGACCAGCGATCCCTGCACACTAACACTATCCTACACACACTGGGGACAATTTACACATGCACCAAGCCAATTAACCTACATACCTGCACGTCTTTAGAGTGTGGGAGGAAACTGAAGATCTCGGAGAAAACCAAACTCAGGTCACGGGGAGAACGTACAAACTCCGAACAGACGGCGCCCGTGGTCGGGATCGAACCCGGGTCTTCGGCGCTGCAAGCTCTGTGAGGCAGCAACTCTACCGCTGCGCCACCGTGCCGAGTCTGCACGTTCATTGCGTGGGTTTTCTCCGGGTTCTCCGCTTTCCTCCCACACTCCAAATACCTACGTTAATTGGCTTCAGTAAAAATTGTAGAGATTGTAAATTGTTCCTAATGTGTAGGATAGTGTGCTAGTGTACAGAGTAATCGCTGGTGAGTGTGGATATGGCGGACCGATTGGCCTGTTTCTACGCTGTATGTCTAAAGTCTAAAGTCCAAAGCACAGGGCATCCCTGCATGCCCCCAATGTCCTTGGCAAAATTGATGCCAAATTGAACTAATCTTCAAGTTGAACTAATCATTTGTAAGTGTTCCATAACCTTCCAATCCCTGCATATCCATGTGCTTAATTAAAACCTTCTTAAAATCCCTATACCATTTTTGCCTCCATCACTAACCGCACTTTCTAGCCATCCACCGTGTAAAATATTTATGTGGCACAATTCTTTCAAACTTTGTCCCCTCTCCTTAAAGCTATGGCCTCTAGTGTTTGAAGCTTTGACTGTCTACCCTATCGATGCCTCTCCTACATTGATATACTTCTGTCAGGTCTCCCGACAGCCTCCAACAGGCCCTAATGTATGTTCACTAAGTCTTGGCTGAAGGTCATTTCTGGTTCTCTGCTTAACATTCAACTTCCTGCGATTGCGACAGAGGTCCATGATGAAATCCATCAGGGGGACAAAAGTCATCTCGAAAACCTAGAGGCAATCAAAATCTAAACATCTCTGGGACGACAAGGATCGGTGACATTTTTGGGCCGAGACCATCTGAAAAAAACATCTCGACCAAAAATGTCGCCTAAACACGTGCAGAAAGGAACTGCAGGTGCTGGTTTACACTGAAGATAGGCACAAAATGCTGGAGTAACTCAGCGGGGCAGGCAGCAGCTCCCTGAGATGCATCATCGTTTATCAATCGTCCCCGATCCATGTTACGATAGAACTTTATTTATCCAGGGAGGGAAATTGATCATTGTTCTCCAGAAATGCTGCCTGACCCGTTAAGTCACTCCAGCACTTCGTGCCCCTCGCCCAGGGCAGTAACTGATCCATGAAAGAAGCACTAAATTCACCGAACTTGACATCAAGAAATGGCTTAGAACGGTGGATAAAGCACTGGCAATGAGACCAGGTAAAATCCGCGCTTCTAATTAATTCCTTACAGATTTAAGTCAGTCAGTCTGTTGGATTCAATAATTAAATTAATTGCAGATTCCCACATCCCTGTCGAAATTAATTATGTTATTTAATGAAATGGAAATAGCGTTCATTTACAAAAGAATGTCACCTGATCACAAACACATTGCACAAGCATTTATCACAAAATGCTGGAGTAACTCAGCAGGTCAGGCAGCATCTCTGGAGAGAAGGAATGGGTGACGTTTCGGGTCTCGACCCGAAACGCCTCCCATTCCTTCTCTCCATAGATGCTGCCTGACCTGCTGAGTTACTCCAGCATTTTGTGATACCTTCGATTTGTACCAGCATCTGCAGTTATTTTCCTACACAAGCATTTAAATCAGCTTACCCATTAGACAATTTGTACTTCACAGTTTTAAAAAAAGACTTTGTTTCCAAAATTTGAAGAACCATGTTGAACTTACAAAGGATGCTCTGTGAAGAACCAGGTTTAAGTAATGCAAACGAAACAAGGAACAAGTTTAGAAGGTTGAGGGGGGGGACCCTCATTGAAATTTACAGAATAATGAAAGGCGTAGATAGAGTGGATGTGGGGAGGATGTTTCCACTGGTGGGAGAGTCTAGGACCAGAGGCCATGGAAGGGCGCTCTTTTAGAAAGGTGGTGAGGAGGAACTTCTTCAGTCAGAGGGTAATTAATCTGTGGAACTCATTGCCACAGAGAGGGCTGTGGAGGCCAAGTCAGGATTATGGGGAGAAGGCAGGAAAATGGGATTAGGAGGCAGAGATCAGCCATGATTGAATGGCGGAGTAGATTTGATGTTTTTTGCGCACAACCCAGTAAAAACATACAGCAGACATCACCTCGGCAGTAGGCAAATGTCACCACGTTTCGACACCAAGTTACATTTAGACAGGTACGTAGATAGGACAGGTTTAGAGGGATATGGGCCAAACACAGGCAGGTGGGACTAGTGTTGATGGGACATGATGGTCGGCATGGGCAAGTTGGGCTGAAGGGCCTGTTTCCACACTGTATGACTATGACTCGTGTATTATCACTATTAACTCCGTTTTCATGGAAAGACAGGGTATGGCTTTTGATCTTCTCCAGTTTATTTCTCATGAATTCCCAGTAATAATTGGTTGCAATGCTTGTGGAATCTTGCCAGCTGCAGTTAACCTCGAGTCCTCAGGGTATTCTCGAAGATACATACCTCGAAGAAAGCTTGTGTGAAGCATAAAATTGTACCTGGCTTCAATAAAACTCTGTGTCATATGTGTTGGATTACATTATTGATTTAACTGAAAAACAGACTGGTCTTCACAAATTCTCAAGTTATGGGAGTAGAATTAGGCCATTCGGCCCATCGAGTCCACTCCGCCATTTAATCTTGACCGATCTCTGCCTCCTAATCCCATTTTCCTGCCTTGACACCCGTCCTGATCAAGAATTTGCCTTAAAAATATCCACTGACTTGGCCTCCACAGCCCTATGTGGCAAGGAGTTCCACAGATTAACTACCCTCTGACTAAAGAAGTTCCTCCTCACCTCCTTTCTAAAACGAACACCCTTTAATTCTGAGGCTACGACCTCTGGTCCTAGAATCTCCCACCAGTGGAAACATCCTCTCCTCATCCACTCTTTCTACGCCTTGCATTATTCTGTAAGTTTCAATGAGGTCCCCCCCTCAACCTTCTAAACTCCGAGTACAGGCCCAGTGCTGTCAAACGCTATTCGATATGTTGATTGCCCACCCTTTTTTATTCAACCCATCCAGTTTCCCAAATTCCTACTTGATGTTGGACAGTAAATTACTATTTATTTTATTCAATGGTAAAGATGACTTTCTAAAACAAAAGTACAAAGATACACAGCACCAAAGATTCTCTCCACTGTGGTCAGTATAATAACTATTTAAACCGTGTAAAGGTACACATCTGAGAAGTTGGGATTTGACAATAGACAATAGACAATAGGTGCAGGAGTAGGCCATTCGGCCCTTCGAGCCAGCACTGCCATTCAATGTGATCATGGCTGATCATCCAAAATCAGTGCCCCGTTCCTGCTTTTTCCCCATATCCCTTGATTCCGATAGCCCTAAGAGCTAAATCTAACTCTCTCTTGAAAATCAAGAATGAGAATTAATTGCTTCCATTGAGGATTTTGGACATGTGATATCCACAGACAGCATGGCTGAGCATTCCCAATCAGTACCCCGTTCCTGCCTTCTCCCCGTACCCCCTGACTCTGCTATCCTTAAGAGCTCTATCTAGCTCTCTCTTGAATGCATTCAGAGAATTGGCCTCCACTGCCTTCTGAGGCAGAGGATTCCACAGATTCACAACTCTCTGACTGAAAAAGTTTTTCCTCATCTCCTTTCTAAATGGCCTACCCCTTATTCTTAAACCGTGACCCCTTGTTCTGGACACCCCCAACATTGGGAACATGTTTCCTGCCTCTAACGTGTCCAGCCCCTTAATAATCTTATATGTTTTGCAAGGTTGATGTGCAAATACCCATGTTTGCTATATCACTTTAGACTTCAGAGATACAGCAGAGAAGCAGGCCCTTCGGCCCACCGAGTCCATGCCCACCAGCGATCCCCCCTTGCACTAGCACTATCCTACACACACTAGGGACAATTTACAAAAGCCAATTAACCGACAAACCCACGCGGTCACCGGGAGAACGTACAAACTCCGCTTTTAATGGAATCAAACACTGTATCTTAAATGGATTTGCAGCATTGTTAAACTAATAAGGGGATGTCGTATAAACGAATTATCTTCACTGCAGAAATCCTTTGGGACGGCACGGTAGCGCAGCGGTAGAGTTGCTGCCTCACGGCGCCAGAGACCCGGGTTCGATCCTGACTACGGGTGCTGTCAGCACGTTCTCCCCGTGACCTGCATGGGTTTCCTCCGGGCTCTCCGCTTTCCTCCCCCATTCCAAAGGCGTTCAGGTTTGTAGGTTAATTGGCTTGGTAAAATTGTAAATTGTCCCTAGTAGTCCTGCACGGTGGCGCAACGGTAGAGTTGCTGCCTTCCAGCGAATGCAGCGCCGGAGACTCAGGTTCGATCCTGACTATGGGCGCCGTCTGTACGGAGTTTGTACGTTCTCCCCGTGACCTGCATGGGTTTTCTCCGAGATCTTCGGTTTCCTCCCACACTGCAAAGATGTACAGGTATGTAGGTTAATTGGCTGGGCAAATGTTAAAAAAAATTGGCCCTAGTGGGTGTAGGATAGTGTTAGTGTGCGGGGATCGCTGGGCGGCGCAGACCTGGTGGGCCAAAGGGCCTGCTTCTGCACTGTATCTCTAAATCTAAAAAATCTAAATCTAGTACTAGTGTACAAGGTGATCGCTGGTCGGCCTGGACTCGGTGGGCCGAAGGACCTGTTTCATATTTTATTTTATTTTTTTATTTCATATTTCAGATACAGCGCGGAAACAGGCCTTTTCGGCCCACCCAAGTCCGTGCCGCCCAGCGATCCCCACACATTAACACTATCCTACACACACTAGGGACAATTATCCTACATACCTGTACGTCTTTGGAGTGTGGGAGGAAACCGAAGATCTCGGTGAAAACCCACGCAGGTCACGGGGAGAACGTACAAACTCCTTACAGTACAGCACCCGTAGTCAGGATCGAACCTGAGTCTCCGGCGCTGCATTCGCTGTAAAGCAGCAACTCTACCGTTGCTCCACCGTGCCGCTTTGCATCTCTAAACTAAACTAAAATAAATCCTTCAGAAACTCAATGGGAGAGGATGAAGCTGTATCATCTTATTGTATATATTTCAAACAACTTTTTGCAACTTTCTCACCCTAAATCCACCAGCTTCCTATGCGGCTACAGACCAACTGAATGGCTTCACATTGTCCCCTGTGTGTCTTTCAGAAGGGAATTGGAATTCCAATCTGGTTGGCACGTCCTTTGAATTTATTTCATAGGACAACCATATATTATACTTGAACACTGAGCTATGAATCAACGTTGTACAAAAGCGCTCCATATTATGCCTCGATTTCACCACCATAAAAGCCAATGGCATTAGCAAGTGCAGCATTAGTGTGGCATGGTGATGCAGTAGTTGGTTTGCTGCCTCACAGCGCCAGAGACTCGGGTTCGATCCTGACCTCTGGTGCTGTCTGTGCAGAGTTTGCACGCTCTGCCTGTGACCACAAGGTTTTTCTCCGGGTGCTCCACATTCCAAAGACGTGCAGGTTTGTAGATTAATTAGCCTCGGTAAAATTGCCTCTAGTGTGCAGGACATAAAACCAGTGTGTGGGTAATCGATGGTTGACGTGGACTCAATAGGCCAAAGGGTCTGTTTCCACGCTGCATCTCTAAGTTAAACAGCGATGCCATGGACATACATTTAAGGATATAGATTAACGTTAGTACGTGACCTGAGTTTAACATTGGCATATTCCATATTAAATTGGAACCCTTAGCAGGTAGTACAGGTTGTACAGGTTGTCAAACCGCATTTGGAGTAGTGAGCAGTTTTGGGTCTCATATCTGAGGAGGGACGTGCTGGTGTTGGTGAGGGTTCAGAGGGGGTTTACAAGAATCATCCCAGGGATGACTGGGTTAACAATTGACGAGCGATTAATGGCATTGGGCCTGTACTCACTGGAGTTTAGAAGGATGAGGGAGGGGGACCCTCATTGAAACTTACCGAATAGTGAAAGGTCTGGATAGAGTGGATGTGGAGAGGATGTTTCCACCAGTGGGAGAGAGTCTAGAGGACCAGAGGCCACAGCCTCAGAATAAAAGGACATATATTTAGAGAGGAGATGAGGAGACATTTTGTTTACCCAGAGGGTGAATGAATCTGTGGAATTCATTGCCATACACGGTTGTGGCCAAGTCATGGGGTGTTTTTAAGGCAGAGATTGGCGGATTCTTGACTAGTCAGGGGTAATGGAGAGAAGGCAGGAGAATGGGGTAGAGAGGGAAAGATCAGCCATGATTGAAAGGTGGAGTAGACTTGAAGGGCCGAATGGCCTCATTCTGCTCCTGGAACTTATGCTGTGATGGGAGGGGACTGAGCCAGTTAACAATAGTGTGTTCTTCAACAATTGTTATTTCCCTCTCTAACTGTGCCTGCTTTATGTTCAAAAAAAAATACGCAGGCTGGTGAAGAACAGTCTGACATTGAGAGAACATAAAAGACATGATTTAGGAGATCAAACAATAAAAGGTACAGAGAAGACACTCACCAAGATAAATAGACAGAAAATGCTGGAGTAACTCAGCGGGTCAGTCAGCATCTCTGGAGAGAAGGAATGGGTGACGTTTCGGGTCGAGACCCTTCTTCAAACTGAAGACGGGTCTCGACCCGAAACGTCACCCATTCCTTCTCTCCAGAGATGCTGTCTGACCCGCTGAGTTACTCCAGCATTTTGTGTCTACCTTCAATTTAAACCAGCATCTGCAGTTCTTTCCTACACCAAGATAAATAGTCCATTGCTCATTTCAGGCAGGGAGTGAACTCCTATGTCGAGCAGACTTTTAGACTTAAAAAGTTGAGGCGCATGCGCGCAATCAATGTGGAGGTTCAGAATGCAAAGCAGTTTTAAGCTGAAAATAGCCCCGCCTGAGATCTCAAAACCAACCTGTGAATGCAGAGTTACCTTTACCCTGGAAACCCAATGCCGACAATTCAAAGTTCCCATGTTCTCTTTTGGAAATCCTAACTCAACTCTCAAAAATGAGATGGCACGGTGACGCAGCGATAGAGCTGCTGCCTCATAGCGCCAGATACCCGGTTTTGATCCTGACTACGGGGGTTGTCTGTACGGAGTGTCCACGTTTTCCCCGTGACCTACGTGGGTTTCTCCAGGTGCTCTGGTTTCCTCCCGCACCCCAAAGACGTGCATGTTTGTAGGCTAATCAGCTTGGTATAATTGTAAAATTGTCCCTAGTGCGTGTAGGATAGTGTAAGTGAGCGGGGATCGCTGGTTGGCATGGACTCGGTGGGCCGAAGGGCCTGTTACCTTGCTGTATCTCCAAACTAAACAAAAAAATCCCTTTCACTCACCCTGTCTTATTAACAACCTCAGCCCCAGTCTCTGGCCTTGTTTAGGCCAAGAGGTTCACATCTATTTGATTCTAAACCTGTGAAAACCAAAATAAAAACTACAGATGATTGAAATCTTAAACAGAGTTCTAACAAAGGAGCTTTGATCTAATACATGAGCTCTGGTTCCTTCCCACAGATGGGCCTGACCTGCAGAATATTTCCAGGTATTTTTGTTTTATTTTCCTGCTAAGCCCTCCGGCCATTTTATAAATATTCCCCCGCTTTTGACAGAAGGAAAAAAGCATGGAAATGTATTGTGCAGAAAACATATATGGATCAATATATCTGAGCTGGCAAAAGAAAGATTCCTCATCCCAATTTTCCATATATGGTCATGTTGACCCATGCAAAATGTACTTAGCGCACACGCACACACATGCATACACACACACACACGCACACGCATACCCACATGCGCACACACACATGCACACACGCATACCCAAACGCACATATGCACACGCACACACACTCACACGCGTGCACACACACACATACGCACACACACACACACACATACCCACATGCACACACACATGCACACACGCATACCCAAACGCACAAATGCAAACGCATACACACATGCACACGCACACATGCACACGCGTGCACACACACACACACATATGCACACACAGACACACACACACACGCATCACACATACACACACACGCACACACGAATGCACACACACGCATACCCACATGCACATGCATACACACATGCACGCACACACACACATGCACACACACACGTGTGCACACGTGGATGTTTTGGATTCGAGTGACCAGGAAGTTTTGGCTTGCCAATCCAATCAGTAATGGAAAGTTAAACTACAGAGGGCAACATGACAATAGGCAAGAAACACTAGCCCTCAGACCATCCCAACGCTGGTAAAGGAAACACAGCCAGCGAGAGCTGTTTATATTAAACAGAGCACAGTGGCGCAGCGGTAGAGTTGCTGCCTTACAACATCAGAAATCTGGGTTCGATCCTGACTACGGGTGCTATCTGTGTGGAGTTTGCATGTTCTTCCCGTGACCGCATGGAATTCCTCCGGGTGCTCCGGTCTCCCCCCACATACCACAAGACGTGTGGGTTTGTGGGTTAATTGGCCCAGTGTAAATTGCCCCTGGAAATGGATGAGAAAGTGGGATAACAGAACTAGTGTGATCGGGTGATAGATGGTCAGTGTGGACTCGGTGGGCCGAAGAGCCTGTTTCCATGCTGTATCACTAAAACCTCGTCAAAGACCCTTGGACTATCTTTAATCGGACTTTACTTGACTTTACCTTACACTAAATGTTATTCCCTTTGTCATATATCTGTAAACAGTGGAAGGCTCAATTATAATCTTGTATAGTCTTTCCACTGACTGGTTAGAACGCTACAAAAGCTTTTCACTGTTTCTCTGTAAACGTAGCAATAAACTAAATTAAACTGAACTACATGCCACCAGTCAAAAATGAGTGAAAAAATGATGGAGTCAGTCAAAGTTGTACCGTTGTAACTATGCTGGAAATGTAGTTTAGTTTAGTTTAGAGATACAGCACAGAAACAGGCCTTTCGGCCTACCAAGTCCACACTGACCAGCGATCCCCGCACACTAACACTATCCTACGCACACTAGGGACAAATTTTCACATGTATACAAACCTGAACGTCTTGGAAATGTGGGAGGAAAACGAAGATCTTGGAGAAAACCCACGCAGGTGCCGGGGAGAACGTACAAACTCCGTACAGACAAGCACCTGTAGTCAGGATCGAACCCGAGTCTCTGGCGCTGTAAGGCAGTAGCTCTACCGCTGCGCCACCGTGCCGCCCTCTATTGTGTAGTCTATAATTGCAGAGTATGATTGCCTCTGTGTTATTATTATGTATGATACATTTTGATTTTGAAAGCTGTGTGTGATTGCACCCACAAAATATAAACAGGCAAGTCTCTTTTATGTGTGAGAAAAGTCACCATGGGTTATGTTACTGTACAGCGACAACAATCTGTAAGCATAACCGAGCCACAGTTTTATCTGCAGTATTTTACATTTCAATCATATTGCCGTTTGATAGCTCAGATAACAATTGATGCAAAACTTGAAAGTTATATGTCAAAGGTGACAGAGTAATGGAGATCTATTTTTTGTGAATATTTAGAAGGATGAGGGGGGATCTTATTGAAACATATAAGATAATTAGGGGATTGGACACATTAGAGGCAGGAAACATGTTCCCAATGTTGGGGGAGTCCAGAACAAGGGGCCACAGTTTAAGAATAAGGGGTAGGCCATTTAGAACGGAGATGAGGAAGAACTTTTTCAGTCAGAGAGTGGTGAAGCTGTGGAATTCTCTGCCTCAGAAGGCAGTGGAGGCCAGTTCGTTGGATGCTTTCAAGAGAGAGCTGGATAGAGCTCTTAAGGATAGCGGAGTGAGGGGGTATGGGGAGAAGGCAGGAACGGGGTACTGATTGAGAGTGATCAGCCATGATCGCATTGAATGGCGGTGCTGGCTCGAAGGGCTGAATGGCCTACTCCTGCACCTATTGTCTATTGTCTATTGTCTATTGTCTGTGAACATTGCCCACCCTCTTGCGTTCCCTCATTTATGTAGAAGTCCCCCCCCCTCCCCCCACCCCACCCACCTTTTAAAAGCTGGTGAATATAAAAAGCAGGCAATTCTCTAATACCTGCATCGTTGAGCATATGTAATACAATAAATCACACTGGGAATCATCTTTTTAAGTAGCCATACATGCTCGTGGGAATGGGAATGCAAAACAATGTCACAGCAGATGGAGACACTCAGTCAATAGAAACTGCACGTCTAGAGGCCAAAGCTGCAAACATTCTATTTCCCTCCCGTTCCTGTATCCTTCCAAGTCTTTCTCAGAATCAGAATCAGAATCAGAATTACCTTTATTGTCATTCCAAAAAAAACCCAAGTCTTTTGGACGAGATTTTGTCACCCACAGTCCAACAATAAGAGCAATAAAATAAGCAATTACACACACAACCACAAACAACACAAAACAAACAAAAAAAGAAACATCCATCACAGTGAGTCTCCTCCAGTCACCCCTCACCGTGATGGAAGGCCAGAATGTCTTTTCTCTTCCCCTGCCGTCTTCTCCCGCGATCAGGCTGTCGAAGTTGCCACGTTCCAGGCCGCGCCGGACGGTGAAGGGTCCGCAGTGGGCCGACCCAAGCCCCGCGATCCGGGGCGGGCGAAGACGCTGTCGCTGCACGTCGGGGCGGTCGGGGCTCCCGACATTGAAGCCCCCGCTGGGCAGAGAAAAATCCCGCGGCCTATTCCAGGCCGCGCCGGACGGTGAAAGGTCCGCAGCGGGCCGACCCAAGCCCCGCGATCCGGGGCGGGCGAAGACGCTGCCGCTGCCGGAGCTCCCGTTGTCGGCCCCCACCCAGGGGCCTGCGAGCTTCCGATATCCACGCGGCCCGCGCCGAAGCCTCCGAAGGCGAGTCACAGCCGCACTCGCAGCGCCACCACAGTCTCCGAAGACAGCCGGCTCCGCAGATGGTAAGTCCGGTCCGCGGGCTCTGTGAACCAGAGCCCAGGTGGTCCCAGCTGGAGGCCGCCAGCTCCAGGTGTTTGGCCGATGGTAGGCCGCAGCGGGATCGGAGACACCGCCCAGAAAACAAAGGTCGCGTCTCCGTTCGGAAGAGACAATTTTACAGTTCCCCCCCCCCACACACACACAACCACAAGAAACACGACATCACATCTAAACACTACAATTAAGTAAAAAAAACACAAAAAACTCAAAAGACAAACGGACTGCAGGTAAGCCGCAGCTGCTAGGGCAGTGCCGCCATTTTGACAGATATTAATAATACTGATTGAAATCAGTTTGTACACAATGAATGAATGAATGAATGAATGAATGAATGAACGAATGAACGAATGAATGATACTTTATTGTCTCAGGTGCTGCATTCGCTGTAAGGCAGCAACTCTACCGCTGCGCCACCGTGCCGCTTGGATTTGGGCCAAACGCGGGCAGGTGGGACTAGTGGAGATGGGGCATCTTGGTCAGTATGGACAAGTTGGACTGAAGGGCCTGTTTCCGTGCTGTGTGAGTCTGTGACTCTAAACACTTGGCTATTGCCTGCTTCCTTTTAGACTTCAAGATAAAATGAAACAAGTCCATGTACTCTGTGACAAACATCAATTAATAGTTGGTCATTCCAGTGAACTCTTATTTGACTACTGGGGAGCTGATGCACCTGCAATACGTCTGTGACATTTACAAACGATTTTCTCATTATTTCTGGTAGAACTAGGGATCTGTGAAATCAATTTTGATGACTGTAGGAATGAGTGACAAGGCATTTATTGTTGAAGTGTGTTGGTTTAGTTTGTGGCACATTGGCCTGGAAATGTTCTTTTCCATTGGGAAGTCAGTCAATCGTTGAGTTCACAGCTCAGTGGGATGAGGGAAGGAAGCAGAATTATCTGCCATCAGTCACACTGTGTGGAAACACGGGAAAAGGTGGCGATCATTGGATGTTAACGACATTTAGGCCGCGCTGCGGAATGACCCAATGTCGATGCCCGTTTACTTGAACATTATTTCACGTCTCATTTCACTTGCGTGAGAAAGGTGTGTTTGAGTTTTAGTTTGGAGATACAGCGCGGAAACAGGCCCTTCGGCCCACCGAGTCCGCACCGACCAGCGATCCCCGCACATTAACACTATCCTACACACACTAGGGACATTTACAGCAAACCCAATTGACCTATAAACCTGCACGTCTTTGGAATCTGTGGAATTCTCTGCCTCACAAGGCAGTGGGGGCCAATTCTCTGGATGCTTTCAAGGGAGAGCTAGATAGAGCTCTTAATGATAGCTGAGTCAGGGGGTATGGGGAGAGGGCAGGAACGGGGTACTGATTGTGAATGATCAGCCATGATCACATTGAAATGGCTCGAAGGGCCGAATGGCCTACTCCTGCACCCATTGTCTATTGTCTATTGTCTATTGTCTATCGAAAGCGAAGATCTCAGAGCAAACCCACGTGGGAGAACTCGCGTACAGACGGCACCTGTGGTCAGGATCGAACCCGGATTTAAGGCAGCAATTCTACCACTGCACCACCGTGCCAACCCTTTCAGCTTACCCAGCAAATTCCCTTGCAAACCTGCAAGGTGGGAGAGGAAAGGAAGAGTGGGGAGCAGCCATTTCTGATCTAGTGCCAGCGCAAATATAAATGACAAATGTTAAACCCGAGTAGAAGTCAGAGAAAATGGTTTGCAGATATCTCTATAATTTAATGGTTGTGGTAGACCTGTTGAATGGGTGGCGGGTGTTGAGAGATCCAATACCCGAATGTTTATCCAGTAACTCCAGAGGCTAGGAAGAGGAAAGCACAATGAGCCAACTGGCACGCCCGTGGTGGAACCGAGAAACCCCCCTGATGAGGGAAGACGCAAAGCTCAGTCCCTGAAAATAGGCACAAAAGGTTGGAGTAACTGCAGGACAGGCTGCATCTCTGGAGAGAAGGAATGGGTGACGTTTCGGGTAGAGAGGTTGGACTAGTGTGGATGGGATATGATGTTCGGTGTGGGCAAGTTGGGCCGAAGGGCCTGTTTCCACACTGTGTGACTCTATGACTTTAAGGGCAAAATAAGGATTACGAATGCATAACAGATATAGAGAGAAGGTTTGTTGTGGGAATAAAATATAAACATTTTGAAGGGAGCTGGCACGTCCAAAGCATAGGGAGGGAGGTCCAGTGTTCTGTTTAGTTTAGCTCAGAGATACAGCTTGGAAACAGGCCATTCGGCCCAACAAGTCCACACCGATCAGCGAGTGCAGGAGTAGGCCTTTTGGCCCTTCGAGCCAGCACCGCCATTCAATATGGTCATGGCTGATCATCTGAAATCAGTACCCCGTTACTGCTTTTTCCCCATATCTCTTGATTCCTTTAGCCCTCAGAGCTAAATCTAACTCTCTCTTGAACGCACTATCCTATGCACACATGGGACGATTTACAATCTTTACCGAAGCCAATTAACCTATAATCCCACACGTCTTTGGAGAGTGGGTGGAAACTGGAGCATCCAGCGAAAACCCACGCAGGTCACGGACGGCACGGTGGCGCAGCGGTAGATTTGCTGCCTTACAGCGAATGCAGCGCCGGAGACTCAGGTTCGATCCTGACTACGGGCGCCGTCAGTACGGAGTTTGTACGTTCTCCCCGTGACCTGCGTGGGTTTTCTCCGAGATCTTCGGTTTCCTCCCACACTCCAAAGACGTACAGGTATGTAGGTTAATTGCCTGGGCAAATGCAAAAATTGTCCCTAGTGGGTGTAGGATAGTGTTAATGTGCGGGGATCGCTGGGCGGCGCGGACCCGGTGGGCCGAAGGGCCTGTTTCCGCGCTGTGTCTCTAAATCTAAAAAAATCTAAAGTCACGGGGAGAACGTACAAACTCCGTACAGACAGCACCCGTGGTCAGGATGGAACCCGGATCTCTGGCGCTGTGAGGCAGCAACTCTACCGCTGCGCCACCGTGTTCAAACACAGTGGAAGATACAAAGTTATAGTGAGAGTACTAGGTACATCGCCTCCACTGTGGATAATGGAAGTGACATTGTAGTTGGTACAGAGAGAGGTTGAATGTGACATGTTTTTTTCGTAAATAGTTGGCAGGGAAAATAAAACATTGATTCTGAAAAATGAACAGAGGTTCAGCTGAATAAGTAAACAATCGCTTGCAAAATGCGCATAGGTGCCTTGAAGGATAGCGGGGAAGACACAGAAAGGATTGTGATCGGACTTTTTCATTTCTCTTTAGATGTGCAAATTTTGCGTTCAGGAGTCGCGAGGTGGCCAATTGGGCACATCTGTTTAACAAGGTGAAAAAGAACAAAATCAGTTTTTTTAAAAAGACAGTTATAGTTGCCGGAGGCAGGAGGCAAAATGAATCAATAATAAGTGTAAATAGAACATACGAAAGAGGGTGTGTGAGAAGGAATACACAGTCAGAGTATTGAGGACCGAAATGTGTAGGATGGAACTGCAGATGCTGGTTTAAACCGAAGATAGACACAAAATGCCTGAGTAACTCAGCGGGACAGGCAGCATCTCTGGAGAGAAGGAATGGGTGACGTTTCGGGTCGAGTCTGAAGAACGGTCTCGACCCGAAACATCACCCATTCCTTCTCTCCAGAGATGCTGCCCGTCCCGCTGAGTTACTCCAGCATTTTGTGTCTATCTATTGACTATAGAAGTTGGAAATTGGAGGAACAGCACCTCATATTTCGCCTGGGCAGCTTGCAGCCCAGCGGTATGAACATCGACTTCTCCCACTTTAGATAGTTCCTCTGTCCCTCTCTTCCCCTCCCACTTCCCAGATCTCCCTCTATCTTCCTGTCTCCACCTATATCCTTCCTTTGTCCAGCCCCCCCTGACATCAGTCTGAAGAAGGGTTTTATAGTTTTTTATAGGGAACGATTTTATAGGAATCTGAGGGGTAACTTTTACACACTAAGAGTGGTGGGTGTGTTTGAATTGTATCTTCTCGAGTCTGCAACTCTTTATTGCACGAGAGTATAGTCATGGCTTTTTCATTTTTATGTTGTTTATTTCAGGAATCTTTCCAATTCTAGATAAAGGAACAGGGTCGGCACGGTGGCGCAGCAGTAGAGTTGCTGCCTCACAGCGCCAGAGACCCAGGTTTGACCCTGACTGCGGGTGCTGTCTGTACGGAGTTTGTACGTTCTCCCCGTGACCTGCATGGGTTTTCTCCGGCTGCTCCGGTTTCCCCCCACACTCCAAAGGCATGCAGGTTTGGAGGTTAATTGGCTTGGTAAAAATTGTAAACTGTCCCTAGTCTCCGTAGGATAGTGTGCGTGTGTGGGGATCACTGGTCGGCGCGGACTCAGTGGGCCCAATGGCCTGATTCCGCGCTGTATCTCCAAACTAAACTAAACTAAAATAAAGATAGACAAAAGAAGCTCGAGTAACTCGGCTGGACAGGCAGCATCTCTGGAAAGAAAGAAGGCTTGGCTGAAGAAGGTTCTCGACCCGAAATGTCACCCATTCCTTCTCTCCAGAGACGCTGCCTGTCCCGTTGAGTTACTCCAGCTTTTTGTGTCTACCTTCGGTTTAAACCAGCATCTGCAGTTCCTTCCTAAACTAAACCAGAGTTGGCAGCTTTAGCTGACAGTTTCATTACTCAACAACACAGAGACCATGTACCATAACTAATTCCTGCCTCCCATCATGTTTTTGCTTCATTTTAGACGACACAGAACTCCAACTGAAAATCACCTCATGATATTACATTGGGTTACGCGGTTAGATTGTTATTGTTATAAATACTGTGATGAACTGTGGAGTCAACCAACTTGCCGACTAATTCTAATGAAGTGATTTAAAAATCGTGTCGACTGGGCTAAATAACATGCAACCGCAGGAATGGTAATATATATCGGAATGTAGTTGAAATTAAGCAACGTTAATGTGTGCAGCAATTTTATGAGGATATTACTATTATTTACCATCAGGTGCCCAAACCTACCTTGTGGGAATTGTCATTTATCTTACTGTATCCTAGATACCAGACCCAAGATGTGACTTCCATTGCAAGACATAATGGTTTATTTACAACCGGGATTTTATACGAGGTGCCATATTAACATTAACCCTTGACTGAGCGAAAGCAAATAATAACAGGCGATTCCCAGTGTCATTTCACAGGATCCCCGAGGATGGCTCGACCTATTAGTTACCTTAATATCTCATCTTATTCCAACGCATTTTCAGATCGTATTTGTCCGCGATGACTTACTGCAGGTGGTTTGGCTGAGGGGGGCGAAAGGGGTAAGAATACTGAATGAGAAATGCCAGGAAAGTTTCCACTATCAATATTGGGATATTCCTGTGATTTTCCACTATCCCAGGAATGAGTGGGTTAACCTATGATGAGCGTTTGCCGGCACTGGGCCTGTACTCGCTGGAGTTTAGAAGAATAAAGGGGGGACCTCATTGAAACGTACAGAATAGTGAAAGGCTTGGATAGAGTGGATGTGGAGAGGATGTTTCCACCAGTGGGAGAGTCTAGGACTAGAGGTCATAGCTTGAGAATTAAAGGGCGTTCCTGAAGCAAAGATGAGGAGAAATTTCTTTCATCAGAGGGTGGTGAATGTGAAATTCTTTGCCACAGAAGGCTGTGGAGGTCGTCAGTGGATATTTTTAAGGCAGAGATAGATAGATTCTTGATTAGTACAGGTGTCAGAAGTTATGGGGAGAAGGCAGGAGAATGGGGTTAGGAGGGAGAGATAGATCAGCCATGATTGAATGGTGGAGTAGACTTGATGGCCTAACTCTACAATTTCTTTTGACCTTATGGCTTCTGACTCAAATATGTATAGGAAGGTCCCACAGATGATGGTTCACACCGAAGAGAGACACAAAATGGTGGAGTAACTCAGCGGGTCATGCAGCATCTCTGGAGAAAGGGAATAGGTGACCATTCGGCTCGAGACTTCTGAAGAAGGGCCTCGGCCCGAAACATCACCTATTCTCTTCCTCAACAGATGCTGCCTGGCCCGCTGAGTTACTCCAGCACTTTGTGTCCACCTTCCTTACTTCAACAAGCGGTCTGAGTGATGGTAGAAGTGTGGGTGCCATGGCTTGTCACGAGGTTCCTGAGTTTTAAATGCCACTATCATATCTACCTCCACCAACTGCATTGGCAGCGTGTTCCAGGCACCCACCACACTCTGTATAAAAATACTCGTCCCTCACATCTCCTTTAAGCCTAGCTGGCCGCTACGTTCAAGAAAGGCCATTCTCCTTGCTGCTCTCTGCAAGACTAATAATTGAATAAGGGCGGCACGGTGGCGCGGCGGTAGAGTTGCTGCCTTACAGCGAATGCAGCGCCGGAGACTCAGGTTCGATCCTGACTACGGGCGCCGTCTGTACGGAGTTTGTACGTTCTCCCCGTGACCTGCGTGGGTTTTCTCCGAGATCTACGGTTTCCTCCCACACTCCAAAGACGTACAGGTATGTAGGTTAATTGGATGGGCAAATGTAAAAAAAATTGTCCCTAGGGTGTGTAGGATAGTGTTAGTGTGCGGGGATCGCTGGGCGGCGCGGACCCGGTGGGCCGAAGGGCCTGTTTCCGCGCTGTATCTCTAAATCTAAATCTAAATTTAGAACATAAAGACCTGGAGTAACTCAGCGGGTCGTGCAGCATCTATGGAGGATATGGATGTTAATCCAGCACTTTGCATTATACGCAAGTTCCCGGCATCTGCAGTTTCTTGTGAGTAATCATTTAGTGTATCAAGTTGTAGAATGTGATTTGCACATCAAAGTGACGAAAAGATATCTTATAATGCCCAAACATAATTAGCTGGCCTTCAGTCATGAGTTTTCAGTCCCGTCTTTGATCTAGCTCATGTTGTCGGTTCTGTGCCTGAGGGGCATTAGAGTCAGGGATAGGGCGGCATGGTGGCGCGGCGGTAGAATTGCTGCCTCACAGCGCCAGAGACCCAGGATCGATCCTGACTACGGGCGCTGCCTGCACGGAGTTTCTACGTTCTCCCCGTGACCTGCGTGGGTTTTCTCTGGGAAGCTCCGGTTTCCTCCCACACTCCAAAGACGTACAGGTTTGTAGGCTAATTGTCTTTGCTAAAATTGTAAATTGTCCCTCGTGCGCGTAGGACAGTGTTAGAGTACGGGGATCGCTGGTCGGCATGGACTCGGTGGGCCTGTTTCCGTGCTGTATCTCTAAACTGGATATGACAAGGATGGACATGGATCGGACAAATTTGGAGGGATATGGTCCAAGCGCATGCAGGTGGGTCTAGTGTAGCTGGGACATGTTGCCCGGTGTGGGCAGGTTGGGCCGAAGGGCCTGTTTCCACACTGTATCACTCTCTGACTCTGACTCTAACTAAACTGAAGGTATTTATCCACAAAATGCTGGAGTAACTCAGCAGGTCAGGCAGCATCGAAGGAGAGAAGGAATGGGCAACGTTTCGGGTCGAGACCCTTCTTCAGACTGAAGAAGGGTCTCGACCCGATACGTTGCCCATTCCTTCTCTCCTGAGATGCTGTCTGACCTGCTGAGTTACTCCAGCATTTTGTGAATAAACACCTTCGATTTGTACCAGCATCTGCAGTTATTTTCTTACACTAACTAAACTCAAGTCATGTTACAGCTTAATAGGAGTTTAGTTAGCCCACATTTGGGAGTTCTGCCTGTCCCATCACAGGAAGAACGTAGAGCTGTAGAAAAGGTGCAGAAGAGGTTTACCAGAATGGTGCCTGGGTTAGAGGGGGATTAACATTTAAGGATGATTAGACAAATTTGGATTGTTTTCTCTGGAGCGTTGGAAGCTGAGGTGTGACCTGTGGGAAGCAAATAAAGTTATGAGAGGTAGGGTAGATAGTAGGAACCTTTCTTCCCAGGGTACAAAGTCAAAGACTAGAGGCTGCATCTTAAGGTGAGAGGGACAAGGGAGATGTGAGGGGCAAGTCTTGTTACACACAGTGTGGTGGGTGCCTGGAACACATTGCCAGGGATGGCGGTGGAGGCAGATACAATAGTGGCAATTAAAAGGCTTTTGGATAGGCACATCGATATGCAGGGGTATAATGGGTCACGTACAGGCAGGGGCTAGTATAGTTCAGTTTAGTTTCGTTTAGTGTATTGTCACATGTACCGAGGTACAGTGAAAAGCTATTGTTGCGTGCTATCCAGTTAGCGGAAAGACAATACATGATTACAATCGAGCCGAAGACAGACACAAAATGCTCAGCGGGACAGGCAGCATCTCTGGAGAGAAGGAATGGGTGATGTTTCGAAACGAGACTCTTCTTCAGAATCGAGCCATTTACAGCGTATAGATACACGATAAGGGAATAACGTTTAGTGCAAGCCACAGCCAGCAAAGTCTGATCAAGGATAATCCGAGGGTCACTAAAGAAGTAGATAGTAGTTCACCACTGCTCTCTGGTTGTGGTGGGATGGTTCAGTTGCCTGATAACAGCTGGGAAGAAACTGTCCCTGAATCCAGTGGTGTGCCTTTTCACACTTCTGTACCTTTTGCCCGATGGGGGAGAGGGGAGAAGAGGGAGTGGCCAGGGTGCGACTGGTCCTTGATTATGCTGTCATGCTATCGTTTAACATGGCACCATGTTTGTAACGGATATTAGTGGTAGTTGCTGTGCTGTACTGTGCAATGTTCTGTGTTTCGACAGTGATGGCTTGATTGAGCTCATGCAGAAAGGGTGCAGGTGAGGAAAGAATGGCTCCATGTAACTCAAGTTAAATTAATGGGCTCTGGCTAGTTATCTCTACAACAGTGGTCATAGATCCATAGAGTCACACTGTATGGAAACAGGCCCATCAGCCCAACTTGCCGACACCGATCATCATGTCCCATCTAAACTTGGCCCACCTGCCTGCATTAGGCCCATATCCCTCTAAACCTGTCCTATCCATGTTCCTGTCTAATTGTTTCTTAAATGTTGCGATAATCCCTGCCTCTACTACCTCCTCCGGCAGCTTGTTCCATTCACCCAACATCGTTTATGTGAAAAGGTTACCCCTCCAGATTCCGAATAAATCTTTCCCCCATCACCTTAAACCTATGTCCTCTGGTTTTCGATACCCGTACTCTGGGCAAGAGACTCTGTGCGTCTACCCGATCGATTCCTCTCATTGCGGATAATTGCGGATCTTCTCCAGAAGTATCAGTTCAGTTCAGTTTAATTTATTGTCACGTATACCGAGGTACAGTGAAAAGCTTTTGTTGCGTGCTAACCAGTCAGCGGAAAGACAATACATGATTACAATCGAGCCATTTACACTGCACAGATACATGATAAAGGGAATAACGATCAGTGCAAGATAAAGCCAGTAAAGTCCGATCAAAGGTAGTCCGAGGGTCTCCAATGAGGTAGATAGTAGTTCAGGACTGCTCTCTGGTTGTGGTAGGACGATTTAGTTGCCTGATAACAGCTGGGAAGAAACTGTCCCTGAATCTGGAGGTGTGCGTTTTCACACTTCTGTACTTTTGCCCGATGGGAGAGGGGAGAAGAGGGAGTGGCCAGGGTGTGACTCATCCTTGATTATGCTGCTGGCCTTGCCGAGGCAGCGTGAGGTATAGATGGAGTCAATGGAAGGGAGGGTGGTTTGTGTATTAGGGTGTGATTAGGGTGGCCAGTGTACCAATTGAGGCATCAATGCTCTGACTTCCTCTAATGGGTTCATTAATTGTATTTTCCAATTGAGAACCTGGCATATCATGGAGCATGCCATTAATTACAGTGGATTTCTGGCCATGTGTTCATGTTTAGAGGGGGAGTCTCATGAAAATGAGTTAATATTTGCTGAGTGGCTCTCAGTGTATTCATATTTACCTGGGATTTAGGAAGTGTGTTCATATTTGCATATGTTGGGCCTGCAGAAGGTTCAAATGCAAATAACTATGGACTAGTTCGCATTTGAGAAACATTTCTGTCAAAATGGATCGTGTGAGATTGTCGGCATCACTTCATTTCAAATCTGCAATGACCTCGTGCGAGGGGAGAGAGGGAGGGGGAGAGAGACTGTGGAGAGAGAGAGAGAGAGAGAGAGAGAGAGAGAGAAAGAGAGAGAGAGAGAGAGAGAGAGAGAGAGAGAGAGAGAGAACACAGAATGAGAGGGGGAGGGTGTGGTAGAGAGGAAGAGAGTGACAGTGAAAGAGAGAGAGCAAGCGAGTGATCGAGAGGATGCAACATTTTGAGATATCCACAAATGTTTTAATACACTGTCCAGATGACTTTTCTTTCTATCAGTTCTTAGTCTGGTTACCTCACGCTCCTATCATTAAATGTGGACCCTGGACCGAGCCTTGGGTCCAGCAGTCCACCTAGAAGAACAAAATGCCCACAGATTGGTCATGGTTAAATGCATGGAGTGCAACGTTAATGATAATACAACAAAGTCTTCCATCTTGGTCATAGAGTCATGCAGCATGAAAACAGACCCTTCTGCCCAACTTGTCCATGCCGACCGAGATGCCCCATCTTCAGACGGGTCACGACCCAAGGCGTTTGATGGCACTGGGCCTGTACTCGCTAGAATTTTAAAATGAGGGGGGACCTCAGTGAAAGGCTTGGATAGAATGGATGTAGGGAGGAAGTTTCCACTAGTGGGAGAGTCTAGGACTAGAGGTCATAGCCTCAGAATTAAAGGACGTTCCTTACGGAAGATGAGGAGGAATTTCTTTAGTCAGAGGAATTTGTGGAATTCGTTGCCACGGAAGGCTGTGGAGGCCAAGGCAATGCATATTTTTAAGGCAGAGATAGCTAGATTCTTGATCAGTACGGGTGTCAGGGGTTATGGGGAGAAGGCAGGAGAATGGGGTTAGGAGGGAGAGATAGATGAGCCATGGATGAATGGCAGGGTAGACTTGATGGGCCGAATGACCTAGTTCTGCTCCCATAGAAACAGAAAAATAGCTGCAGGAGTAGGCCATTCGGCTCTTCGAGCCAGACCGCCATTCAATATGATCATGACTGATCATCTAAAATCAGTACCCCGTTCCTGCCTTCTCCCCAAATCCCTTGATTCCTTTAGCCCTAAAGAGCTAAATCTAACTCTCTCCTAAAAACATCCAGTATATCTGGAGAGATGGCCAACAGAGGTAATAACAAGGCAGCATATTGCAACCACATAACTATCACATATAGTTATGACAACTGAGTTAATTTGAATATTGAGTATCAGCTCGAGGTACTGAAATTGCATTTCATTGAATACTCGTCTTTGAAATGGAAAATCTTTTATTGCTGCCGGCTTTCAAAAGTACTTCAAAAGCTTATGGTGTACAGACATCCTCCAAAGTATTAGGATACAATTAATCTACTGGTGACAGATCCGCCGCCCAAGACAGCTGTGAACGGAATGGCATTGTGGAGAATTCCCTCCTTCACACAGAGGTATTTTTCATTGTTTTATAGTCATAGAATCGGCACGGAAACAGGCCCTTCGGCCATGCCGACCAACATGCCCCATCTACACCAGTCCCACCTGCCTGCATTTGGCCCATATCCCTCTAAACCTGTCCTCTCTATGTACCTGTTCAAATGTTTCTTAAACGTTGCAATTGTAACTTGCTGGGCAAAGTCCAGTGCAATGGCCCCCAAGTCTATGTAGTTTGGAGCTTATTTGGAGGATGTGGTGTTTAATAGCCTCTGGTCACCCCATTACAGGAGAGATGTGGAGGCTTTGGAGAGGGTGGAGAGGAGGTTTACCAGAATGCTGCCTGGATTAGACGGCTTCGGCTACACAAATATAGATAGATAGACTTGGATTGTTTTCTCTGGAACGTTGGAAGTTGGCATCGATAGTGTAGACAGTCGGAAGCTTTTTCCCATGCCCCAAACCAGAGGACATAACTATAAGGTTAGAGGGGAAATTTTTAATGGAGACGTGTGGGGCAAGTTTTTTTACACAGAGGGTGACGGAGGCCTGAAACGCATTGCCAGGGGTAGTGGTGGAGGCAGATACGATAGTGGTGCTTAAGAGGATTTTAGGTAGCCACATGGAGGTGCAGGGAATAGAGGGATATAGATCATCAGTAAGGGTGTCAGAGGTTATGGAGAGAAGGCAGTTGGCTGCAACCTCCCCCCCATTGACGAACTGTACACTGCAAGGGCCAGGAAGCGAGCGGGCAAGATCATCTCTGACCCCTCTCACCCTGGCCACAAACTCTTTGAAGCACTTCCCTCTGGAAGGTGACTCCGGACGG
The DNA here is from genome assembly GCF_053455715.1 of Rhinoraja longicauda. Taxonomy (NCBI): domain Eukaryota; kingdom Metazoa; phylum Chordata; class Chondrichthyes; order Rajiformes; family Arhynchobatidae; genus Rhinoraja; species Rhinoraja longicauda. Next base: position 34,564,398 of record NC_135970.1, read on the forward strand.
TCAAAGCAGGCACAGCCGGACATAAAAACAGCTTTTTTCCACGGGTTCTACTCAATAACCAAAGTCTGGAGTCTCTTTTTTGCTCTGGTTTATTTTCACCCACATGTTTAGACCGTAATGTTGTATTCTTATTGTTTTGATGTGGTTATGCTTTATTCTTAATTGTTAACTGTATGTTTGTGTTGTCATTTGTGAGCGGAGCACCAAGGCACATTCCTTGTATATGCACATACTTGGCCAATAAACTTATTCATTTATTCATTCATTCATTCATTCATTCATTCATTCATTCAAGGCAGGAGAATGGGGTTAGGTGGGAGAGATAGGTCAGCCATGATTGAATGGTGGAGTAAACTTGATGGGCCGAATGGCCTAATTCTACTCCTTTCCCTTATGACCTTGTCACCTTATGTGCAGGCAAATGAGATCAATTCAGCTAGGCATCATGTTCGGCACAAACATTGTGGGCTGAAGGGCCTGTTCCTGTGCTGTACTGTTCTGTGTTCAATGTTCTATGTTCTATCAAGTATACAACACTGTTGTGCGTATAAGCACAGTTAATTATTACACTTGGACTCAGACTAATACCCGACATGTGTTGAAATGTCTCTTATATCTTTATTTGGTGTAGCTAAAACTATTAATTTATATTTCTAAATTTGACAACTTGAGGCTTCAGGTCCATATAATGGCTGAACAGTTAATTTTTATTGCATGGTGATTAATCAGTGTAAATTGCCAAAACTATCAAAGGCTTTTTAGATTCTACCTTAGAATTTAATTCAAAGGAATTTCTTCAGAATGTAATGAGACCTCTGGAGGGTGGAGACACGGACTTCTGGCAACACGGAAAGGTCACTGGAGTTCACCCTGCTGAGAAAATGTAATTCTCGATGCCCATCCAATTCATTAAGAACCATCCCACATATCCCGATTAAGTGGACCTCTATTAGCCATGGCAACAGTGAAAAAAAATCACAACCGGAGAAAGAAAAAAATGCTTAAAATGTTATCATGCAAATTAAGGGACTAGGATAATGCTAATGTCATTAAATCTGAAATAAAATGTTTTTGTTCACAAAAGGTCAGGACGGGATGCTGGGTGGAATACGAGACCTGATATTAATTTCATTTTAGAATGAGGTGAATATTGGATGTTGCGGTTTAGTGCTGAGATTGCCTCATTAAAATCCTCTCCAACAAACCGGACTAACTCGCAAATGATCTGTTTACTCAATCCACACAGTGTGGAGGCAGTGCGAACAAAATGGTGTCACTGTCAAATTCACAATATACAGCCAGATAGTTTTCTTGAGACTTTGACAATTTCTTCATGTTATTTTATAAGCAAGATGTCTGAAGAAGGGTCTCGACCCGAAACGTCACCCATTCCTTCTCTCCAGAGATGCTGCCAGACCTGCTGAGTTCCTCCAGCATTTTGTGTCTATCTTCGGCGTAAACTATATAATTTGCAGTTCCTTCCTACACATATCATATCATATCATATATATACAGCCGGAAACAGGCCTTTTCGGCCCTCCAAGTCCGTGCCACCCAGTGATCCCCGTACATTAACACTATCCTACACCCACTAGGGACAATTTTTACATTTACCCAGCCAATTAACCTACATACCTGTACGTCTTTGGAGTGTGGGAGGAAACCGAAGATCTCGGAGAAAACCCACGCAGGTCACGGGGAGAAAGTACAAACTCCTTACAGTGCAGCACCCGTAGTCAGGATCGAACCTGAGTCTCCAGCGCTGCATTCGCTGTAAAGCAGCAACTCTACCGCTGCGCTACCATGCCGCCCATGTACTTGATCAATGGGTATCAAATCTCAGGTATCAAACGAGGACATTGGCGGCACGGCGGCGCAGCGGTAGAGTTGCTGCCTCACGGCGCCAAAGACCCGTGTTCAATCCTGACTACCCATGCTGTCCGTACAGAGTTTGTACGTTCTCCCTGTGACCGCGTGGGTTTTCTCCGGGCGCTCCGGTTTCCTCCCACACACCAAAGACGTACAGGTTTGTCGTGCTAATTGGCTCCTGTAATTTGTAAATGATCCCTGGTGTGTCGGATAGTGCTCGTATACGACGGGGTGATCGCTGGTTGGCACGGAATCGGTGCGCTAAAGGGCCTGTTTCAATGCTGTATCTCTAGACTCTAAAGACTAAAGTATGCTTTGGTACACTGACTGATCGGCTCTCAGATAGAGTCCAATGTCACTGTCTAAATCTGAATACATTTTGACCATTATTTCTAAATTTATTCTAGGCAGCATGTGTGAAGAAATCATAAACCTTGAAAGGCTTGGATAGAGTGGATGTGGAGAAGACATTTCCACGTTTCAGAGAGTCTACGACTAGAGGCCACAGCCTCAGAATTAATGGACGTTCTTTTAGGAAGGAGATGAGGAGGAATTTCTTTAGTCAGAGGGTGGTGAATCTAAGGAATTCTTTACCCCGAAGGCTGTGGAGGCTGTCAGTGGATATGTTTAAGGCAGAGACAGATAGATTCTTGATTGGTACAGGTGTCAGAGGTTATGGGGTGCAGGCAGAAGAATGGGGTTAGGAGGGAGAGATAGATCAACCATGATTGAATCGTGGAGCAGACTTGATGGGCCGAATGGCCTAATTCTGCTCCTATCACTTAGGAACTTGTGAAACCTATTCTTTACCAGCGGGTTTATGGTTGGACCGTACATAGAACACGTAGAGGGAATCATTCTCCCTGTCCATCTGGAAAAGATAATGACTGTCTCAACAAGAACGCTCATTATCTTTAATTAGCCTCGGAAGAATATTTCATTCAGTCCCATTTCATTGCTGCAACTTACTTGATTAACGTCCTACCTCCCAGAAAAATGATGATAACATTGCATGTCGCTTCACCTGAAAACAAGGTTGCTGTGACAATGGATGAATGTGCTCGAGAAAGAGAGGAACTTTTTTCTATTCTTAACAAATTTGCCTATTTAAGCTCATCCGTCTCCTTCCTTGCCTGCATCAGCCAGCTGCTCTGTTAATTCCCTCACACATTTTGCATTGTTACAATTAATGTTTTAGTATTATGAATTATATTATTTTTACTCCGTCTCAGTTTCAGTTTAGTTTATTGTCACGTGTACCGAGGTACAGTGAAAAGCTATTTGTTGCTCGCTAACCAGCCGGCGGAAAGTCTACACATCATTACAATCGATCCATTTACAGTGTACAGATACATGATAAAAGGAATAATGTTCAGTCTGAAGAAGGGTCTCGACCTGAAACGTCGCCCATTCCTTCTCTCCTGAGATGCTGCCTGACCTGCTGAGTTACTCCAGCATTTTGTGAATAAACACCTTCGATTTGTACCAGCATCTGCAGTTATTTTCTTACAATGGTGCAAGGTAAAGCCAGCAAAGCCCGATCAAGGATAGTTCGAGGGTCACCAAAGAGATAGACGGTAGTTCAGCTTACACAATGTATAAAATGGCTGGCAGTACCAACATTTATTACCCATCACTAAAATTTACAAATGTTTAGGAAGGAACTGCAGATGCTGGTTTACACCGAAGATAGACACAAAATGCTGGAGTAACTCAGCGGGACAGGCAGCATCTTTAGAGGGAAGGAATGGGTGACCTTTCGGGTCGAGACCCTTCTTCAGACTCAGGGACTTGTGTTTGGAGTTTGTACGTTCTCTAAGTGACTGTGTGGGTTTTCCTCGAGTTCTCCAGTTTCCTCAAACACTCCAAAGACGCACAGGTCTGTAGGTTAATTGGCCTCTGCAAATTGTAAATTGTCCCTAGCGTGAAGGATAGTGCTAATGTGCGGGGACCGTTGTTCGATGCAGACGGTGGGCTGAAGGGCCAGTTTCCCTACACTAAACGAAATGCCGTTGAGAAGGTAAGGGTGAGCCATCTACTGGAACCAGTTGTTCTGGAGAAAGCTCTGCCACAGAACTCTCGGGTAAGGAATTCTAGCATTTAGACCTGGAAGGAAGGAAAATGTCACATCTAACATATTTAACATAGAAGAACGATGCAGCGGTAGAGTTGCTGCCTCACAACGCCAGAGACCCGGGTTTGATCCTGACTACCGGTGCCGTCTGTACAGAGTTTGTACGTTCTCCCCGTGACCTGTGTGGGTTTTCTCCGAGTGCTCCGGTTTCGTCCCACACTCCAAAGACGTACAGGTCAATTGGCGTCTGTAAATTGTCACCGGTGTGTGGTATAGTGCTTGTGGATGGGGAGATGGCTGGTCCTCGCGGTCTCGGTGGGCCATCGGGCCTGTTTCCACCCTGTATCTCTCAAGCGGTCGTTACCTTACTTAACTCTGTGCTTCGGTGATTGCTGCCAGCCCCCCCCCCACCCCCCCTCGGGCACTCCTCTCATCAGTGACTGATCTCGCTCACCGGAATTTCCACTACCGCTACTGAATTGCTGTATATATTATATGTTTTACTATTCCATCGCATGCACTCTGGTTAAGATGCTAACTGCATTTCGTTGTCTCTGTACTTGTACACTGCACAATGACAATAAAGTTTGTATTGTATTGTATTGTATATTGTAAAGGCTAAAGAAAGCCATTTCGACCTATTAAATGCAATACAATTCCCCATACACTTTCCCTGTAAAATCCATTCACCCCACGTTCCAGTAATATTAACATTTCTAAATCAGGATACCCTAGGACTTAGACTTGGTAGGTGGTGACATTTCCCAATCTCCTGGTGTCCATGTCCTTCCAAATGGTAGACATCATTGATGTGCAAAGTGCTACTGAAGAAGCCTTGAGGAGTTGCTGCAATATTTTCAAAAGCGTCACACAATAACCAATGTACTCCTTTTACAGTTAGTTTTCACTTGAATAATACAACCAATTTGACCTTGAAATTCTTTTCCGCTGCACAATACTTTTCTGTCTAACACAATGGCATTTAATTGTAAGCCAGTCAGACACTGGTTGGTTGTGAACATTGTTCCAGGTCTTCCACATTGTGTTTTCCTTACAGAGTTGTCAGATATCCAGTGGTACCCAGCAATGTGCAATAGACATTTTTAATACCGTATTGGTCACACTTCAAGTGCATGGATGTTCACTTCCTTGCCCTTTCCACCTCTCTCTCTCTCTCTCTCTCTCTCTCTCTCTCTCTCTCTCTCTCTCTCTCTCTCTCTCTCTCTCTCTCTCTCTCTCTCTCTCTCTCTCTCTCTCTCTCTCTCTCTCTCTCTCTCTCTCTCTCTCTCTCTCTCTCCTCTCCATCTCCCTCCCCCTCTCTCTCTCTCTCGCCCTGTCCCTCCCTCTTCTTTTCCTCTCTCCCTCTCCCTGTCTCTCTCCCCTCTCCTCTCTCTCTCGCTTCGTCTCTCTCTCGCTCCCCCCTCCCTCACCCTCTCTCACTCTCACTCCCTCTCTCTCCCTCTCCCTCTCTCCTCTCTCCCTCTCCCCTCTCCCTCTCCCTCTCTCTCGCTCCGTCTCTCTCTCCCTCCCCCTCTCCCTCTCACTTCATCTCTCAGCCTCTCCCCTCGCTCACTCCCTCTCACTCTCTTTCCCACTCACTCTCTCTCCCTCTCTCCCCCCCTCTGTTTCTCTCCCTCTACCCCCCCCCCTCTCTCTCTCTCTCTCTCTCTCTCTCTCTCTCTCTCTCTCTCTCTCTCTCACTCTCTCTCTCTCTCTCTACCCCCCTCTCTCTCTCTCTCTCTCTCTCTCTCTCTCTCTCTCTCTCTCTCTCTCTCTCTCTCTCTCATATCCCGATGTTCATCCACTTTAAATTTCAAATCCCTGGCTACACTTTAGTCAGGGAATGAGATTGAGATTCCAAGACAGCATCGTGCCCAAATATTTGTTGTCCTTGAACGGTTATATTTAGAGAAAATCCGCAGCCTTCCAATAATATTGAATGCTCTGAATGCAGAATTTTCCCATCTCCATCTTAAATGACTGACCTTCCATCCTGAGACAAAGCCCTAGTTCCTCCAAGCTGCTGAAACACCCCAGCCACTCACTCTCAAAACCGATTGATGTTTAAATAATTCAATCTCATGTTATTTTAAATTCATAAATATTGCCCCATCCATTAACCTCTCCACAGCCATTCTGCTTTAGTTTTCTTTGTTCTCTTTGCTTTTATTCCCCTTTAAAAATTCCGCATTGAGTTTCATTTTCTCCTGCTTCGTCCATTGGTTCCTTTGGCTCCAAAACATCATCACTCTCCCAGCTAAACACGTTTGGCCTTTGCCATTACTTGCAGCGAGAGAACAGGGCAGCAATTCAACAGGTCAGCATCTCACATCGTTCCTCTTCCTTTAAAGACCGGCTTTCATCAACTATAGATCAGGCAGTTCCATGGAGGAAACTTCAAAGTGTGGCCTTCTGATCACACCATGCACAAGAATAATAACCGAACATTGTACTCAGATCAGGGAGAAAACATTTCTTATACTGTGCAGAGGACAGACACAAAGTCCTGGAGTAACTCAATGCGTCAGACAGCATCTCTAGAGAAAAGGAATACTTGATGTTTCGGGTCGAGACCCTTCTTCAGACTCTTATATTAGACAATAGACAATAGGTGTCTATTCGGCCCTTCGAGCCAGCACCGCCATTCACCGTGATCATGGGCTAATCATCCGCAATCAGTACCCCGTCCCTGCCTTCTCCCCATATCCCTTGATTCCACTATCATTAAGAGCTCTATCTAACTCTCTGTGGAAAGCATCCAGAGAATTGGCCTCCACTGCCTTCTGAGGAAGAGAATTCCACAGCTTCACAACTCTCTGAGTGAAAAAGTTTTTCCTCATCTCCGTTCTAAATGGCCTACCCCTTATTCTTAAACTGTGGCCCATGGTTCGGGACTCCCCCAACATCGGGAACATGTTTCCTGCCTCTAGCTTGTCCAATCCCTTAATAATCGTCTTGTATGCCTCCTTGTCACCTTCCCCTCAGCCAACAATGAACCATTCTACATTTCCTTATCATCGTCTGCTTTGACCTGTCGTTTTCACACCTTCCATACCTCTAGACTCCCTCTCCCCTGACTCTCAGTCTAAAGAAGGGTCTCGACCCGAAACACCACCTATTCTTTCTCTCCAGAGATGCTGCCTGTCCTGCTGAGTTACTCCAGCATTTTGTGTCCATCTTTAATGTCTAATTACTTCTTTCTCTGCTATAGTGAGCCTGAGGTTAAGATTTGGATTTAGATTTAGAGATATACAGCGCAGAAACAGGCCCTTCGGCCCACTGGGTCCGCGCCGCCCAGCGATCCCCGCACACGAACATTATCCTACACCCACTAGGGACAATTTTTGCATTTGCCCAGCCAATTAACCTACATACCTGTACGTCTTTGGAGTGTGGGAGGAAACCGAAGATCTCGGAGAAAACCCACGCAGGTCACGGGGAGAACGTACAAACTCCGTACAAAACGGCGCCCGTAGTCAGGATCGAACCCGAGTCTCCGGCGCTGCATTCGCTGTAAGGCAGCAACTCTACCGCTGCGCCACCGTGCCGCCTTAATGTTTGGTTTTTTTCTCATGACATTGCTGCCATGATTTAAGTTTTAGCTCTTAGCTGTTGGGAGATCTATCTACCATTGGCAAGGTCAGTATTCATCATCCATCGTATATCGCCCTTCAGATGGTGATTATGAGCCATAACAGTCTATCTGTGAAGCAACTCCGACAATGCTATTTGAGAGATACGTCCAAGAATTAGGCCCAGTAATAATGAAAGAACAGAAATATAGTAATATAGTAGGTCTCCTCCATTGTCAGAATGTGGCTAAACGCAAATTGGAGGAACAGCATCTCATATTTTGCTTGGGCAGCTTTGCGTGGTATGAATATTGATTTCCCTAACTTCAGGTACCCTGGCATTCCCTCTTTCTCCATCCCTCCCCCACCCAAGTCACACCAGCTTCTCGTTTTCACCCAACAAACAGCTGACAATGGCCTGTTTCCTTTATCGTCGTTACTTTTTTTGCATATCTTTCATTCATTCTTCTTTATTTCTCTACATCATCGCCTATATCTCTCGCTTCCCTTATCCCTAACCAGTCTGAAGAAGGGTCTCGGCCCGAAACGTCACCCACTCCTTCTCTCCAGAGACGCTGCCTGCCCCGCTGAGTTACTCCAGCATTTTGTGTCTATCTCTGTCATACAGTAATCCAGTTCCAAGTCAGGGCGGTGTGCAACTGGAAGGCAAACATGCAGAGGATGGTGTTCCCATTGTCTGGGGACCTTGTCCATCTTAGTAGTTGAGGTAAAAGGACGCAAAGCGCTGGAGTAACTCAGCGGGCCAGGCAGCTGTCACACAAACCAACCTCCCTTCCATTGACTCCATTTACACCTCACGCTGCCTTGGCAAGGCCAGCAGCATAATCAAGGACCAGTCACATCCTGGCCACTCCCTCTTCTCCCCTCTCCCATCAGGCAAAAGGTACAGAAGTGTGAAAACGCACACCTCCAGATTCAAGGACAGTTTCTTCCCAGCTGTTATCAGGCACCTGAATCATCCTACCACAACCAGAGAGCAGTGCTGAACTACTATCCACCTCTTTGGTGACCCTCGGACTATCCTTGATCAGACTTTGCTGGCTTTACCTTGCACTAAACGTTATCCCTCATCATGTATCTGTTCAGTGTGAATAGCTCAATTGTAATCATGTATTGTCTTTCCACTGACTGGTTAGCTTGCAGCAAAAGCTTTTCACTGTACCTCGGTACACGTGACAATAAACTCAACTCAACTGTCTTCTACACACTGGCAACTTTTGCTACCAGTGAGGTTATCCAACTTGATTTTAATAGGAATCAAATCATGAACATGCTACAAGAATAACGTGAATATGAAATAAAAATGAGCTGCCTGGAGTCCTGACAATTAATTCTCTTCTTTCACACTTCCATATTAATTGATTTTCTCCAACACTTTGAACTAGCCATTTGCATTAACGTCCATGTTCTGTGCAAGAAAGAATTGTTTTGATCTCTCCCATATCACGAGGGATTCTTCCTTGGGCCATCTTGCTGGTGCTTTATTAATTTTCTCTTTCTCGGCTAATTTGAAATGAACCTTCACATTATCATTCAAGATTCAAGATAGCATTATTGTCATCCAAATTGGACGAAATTCAGTCACCCACAGTCCAACAACAAAAGCATCAAAATAAGCATTAAAATTACACAACCCCCAAAACACACAAAAGAAGAAACATCCATCAAGAAAACATCCATCACAGTGAGTCTCCTCCAGTCCTCTCCTCACTGTGATGGAAGGCCACAATGTCTTTTCCCTTCTCCTGCTGTCTTCTCCCGCGGTCAGGTTGTTGTGGTTGCAGGCCGCGCCGGACGGTCCGCAGCGGGCCGAGCCTAAGGCGAGTCGCAGCCGCTCCCGCAGCCTCCGAAGACGGCCGGCTCCGGTGATGGTAAGTCCGGTCCGCGGGCTCTGCGAACCGGAGCCCTGGAGGCCGACAGCTCCAGGAGTTGGGCCGATGGTTGGGCCGCAGCAGGGACGGAGACAACACCCAGAAAACAAAGGTCGGGTCTCCGTTCGGAAGGGACACATATTTACAATTTTACAGTTCCCCCCTCCCCCCCACATACACACATAGTACACAAATACAAAAACACGACATCACAACTACAATTAAGACAAAAAAACAACAAAAACACAAAGACAAATGGACCGCAGGTAAGCCGCAGCTGCTATGGCAGCGCCGCCATTTTGACGATCATGATTATCAGGGTGGCACGGTGGCGCAGTGGTAGAGTTGTTGCCTTGCAGAGATTACTGCACCAGAGACCTGGGTTCGATCCCGACCACAGGTGCTGTCTGTACGTTCTACCCGTGATCACGTGGGTTTTCTCCGAGATCTTTGGTGTCCTCCCACACTCCAAAGACGTACAGGTTTGTAGGTTAATTGGCTTGGTATAAGTGTAAATTGTCCCTATTTTGTAGGATAGTTAGTGTGCGGGTATCGCTGGTCAGCATGGACTCGGTGGGCCGAAGGGCCTGTATCTCTAAACTAAAAACTAAAGTAAACTAATCCCAGAGCACGCAGGCCATAGTCTCAACTTGCTGCTACCATTGGATAGAAGGTACAGGAGCCCGAGAAACATGGCCTCAATCACCCTAACAACCACCAGGCTCCTGAAACACTCCACACAACCCGAACCACAACACAACTCCTCATCAACGATCAACTAAGGACTTTGTACAAAGTTGCACCACAAACTTCAGCTTGCACTATTATGGTCTAGTTACATTTAGGCAAAAAGGCTCCAGGGAAAGAATCGAAAGGATTTGGTTGCACAGCTTCTGCCGTGAGTTGGCACAGATTTGAAAGATTAAACAATCACTTTCCTTTACAATAGAAAAAAAGACACAAAGTGCTGGAGTAACTCAGCCCGTCAGATAGGCTGGAGCGATTGGGCTTGTATACACTGGAATTTAGAAGGATGAGGGGGGATCTTATTGAAACATATAAGATAATTAGGGGATTGGACACATTAGAGGCAGATAACATGTTCCCAATGTTAGGGGAGTCCAGAACAAGGGGCCACAGTTTGAGAATAAGGGGTAGGCCATTTAGAACGGAGATGAGGAAGAACTTTTTCAGTCAGAGGGTGGTGAAGGTGTGGAATTCTCTGCCTCAGAAGGCAGTGGAGGCCAGTTCGTTGGATGCTTTCAAGAGAGAGCTGGATAGAGCTCTTGAGGATAGCGGAGTGAGGGGGTATGGGGAGAAGGCAGGAACGGGGTACTGATTGAGTGATCAGCCATGATCGCATTGAATGGCGGTGCTGGCTCGAAGGGCTGAATGGCCTACTCCTGCACCTATTGTCTATTGTCTATTGTCTATTGTCTATAGCATATCTGGAGAACGTGAATAGGTGATGTTTTGAGTTGGAACCCTTCTTCAGACTGACGTTTCGAGTCAAGACCCTTCTTCAGACCTTCATTCCCTGTGACTGCTTTCATTAACTATCCTGTCTTCATCAAGTGTGCAGAGAAATCTTCAGAAAAGGAAACGCCCATTGTTCCTGTAAATAAAGAAGTAGAAACTATCCAAACAGATCAGATATACTATCCATAAATAGAATCAAGTCAAACTCAAGTACAATAGGTGGAGCAAAGGGGAAGATACAGAGTGCAGAATATAGTTCTCAGCATTGTAGCGCATCAGTTCCAGAGACAAAGTCCAATGTCCGCAATGGGGTAGAGGAGAATCGGACAGCACCCTAGCTTGTGGAAGGACCATTCAGAAGCCTGATAACAGAGGGGAAGAAGCTGTTCCTGAGTCTGGTGGTGCACGCTTTCAAGTTTCTGTACCTTCTGCCGGACGGAAGCGGGGAGAAGAAGGAATGGCCGGGGTGGGACAAGTCTCTGATTATGTTGGCTGCTTTTCCAAGGTTGCGTGCCGTGTTAATGGAGCCAGTGGTGGGAAGTCTGGACTGTGTGATGGACTAGGCTACATAATTGTTGTTTATTCTATAAGTATTTGTTTTATTAACGTCTGTAAAGCTGCGCAAATAAGAATTGCATTGTTCTGGTCCCTGTGTGTAAACTAAACAACTAAACACCCTTGACTTTTAACAGACACAAAATGGTGGAGCAACTGAACGGGTCAAACAGCATCTCTGGAGAAAGGAATGGATGACGTTTCGGGTCGAGACCCTTCTCCAGGCTGTCTGAAGAAGGGTCTCGACCCAAAATGTCACCTATTCATAAGGTCAGAAGTAATAGGAGCAGAAATAGGCCATTCGGCCCATCAAGTCTACTCCACCATTCAATCATGGCTGATCTATCTCTCCCTCCTAACCCCATTCTCCAACCGGCTCCTAACCACTGACGCCCGTACTAATCAAGAATCTATCTTTCTCTGCTTTAAAAACATTCATTCCTTTTCTCCAGAGATGCTGTTGGACCCGCTGAGTTACTCCAGCGTTTTGCGTCTGTCTTTGGTGTAAACCAGGATCTGCAGTTCCTTGCGATGCACTCTTGACTGCTGAATCTTTTCTGTACATCTTTGTAATACTTCTTTAGATATTAACGCCATTGCATTAACAAAAGTTACTTTATCACATTTACATTCACTGAATTTTAAAAGCTGAATATATTCTGTGCCTTCGTGAGGTGTTATCCATTGTAGGATCATTGTAAGAATTATAAAAAGCATGAATAATAGAATTTATTAATAAATTATCAGATTTCGTGGATATGTAGAAAGTTACACGCAGTCCAAAAACTTGAAAACCTATTGCATTTTGCTAAATCTCCATCTACTTTTTCTCCACATTATCTTAATTGGTTTCATTGATGTTTGCCTTCCAGCGATACAGAATAAATGTAGCTTACGGTTTCCCACAGGGCTAGCCTGATATGATAGATGACTTTTCCAGACACCATAAGAATGAAAGTAATGAGGTGGAATTTGAAGCCTCAATAATTTTGATTATTCTGCACTTCTCATTTCACTGGACGATAAAAAGTCAGTTTAGTTTTACCACGCCGACTTTTGGTTTAGTTTTTTATTATTGTCACGTTTACTGAGGTACAGTGAAAAGCTTTGTTTTGCTGTCCACTTAGATCAGATAATAGATTTATTAGTACGGGTATCAAGGGTTACGGGGAGAAGGCAGGAGTATGGAGGAAGAGATAGATCAGCCATGATTGAATGGTGGAGTAGACTTGATGGGCCGAATGGCCTATTTCTGCTCCTATTACTTCTGACCTTATGAATAAGTGACATTTTGGGTCGAGACCCTTCTTCAGACAGACCCGAAACGTCATCCATTCCTTTCTCCAGAGATGCTGTTTGACCCGTTCAGTTGCTCCACCATTTTGTGTCTGTTAAATGTCAAGGGTGTTTAGTTGTTTAGTTTACACACAGGGACCAGAACAATGCAATTCTTCTCGAGACCCTTCTTCAGACAGTCCGGAGAAGTCCCAAAACCATGCTGTGATGAAATGCCACAGAAGAAGTAGAAGAAGATGTAGAAACAAGCAACTGCAGATGCTGGTTTACAAAAAAAACCCACGCACAAAGAGCCGAATATGAAAAGTTTAGAGGAATATGGACCAAAAGCAAAGATAGACACAAAATTCTGGAGTAACTCAGCGGGCCGGGCAGCATCTCTGGAGAGTAGGAATGGGTGACGTTTCAGGTCGAGACCCTTCTTCAGATTGATCTGAACCAATCTCGAACCGAAACGTCACCCATTCCTTCTCTTCAGAGATGCTGCCTGTCCCGCTGAGTTACTCCAGCATTTTTTATTTTGTGTCTCTCTTCGATTTAATCCAACATCCGCAGTTCCTTCCTGCACATGGACCAGGTAGGACAAGCATCTGAATCATTGGGTCAGGCATGATCGCTGGAGAACCTGGATGGGTGACATTTTGGATCGGGACTGATTAGTAGGAGGTGGGAGAAAGCTGGAAGAGAGGAGGATAGGACAAAGTGTGGCAGGTAATAGGTGGACACAGGTGAGAGAATGCTTTCGATGGTGCACCTGTAAAAGTTACAGGGTTAATCCACACATTCTGGCAAATATAAAGTTAACATTATTGCCTTCTGTGGTACTGCAGCGTAAAGTTCAGAGCATATTTACGACTTTAGACATTACAGAGACACAGCGTGGAAACGGGCCATTCGGCCCACCGACCAGCAACAACTTCGCACACTAGCACTGACCTACCTACTTTGTACAATTCGCAATTAACAGAAGTCAATTGACCCACAAACCCGCACGTCTTTGGAGTGTGGGAGGAAACCAGAGCACCCGGAAAAAACCCCCACACGGGTCACGGGGAGAACGTACAAACTCCGTACAGACAGCACCCGTGATCAGGATGGAACCCGGGTCTCTGGCGCTGAGAGGCAGCAACTCTACCGCTGTGCCACCGTCCCACAATGGCACAGTGGACAACAGATATTGTACCAGCATCTGTAGTTATCTTCTTATAAGAGATATGGTTTCACTGGGATTTGGCGATTAGTCTAGTGAAAGTCCTGACAATAAGCTGACTGCCTCAGTCCCTTCTCTGACTCGCTTTCTGAAAAACAAGAGCGGAGCTGGTGATGTAATCTAAGAAAGGTGGTTTGTTTTTAACAAGAACTTCCATTGTGTGTTGCAGCAGTTCTTACAGTGGTTTCTTCGTATTGCCGAGGCAGAACAGCAACAACCACTGGCAAATTGGTTCAGACCATGCTGGACCTGACCTGCCACACTTGGTTCAGTTGTAGATCACACTCTAACTCAGTGCTAAATGTGCCCGCATCTAAACTCCAGCACATCCTGTACTCTTTATCTGGAGTATAAAGATAATGCTGTTCTGGTCGCCCCCATGACAAAAAAAAGAACGTGAAGGCTTCAGAAAACGTGCAGAGGAGGTTTACCACGATGATTGTTGGAAGCAACTGCAGATGCTGGTTTAAACCGAAGACAGGCACAAAATGCTGGAGGAACTCTAGCGGGACAGGCAGCATCTCTGGAGAGAAGGAATGGGTGACGTTTTGGGTAGAAGGGTCTGAAGAAGGGTCTCGACCCGAAACATCACCTATTCCTTTTCTCCTTTACAGGGATTACTAGAACATAGCGAAGAAAATAAATAGATAAATAAGTAAGCGAACAAAAAAGGAGACAGAAGGTGAGGTGACCTTCAGTGGTTGAAGGCAGCGCTGAACAGGTGAGATTTCAGTGATTTTTTGAATGTGGTGAGTGAGGAGGAGGTTTGGGGTAGTGAGTTCCATAGGGTGGGAGCAGCGATGGAGAAAGCCCTGTCCCCCCAGGATCTGAGTTTGATCCGGATGGGGGGGGATAGGAGATTGGCAGCAGCAGAGCGGAGGGTGCAGGTGGGAGTGTGTCTGTGGAGGAGGTCAGTCAGGTAGGATGGGGCCAGGTTATGGAGGGCTTTGTAGGTCATGAGGAGGATTTTGTACTGGATTCTCTGGGGGATGGGGAGCCAGTGGAGCTTGTAAAGGACGGGGGTGATATGGTCACGGATCGGGGAGTGGGTGAGTAGACGGGCAGCGGAGTTTTGAATGTGTTGAAGTTTACTGATGATTTTTGAGGGTGAGCCATAGAGGAGGCTGTTGCAATAGTCCAGACGGGAGGTGATGAAGGCGTGGATGAGGGTTTCTGCAGCTGTGGAGGAGAGGGATGGACGGAGACGGGCGATGTTTTTGAGGTGGAAGAAGGCTGTCTTTGTGATGTGTTTGATGTGTTTGTCGAAGGAGAGGGATTGATCAAAGATGATTCCAAGATTCCGGATGTGAGGGGAGGTGGATACTGGGAGACCATCAATATTGAGGATGAAGTTTTGGGTGGATTTGGTGAGCATTTTTGGACCAATGATGATGATTTCAGATTTGTTGCAGTTGAGCTTGAGGAAATTTGATTGAAGCCAAGATTTTATTTCAGTGATGCAGTTTGTCAGTGTAGAGTGTGTGGTGGTGGAGATAAACTGAAGATAGTCACAAGTTGCTGAGGGGGACTTAGCTGGACAGGCGGCATCTCCGTACAGAAGGAACGGGTGACATTTTGCATCTTCATATTGTCGGGGGAGCGGGAGATGCAAGGTGTGAAAACGAGACAAAGGGGATGGAGATTAAGGAACATGCAGAATAGATCATTGTAGGCTAGGAGAAAGTAACAGCAGATCAAGCAGAGATAAAATGCAAACAAGGACAGTCAGGCTAGTCGGCGAACTGGGAACGGGGAGGGACGGAGAAAGAGGGAAGGCAAAGGTTACTTGAAGTTAGAGATGTCAATGTTCATACTACTGGGAAGCCTGGGTTAGAGGTTGTTAGCTTTGAAGAAGTTTTTCTTCAGAAGGGTCCTGACCTGAAACATGACCTATCCACATTCTCCAGCAATGCTGCCTGACCTACTGAGTTACCCCAGCACTTTGTGTCTTTTTTTAGCTGGAAGGAAAGGTTGAACAGACTTGGATTCTTTTCTCTGGAAAGCCGTAGGCTGAGGGGAGACCTGATAGAAGTTTATAAATTTATGAATGGCATAAACAGGGTAGAAAGTGAAAACCTTTTTCTTAGGATGGCTAAATCAAACACGGACATTGTGGGCCGAAGGGCTTGTTCCTGTGCTGTACTGTTCTATGTACTGCTTGCACTGGTCAAGCAATGGCATAACACACAGATCTAGCCTACACCTTCTACACTGAAATCTCCAGTTACCTGTTACTAGCATGCCGCTCAATATGGGATAGAGTCATAGAGTCATACACCAGGGAAACAGGGCCTTTGGCCCAACACGTCTTGACCGACCAAGATGCTCCATCTACGCTTGTCCTACCTGCCCGCTTTTGGTCCATATCCCTCAAGATGTTTCATACCCATGTACACTACTTGACCAAATGTCTTTTAAATGTTGTCTTAGTACCTCCCTCAGCTACCTCAGCTCGTTTCAAACACCCATCACCCACTGTGTGGAAAGATTGACCCTCAGGTTCCTATTAAATCTTCCCCCCCCCCCCCCCCCCCCGTCACCTTAAACCTATGTCCTCTGGTCCTTCATTCCTCTACTCTGGGTAAACGACTCATTTACCTGATCGATTCCCATCATCATGATCTTAAACACATCTCTAAGATCATCCCTCGTCCTCCTGCGCTCCAAGGAATGAAGTCCTAGCCTGCCCAACCTCTCCCTATAGCTTAGACCCTCAAGTCCTGGTAACATCCTGATAAATCTTCTCTGCACTTTTTCCAGCTTAACAATTTCCTTCCTACAACAGGACGGTCACAGTGGCGCAGCGGTAGAGTTGCTGCCTTACAGCGAACGCAGTGCCAGAGACCCAGGTTCGATCCCGACTACGGGTCCTGTCTGTACAGAGTTTGTACGTTCTCCCCGTGACCTGGGTGGGTTTTCTCCGAGATCTTCCGTTTCCCCCCACAGTCCAAAGACGTACAGGTTTGCAGGTAAATTGGCTTGGCAAATGTAAATTTGAGGGGATCACCGGTCTGCGCGGACCCAGTGGATCGAATGGCCTGTTTCCGCGCTGCATCTCGAAACTAAACTAAACAGGGCGACCAAAACTAAACTAAACAGGGTGACCAAAACTGAACACAATTATCAAAACACGGCTTCACCAATGTCTTGTACAACTGTAACATAAGAACCTGAACTTCTCTAGCCATTACCCTGATTAATGAAGGTCAATGTACACAAGGTCTTCTCGACCACCCTATCTACCTGTGACACCCCTTGCAGGGAATTATATACCTGCACTGCTAAATCCCCCTGCTCACCACTTTATTATATTTATTCTTAAGACAGGCTACTTGCTAAAACATCCAGTCACTCTTGTATTTGTTTGGGCGTAGCAAGAAACTGCAGATGCCGGTTTAAACTGAAGACAGACACAAAATGCTGGAGTAACTCAGCGGGACAGGCAGCATCTCTGGAGAGAAGGATTAGGTGACGTTTCGGTCGAGACTCTTCTTCAGACGAAGGGCCTCGACCCCGAAATGTCACCCATTCCTTCTCTCCAGAGATGCTGTCTGTCCTGCTGAGTTACTCCAGCAATTTGTGTCTGTCTTCTGTATCTTTCTGTGTCACACAACAAACTATTCCTCATACATATCAAAGTGTCAGCTGTTTGGGAGGGATCACACCCCATGTGAAATATTCTGATTCAGGTACAGTAATTAAATTTCATGTTTCATAAAGCAGCAGCTCTGACCCCATGTGTCAGTACCTTCTCTCTTCACTCTCGATACTAGAAGGTAGCTGGCAATATTGTCTAACAAGCAGAAGATTTTATTTATATAAATAATTATAACCTTTCAAGGGTAATTTCTTACAATATAGCATAAAGGCAGTTCCATTAGACCATAAGACAAACGAGCAGACTTTGGTCATTTGGCCCATCGAGTCGACTCCGCCATTCAATCATGGCTGATCTATTTATCCCTCTCAACCTGCCTTCTCCCCATAACCCCTGACACCCGCAACTGATCAGGAATCGGTCAATCTCCGCTTTAAAAATATCTCATGACTTGGCCTCAACAGCCATCCGTGTGTTAATGAATTCCACAGATTCACCACCCTCTGACTGAAGAAATTCCTCCTCATCTCCATTCTAAAGGTACATCCTTTCAATCTGAGGCTGTACCCTCTGTTTCCACGCTGCATCACTAAAAACTAAACCTAAAAACAATAAAATAAATTTATAGCTCATTAATCAAATATCACATTGTTACAACGAACTGTCTGATGAACATCTGAATGTTTCTTTACGTGTTTGTGTTGAAGTTGTGCTGGCGTTCCATACTGCAGGCCTCTCACCTCCATGTAGATCAGGCTTAGAGGTATAGCATGGAAACAAGCCCTTCGGCCCACCAGGTCCACGCCGACCATCGTTCACCCATTCACACTAGTCCTATGTTATCCCACTTTTGCATCCACTTCCTACACATTAGGGGGCAATTTACAGAGGGCCAATTAACCTACAAACCCCAGCCCATTTTGGGGATGTGGGAGGAAACCCATGTTTAGCTTAGTTCAGTTTAGTTTAGAGATACAGAAGATTGTTCCCGATGTTGGGGAAGTCCAGAACAAGGGGTCACAGTTTAAGGATAAGGGGGAAGTCTTTTAGGACCGAGATGAGAAAGCTTTTTTTCACACAGAGAGTGGTGAATCTGTGGAATTCTCTGCCACAGAAGGTAGTTGAGGCCAGTTCATTGGCTATATTTAAGAGGGAGTTAGATGTGGCCCTTGTGGCTAAAGGGATCAGGGGGTATGGAGAGAAGGCAGGTACGGGATACTGAGTTGGATGATCAGCCATGATCATATTGAATGGCGGTGCAGGCTCGAAGGGCCGAATGGCCTACTCCTGCACCTATTTTCTATGTTTCTATGTTTCCATACAGCGCGGAAACAGGCCCTTTCGGCCCACCGGGTCCACGCAGAGAGTGGTGAGTGTTTGTGAGTGTGTTCATTGAGAAGCACTCAGGTATATATATAAGTCCTTTATTAGCAGGGCCTTACAGCACAGATGCTGGCTTCCATTACCTCCAGTCTCCCGCCTGATTCCAGTGTAACCCAGTACAAAACCCGGCCTGGATTATGGACCGATTGCACAACAGTAAAACCAGACATGGATCTACATCCCCCTTCTTAAGCATAAGCCCCCCCCAAACTAGATAACAATAAGAAACAACTACAACTTGCAACTTACCCCCATCCTAATACAAAGGATGAAAAGACAACCACGGCAACGCTAAACAGAGGAGGATACAACTCGAGTAAGATAAACAAAAGGGGAACGGTAACGACCGTAATTAACCAGAGTCCATAGCAAGTGTCTAGCCACAGTCTTGGTACTTGGGATTGGGCTTACAGACCCGTCCTGCACGAGTACAATACCAGCCCTCCGCCGTACCCATTGTAGGTGTCAGCACCATGGGTGGTGGTTCAAACGGCACTGGTCTCGCAACGGCCTTCTGCACAGGAGACTGCACCAGTGAAGTCATGGGTGATTCCATCACCGGCTCCTTTGTTGGTGTTAAGACCAGCTTGTGGTCTGCCGACGCCTGGCCTCCATTGGTCTGTAACCCGCCATCTGCGACCTCCGTGTAGCCATGTGAACGCGGATGAGATGGCACCGGCTCATTCACCGGTAGAAGGTGTTTTCTGTTCCGCCGGTAGGTTCCTCCTTCCGATTGGACAAGATAGGACCGCGGCTCCTGGCAGGTCCCACTAACTACACCCAGACGATCATGACCCTTCTGGGTCTGCAGACGGACCGTCTGACCCCCCGACAGAGGCTGGAGAGGATGGCTAGACCTGTCGTAATACGCCTTCTGGATCTGCCGTTTATGTTGCAGCTGAGCCTGAACAACTTGGGGCTCGTGAACATGGGGCTGCAGCAGGTGTCTTGCAACAGGAAGGGTGGTACGAGTTTGTCTGGACATCAATCGTTGGGCCGGCGAACCCAATACCGGGTCACGTGAAACGTTACGGAGATTGAGGAGATCCAGGAATACATCAGACCCGGCTCTTCTGGATCTCTCCATGACCTGTTTGGCACTACGGACAGCCCTCTCGGCTAGCCCGTTTGACTGTGGATACTCCGGGCTGCTGGTGATGTGTTTAAAATCCCAGCGCATGGCAAAGTCCTTGAAACACTGACTGGTAAATTGACCGGCATTATCCGACATGAGGGTGTGAGGAGACCCATGGACCGAGAAATGTCTCGCCAGTTTTTGAATTATCGCCGCTGAGGAAACTGTGCGGAGCAAATCGACCTCGAACCATCCGGAATAGGAATCCACCAGAACCAGATATTGATTGCCACGCCACTCACAAATGTCAGTGGCCACAGAAGACCAGGGTAAATCAGGAACCGGGTGCAGCAAAAGTGGTTCCCTTTGCTGATGTGGGGCCAAACTGTTACACACCGCACATGATTGCACCCTCTGGTGCACGTAGTCAGACATAGCAGGCCAGAAAAACATACTTTTGGCTCGCTGAACCGTTGCCTCAGCGCCAGGGTGGCCCCTACGTATTGCGTCAAAGTACTGCTGCCGTAGTGAGGCAGGGATCACCGCCTTGTGGCCTTTCATAATGACCCCGTTCTCGATAACCAGCTCATCTCTAACGGGGAAGTACGGTTGTACAGAGAATGGTACCATATGCGATTTGCTCGGCCAACCGTGTCGAATGATGGACGCAAGCGACTGCAACGTGTGGTCCTCTGCCGTGTGTGCCACCAACAATTCCAAACAAGACGAGGGGAGATGATCGACCATCATGACATCAAAACAATCCTTCTCGGCAGCATGCTCGTTAGAGGTCTTCCTAGGCGCACGGGACAGGGTGTCAGCTAGGTGCATGTCCTTGCCGGGTTTGTAGGTTAGTGTAATGTCGTACTTTTGGAGACGCAGCAGCATACGCTGCAGTCTCGCCGGGGCAGCATGGAGTGGTTTGTTCAGTATGGAAATCAGTGGTTGGTGATCGGTCTCCACAATGGCAGCCTTGCCGAAAATGTAATCGTTGAACTTTTCACATGCAAAGACAACCGCCAACAGTTCTTTCTCGATTTGTGCGTAGCGTGTCTCCGCGTCTGTCATGGTCCTTGAGGCATAAGCAATGGGCTGGCCATCCTGCAGGCACGCAGCACCGAGGCCATACTGGGATGCGTCGCAGGTCAGAGTAACTGGTCGATTGACGTCGAAATATGCCAGGGTGGGAGGACACGACATCAGGTGTCTGAGAGCGTCAAAAGCCCGCTGTTGTTGCTCATCCCACGTCCATGCAATGTCTTTGTGAGATAACTGTCGCAGTGGAGCAGAGAGTTCACTAAAGTGAGGAATAAACTTGCCAAGATAGTTCACCATGCCCAGGAACCTCTGTAGGCTGGTGACGTCAGTCGGAACTGCCATCTCACTGATGGCTGCTGTCTTCTCAGGATCAGCCTTGAGGCCCTCATTGGTGAAAACATGTCCTACATATTTTACCTTGTTGACACGGAACCTGCACTTGTTGGGGTTGAGTTTTAAGTGTATCTCCCTGGCACGATTGAGTACCTTCGTTAAGTTAACATCATGCTCCTGCACGTCCTTACCCGCCACGATAATGTCATCGACAACAATCGCACATGGGCATCTGTCGAAGAGCTGCTCCATAGAGCGTTGAAACACTTCACTGGCCGCGTTAATCCCGAACGGCATCCGCAGGAATCTGTAGCGTCCGAAGGATGTGCTGAAAGTAGTGAGCAGAGATGATTTGTGGTCCAGGGGAATTTGCCAGAACGAGGTCTTGGCATCGAGAACGGAGAACACTGTGGCCTTGCCCATGTGTGCGGCCACCTCCTCCACAGTGCGCATCGGGTGATGAGGTCGCTTGAGTGCAGTGTTTAAATCCTGCGGGTTGATGCATATACGTATCTCCCGCTTGTCCTTCTTGGTCGCGGCCACCATCGAGGACACCCAGTCAGTGGGCTCCGTAACAGGAGTAATAACTCCTATAGCTTCCATCCTGTCAAGCTCTGCCTTGACCCGGTCTCGCATGGCAACTGGGACGCGATGAGCAGGGCGGACCACGGGTCTCACATCCCGGTCAATAGTCATTGAGTAAGTGATAGGCAGCTTGCCCAGTTCATCGCTGAAAAGATCCTTATAGTTCGCGAGGATATGTTGTGTGGAGTCTGGGACTGGCGCAAGCTGATGCACGGCCTTGCCGAATGAAATCAGTCCCATGTTGATACATGCTTCAACGCCAAGGAGAGGCACGACTGTGCCATCAACAACGTAAAATTGTAAATTGTACGATTGTGCTGCGAGGTGGCACCGTAGCTCCACCACTCCAATAGGAAGCACTTCGTTCCCCCCGTATGCCTGGAGGGTTGCGTCACATGTTTTTAATTCCTCAGCTCTACGAAGCCTTGAAAACTCGGCAAGAGATATGTCGTTGCACGCCGCACCTGTGTCTACTTTCACAACAACAGGCACATTGTTTATCTTTAATGTGACCATGGGATCTTTGTGCTTAATTAACTGGCCCCGGACAGAGTGTGCATTGAGGCGAATTCCATCCACTGAAGGTGTATTGAAGTTTACAGTATCACAATCTGATAAGTCATGTGAAGGCTCTGGGTGTATCAAATGTACAGCTTGTGTTGTCCCAATCGCCTTGGAACTTCTGCAGCACCAAGAAATGATTTCTCCGTTTGCAGCCATGACAAATCTGTCCAAAAGCCGGGCAGTTCTCCCGTTTGGCTATATGAGAGTAACCACAATTAGTGCAATCACTAACGAGGCTGATGCCAGCCCTGCCAGGTTGGGCTTGTGTCACTTTGAACGGTCGACGTTCCTTTCTGATAAATGGTCCCGTCGAGTCAACGCGGCAAACAGGCTGAGGCACGGCACTCAAAGTCCTTGTGTCGACATCCGTCAATTCATAAATCCGACAGGTGCTAATCGCTTTAGCGAGGGTAAGATCGCAATCACGCAGAAGGCTCCTTCTCAATTTGTCGTTGGTGATACCACACACCAGCCTCTCTCTCGTGAGTTCATCACAGAGGTTACCAAATCTGCAACTTGACGCGGCATATTTCAAAGAGTTGATATAGGCTTCAACCGGCTCACCCGGTTTCTGGGAACATGTAAAGAATTTGTGCCGTTCCATGATAAGGTTAGTCTGCGGAGCACACAGCTGCCGAAATTTATTCTTAAGGCACACAGGGTCGTGAATCGTCTCGGCAGGTGTGATGACTGCACCAGCCGCATCCAGCACAGCCTCAGCATAAACAAAGAGTTTCGCCCGACGGATTGCTTCCAAACCTGCAAGATTGAGGAGAATGGATGCTTGTACGTGGGGAGTCTTGTCGTGGTGTGCAGCAGCAATGAATACATCGTAATCTTCCTCGAAGGTGCGCCAACGTTCACCGATGTTGCCGTCGAAGACAAGTGGATCAGGCTTCCGAAAAGAATCAGCCATGGCTAGAGACGTCAAAAGTCTTGAGGAAACAAATTGTGGTGACCCAAAAGCTAAATAACGACCACCTCTGACACCATGTTTGTGAGTGTGTTCATTGAGAAGCACTCAGGTATATATATAAGTCCTTTATTAGCAGGGCCTTACAGTACAGATGCTGGCTTCCATTACCTCCAGTCTCCCGCCTGATTCCAGTGTAACCCAGTACAAAACCCGGCCTGGATTGGGGCAATTTACAGAGGGCCAATTAACCTACAAACCCCAGCCCATTTTGGGGATGTGGGAGGAAACCCATGTTTAGCTTAGTTCAGTTTAGTTTAGAGATACAGAAGATTGTTCCCGATGTTGGGGAAGTCCAGAACAAGGGGTCACAGTTTAAGGATAAGGGGGAAGTCTTTTAGGACCGAGATGAGAACGTTTTTTTTCACACAGAGAGTGGTGAGTCTGTGGAATTCTCTGCCACAGAAGGTAGTTAAGGCCAGTTCATTGGCTATATTTAAGAGGGAGTTAGATGTGGCCCTTGTGGCTAAAGGGATCGGGGGTATGGAGAGAAGGCAGGTACGGGATACTGAGTTGGATGATCAGCCATGATCATATTGAATGGCGGTGCAGGCTCGAAGGGCCGAATGGCCTACTCCTGCACCTATTTTCTATGTTTCTATGTTTCCATACAGCGCGGAAACAGGCCCTTTCGGCCCACCGGGTCCACGCCGACCAGCGATCCCCGCGCATTAACACTATCCTACAGATACTAGGGCAAACTTTACATTTACCAAGCAAATATACCTACAAACCTGAATAAGTCTTTGGACCATGTGGACACAGGGAGAACACAGTGACAGCACCCAAGGTCAGGATCGAACCGGTATCTCTGACGCTGTGAAGCAGCAGCTCTATAAGCTGAGCCACCCTGACACCCAGCTGTGGACAATGCCTGTTCACTAATTGTTCTTTTCTTTGAGATCTAAATTGCAGTCATTGTAGAAAGCAACAGTCTGAACATTATAATCTAGGCTTAATCATTTTCATCAACTGAAAGTTTCTATGATTATATCAACTGAAAGTTTCTATGATTGTCTATTCTTTGCCTCTGTAGTTATCATTGATCATTCAAACCTCTTTAGACTTTAGAGATACAGCGTGGAAACAGGGCTCTTCAGCCCACCGAGTCTGTGCCGACCAGTGATCACCCTGTCTGTACACTAACACTATCCTACACAATTTTACCAATGACCAAAACCAATGATCCTACAAACCTCAGGTATTTGTTCACAAAATGCTGGAGTAACTCAGCAGGTCAGGCAAGCATCTCGGGAGAGAAGGAATGGGTGACGTTTCGGGTCGAGACCCTTCTTCAGACTGATGTTTATCCTACAAACCTCTACGCCTTTGGAATGTGGGAGGAAACTGGAGCACCCGGACGGAAATCATGCGGTCACGGGGAGAAAGTACAAACACCACGCAGACAGCGCCCACAGTAAGGATCGAACCTGGGCCTCTGGTGCTGGGGTAGAGGGGCAGCAACTCTACCCCTGCGCCACTGTGGCGCCCCAAAGACAAAGAGACAAATCTAGAGACAAAGTCCAACATCCACAATGGGATAGAGGTGACTCGAATAGTACCTCAGGTTATGGAAGGACCGTTCAGAAGCCTGATAAGAGAGAGGAGGAAGCTGTTCCTGAGTCTGGCTTTAGCTGACAAAGCCGGGATAAACCAATTGAACGTGAAAGATGTGAGAAATTTTATTACAAATATTTTATCACTAACTCAATAAGAATTTTTAGGCTTCTGTACCTTCTGCCTGACGGTAGAGGGGGAGGAGAAGAAATAACCGGGGTGGGACAAGTCTTTGATTATGTTGGCTGCTTTCTGAAGGGAGGGGAGTTTGATCTGTGTGATGGACTGGACTACATCCAAAACTCTCTACAGTTTCTGGAGGTCTCAGGCTGAGCTGTTCCCAAACTAAGCTGAGACGTTACCCTGATTTAGCAAGAGCGTGTCGAACAATTTTGGCGACAAAGCTGCTGTTTACCTTTCCACAAAATGTTAAATACTGCTCTTTTTGTTGAATACGTTTGTTATTGGATGTACAATTTCACCAAATGGAGTTAGGGATTTTATGACAATTGTATTTTGGAAAATGTTTCCCAGGGGGGATAAGTGAAGGGCTTGCTGAAACAAAGGGAAAGAATATTGGCCAGGCAGCATCAACTGATTGAAGAAAGCTCAGCAAAAGTAAAACCGCAAATTGTAAAGCAGAAATATAATTGAATCAGGCATGTAACATTTGAAGAGGAGGAAAGCTGGGCAGGCAAAGCCGAGATAAACTAATTGAACGTGAAAGATGTGAGAAATTGTATTACAAATAATTATCACTAACTCGATAAGAATTGAAAGCTGTCTATGCAACTAAACTTATTTTGTAATGTGCTTTAGAATTCGACTTTAAAAAAACCTCCTGGGGTGTTATCACTTTAGAAGTTGTGAGAGAAAGCCACTGCCAACACAACCTCCAACACAGCTTATTGTGTCTATAAATAACGCAGGAGTAATACCAACAAACTTCCTGGCTGCTCTTTTGATAATATCCTTAGCCATTTACAGCTTGCCTTCAGTCTTTGCTCTGGGACAGCATTGCACTGATCAGGAACCTTTGAGGGGAACAGTTGTGATTGATCTATTGTCTTATGATTTCCCGGTTGAGAAGAACAAAAAATCAATATCGGCAGGAGGCTCCAATTGCAAATTTCCAAGAATATTCTTTTAGCTTTCCTTGAACGTAGAAATTCTGTTTGCAAAATCTCAAGTGAAGAGTCAAGAGTGTTTTATTTTCATACTAGACCAAGACCAAGTGGACCCGTTGGGCCCAAACCTCTCCTACATTGGTGCAGCACCCTCTTCTCCCCCCCTCCCCTCCCCTCGCCGCCCCTCCTCCCCTTCCCCCTCCCCCCTCCCTTCATCCCACCTCCCCCTTCCCTCCTCCCCTCCCCCTCCCTTCCCCTTCCCGTCCCCCCTTCCCTCCCCCCCACTCCATCCCCCTCAACCCCCTTTATCCTCCCTCCTCCCCCCTCCCTCCCCCCCTTCCCTCCCCCCCACTCCATCCCCCTCAACCCCCCTTATCCTCCCTCCTCCCCCCCCCTCCCTCCCCCCCTCCCTCCACCCCCTCCCTCCCTCCTCCCTCCCTAGGAGATAGAATTAAACTTTTAAATGTGAATAACTTTAAAAATATAACACCGATTTCAATGAAACTTCTTCCATTAGCACCAAAGGGACGACGGTGAGTAAGGTGGGCCTAAAATTGTCGTGCTATCGTGTACCGTTTTGGTTATAGTTCAGGAACAAACAAACAAACAAACGAGAGTTTTAGTATATGACGGAAATATTTCAAACGTCATTAGAAACAGGGATGGTGCCGGAAGATTGGCGCATTGCGCATGTTGTGCCTTTGTTTAAAAAAGGTTCTAAAAGTAAACCTAGCAATTATAGACCTATTAGTTTGACGTCTGTGGTGGGAAAATTAATGGAAAAGATACTTAGGGACAATATATATAATTATTTGGATAATCAAGGCCTGATTAGAAACAGTCAACATGGATTTGTGCCTGGAAGGTCATGTTTGACTAATCTTCTTGAATTTTTTGAAGAGGTTACCAGGGAAATTGATAAGGGCAAGGCTGTGGATGTTGTCTATATGGACTTCAGTAAGGCATTTGACAAGGTTCCACATGGAAGGTTGATTAAGGAAGGTTAAATCGTTGGGTATTAATAGTGAGGTTGCAAGATGGATTCAACAATGGCTGAATGGGAGATACCAGAGGGTAACGGTTGACAATTGTATGTCAGGTTGGAGGCCAGTGTCTAGTGGAGTGCCCCAAGGATCTGTGTTGGGTCCACTGTTGTTTGTCATTTACATTAATGATCTGGATGATGGTGTGGCAAATTGGATTAGTAAATATGCAGATGATACTAAGATAGGTGGAGTAGTTGATAGTGAGGTAGATTTTCAAAGTCTACAGAGAGACTTGGGCCTTTTGGAAGGGTGGGCTGAAAGATGGCAGATGGAGTTTAATGCTGATAAGTGTGAGGTGCTGCATTTTGGTAGGACAAATCAAAATAGGACGTACAGGGTAAATGGTAGGGAATTGAGGAATGCAGTGGAACAGAGGGATCTGGGAATAACTGTGCATTGTTCCCTGAAGGTGGAATCTCATGTGGATAGGGTGGTGAAGAAGGCGTTTGGTATGCTTGCCTTTATAAATCAGAGCATCGAGTATAGAAGTTGGGATGTAATGTTGAAATTGTACAGGGCATTGGTGAGGCCGAATCTGGAGTATGGTGTGCAGTTCTGGTCGCCAAATTATAGGAAGGATGTCGACAAAATGGAGAGGGTACAGAGGAGATTTACTAGAATGTTGCCTGGGTTTCAGCACTTAGGCTACAGAGAGAGGTTGAACAGGTTGGGTCTTTATTCTTTGGAGCGTAGAAGGTTGAGGGGGGACTTGATAGAGGTTTTTTAAATTTTGAGAGGGACGGACAGAGTTGACGTGGGTAGGCTTTTCCCTTTGAGAGTGGGGAAGATTCCAACAAGGGGACATAGCTTCAGAATTGAGGGACAAAGGTTTAGGGGTAACATGAGGGGGAACTTCTTTACTCAGATGGTTGTGGCTGTATGGAATGGGCTTCCGGTGGAAGTGGTGGAGGCTGGCTCGATTTTATTATTTAAGAGTAAATTGGATAGGTATATGGATAAGAGGGGATTAGAGGGTTATGGTCTGAGTGCAGGTAGATGAGACTAGGTCAGGGAGAATGGTCGGCGTGGACTGGTAGGGCCGGACAGGCCTGTTTCCATGCTGTAGTTGTTATATATGTAGATGTCCCAGATAGAACAATGACATTCTTACTTGCAGCAGCACAACAGAATATGTAAACCTAGTACACTGTAAGCAATATAACAAATGAGAATAAAAGTTCAGTGTGTCACACACATATATATATACATACACACACACATACAATACAAAAACACGAGAGCTGCCTTTAAAGAACAAATAAAGAAGATAGTCCCAAAATGATGGAGCAACTCAGCGGGACAGACAGCATCTCTGGAGAGAAGGAATGGGTGACGTTTCGGATCGAGACCCTTCTTCGAAACGTCGCCCATTCCTTCTCTCCAGAGACGCTGCCTGTCCCGTTGAGTTACTCCAGCATTTTGTGTCTATCTTCGGTGTAAACTAGCACCTGCAGTTCCTTGATAGACACAAAAAGCTGGAGTAACTCAGCGGCTCATACGCCATCCCTGGAGATAAGGAAAGGGGGACGTTTTGGGTCGAGATCCTTCTTCAGACGCTGCGATTTATTGAAACTCATCCTGCCTGCACATTCACTGAACAAATACTTGATATGATATTACAGCAGCTGCCTGATATGGTAATAAACGGAGCGGCTTTGTGTGAGCACTGCGCTCTTACAGAAAGGAACTGTAGGGAGCCACAGCCAGCGATAGTTCACAGGTGAACTATTATTCAGATTTATTCTAAGTAGCAATCCAGGACATGAATAATTCATGACAAGGTGAATAATGGAGAATTCGAGTAAATTACACAACACAATTGCTCTTAAATAAAAATTAGTTCTCACCGTTAATAACAGTGCAGTCATAACTCAGACTTTTCCACAGTCCCAGCAATATTTCTGTACTAACCTAAAAAAAAGTCGATAGTGTAGGAAAAAAAACCTGCAGATGTTGGTTTAAATCGAAGGTAGACACAAAATGCTGGAGTAACTCAGCGGGTCAGGCAGCATCTCTGGAGAGAAGGAATGGGTGACGTTTCGGGTCAAGACTCATCTGAAGAATAGACAATAGGTGCAGGAGGAGGCCATTCGGCCCTTCGAGCCAGCACCGCCATTCAATGTGATCATGGCTGATCATTCTCAATCAGTACCCCGTTCCTGCCTTCTCCCCATACCCCCTGACTCCGCTATCCTTAAGCGCTCTATCTAGCTCTCTCTTGAATGCATTCAGAGAATTGGCCTCCACTGCCTTCTGAGGCAGAGAATTCCACAGATTCACAACTCTCTGACTGAAAAAGTTTTTCCTCATCTCAGTTCTAAATGGCCTACCTCTTATTCTTAAACTGTGGCCTCTGGTTCTGGACTCCCCCAACATTGGGAACATGTTTCCTGCCTCTAACGTGTCCAACCCCTTAATAATCTTATATTATATATTCGACCCGAAACGTCACCCATTCCTTCGCTCCAGAGACGCTGCCTGACCCGCTGAGTTACTCCTGCATTTTGTGTCTACCTAAAAAAAAAAGTCAATATACAGTTATGCAGAAACGAAGATCTCCAGATGCTAATTAATACACTTCTTCTTCTTCTTCTGTCGTATGTCTTTTAAACCTGCAGCTCCGTTGAGCTGAGCCAGGCCAACGTGTCATCATCCAGGTCAATCAGACTTCGTTCACCATTCGGTGGCCGGTGTTTGGGGCGACCGGTGACTGTGTGACAAAGGAGGAGACAAAAGTAGCCTCTACGCGGCCTCTCCCACGAGTAGCTTACAGGCTCACAAGCCCTTAAAGCGAAACTAATGCCTTTGCCACGTCTGCAGACCGCAAAACACCACGCCTCCCCAGGCCAAGCGGCGCCGTCAAAAGCCGCCAACCGCCGAGGGTTAGCACTATTGCAGCTCAATGTTGAAGGCCTTACCACCGCCAAGCTCAACGTCATCGAAGAAAAAAAACAAAAAAAAGTCATCGAACAGATTGCCATCAAAAACAAGGTTAACACACAAAAAGACACAAAGCGATGGAGCTTCTCTGGAGAACATGGGTGGCTGTCGTTTTGGGTCGGGACCCATTTTCAAACGGGTACAGCGCGGCGGCAGAGGGTCAAGGAAGATAGCCTTCGCCGCCGAGCTGTTGCTGCAGGAGAGGTTTCCACCCAACAGGTCTACGGCTCGCTCTGGCCGCCCAGAGGTGAGTGGCTCCCTCTCCCCTTTCCTCTCCCCCCTCCCGCCAGCCCACGGCCCCAGGGGAGACTGCGGCCAGCAACGGGTTCACGGGTCGTCAGTCGGGGGAGCAATCCCGGGCCCACAGGGGAGGATTGCACCTCAATTTTGGCGACAAAGCTGCTGTTTACCTTTCCACAAAAAGTTAAATATTGCTCTTTGTGTTGAATAAGTTGGTTATTTGGATGTACAATTTCACCAATTGTAGTTAGGAATTTTACGACAATTGTGTTTTGGAAAATACAATTTTCCAAAATTGTATATTGTATACAAGGCCATATTTGTATACAGGCCATAACAGCTGCTGACGACATTCTACCGCTGCACCATAGAGAGCATCCTAACACATGGCATCCCTGTGTGGTACCTCAGCTGCACGGAGGCAGAGAGGAAAGCTCTTCAGCGGATAGTCCATACAGCTCAGAGGACCATCGGAACACAGCTACCAGCCTTGGAGGGCATCTACAACACACAATGCCTCAGAAAAGCCACCAGCATCCACAAAGACTCTTCACACCCCTGCAACAGTCTGTTCGAACTTCTACCATCGGGCAGACGCTACAAGGCCTTCTACGCCCCCACCTCCAGACTCAGGAACAGCTTCATCCCCAGGGCCATAGCTGCTATGAACCGGTCCTGCTGAGCCGGATGGTCACATCGCACAGTGAACCGGCACAGACCTACTTGCACTTTATTCTGTTTTAAAACTGTTACATTGGGTTGTCTAAATTAATACTGACTAGCTAATTAAATTATTGCATCGTATGGGAGGCGCATTCCCAATCTCGTTGTACCCCTGTACAATGACAATAAAGATATATTGTATTGTATTGTATTGTATTGTATTGTATTGTATTGTATTGTATTGTATTGGAAAATGGCCTGTTCCGCACCCACAGGACAGGTTTGGACGCAACGGGTCCACGCCCGTCTAGCATCCTTCTAAACATGTCCTATCCACGTACCTGTCCAAATGTTTTTATTTGCACTGTTTATTTTGCTTCCCTTTTCCACATGCCAGCCTTGTTTCACTTGTGAGCGATAACAACAGGAGATAGACACGAAAAGCTGGATTAACTCAGCGGGACAGGCAGCATCTCTGGAGAGAAAGAATGGGTGACGATTCGGGTCGAGAAACGACCCAGAAGGAGGGTCTCGACCCCATTCCTTCTCTCCAGAGATGCTGCCTGTCCCGCTGAGTTACACCAGCTCTTTGTGTCTATCTTCGGTTTAAACCAGCACCTGCAGTTCCTCCCTGCGCATAATAACAGGGGAGCAGGTTTCTGACCCGGTTTGGCTGAAGGAAGAAGCAATATTTTTTGTTCGGTTTAGAGATTCAGGACGGAAACAGGCCCTTCAGCCCTCAAAGTCCACGCCGACCATCGCTCACCCGTTCACACTAGTTCTATGTTATCCCGCTTTCTCATCCACTTCCGGCACACCAGGGGGCAATTAACCTGCAAACACGCACATCTTTGGGACGTGGGAGGATACTGGAGAAAATCCACGCGGTCACGGGAAGAACGTGCAAACTCCACACAGGCAGCACCCGAGGTCGGGATCGAACTCGGGTCTCTGGCGCTGTGAGGCAGCAGCTCTACCCGCTGCGCCTCTGTACTGCTAATCCCTTTGGAATAATTTCATGATTGAAACAGTTTTAAAATTTACCACTGAATCTCATTTTAAGCCCTACCAATGTTAGTTCAGGGCGGCACGGTGGCGCAGCGGTAGAGTTGCTGCCTTACAGCGCTTGCAACACCGGAGACCCAGGTTCGATCCTGACTACGGGCGCCGTCTGTACGGAGTCTACGTTCTCCCCGTGACCTGCGTGCTTTTTCTCCGGGATCTTCAGTTTCCTCCCACACTCCAAAGACGTACAGGCATGCAGGTTAATTGGCTGGGCAAATGTAAAAATTGTCCCTAGTGGGTGTAGGATCGTGTTGATGTGCGAGGATCGCTGTTCGGCATGGACCCGGTGGGCCGAAGGGCCTGTTTCCGTGCTGTATCTCTAAACTAAACTAAACAATGTTAAGAAATTGCAGAGACATCTGGACAGGTAGCTTTCAGATAAAAATCACTCGCTTAATTAATACTCATGAGAGTGGCAAATATGTGAATTATGTACCAGAAGTAATAATTGCAAAACTAACTAGCCTTCAAAATCACCTCATTGGTTATGAAGTGCTTTATGAAGCAATGAAGTTGCTTCATCAGGCCCTTGAACACCATAAACACCCACTAAACTCCGGACTATAAACTGCCTTGCTCGCACCAGAGGACTTCGGGCGTTTGTTTTACACTAATATTGTTTTTCTTTAGTTTATTGAACTTTTTCTTGTTCATCGTGTTTGTATTGAGTGCTGCAAGTAAGAATATCATTGTTGCGATTTCGGTATATGTGCCAATTAAACAATCTCCCTTGGCTCTTGAGGTTGTTTAGTTGAGTTTAGTTTTAGTTTGGAGCTACAGTGCAGAAACAGGGCCTTCAGCCCACTGTGTCCACACCGAACAGCGATCCCCACATATTGACACTATCCTACACCAGGAACAATTTACATTTATACCAACCCCATTAACCTACAAACCTGCACGGCTTTGGAGTGTGGGAGGAAACCGAAGATCGCGGAGAAAACCCACGCAGGTCACGGGGAGAACGTACACACCCCGTACAGACAGCGCCCCTTAGTCGACAAAGAGACTCATGGCATCATCCCCAGTAACATATCTCACTTTATTCAATCCAATACCCAGAAATCTACAAGACAGTCCTCAGGTCACTTCATTTAGACAATAGACAATAGACAATAGGTGCAGGAGGAGGCCATTCGGCCCTTCGAGCCAGCAACGCCATTCAATGTGACCATGGCTGATCATTCTCAATCAGTACCCCATTCCTGCCTTCTCCCCATACCCCCTGACTCCGCTATCCTTAAGAGCTCTATCTAGCTCTCTCTTGAATGCATCCAGAGAATTGGCCTCCGCTGCCTTCTGATTTATACTAGAATTAGAGCAAACAAAAATAGCTACCTCCAGTCACTATATCCATGGACTATCCCAGAGTGGAACATCCATCCCGACACCACCAGATGTGCATCAGCCTTGTCACTCTTCAAGTCACTGCCCGACAGATTGGACATGGATCATCTCACCACACTTGCCCACATAAAAATCTAAATAACCCTTTTTGCAACCGGTACCCACGCGAGCGAACCTGCACCAGATAGCCCAGCTGTTGGCGGTTGTGCAGCGGAAAACAGAAACAGAAACAGAACCTGGGTCCCAGGCGCTGCAAGCAAGCAGCAACCCTACCACTGCGCCACCGTGCCGACCCTAAAACAGAAATAATAAGAGGGTTTTTTTAAAACGCTGATTGGAATCAGAGCACCAAGCATTGTGTGATATGTTAGCAGCATTGCTTGCCTTTCAGTGTGGCACAGATCCCACATATCATCTCCAACTCTTGTTCTATCATTCCCTGTTGCTCACAAATATTTCTGCTCCTGACATGCTCTGCATACTAAACGCGGGCAGCCTTCAAGGTGACATTACACAGATGTCAAATCCTGGACGTCTTAGCAATGGTTCTGTTCATCTCGTGCCTAACAAGTGGAAATGTCATGCTACCGAGTCATTCACCACTGACGATGCCCACACACACACACACACACACACACACACACACACACGCAGCTTTCAATTCTAGATCGCTCGAGGCATCTCTCCTCCCGAAATAAAATCAAATGTAGATGTTTCAGAGCAAAATATAAGATAATTAGGGGATTGGACACATTAGAGGCAGGAAACATGTTCCCAATGTTGGGGGAGTCCAGAACAAGGGGCCACAGTTTAAGAATAAGGGGTAGGCCATTTACAATAGACAATAGACAATAGACAATAGGTGCAGGAGTAGGCCATTCAGCCCTTCGAGCCAGCACCGCCATTCAATGCGATCATGGCTGATCACTCTCAATCAGTACCCCGTTCCTGCCTTCTCCCCATACCCCCTCACTCCGCTATCCTTAAGAGCTCTATCCAGCTCTCTCTTGAAAGCATCCAACGAACTGGCCTCCACTGCCTTCTGAGGCAGAGAATTCCACACCTTCACCACCCTCTGACTGAAAAAGTTCTTCCTCATCTCCGTTCTAAATGGCCTACCCCTTATTCTTAAACTGTGGCCCCTTGTTCTGGACTCCCCCAACATTGGGAACATGTTATCTGCCTCTAATGTGTCCAATCCCCTAATTATCTTATATGTTTCAATAAGATCCCCCCTCATCCTTAGAACGGAGATGAGGAAGAACTTTTTCAGTCAGAGAGTGGTGAAGGTGTGGAATTCTCTGCCTCAGAAGGCAGTGGAGGCCAGTTCGTTGGATGCTTTCAAAAGAGAGCTGGATAGAGCTCTTAAGGATAGCGGAGTGAGGGGGTATGGGGAGAAGGCAGGAACGGGGTACTGATTGAGAGTGATCAGCCATGATCGCATTGAATGGCGGTGCTGGCTCGAAGGGCTGAATGGCCTACTCCTGCACCTATTGTCTATTGTCTATTGTCTATTAAAATCACTGGTAAGGTTGGTGCAGCTCGATCCTATATGATTAGTTATTAATTTAAACACATATAAAAATAGCTTGCCACATTTTAAACTCACCTTTCTAACACTACCTAGGAATTATTCGCATTTCAGTCTGATACTAAAATCACCTTCTCCTGTTACTCTTTCGGCTGCCGTACTAGTTTGCTTAAGTATTCTGATATAATACGTCATAATTTTTATTTCTATTTTCCTACAAGAACTAACTATACAATTAATAAGCCCCAACCACTCGTCCCTTCCTACCTAAACCACCCCATCCCCGGGCACGTTCCCCTGCAACCGCAGGAGATGCAACACCTGTCCCTTTACCACCCCCTTCAACTCCATCCAAGGACCCAAACAGTCTTTCCAGGTGAGACAGAGGTTCACCTGCACCTCCTCCAACCTCATTTGTATTGTATCCGCTGCTCTAGATGTCAACTTCTTTATATCGGCGAAACCAAACACAGGCTCAGCGATCGTTTCGCTCAACACCTTCGCTCAGTACGTCTTAACCAACCTGATCTCCCGGTGGCTGAGCACTTCACATCCCCCTCCCACTCCCAGTCTGACCTTTCTGTCATGGGCCTCCTCCAGTGCCATAGTGAGGCCCACCGGAAATTGGAGGAACATCACCTCATATTTCGCTTGGGCAGCTTGCAGCCCAGCGGTATGAACATTGACTTCTCCGACTTTAGATAGTTCCTCTGTCCCTCTCTTCCCCTCCCCCTTCCCAGATCTCCCACTGTCTTCCTGTCTCCACCTATATCCTTCCTTTGTCCCGCCCCCCTGACATCAGTCTGAAGAAGGGTCTCGACCCGAAAGGTCACCCATTCCTTCTCTCCTGAGATACTGCCTGACCTGCTGAGTTACTTGTGAAATAGATAAGTAGGTGGTACAGTGGCGCAGCGGGTAGAGCTGCTGTCTGTCTCACAGCTCCAGAGCCCCGGTTTCGATCCTGACTACGGGTGCTGTCTGTGTGTAGAGTTTGCACTTGTGAACTGTGCAAGACCGAAGGATCTCGACCCGAAACGTCGCCTATTCCTTGTCTTGTCTCCAGAGCTGCTGCCTGTCCCGCTGAGTGACTCCAGCTTTTTATGTGTATGTGTCTATCTTTACCATTTAGGTCATGATGCTGAAACATATTGATATGTAAAAGCGCGTAATATATATATCACTTATTACCTTAGTTAAGTGAAGATGACTACAGGAAGGCAAGGGTCTGGATTTTTATTTGCCGCGAGGAAGGAACAGATTGTTTCTCGTTCAAATTGGAAAAAATCGTCACGGTTTATTGTCTCCACACTGCACCCTCGTGTACAGCTATCTGACTGCCTGGATGTGGTGCAACATTATTTCTGTATGACTGTCATGTTCGCGTTTTCTTTCCTCCCAGATTAAGAATATAAATCAACGGTTTGATGTGTTGACGTTTTGCACTGGGAGTTCAATTCAAAACAGAAGAACAGAACGAAAGTTAAAAAAAAAAGAAACACTAAATGGAGAAAATAAGTTATCTTTGAAGACGAACAGTACAGAAAGAAGATTTGTGTTGCCTGACCAAGGATTATCTCACATACGGTGTATGTTTGTTCAGTTTAGTTTAGTTGAGATACAGTGCAGAAACAGGCCCTTTGGCCCACTGAGTTCACGCCGACCAGCGATCCCCGCGCATTAATGCTATCCTACGCACACTACGGACAATTTTACATTTCTACCTTGTCAATTAACTTGCAAACCAGTGCGTCTTTGGAGTGTGGGAGGAAATTGAAGATCTCGGAGAAAAACAAGGGTGGTCACGGGGAGAACGTACAAACTCCGTACAGACAGCACCCGTAGTCAGGATTGAACCCGGGTCTTTGGCACTGTGAGGCAGCAACTCTACCGCTGCGCCACCGTGCTGCCCTTGGTTAACGAGGTGCAAAAAATACTGTTCTACAGAGACTTTAAGAGGAAACTGACTTTACTGTATGACTTTTAATTTATCGTTGGTACGACCCCAAACCTCCCAACAACTATTAGTGCAACACAGAGTAGTACATAGCCAACATAATCAGAGACATGTCCCACCCCGGCCATTCCTTCTTCTCCCCGCTCCCGTCCGGCAGAAGGTACAGAAGCTTGAAATCGCGCACCACCAGACTCAGGAACAGATTCTTCCCCTCTGTTATCAGGCTTCTGAACGGTCCTTCCATAAGCTGGGGCACTGTCCGATTCACCTCTACCCCATTGCGGACATTGGACTTTGTCTTTGGAACTGGTGCACTGCAAAGCTGAGAACTATATTCTGCATTCTGTATCTTCCCCTTTGCTCCACCTATTGTACTTGAGTTTGAACTGATTGTCTATATGTCTAGTATAAGAAAATAACTGCAGATGCTGGTACAAATCGAAGGTATTTATTCACAAAATGCTGGAGTAACTCAGCAGGTCAGGCAGCATCTCAGGAGAGAAGGAATGGGTGACGTTTTTCGGGTCGAGACCCTTCTTCAGACTAGACACTATGTGTCTAGTGTTACTTGATCTAATTGGAAAGAATGTAAAACAAAGCTTTTCACTGTATCTCGGTACAGGTGACATTAATAAACCTACATCTAAAGAAAGTAGATTTTTTGATTGCTAGAATAACCAAAAGAAACAATTTTAAAAATCTACAGCCTTTAGCAGAATCTTTCCATCACCATTAAGTGAAGCTCGTTGTAGACTCTTCCTTCCATAAAGTTCCAAGATTTTTACCAATCCTTGAGGGATAATATATTTTGCAATTTCACTTCTTTATAATTAACTCATGACACTTGATTCTCGAGATTACTGGTTTATAGTGTTTCTGTAAATCTCATTCTGAATTTATTAATGGGATTCCCCAGGTTATATTTCTTGAGGGATAATCTGTTTCAATAGAATCCATGTTCCCATGGAATCTACCTCACCTATCATGTGTTATTCATTAAAATGGGCGGCACGGTCGTAGAGCTGCTGCCTCAGAGCACCCACAGACCAGGGTTTGACCTTGACTACGGGTGCTGTCTGTACGGAGTTTGCACGTCCCCCCTGTGGCTGTGTGGGTTTTCTCCGGGTGCTCCAGTTTCCTCCCACACTCCAAAACGTACAGGTTTGTAGGGTAATTGAATTCGTGTCGGATGGAACTAGTGTTCAGGCATGGATGGCCGGTGCGGACTCGATGGGCGGAAGGGCCTGTTTCCATGCTGTGTCTCTAAACTAAACCAAACTAAAAAATAGTTTCATTTGCATCAGTATCTCTCACTCATTGATTAATTTCCTTTTTATTTGCACACATGAATATGAATATCAAGGCAGTGATAGTTTCAGAACTTATGAGTGCCTCCTTAATGAACATCCCTCGAATTAAGTTTATTCAGATTCAGTGTTAAAAAACACTGAGGGCTGATTTTTTCCTAATTGGTCTTTTGCCAGTATAAAAGAAAATAGAGCAAGGTTTCAAAGAGATTATTAATTTACTCTTCGCCAATTTGCATTACTGGGGCAGAGGAAATTGGACTGAACAAATGTTGCTTTTTTTTTTTTTGCTATTGTTTCAGAATCGTTCAAGGCTTATTGTTGCTATTTCTTCTCAATTTTTTTCTGAATCATTCAACTATCAACAACTGCAGAGCAGTCCTAAGATACTAGTTACCTCATCGGAGACCCTTAGATTTCCTTTAATTA
This sequence comes from Rhinoraja longicauda, assembly GCF_053455715.1. Classification (NCBI taxonomy): domain Eukaryota; kingdom Metazoa; phylum Chordata; class Chondrichthyes; order Rajiformes; family Arhynchobatidae; genus Rhinoraja; species Rhinoraja longicauda. The sequence continues at coordinate 34,603,100 of NC_135970.1, forward strand.
GACTTTACTGGAATTTACCTCGCACTAAAAGTTATTCCCTTTATCCTGTAACTGTACACTGTGGACGGCTCGATTGTATTGTCTTTATTCATCATCTTTGTTCGCACAAAACAAAAGCTTTTCACTGTACCTCGGTACACGTGACAATAAACTAACATAAACTCATTTTCTTTCATCAATTTTCTTCAAACAAAGAAACTAAGCTCTCCTATATTTCTAGGATTGTTACTATATAAAAGGCCATTGGCCCATTAGGTCCATTACAACATAGTTTCCCTCAAAAACCCATTCAATTCCTTTTTGAAAACTGTTATCAGGCAACTGAACTATCCTACCACCATCACAGAGCAGTCCTGAACTACTATCTACCTCATTGGTGACCCTCGGACTACCCTTGATCGGACTTTAGTAGACTTTATCTTGTACTAAACGTTCTTCACGTTATTCCCTTTATCATGTATCTTGCGCTAAACATTATTCCCTTTTCTTGTATCTGTACACTGTAGACGGCCCGATTGTAATCATGTATTGTCTTTCCGCTGACTGGTTTGCACGCACCAAAAGCTTTTCCCAGTACCTCGGTACACATGACAATAAACTAAACTGAACGGAACTGAATGTATCTGTACTCTGAGGATGGCTCATGTATTGCCTTTCCGCTGACTGGTTCGCACGCAGCAAAAGCTCTTCACAGTACCTCAGTACACGTGACGATAAACTAAACTCAAAGTCATTGTCTTTCTGTGTAGGAAGGAACTGCAGGTGCCGGTTGAAACCGAAGATAGAAGCTGGAGTAACTCAGCGAGACAGGCAAAGTTCCACATCGTAGCCTCTGACTTCATGAAAGAATGTTTTCTCACATCCTCACAGAATCCTTGTCCTGTCATTTTGAATCACTACCGTTTGCTTCCTGGACAATTGACTAATAAAAGCTACTTTTCTCCATTTACCAGTCATGATCTTGTACCCCTGACATCAAAATATCTGTCACTATTCATCGCTCCAAAGAGAACTACTCCAGTTTTCGCTATCTGATATTGCAGCTGAAATCTTTACTTATGGATTCATTTGATTCAGTCAGGATCAGTCTGTTCATACAGTGCGGTGGCTAAAATTGGATTCATACTCCGACTGTGCCCACCTAATGCTTCATAAAGTAGTCAACATCACCTCCTGAACTCTCTGCCTCTACTTATGCAGCCCGACAGTCCGCACTCTTTATCAAATATCATTTGGCGTTTCCAAGCTTTGCTGGAAATACGTACCCAGGTCGATTTGTTCTTGCATATCAGTTGGAATTGTGGCAACAGTCTACAATGCAGTAGTTTTAATTTTAGTTTTGTTTCGTTTTACTTTTAATTTAGTTTCGTTTATTATGGTGGCGCTACCGGTAGAGTCGCAGCCTTACAGCGCTTGTAGCACCAGAGACCCGGGTTCGATCCCGACTACGGATGCTGTCTGTACGGAGTTTGTTCGTTCTCCCCTTAGACCTGCGTGGGTTTTCTCTGAGATCTTCAGTTTCCTCCCACACTCCAAAGACGTACAGTTTTGTTGGTTAATTGGCTTGGGTTTGTATACTTGTACATTGCCCCTTGTGTGTGTAGGCTTGTGTGAATGTGTGGGGATCGCTGGTCGGTGTGGACTCGGTGGGCCGAAGGGCCTGTTTCCATACTGTATCTCGAAACTAGAAAACTAAAATTATTGTCACGCGTACGAAGGTACAGTGAAACAAATGCCAAAGGCATCATAATGACATTGAGGTACAGAAGCATGAAAAAGCACACCTCCAGATTCAGGGACAGTTTCTTCCCAACTGTTATCGGGAAACTGAACCGAGCTCTCACCAACGAAAGAGCGGTCCTGACCTCCCATCTACCTCATAAGAGACCTTTGGATTATCTTTAATCAGATTTTACTGGATTTTATCTTGCACTAAACGTAAAACCCTTTATCCTACATTGTGTACATATTGATTGTAGTTATGTATATCTTTTCTGCTGACTGGCTAGCACGCAACAGACAAGCGTTACACTGTACCTCGGTACACGTAACAGTAAACTAATCTAAACTAATAAACTAAATTAAGTGGTAAAACTTGGATACTTTTACAGTGCCAACATTTGATGCGGAAATAGTTAATTAACTGATTCTAAATGTTCCCTCTCGGCGGTTGGATTTGAACCGATAACTCCGGAAAATTGAATCAGTGCTTGGAATAAAAAGGCAAAAAGGCTCCAGGGAAAGAATTTAAAGGATTTTTAGTTTTTTTTTAGATTTTAGAGATACAGTGCGGAAACAGGCCCTTCGGCCCACCGAGTCCGCGCCACCCAGCGATCCCCGCATATTAACACTACCCTATACACCCTAGGGACAATTTTTTTAAAACATTTACCCAGTCAATTAACCTACATACCTGTACATCATTGGAGTGTGGGAGGAAACCGAAGATCTCGGAGAAAACCCACGCAGGTCACGGGGAGAACGTACAAACTCCGTACAGACGGCGCCCGGAGTCAGGATCGAACCTGAGTCTCCGGTGCTGCATTCCCTGTTTTGGTTGCACAGCTTCTACCATGAGTTAGCACAGATTTGAAAGATTAAATGATCACTTTCCTTTACAATAGAAAATAAAGACACAAAGTGCTGGTGTAACTCAGCGGGTCAGGTAGTATATCTAGAGAACATGAATAGGTGATGTTTTGAGTCGGACCCTTCTTCAGATTGACGTTTCGAGTCAAGACCCTTCTTCAGACCTTCATTCCCTGTGACTGCTTTCATTAACTATCCTGTCTTTATCAAGTGTGCAGAGAATTCTTCAGAAATGGAAATGCCCATTCATATCATATCATATATCATATATATACACCCGGAAACAGGCCTTTTCGGCCCTCCAAGTCCGTGCCGCCCAGCGATCCCCGTACATTAACACTATCCTACACCCACTAGGGACAATTTTTTACATTTACCCAGCCAATTAACCTACATACCTGTACGTCTTTGGAGTGTGGGAGGAAACCGAAGATCTCGGAGTAAACCCACGCAGGTCACGGGGAGAACGTTCAAACTCCTTACAGTGCAGCACCCGTAGTCAGGATCGAACCTGAGTCTCCGGCGCTGCATTCGCTGTAAAGCAGCAACTCTACCGCTGCGCTACCGTGCCGCCCACCCCATTGGAAACAAAGAACTAGAAACTATCCAAACAGATCAGATATACTGTCCATAAATAAACTAGGAATGACCGGGGTGGGACAAGTCATTGATTATGTGTAAGAAGGAACTGCAGATGCTGGTTTAAACTGTAGACACAAAAAGCTGGAGTAACTCAGCGGGACAGGCAGCATCACTGGAGAGAAGAAATGGGTGACATTTCGGGTCGAGATCCTTCTTCAGACTAAGTCATTGATTATGTTGGCTGTTTGTCCTAAGGCAGAATGAAGTGTAGATGTGCAAATGTGTAGTGTAGATTTTTATTTTTCTCGATGGGGTTAATGGTGGGCAGTCACGTCAGTGTGATGAGCTGGACTATATCCACAATTCTCTGCTTTTGACAAGCAGTTCTACCACAGAATACAAGAATGATCGCAGGAATGAGTAGGTTAATGAACCTACTCATTCGGCACTGGGCCTGTACTCCTTGGAGTTTAGAAGAATGAGAGGGGACCCCATTGAAACATACTGAATAGTGAAAGACTTGGAAAGAGTGGATGTGGAAAGGATGCTTCCACTAGTGGGAGAGTCTAGGACTAGAGGTCACAGCCTCAGAATTAAAGGACGTTCTTTTAGGAAGGAGATGCGAAGAAATTTCTTTAGTGAGAGGGTGGCGAATCTGTGGAATTCTTTACCACAGAAGGCTGTAGAGGCCGTCAGTGGATATTTTTAAGGCAGAGCTAGATAGATTCTTCATTAGTACGGGTGTCAGATGTTATGGGGAGAAGGCAGCAGAATGGGGTTAGGAAGGGAGAGATAGATTAGCCATGATTAAATGGCGGAGAAGACTTGATGGGCCACATGGCCTAATTCTACCCCTATCACTTATGACCTTACAATAGATGTAGCATGTGTAAAGTAACATGGTTTTGACTGCTTTCCTTCACTCTATACTCATATATTCTACTTTGGATGGTGGTTCTTTAAGAAGGTTGCTAGTAGAGTGATAGTAACACTATCCTACACACACTAGGGACAGTTTACATTTATACAAAGCCAATTAACCTACAAACCTGTACGTCGTTGGAGTGTGGGATGAAACCGAATATCTCATAGAAACAGAATATAGGTGCAGGAGTAGGCCATTCGGCCATTCGAGCCAACACCGCCATTCAATATGATCATGGCTGATCATTCCACAATCAGTACCTCATTCCTGCTTTCTCCGAAAATCCTAGCCCTAAAAGCTAAATCTAACTCTCTCTTGAAAACATCCAGTGAATTGGCCTCCACTGCCTTCTGTGGCAGAGAATTCCACAGATTCACAACTCTCTGGGTGAAAATGTTTTGCCTCATCTCAGTCCTAAATGGCCTACCCCTTTTTCTTAAACTGTGACCCCCCTGGTTCTGGACTCCCCCAACATGGGGAAAAATGTTCATGCATCTAGCCTGTCCAATCTCTTTAAAATGTTATATATTTCTATAAGATCCCCTCTCATCCTTCTAAATTCCAATGAGTACAAGCCCAGTCGACCATCTTGGAGAAAACCTACGCGGTCATGGGAGAAGGTACACCCCCTTCTTCGCGCCAATTCTGTAGGGAATTCCGCACTTCATGGAACCTTCCCTCGTTGAAAAATGTCTTCAATTCTAAGGCTCTTTCATTTCAGATGAAACCTCCATTCATTCAGACGGTTGGCTGAATACTTATGTTTTTTCTTCTCATTTCTTTGATCAATCAAATCTATTTGCCGAGAAATAATGCTCATGTTTCAGCTCGCTGTGGTTTCGCGTCCGGGGCTTGGAATGTTATTTCACCGTCTTACACAAATCACAAGACCAAATAAATCTTGCCTCTCAGTGTAAAAATGCAGAGAGGTGATTTTAAATAATCAGAAAACGTTGAACGCTGATCATCAGTACTATGTAAGATGCTTTTTAGCTTGCATTGTGACAGGCATGAATCACGTTTCCCTATAAGATGCCATGTACAGGTTAACATTCAGTTTATGCATCAACTGAATGAAGGAATGATTGAATGAATGAAATGTTATTGTCACATGTGGCAGGTCACAGTGATATTCTTTGTTTTACTTACCCAAGGTATGCAAAGTGTAAGAAAATAACTGCAGGTGCTGGTACAAATCGAAGGTATTTATTTCACAAAATGCTGGAGTAACTCAGCAGGTCAGGCAGCATCTCAGGAGAGAAGGAATGGGTGACCCCACTCCAAAGACGCACAGGTTTGTAGGTTAATTGGCTTGGTATAAATGTGAATTGTCCATGGTGTGTGTAGGATAGTGTTAATATGTGGGGATCGCTGGTCGGCGCAGACCCGGTGGGCCGAAGGGCCGAAGTTTCCGCGCTGCTTCTCTAAGTCAGAATCAGAATCAGAATAGCCTTTATTGTCATCCAAAAAATGTCCTTTGGACGAGATTCCATTACCCACAGTCCAACAACAAGAGCAATAAAAAGAAGCAATAACACACACACAATCACAAACCAACACAAAGCAAAACAAAAGAAACTAAACTAAACTAAACTAAACTAAATTAAAATGAAGGGCGTTGACAAAGTTATAAAGTATCCCACGACAGGCCCTTTGTTCTCCCCCCACCCCATCTTGGCAGTCCCCCCACGCCTTGTCCTCCTTTGATCCTGGCGTCACTCCAACATGGCATTGGCACCTGAAATCAGTCTGAAGAAGGGTCTCGCCCCGAAACGTCACCCATTCCTTCTCTCCAGAGATGCTGCCTGTCCCCGTTGAGTTACACCAGCCTTTTGTGCCTATCTGGCATTGGCACATGAGAGATATAGAACACCAGGAGAGTGACAATGTTAATGGTCAGTATTAATGATCTCGGCAAATTATTAAAAGAATTGATGATATCGCAAAAGCCACAATCTTTGAATAAACGAAGCTAACTGCAAGGGAATTACAATGAAGGCGAAAACCGTAAACTGGAGAAAATGTTGGCTGATATGCGCCAGTGGATGGCAATATTTAATAGTGAGACTCGTGGACCTCAGGACTCACGGGAAATACGGTTCATCGACCAAGGATGTAATGCCATGAATCCAAAGAAAGCACGACAGAGAACAACACTCACAAAAGGGAACATGATTGAGTTAGGAAAGAAGAACAAAAAGACACAATGTGCTGGAGTAACTCAGCGGCTCGGGCAGCATCTCTGCAAAGAAGGAATGGGTGACGTTTTGGGTCGAGACCCAGGTTCGATCCTGACTACAGGTGCTGTCTGTACTGAGTTTGTTCGTTCTCCCCGTGACCTGCGTGGGTTTTCTCCGAGATCTTCGGTTTCCTCCACACGCCAAAGACGTGCAGGTTTGCAGGTTAATTGGTTTGGTATAAATGTAAAATTGTCCCTAGTGTGTGTGTGTAGGTAGTGTTAATGTGCGGGGATCGCTGGTCGGTGCGGTGTGCCAAAGGGCCTGTTTCCGCACTGTATCTCTAAACTAAATTAAACTATTACACATCTGGGATAACAATTAATCTCCAGATGCACAATTTATCGTACTATGCTTACGTTATATGCCTCTGATTAATTGGAATGTATAGATATTGCTAGCATTGATCCTATTTATACATGTTACTGATTAATTGTAGGTTGTGGGTCCTATCAGTTTTTGTCCTATGCTATTGATTAATTCTGAGTTCTAGTTGTTGCAATTATTATCCCAACTCACCTAAGCAGTGATTTATCTTCGAGCATATGTGGTGTTAATATATTTCCTAATTATCCAGAAATCTCCAGATGCTGTAACCTATTCCTGCTGTTTATAATGTATTTCTCCTTTTAGATCAATTGATCAGATTGAGTGTGGCAGTGTTGTAGTTAGTTTACAGACATAAGAGACTGCAGATGCTGGAATCTTGAGCAAAAAAACAAACTGCTGGAGGATTGGCACAAGGTGCTGTGGTAACTCAGCGGGTCAGGCAGCATCCCTGGAGAACGGGGATAGGTCATGTTTTGTGTCAGATCCCTTCTATGCGATCACTGAATCCTCAATGATTTGACGCGTCGAGTGGTTGTGTTTTAAAACCTTGGTTATACAGCAATGGTTATACAGCATCAGAGCAAAGCACTAAAATATCTGCAGACCTTAACTAAAAACAACATCTCATAACTAACAAAACAAAGAAACTACGGAACTGTCACCAAAGGACTTGATTAGTACGGGTGCCAGAGGTCATGGGAGGAAGGAAGGAGAATGGGGTTAGGAGGGAGAGATAGATCAGCCATGATTGAATGGCGGTGTAGACTTGACAGGCTGAATGGCCTAACTCTATTCCTATTCCTTATGACTGAAGAGTGAACATGACGAGACACAAAAGACACTGGATTAACACTTTTACAGAACAGACTACAGGATACAGAATTTGGAGTGGCAGAGTGGCACAACAGTAGAGCTACTGCCTTACAGCGCCAGAGACCCTGGTTTGATCTCAACTACCGGTGTTGTCTGTACGGAGTTTGTACGTTCTCCCTGTGACCTGTGTGGGTTTTCTCTGATACGATATGATACAATACAATAGAACTTTATTTATCCCAGGAGGGAAATTGATCTAACAACAGCCATAAAAAAACACAGACATATAGGTTTGCAGGTTAATTGTCTTTGTGTAAATGTAAAATTGTCCCTATTGTGCAAGGATAGTGTTAGTGTGTGGGGATCGCTAACACTAGCGTGGACTCGGTGGGCCGAAGGGCCTGTTTCCGCACTGTATCTGTAAACTGTATCTCTAAGCTAAAGGAGTTCAGGCTTTTTTGCACTAATACTGTTTTTTTTAAAATTATTAAACGTGCTTTTGTTTATTATGTTATCCATTAAGCTGCTGCAAGTAAGAATTTCATTGTTCCGGTTTTGGTATTGTAGAACAGAAATAGAATGTAAATAGTATCATGCAGCACGGAGACAGGCCCTTCAGCCCACATTGTCCATGGTGACCAAGATGTCCCATCTTAGCTAGTCCCGCTTGCTTGTATTTGGCCCATATCCCTCTAACCCTTTTCTATCGTGCGGCACGGTGGCGCAGCAGTAGAGTTGCTGCCTTACAGCGAATGCAGCGCCGGAGACTCAGGTTCGATCCTGAGTACGGGCGCCGTCTGTACGAAGTTTGTACGTTCTCCCCGTGACCTGCGTGGGTTTTCTCCAAGATCTTCGGTTGCCTCCCACACTCCAAAGACGTACAGGTATGTAGGTTAATTGGCTGGGCAAATGTAAAAAAAATTATCCCTATGGTGTGTGTAGGATAATGTTAATGTGCGGGGATCGCTGGGCGGCGCGGACCCGGTGAGGCTCGCTGGCGGGGATCGCTGGGCGGCGCGGACCCGGTGGGCCGAAGGGCTTGTTTCCGCGCTGTACCTGTATCTCTAAAATCTATCCAGTATCTGTTCGGATGTCTTTTAAATGAATAGTGACCGCCTCAACTCCCTCCTCCAGCAGCTCATTCCATATACCCACCACCCACTGAATGAAAAGGTTGCCCCTCGGGTTCCTATTAAACCTTTCCCTTCTCACCTTAAACTTATGTCCTCTGGTTCTTGTTCCCCTGCCCTGGGTAAAAGGGTAAAAGATTCTGTGCCTTCACCCTATTTATTCCCCCTCATGATTTTAAACACCTCTATAAGAGCACCCCTCATCCTCCTGCACTCCAAGGAATGAATCCTAGCCAGCCCAACCTCTCAAACTATATGCGTAAGAAGGAACTGCAGATGCTGGTTTAAACCGAAGACAGACACAAAAAGCTGGAGTAACTCAGCGGGACAGGCAGCATCTCTGGAGAGAAGGAATGGGTGACGTTTCGGGTTGAGTCTGAAGAAGGGTCTCGACCCATTCCTTCTCTCCAGAGATGCTGCCTGTCCCGCTGAGTTACTCCAGCCTTTTGTTGTCTACCTTCTCTCAAACTATATAATTGGTTTAGTTACATTTAAGATATTTTTTCTCCTGAAGATGCCTACCGTGAGATCACTCTATGAGATGTCCCATTTCTCCTGAAGACAGAAGTCCCACTGCACAAGACAAACTCTAACATCATCTCTCTCTCGGGTTGAGTACAGGGCAAAAATGACCAGAAAATCGCTCTGAATGCATTCTATTAAAATATGTCCTCCTCCACGGCTTTCTGACCGTTCGGGCAGACAGGGACCGCAGAGAGAGTGACAGCGGCCAGTGCAACTCTGGTCCCATCACGGTGAAGGAGCGTGTGCGTGGTCCGGACATTGAACCGATGGTTGGGGGTCTCAGCTTTTGCTGTGTGCCTTGGGGGGTTTCTTATACGCCGCTGTAGTGGCTGTTTAAGTCAATGTTTAATCTTTATGTAGTTATGTGTCTTGCTGCTTTTTTTCTGTATGACGGTATGGTAAATCAAATTTCACTGTACCTCGGTACATGTGACCATAAAGAACCATTGAACCATTGAACAGTCTACCTTTGCCAATTTCATTCTCCCAAAGTCTTTATAATGATTTAAATCTCCACACGCATGGTTTTATTTTTGCGACATTGTTACTTAGATATAACTGCAATTTGAGAAGCATTAAAAAAAAAACCCCAAACCCACTATTTTGAATCTAGAAATCTATTATCTACCCCACACTGATTCTTCTTTCTGTATCTCCATGTCAAGATAGTTAATATAGATTTATGTTCCTTTTCTATCAGGTGAAGCCATCACCCATTACATCTCTGAAGCTCTCCACTCCTCCATCTGAATGAATGAATGAATGAATGAATGAATGAATGAATGATAAATGAATGCGTGCCCAAGGTATGCAAAGAGTGACTACATAAAGGGCGCCGACAAAGTTACAAGTATTCCATTTTTAACGCAAACCATTTTTAACACATTCTATTTGTGGTCCTCCTTAGTTCTCCCCCCCCCCCCACCCCCACCCCCACCCCCCCCACCCCCATCCCCCCCCCCCCCCCCCCCCCCCCGCCGGGTCCTCCTTGGTTTTCCCTCTCTAAATCCATCACAACCCGTTTTCCATTTTAAGCGCTTTGCACCAACTTGAGGCAGCTCAGGAGAACACAATGATCTCAGCTCTATAGCGGCAGAGAAGGTTCCTCATGTATCAGCTTTTAATCCGAAAGCTTGTTGCCTATAAATATTTATAATTAGAACTAGACCAAGTGGATCCATTGGGCTCAAACCTCTCCTGCATTGTTGCAGCACCCTCTCCTCCCCCCCCTCCTCCCCCTCCCCTCCTCCCCTCCCCTCCCCCCTTCCTCTCTACTCCATCCAGCTCAACCCCCCGTATCCTCCCCCCTCCCTCCCTCCCTCCCTCCCCCCTCCCTCCCTAAAGATAGATTTAAACTTTAAAATGTGAATAACTTTAAAAATATAACAGATTTCAATGAAACTTCTTCCATTAGCACCAAAGGGACGACGGTGAGTAAGGTGGGCCTAAAATTGTCGCGCTACCATGTACCGTTTTGGCTGTAGTACAGGAACAAACAAACAAACAAACGAGAGTTTTAGTATATAGATGATGCAAATTCTGAATAAATCATGGCGGAGCAATCTACAAATCCATGCACCACTAAAAACTCAATAATCATTTTTTTAAATTAGCCAGGTAATTGGCACTTAGTGGAAATAATATCTTGCAGAATGATAGGAAGGGCGGATATATTTTTAATGCCAGCTGCCAGCAGAGCTGTAAACTTGCACTGTTGGTGTGTTAATGCATGTCTCCTTATGTACAAAATCAACTCCTAAAGTCATAACTAAACAGTTGCACTAATCCATTAAATATTTCAAAGGTCAGAAACCAATGAAATGTATTTGTTTGATTTCAAAACAAATTTGACATTTCCAGCTATCTCCATATATTAATTATACATTCAAATAATCTCTGACTTCTACTGAAATCAAAAGCACAGGCTGGTTCTGCTAGTTAATATTTGTGGGGCATTCGTGAGATGATCAAAGTCATCATTGCTAAAAGTAAAACACAGTCTCGACCTGAAAAGTCACCCATTCCTTCTCTCCAGAGATGCTGCCTGTCCCGCTGAGTTACTCCAGCATTTTGTGTCCATCTTTACCAAATCAGACTCACCTTTACCCAAGGGTTTGTGCTTCACAGTTTAGCTGGTGTTTGTGGTGTTCAAGAGCCTGATGGGTTTTTTAGATTTTTTTAGATTTAGATTTAGAGATACAGCGCGGAAACAGGCCCTTCGGCCCACCGAGTCCGCGTCGCCCAGCGATCCCCGCACATTAACACTATCCTACACACACTAGGGACAATTCTTTATTTTTTTTTACATTTGCCCAGCCAATTAGCTTACATACCTGTACGTCTTTGGAGTGTGGGAGGAAACCGAAGATCTCGGAGAAAACGCACGCAGGTCACGGGGAGAACGTACAAACTCCGTACAGACGGCGCCCGTAGTCGGGATCGAACCTGAGTCTCCGGCGCTGCATTCGCTGTAAGGCAGCAACTCTACCGCTGCGCCACCGTGCAGTTGTTGGGATGAAGCTGTTCTTGAATCATGCATCTTAGACAATAGACAATAGACAATAGACAATAGACAATAGGTGCAGGAGTAGGCCATTCAGCCCTTCGAGCCAGCTCCGCCATTCAATGCGATCATGGCTGATCACTCTCAATCAGTACCCCATTCCTGCCTTCTCCCCATACCCCCTCACTCCGCTATCCTTAAGAGCTCTATCCAGCTCTCTCTTGAAAGCATCCAACGAACTGGCCTCCACTGCCTTCTGAGGCAGAGAATTCCACACCTTCACCACTCTCTGACTGAAAAAGTTCTTTCTCATCTCTGTTCTAAATGGACCACCCCTTATTCTTAAACTGTGGCCCCTTGTTCTGGACTCCCCCAACATTGGGAACATGTTTCCTGCCTCTAATGTGTCCAATCCCCTAATTATCTTATATGTTTCAATAAGATCCCCCCTCATCCTTCTAAATTCCAGTGTATACAAGCCCAATCGCTCCAGCCTTTCAACATACGACAGTCCCGCCATTCCGGGAATTAACCTAGTGAACCTACGCTGCACGCCCTCCATAGCAAGAATATCCTTCCTCAAATTTGGAGACCAAAACTGCACACAGTACTCCAGGTGCGGTCTCACCAGGGCCCGGTACAACTGTAGAAGGACCTCTTTGCTCCTATACTCAACTCCTCTTGTTATGAAGGCCAACATTCCATTGGCTTTCTTCACTGCCTGCTGTACCTGCATGCTTCCTTTCATTGACTGATGCACTAGGACACCCAGATCTCGTTGAACTCCCCTCCTCCTAAGTTGACACCATTCAGATAATAATCTGCCTTTCTAATCTTACTTCCAAATTGAATAACCTCACACTTATCTACATTAAACTGCATCTGCCATGTATCCGCCCACTCACACAACCTGTCCAAGTCACCCTGCAACCTTATTGCATCTTCCTCACAATTCACACTGCCCCCCAGCTTAGTGGCCACGTTGGTGTGGGTCCTTGATGATGCTGGCTGCTTTTTTGAGACCTTCGATGTTTCATAGGTTCATAAGAGATAGGAGCAGAATTAATCCACTTAATCCCATCAAGTCTACTCCGCCATTCAATGGTGGCCAACCTCTCTCTACCGCCTCACCCTATTCTCCTGCCTTCTCACCATAACCCCTGACACCTACACGAATCAAGAATCTATCTATCTTTGCCTTCAAATTATCCATTGACGGTCTCCACAGCCTTCTGTGTCAACAAATTCCACAGATTCACCACCCTCTGACTAAAGAAATGCCTCCTGATCTTCCTAAAGGAACGTTCCTTAATTTCTGAGGATGTGACCTCTAGTCCTAGACTCTCCCACTTGTGGAAACCTCCTCTCCACATCCACTCTACCCAGACCAGGTGGTGGAGAAGTCAGTAGCCGTGATGGACCAGGCAATGTCCACCACTTTTTGTTATCTCCTTCACTTCGATCCTGGGCGTTCGAGTTGCTGAATCAGGCCGCGATGCAAACAGTCAGTATCAAAGAAACATCTATAATTTAAGGAGGATTCAGGGGGACAGGAACGCAGTGAATTACATTCAAAGTCTCTGTAGATTTCAGACTATTAGCAGTCAGCCATTAGTGAGGTCTGTGGCCGACTGCAATGTTCAGGAACGAGCGGTCTCTTTAAATGCCCAATTACTTTGGAACAATATTAATTATTTACCGGCTATACAGCACAAGTTATTTCCGTCATGTCTGGCGCACTGTCAAGTAATTCATAATGGGAACAAACAAGCTTTTCTCCACATTGGTACAAGGCAACAGGGGAATCATTGCTATATCATTAATACAAGAATGATCCCAGGAATGAGTGGGTTAACATATGATCAGCGTTTGACGGCACTGGGCCTGTACTCACTGGAGTTTAGAAGGATGAGCGGGGACCTCATTGAAACTTACCGAATAGTGAAAGGCTTGGACAGAGTGGATGTGGAGAGGAGGTTTCCACGAGTGGGAGAGTGTAGGACCAGAGGCCACAGCTTCAGAATTAAAGGTCGTTCCTTAAGGAAGGAGATGAGGAGGAATTTCTTCAGTCAGAGGGTGGTGAATCTGTGGAATTAATTGCCAAACGTTCTGTGGAGGCTAAATCAATTGATATATTTAAGGCAGACATAGATAGATTGTTGATTAGTACGGGTGCCAGAGTTTATGGGTAGAAGGCAGGAGAATGGAGTTATGGGGGAGAGATAGATCAGTCATGATTGAATGGTGGAATAGACTTGATGGGCCGAATGGACTATCACTTATGAACATGAATAATGCTTTCTCAAAGGAAATAGTGATGTTCATATGCATAGCACTAACCGAATCATTGCAATCGAATTTCCAAACTAACATTCTTAATTTCTCATCTTTTCACGTTGACATGAGAAAATGAATCCAAATCAATATTAGAAATAGTTAGGTACTGATGAATCTGTTAATGATAGTTCACAGCGTAAATACTTTTCTCTACGTGAAAATCATTTATACTCTGTCAACTGATTTATCGTGAGCATTTTCATGTTTTTTTCCCACAAAAAAAAATTAACCAAATTTCTGTTGTTTGTTTCTGAACTACAGCCAAAATGGTACAGGTTACTCCAGCTTTTTGTGTCTATCTTCAGTTTAAACCAGCATCTGCAGTTCCTTCCTACACTAAAGCAATTGACCAGTCTGAAGAAGGGTCTCGACCCGAAACGTCACCCATTCCTTCTCTCCCGAGATGCTACCTGACCTGCTGAGTTACTCCAGCATTTTTGTGAATAAATACCTTCGATTTGTACCAGCATCTGCAGTTATTTCCTTATACTAAAGTAATTGGGAGTCAGCAGAGTCGCAGAGACATCATTATCCCTTGTTGGAGACTGGGTGCCGCACTGCTGCTCTATTTGTGTTTAAAGGCATTTGCGAACTTTGTAGAATATCAAATACTAACAGTTTTGCATTCTGTTATCAATCAAAGCTGTTGAAATTGATGTTCCAATACATCACAATATATCTTTATTGTCGTTGTACAGGGGTACAACGAGATCGGGAATGCGACTTCCATACGATGCAATACATTAATTAGCTAATCAACAGAAATTTAGACAACCCAGAGAAACAAAATTAGAAACAGTTAAAACAGAATAAAGTGCTGATAGGTCTGTGCCGGTTCACTGTGCGATGTGACCATCCGGCTCAGCAGGACCGGTTCATAGCAGCTATGGCCCTGGGAATGAAGCTGTTCCTGAGTCTGGAGGTGCGGGCGTAGAAGGCCTTGTAGCGTCTGCCAGATGGTAGAAGTTCGAACAGACTATTGCAGGGGTGTGAGGAGTCTTTATGAATGCTGGTGGCTTTCCTGAGGCATCGTGTATTGTAGATGCCCTCCAAGGCTGGTAGCTGTGTCCCGATAATCTTCTGCTCTGTAGACTACCCGCTGAAGAACTTTCCTCTCTGCATCCGTGCAGCTGAGATACCACACAGAGATGCCATGCGTTAGGATGCTCTCTATGGTGCAGCGCTAGAAGGGTGTCAACAGCTGTTGGGGTAGATCAGTCTTTTTCAGTGTTCTCAGGTAGAACAGTCGTTGCTGCGCAGTGGTGTTAGTGGAGCATGTGAGGTCCTCCGAAATGTGAGTGCCCAGAAACCTGAAGCTGGACACTCTCTCCACACTGTCCCCGTTGATAAAGATCGGAGCGTATTCCCCATTATGTGACCATCGGAAGTTGATGATCAGCTCCTTGGTCGTAGAGGCGTTTAGGGACAGGTTGTTATCTGAGCACCAGTCTGCCAGGTTCTGCACCTCCGCTCTGTAGTGCGTTTCATCACCGTTGGTGATCAGCCCGATCACCGTTGTGTCGTCTGCAAACTTGACAATGGTGTTGGTGTCGAATGCAGGAACACAGTCGTGTGTGAATAGGGAGTAGAGCATGGGGCTCAAAACACAGCCCTGTGGTGTGCCGGTACTCAGGGTGATAGTGGAGGACAGGTGCAGGCCCATTCTCACTGCCTGCGGTGCCCATTCACTACTGCCTTCCAGCAGCTGTTTCTGTTGTTTCTTTCCTTCCTTTCAACTCCCTGACTGGAATAGGCTCCAGCAAATCTTACATAAACTAAATGAAAAACTTTTACTCAGCAGAACTACACTGGTACATTAGGTATCTGATGAAAGGAAAGCACTGAAGATGCTCGACATCTGAGCTTACAGCAGAAACGGTTACAGATGCTGAGCCGTTTGGGCAGAAAGCGGAATTCATTTCACAGGTCAATGGTCATTCATTAAAACTTCAACCATTTCAATAAGACAAAGAAAGGGTTGAAAGAACTGGAATGGTGGTCTTGATCGGATCACAAGAACTCAAGAAAATAGGAAGAGCAATAAGGAAAGACACAGAGTGCTGGAGTAACTCAGCGGGTCAGGCAGCATCTCTGGAGAACATGGATAGGTGACGTTTCACAGAGTGCTGGAGTAACTCAGCGGGTCAGGCAGCATCTCTGGAGAACATGGACAGGTGACGTTTCGGGTTAGGACCCTTCTTCAGACTCACTGCAGGGGTGCAAGCAAATAGGTTCCTCAAGTCTGGCCCACCATTCCGTTAGATCATTCCTGGTCTCAATTCTTCATCTGTTTAGCTTAGTTTAGTTTAGAGAAACAGACCGGAAACAGGCACTTCGGCCCTCTGAGTCCGCACCGACCAACTATCCCCGCGCACTAACACTATCCTACACACACTAGGGACAATGTACATTTACACCAAGCCAATTAACCTACAAACCTGCATGTCTTTGGAGTGTGGGAGGAAACCGAAGATCTCGGAGAAAACCCACGCAGGTCGCGGGGAGAACGTACAAACTCCGTACAGACAGCGCCCGTGGGCGGGATTGAACCAGGGTCTCCGGTGCTGCAAGCGCTGTAAGGCAGCAACTCTAACACTGCGCCACGGTGCCGCCCTCTGTATGAATGTGATTTGCACAATCATCCCTCTGGGGATTCCCACCCCATTACTGACCATGCTTTTTGTCTGTAATCTCCCCGCAAACTTCTCTGATCTTGTTTGCCCTCAACTTCTTTATCATTCTGATGCTCGTCATTTCAACTGAAATGTCAATGAAATGTGAAAATGTTTTAAAAAAACACAGAGTGCTGGAGTAACTCAGCGGGTCAGGCAGCATCTCTGGAGAACATGGATAGGTGATGTTCCACAGAGTGCTGGAGTAACTCAGCGGGTCAGGCAGCATCTCTGGAGAACATGGATAGGTGATGTTCCACAGAGTGCTGGAGTAACTCAGCAAGTCAGGCTGCATCTCTGGAGAATATGGATAGGCGACGTTTTGCAGAGTGCTGGTGTAACTCATCGAGTCAGGCAGCATCTCTGGAGAACATGGATAGGTGATGTTTCACAGAGTGCTGGAGTAACTCATCGAGTCAGGCAGCATCTCTGGAGAACATGGATAGGTGACGTTTCACAGAGTGCTGCAGTAACTCATCGAGTCAGGCAGCATCTCTGGAGAACAAGGATAGGCGACGTTTTGATTTGGAATCCTTCTTCAGTGAAAGTGCAGCAGTATTCTCCTTGGAAATATTAACTGTTTCTCTCTCCACCAATATCATCAATCCCTTGAAGACTACAAACACCAATTGAACTATGAGCTGTGAACTGTCTTGGTTGCAACAGGGACTTGGGGGTTTTTTGCACTAATATTGCATTTTAAAAATTTATCTGTGTTTGCAGACTTTAACGCTGCTGGAAGTAAGAATTTCATTGTTTTGCTTTTGTTAATTCCCGGGATGGCGGGACTGACATACAGTATGATTGAAGAATGGGTCGACTGGGCTTATATTCACTGGAATTTAGAAGGATGAGAAGGATTCTTATCGAAACATATAAAATTCTTAAGCGATTGGACAGGCTAGTTGCAGGAAAAAATGTTCTCGATGTTGGGGGAGTCCAGAACTAGGGACCAATTAATTCACTGGATGTTTTCAAGATATCAAAGGATATGGGGAGAAAGCAGGAACAGGGTACTGATTTTAGATGATCAGCCATAAAGTATAGTCTGTTAGTTTAGTTACACTGCGCGGAAACACTGAGTCCGCACCGACCAGCGATCCACGCACACTAACACTATCCTAGACATACTCTAGGGACAATTTACACATACATCAAGCCAATTAACCTACATACCTGTAAGTATTTGGAGTGTGGGAGGAAACCAAAGATCTCAGTGAAAACCCACGCAGGTCTCGGGGAGACCTCAGGTTCTCGGCCGCGGGACTTTACATCACTGGTGCGGCTCGGCCGCGGGGCCTTCCATCGCCCGGCGCGGCTCGGCCGCGGGGCCTTCCATCGCCCGGCGCGGCTCGGCCGCGGGACCTAACATCGCCCGGCGCGGCTCGGCCGCGGGGCTTTATATCGCTGGTGCGGCTCGGCCGCGGGACTTTACATCGCTGGTGCGGCTCGGCCGCGGGGCCTTCCATCGCCCGGCAAGGCTCGGCCGCGGGACTTAGCTGCGCACGGTACGGCCACGGGGCCTTCCATCGCCCGGCTCGGCCGCGGGATGTTTCAGCGCCCGGTGCGGCTCGGCCGCGGGGACTTGGGCGTGGGGAAGAGAGCGGATGTTTTGTTGCCTCCATCACAGTGAGGGGGTGTTTGGAGTCACTGCGATGGATGTTTGTGTTGGGGTTATGTGTCTTGTGTTTCTTTTTTTTGTGACTGCTGCTAACGTAATTTCGTTCGGTACCTCGGTACCGAATGACAAATAAAGGCTCTGTATTCTGTATTCTGTATTCTGTAAAATCTGTACAGACGGCACCCGTAGTCGGGATCGAACCCGGGTCTCTGGCGCTGCAAGAGCTGTAAGGCAGCAACACTACCGCTGCACCACTATGGCTGTGGGAGTCCATGTGCTTACATGAGAGGCCATGTGCTTACTTCTGCTGCTAATGTGTATGTTTGTATGCAACATTATGTGATGTTATATTCATTAATGCACTGTTAACTGATATTCATTATGCAATTTGAATTTAATAAGCTATTAATGAAACTAATAAACATCTATGGGATGCTTCTGTATTAAATTACAATCACAACAGGAGCCCACACTTCATAAAGCAGGCAAAATATATCGTAAATTACATTAACATTGCAGATGTTAAAGATAAATGATGTGTTCTGCCAACTGATAAGTAATAGTTATGACCTACTGCAGAGCAAAGCTTTGATAATTAATTTATATAAATATGATCAAATTAGTATGTAATGCACATAATAAATGGTCATTATTTTTTGCAGGGGTTAAATGTTCATTTTCTATGTGTAGTTTAGTGCAGGGATACAGCATGTAACAGGCCCTTCGGCCCACTGAGTCCACACCAACCAGCGATCCCCGCACATTAACACTATCCTACACACACTGGGGACAACTTACATTTATACCGAGCCACTTAATCTATAGATTAAGAGTAAGTCTTTGGAGTATTGAAGTCTTCCAAAGTCTTTGAAGTCTTACAAAGAGTAAGTCTTTGGAGTGTGGGAGGAAACTAGAGATCTTGGAGAAAACCCATGCAGGTCACGGGGAGAACGTACAAACTCTGCACAGACTGCTCCCGTAGCTGGGATCGAACCCGGATCTCTGGCACTGTGTAGCTCTACCACTGCACCACCGTGCCGCCCAAATGATGAACAAAGTCTCCACACTTTAAACCAAAGCATACATGAGCAACTTCCACTCCACGGTATGACATCAGAGACCTGGGGTTTAACACCATGAAGCCCGCGGTCTCTGGTAAGAAGAGGCCGATTCGGGAGTTCCAACCGTACCAACGCCGGAGTTTGATCATCCTGACGTAGGGGCTCGGACAACGGTGGTTCACCAGCCCCGACCGCGGGTGAACAAAGAGGAAGCTGATTGAACTTTATTAACCTTCCATCACAGAGAGGAATGTGGATTCCGCTGTGAATCTTGAATCTTCAGCGTCAAGAGTTAGACTGGGGTCTGAGTGAACCACCCGGTGGAGTTAGTGAGTACCTTACCATTCCTCTGATCACTCTAACAGTATTGGCACATCACAGTCATCAGTGCGTACACCCCAACTCCAGAAGCTTCTGTTGAAGTTAAGGAGGACCGGTAGCCCAATGCTGAAAAAAATCCTAGTGCACATCCCAAAAGGAACCAAATGGATCCTCTCAGACAACTCAGGCACTGGGTGAGGTGCACCGCCACACTCTGGCAAGCAATGAGGAGTTCAGTTTAGTTTATTGTCACGTGTACCAAGGTATAGCAGAAAGCTTTATGTTGCCTACGATCCAGTCAGCAGAAAGGCTACATACTGTACATGATTACAATCGAGCCGTCTACAGTGTACAGATACAGAATAATATAAATAATGTTTAGTGCAAGGTAAAGTCCAGTAAAATGCAACTAAAGGTAGTCTTCAATGAGGTAGATGGCAGTTCAGGGCAGCTTAGTTTATTTTAGTTTAGTTTAGAGATACAGCAGGGAAACAGGCCCTTCGGCCCACCGAGTCCGAACTGACCAGCGATCCCCACACATTAACACTATCCTACACACACTAGGGACATTTTACACTTATACCAAGCCAATTAACCGACAAACCTGTACGTCTTTGGAGTGTGGGAGGAAACCGAAGATCTCGGAGAAAACCCACGCGGTCACCGGGAGAACGTACAAACTCCATACTGACAGCACCCGTAGTCAGGATCGACCCCAGGTCTCTGTGAGGCAACAACTCTACCGCTGTAAGGAGTTTGTACGTTCTCCCCGTGACCTGCGTGGGTCTTCGGCTTCCTCCCATACTCCAAAGACGTACAGGTTTGTGGGTAAATTGTCTTGGTATAAATATAAAAATTGCCCCTAGAGTGTGAGTAGAATAGTGTTAATGTGCGGGGATCGCTGGTCAGAGCGGACTCGGTGGGCCAAAGGGCCTGTTTCCGCGCTGTATCTCTAAACTAAACTAAAACGCAGTCGGCCCTCTTGACACGCACACATTACCACAAGAAGCGCAAAGTCAAACCTGTCACGGACTCTACAAATGTAGATCAGGTCCTTCAGGAATATACGGGAACAAAAGATGAATGTGCACAAAGCCGTTGGAAGAATCCACTGGCCTCTCTGCTGGGAATCTCAGGTTGATAAATGGTGAAGGAACATTCAGGTTGTTACTGAGAACCTTGAGGCCATATCCTGGGGACACTAGTTTGCACAGCACAACTTGTTATGCCTTGCCACCCATTTTATCTTCACAAGAGGATGAGCAAACAAAGCCAAACAGGCTGGAGGGAAAAATAGAGCCAGACTTTATTGATATTTGCTGACATTTCAGATAGGACTGTCAGGGTTTACCTGTTCAAATGTCAGTCAGGGACCTCTGTTCCTGTGGATGTGTTTAAGAAGGAACTGCAGATGCTGTCTGACGAAGGGCCTCAACCCGAGAAGTCACCTTTTCCTTCTCTGCAGGGAAGCTGCCTGTCCTGCTGAGTTACTCCAGCTTTTTGTGCCTATCTTCTGTTCCTGTGTAAACGTGCAAACCAATGCGCTAATGGATTATTTTATTGTGTTTCTGTTTGGAATCCGAGCCTCACAGGCAGGGACAATATTTGTTGCTCATACTTTGTAAAGAGTGGCTTGTTAGAACAGCCTATTCCTCCTGAAGTCCGAAGAAGGGTCTCGACCCGAAACGTCACCCGTTCCTTCTCTCCAGAGATGCTGCTTGAGTCACTCCAGCATTTTGTGTCTATCTTCGAGTTAAACCAGCACCTGCAGTTCCCTCCTGCACTATTCCTCCTGAAAGTCTCAAACATCTGCCAGTATCTGATGTGATCCCCTCAGCCTTCCAAGTCTTGTTCTCCATAAATGTTGAGGAAATCTGGAGGTTCATAGTTCCTAAGTTCATAAATTCAAAGGCGTCAAAGGTCTTTTATTCACACGTGTACCAATTAAGGTACAGTGGTATGCGAATTACCATACAGCCGTACGAAAAAACAAGCAACAAGACACACAACTACATAAACGTTAACATAAACATCCACCACAGTGGATTCCCCTCATTCCTCACTGTGATGGAAGGCAATAAAGTCCAATCTACTTCACTCTTTATTCACCCGCGGTCGGGGCAGTCGGACCATCCGCAGCTGGCGATCGAAGCTCCCGCGTCGGGGCGATCGAAGTTCCCGCTGCCTGGAGCTCCCGAAGCCGGTCTCTAAATGGGGAGCGCAAGCTCCGCGATGGTAAGTCCGCAGGCACTGGCAGTTGGAGCTCCCGAAGTCGATACCCAGGAAGAGGCCACCAGCTCCTCGATGCTAGGCTGCAGTTTGGACGGAGATACGATACGGAAAAAAATTGCATCGCTGTCGAGGGAAGAGATTTTAAAAAGTTTCCCCCAACCCCCACATAAAACAAAGATAAAGAACACCAAAAACACACATTTAACACATACTAAAAGAACAACAAAGAAGAGGGGACAGACAGACTATTGGCTAGGCAGCAATTGCTGGTGCCACCCGGTGGAAATTCCAGTAGAATTAGACCATTCGGCCCATCAAGTCTACTCTGTCGTTCAATCATGGCTGATCTGTCTCTCTCTCCTAACCCCATTACCCCATTCCCCTGCCTTCTCCCCATAGCTCCTGACACCCGTACAAATGAAGAATCTATCTATCTCTGCCTTAAAAATATGCATTGACATGGCCTCCACAGCCTTCTGTGGCAAAGAATTCCTCCCACGTCCAGGTTTGTAATTGGCTTCAGTAAGAAATTGTAAATTGTCCCTCGTGTGTATGCACGTGGTAGTGCATGGGGTGATCGTCGGTCAGCATGGACGTGGTGGGCAGAAGGGCCTGCTCCCACGCTGTATCTCTGAAGCCTAAAAGTAAAAGTCATGCAGTAACTCTAAACTAAACAGAATAGGAGCAGGATCGCTGGTCGGTGCGGACTCGGTGGGCAGAAGGGGCTGTTTCCGCACTGCATCTCAAAACTAAAACTAAACGCCAGGAGTTCCAAGAGGCTTTGGTGCACTGATTCTTATGGTAGGCCCGTTTCTGACCAAGAGACCGTTCACATATTGCCTGGAACATTCAATCTAATGTGACCATATCACCCCCGTCCTTTACAAACTCCACTGGCTCCCCATCCCCCAGAGAATCCAGTATAAAATCCTCCTCATGACCTACAAAGCCCTCCATAACCTGGCCCCATCCTACCTGACTGACCTCCTCCACAGGCACACTCCCACCTGCACCCTCCGCTCTGCTGCTGCCAATCTCCTATCCCCCCCATCCGGACCAAACTCAGATCCTGGGGGGACAGGGCTTTCTCCATCGCTGCTCCCACCCTATGGAACTCACTACCCCAAACCGTCAGAGACTCCTCCTCACTCACCACATTCAAAACATCACTGAAGTCTCACCTGTTCAGTACTGCCTTCAACCACTGACCGTCACCTCACCTTCTGTCTCCTTTCTCTGTTCGTTTACTTATTTATCTATTTATTCACTTCCCTATGTTCTTTAAATCCCTGTAAAGCGTCTTTGAGTGTTTGAAAAGCGCTATATAAATGTAATGCATTATTATTATTATTATTAAAGCAAGTCTTAAAGTGTGCTATTTTATAAATAAACCCTTGTCTTTATTGAAAGATATTTGCTGCATCTTCCTGCATTCTGCAGACATTACAAATATCATCAGAGCCACGATAATCTTTGGCTCACTCAATTATTTTTGTGGGTATTATGTTCCAGCGAGAAATCCTTGTATACACAGAAAAGTCAACTCTGGAACATGGGGGTTCGGCATCTCATTACTACTTGACGAGTTTTGAAATTGCATTTCTCACAATTCAGCTTTAATATGGAAATTGGTCACAAACCATTGGCATCTTTGATAACATCAATACGACTCTAGAGAAATTACCTTGCCTTAGGTTGTTTAGTGGCACCTAATGTTCACACCAAAATAAACCACAGAAAAAACAAAGTGCAGGGTAAATCTACACAGATGCCAGTTCGATTTTGATTTTTTTTTGCATTATGTTCTGCTGTGTTAGGAATGGGTTTATACCGTGACCTTATCTATTTATTCAAAATAGCTTCCATTATGCTCTGAAACTAAATTTGCAGTTAATCCAAAGTTCGGGTCTGTCCTGAAGCCAGCAATAGACAATAGACAATAGACAATAGGTGCAGGAGGAGGCCATTCGGCCCTTCGAGCCAGCACCACCATTCAATGTGATCATGGCTGATCATTCTCAATCAGCATTCATTGTAGGTTCAAGGAACTGCCGATGCTGGTTTCCACCAGAGTGCTGGAGTGACTCAGCGGGTCAGGCAGCATCTCTGGAGAAAAAGGATGGGTGACATTTCAGGTCGAGACCCTTAGTCAGGCTCCAGAATTCAGAAGATCCTCGACCTGAAAAGTCACCCAGAGATGCTGCCTGACCTGCTGAGTTACTCTCACACTTTGTGTCTATCTCCAGAAGGAACTGATTTGTAGAGCTCAGATTGCCTGGGATTGGCATAAGATCATAAGTGATAGGAGCAGAATTAGGCCATTCGACCCTTCAAGTCTACTCTGTCATTCAATCATGGCTGATCTGCCTTTCCCTCCTAACCCCATTCTCCTGCCTTCTCGTTTGTACGTTCGCCCCATGACCTGCGTGGGTTTTTCTCCGAGATCTTCGGTTTCCTCCCCCACTCCAAACACGAACAGGTTTGTAGGTTAATTGGCTTGGTGTAAATGTAAAAATTGTCCCTAGTGTAGGATAGCATAAGTGTGCGGGGATCGCTGGTCGGTGCGGACTCGGTGGGCCGAAGGGCCTGTTTCCATGCTGTATCTCTAAACTAAACTAAACTAAACTAAATAATCTGAAGAAGGGTCCCAACATGAAACGTCACCTATCCACATTATCCAGAGATGCTGCCTGTCCCGCTGAGTTACTCCAGCACTTTGTGTCTATTTCTTTTACCTCTGATGTAACTTGCCCAATCGTCATTACATATCAGTGGGGAGAAAAATCAGTTGATGTCTACGATGAGTATTTAGTCCAACAATTGCTTTTTTTTAGGACCCATACTATAAATCGCATCATCCCTAAGGCGTGGGCATCGTTTGAAGTCTCTACACCAGACATGTCTACCAGTACGTGGATGGGAAAGGTTTAGAGGGATATGGACAAATGGGACTAGCTTACATGGGCATCTTGGTCGGCATGGACAAGTTGGTCTGAGGAATGCACAGCTCCATGACTCTATGATTCAATAAATTCAGTGTAAATTCACTGTAAATTCAGTGCATTGTCAAACCTGGATAACAAATTGATCATTAGGTCTGTTAACATTTCTTCATCTTAATTTTAATTTGAATACTTAGTTTTCTCTATAAATATTTTTCTTTCTGCTTATACATGTCGCCAGGCATCCATTAACCTACGGGAAGGGATTTAAGTCTACAAGCAATATGTGATCATACTGGCCAAAGGATACAGAGCACAAAATGCTGGAGTAACTCAATGAGTCAGGCAGCATCTCTAGGAAAGACCCAAAATGCTGGAGTAACTCAACGAGTCAGGCAGCAACTCTGGAGGAAAGACACAAAGTGCTGGAGTAACTCAACGAGTCAGGCAGCAACTCTGGAGGAAAGACACAAAGTGCTGGAGTAACTCAGCGGGTCAGGCAGCAACTCTGGAGGAAAGACCCAAAGTGCTGGAGTAACCCAATGTGTCAGGCAGCATCTCTGGAGGAAAGACCCAAAGTGCTGGAGTAACTCAACGAGTCAGGCAGCATCTCTGGAGGAAAGACCCAAAGTGCTGGAGTAACTCAGCGGGTCAGGCAGCATCCCTGGAGGACATGGATGGGTGATGTTTCAGGTCGGGACCCTTCTTCAGACTGACTGCATGCAGGCAGAAAGCTAGAAGAATGGAGGAGAATGAAAAATGAAGACCAAAAACATCACCCATTCCTTCTCTGTAGAGACGCTGCCTGTCCCGCTGAGTTACTCCAGCTTTTTATGTCTATCTTTAGTAGATTGGAGGAGCAGGACAAAGCATGGCAGGTCAGGTAGCATCTTCAGAGGAAATGGATAGGGACCATGTTTCAGGTTGGGACCCTTCTGAAGGGTCCACACCCAAAATGTCACCTATCCATGTCCTCCAGAGATGCTGCCTGACTCGCTCAGTTACTCTAGCACTTTGTGTCTTCTTTTGTAAACCAGCATCTGCAGTTCCTTGGGTCTAGATAAGGGGATATGGAGCAGTGGTTTCGGTATAATGTTTCTTTACAGTTTGGATTAACTTCCTGCTGTTCTCCCTATCCTCGACTGGCTGAATTACTACAGACTACCGAATATACTTAATATACTGGCTGAATTACCACAGACTACAGAATATACTTATTGGGGAATATCTAGTTGAGGAGCTTGATTATTATTCGCAAGATAATAATAGAGCTTAGAAATACTGATCAATCATCTACTGTCACTTCCTACACAAAATGGGTCATTGTACAGTGAAATTACTTATTGTGCATGATACATTTTTGACAAATGTAATCAGGTCCCAGATAAGAGTGATTTTTCATCTAAGATGTGCAGATCTACGAGGCAACCATGGAATTAGACAATTTGCAGCTGACCCAATGGAATTGGAAATAGATCAATGCTGAAGGCTTAGCCCGCTGCGACACATTATATCGGTGAAGATCTGAAGATCAATAGTGCACCAGAGATTTCACATTTTACATTGTGCATCCATTGTACATCCCATGGCAACTAGATGTGTCTTCCTAAAATGGACAGCTGTGGACAGCGGCAATGACAGGCACAAGATGAGAATGCTCCCGGTCTTGCAGCATTCAGTCCATCATTCCAATCCCATGGCCCCACAGGTGGTGAAGGTAAAACCACTTGTTTACTTTGTACATCCACGATGTTCACTTGCAACCCAGGTACAGGTTACTTGACAAGACCCATTGCCCTGCCCGTCCCAGCCCACCACACCCACCAACTCACACACACACACACACACACACACACACCGACACACATCCACACCCACCAACTCACACACACACACACACACACACACACACTCACACACACACACATGCACACACCCACACCCACCAACTCACACACACACCCACACATGCACATACACACCCATCTACACACACACCCCACACCCTCACACACCCACACATGCACACACACACACACCCCACACCCTCGCACACACCCACACATACACACACACGCACACATGCACACACCGACTCACATCCACACCCCCAACTCACACCCACACACACACATACATATCCATCTACACACACACCCCACACCCACACACACCCCACACCCTCGCACACACCTACACACATACACACACACACATGCACACACCGACTCACATCCACACCCACCAACTCACACACACCCACACACACACATACACACCCATCTACACATACACCCCACACCCTCACATACACACACACATACGCGTACACACACACATGCACACACCGACTCACATCCACACTCACCAACTCACACACACACCCACACACACATACACACCCATCTACACACCCCACACCCTCAGACACCCACACATACACACACACACGCACACACACCCCACACCCTCGCACACACCTACACACACACATGCACACACCGACTCACATCCACACCCTCAACTCACACACACCCACACACACATACATACCCATCTGCACACACACCCCACACCCTCACACACACCCACACATACACACACACATACACCACTACATAAACACACACCCCACCCTTGCACACACCCACACATACACATGCACACTCCCACACCAACCCACACACATGCACACACGCACACCCATACACACACATAAACACACACCCTCTCACACACACACCCATCCACACAGACGCACACGTCCTCCCACACACACACCCATCCACATACACATAGACACACATCCACACAAACACACGCACGCCCATCCACACACGCACCCATACACAGCCACACAAACTCATCCACACAGCCACACACACACACACACACACACACACACACACACACACAAACTCATCCACACACATACACACAGCCACACACATACACACACACACACATACACACACACACACACACACACACACACACACACACACACAAACTCATCCACACACATAAATACATATATATACAAATATATACACATGCACAGACAGCTGTGGGGGCCAAAAAAATTGATATTTTTATGGCAGAGAAAGATTACATTCTTGATTAGTACGGGTGTCAGGGGTTACGGGGAGAAGGCGGGAGAATGGGGTTAAAAGGGATAGATAGATGAGCCATGATTGAATGGCGGAGTAGACTTGATGGGCCGAATGGCGTGATTCCGCTCCTATCACTGTTGAACATGATAGTGTGAGGGTAGGGAGTCTGCAGAATTATATTCCACTTTATTGTCTGAACTTCACATTTGGGAAGAAGTCTCATGAGCAAGTCCAAAGGCCTGAAAGTGATTAATGTTTCACAGCATACCTGTTTTCTCTTCACCTTTATTGAAATAATACCTTGCGTTCCCACTTGAGTTACATTGATAAGCACAGATTTCAAAGATAATTGAGTGGACAGCTGCTTACAGAGCTGATTCCATGAGTGGGAGAATCTACGATCAGAGGGCACAGCCTCAGAATAAAAAGAAGTACATTTAGAATGATGAGGATGAATTTCTTTAGCCAGAGGGTGGTGAATCTGTGGAATTCATTGCCACAGAAGGATGTGGAGGCCAAGTCAGCGTACATTTTTAAGGCAGAGATCGATAGATTCTTGATTAGTACGGGTGTCAGGGGTGATGGGGAGAAGGCAGAATAATGGGATTGACAGGGACAGATAGACCAGGCATGATTGAATGGCGGAGTAGACTTGATGGTCTAATTCTGCTCCTATCGCATGAACATGGAAAATTTACAGGCTTTTTCATGGTAGGAAAGTAATTAATAAAGCAATTAAAGCAACAAAAAAAAATCCAGTCGCTGCCTGAATAGGAGGAACAGCAATTAGACTGAAAAATGCTCCCTGGGAGTTGAGAGGCTCCAGCTGATCTTTGGCATATTCAGCACTGGCATCCAAAAGGAAATTCTACCCACCTGTGTATAAATTAGGAAGTGAAAACTACAGAATCAAAGAATACACAAGTATAACGGAGGGGAAGGAGGTTGTTCAGCCCGCCAACCTGCACTGCCTTTTGCAAGAACAAAGCCAGTTAATCCCATTTACCAGCTCCTTTCACCAGTCTGAGGAAGGGTCTCGACCTGAAACGTCACCCATTCCTTCTCTCCCGAGATGCTGCCTGACCTGCTGAGTTACTCCAGCATTTTGTGAATAAATACCTTCGATTTGTACCAGCATCTGCAGTTATTTTCTTGCACAGCTCTTTTCACCAGCTATTTGCTTTCTTAAAGCTACTATTCAGCCTGACTGTGTAGGGCAGTGTAAGACCAAAAAAAAGCAGAAATATGAAATAATAGTCACAGAGTGATACAGCAAGAAAACAGGTCCTTCGGTACAACTTGCCCACACCAGCCAAGATGTCCCAGCTACACTAGTCCCACCTGCCCGCTCTTGCTTGGTCCATATCCCTCCAAACCTGTCCTATCCATGTACCTGTCTAACTGTTTCTTAAACATTGTGATAGTCCCTGCCTCAACTACCTCCCCTGGCAGCTCGTTCCATACACCCACCACCCTTTGTGTGAAAAAGTTACCCCTCAGGTTCCTATTAATTTTTTTTCCTCCTTCACCTTAAACCTATGTCCTCTGGTCCTCGAGCAGGAAATAAAATAAATATGGAGACACAATGGAAAATAAGTCGGGAATGAGAGAATGTAAATACAATTTCGATTTTAAGTGAAACCCTGCCTAGACCTGTAGTATAAGAAAATAACTGCAGATGCTGGTACAAATCGATTTATTCACAAAATGCTGGAGTAACTCAGCAGGTCAGGCAGCATCTCGGGAGAAGGGTCTTCAGCATCTTCAGCATGTCTGAAGAAGGGTCTCGACCCGAAACGTCACCCATTCCTTCTCTCCCGAGATGCTGCCTGACCTGCTGAGTTACTCCAGCATTTTGTGAATAAATAGACCTTAGCCATTCAGCAAAGTTATTTTTTTAGCGAGTGAGCTTACTACAAACTTGATATTGTTTTTGACCTACAATGTGCTTTTCTAGTTCTTGAACCTTGAATCTAGTTATCCCTGCACCTGAAACCTAATTTAGGTAGCATATTTTGAAATAAAAATAAATCATTTTGACTATGATTTATTTCCTTTCCTTTTCTAGATGCTTATTTCTTTGTGAGTCAGGAATGCCTGTTTTCTGCAGCAATCCATATAATGACGCGGGTAGACACAAAATGCTGGAGTAACTCAGCGGGACTGGCAGCATCTCTGGAGGGAAGGAACAGGTGACGTTTCAGGTCGAGGCCCTTCTTCAGACTCTGATCAGCAGGGACATTAACCTATTTAACATCAATTGTTTTCAATCAAACTGGAAACACTGAAAATGATTTGCACGCTATTTATATTTGCACGTCTGAGTTGTGGCAACAAATAAGGTGATAAATACAATGTTACCAGATTGTATTTCAGTTTTTTAATTCAGTTTTGCCTTTATTAGCAATTCAATTTTGTGACAAAATTCAGGTAATGATAATTTAAAAGATTGGACATTACTTCATTCCAACAAGATTCAAGACTCTCCAGTTGTTACAAAATAGAGAAGTTTGCTGTGAAATTAGTCAAATGCAGAATAAATGAAAATGGAGGTGCAAATGATGTATTAAAGAGCGCACAGAATGAAGGAGTAACTCAACGGGACAGGCAGCATCTCTGGTTAGAAGGAATGGGTCGAGACTCTTCTTCAGACTTGACCCGAAACGTCACCCATTCCTTCTCTCCGGAGATGCTGCCTGTCCCGCTGAGTTACTCCAGCATTTTGTGTCTATCTTTGGTGCAAACCAGCATCTGCAGTTCCTTCCCACACAAATGAATTTGGGCCATCATCTGCAGTTCCTTCCTACATCAATCAACCAGATTGATCCCTGGGATGGCAGGACTTTCATATGAAGAAAGACTGGATAGTCTAGGCTTATACTCGCTGGAATTTAGAAGACTGAGGGGGGATCTTATAGAAACATATAAAATTCTTAAGGGGTTGGAGAGGCTAGATGCGGGAAGATTGTTCCCGATGTTGGGGAAGTCCAGAACCAGGGGTCACAGCTTAAGGATAAGGGGGAAGTCTTTTAGGACCGAGATGAGAAAACATTTCTTCACACAGAGAGTGGTGAGTCTGTGGAATTCTCTGCCACAGAAGGTAGTTGAGGCCAGTTCATTGGCTATGTTTAAGAGGGAGTTAGATGTGGCCCTTGTGGCTAAAGGGATCAGGGGGTATGGAGAGAAGGCAGGTACAGGTTACTGAGCTGGATGATCAGCCATGATCATATTGAATGGCGGTGCAGGCTCGAAGGGCCGAATGGCCTACTCCTGCACCTATTTTCTATGTTTTCTATGTTTTCTACATATTAAAGAGCACAATTTCCTTGTATTCATCTACACCCCGAGATTCTTGGTTTCCTCCCACATTCCAAAGACGTACAGGTATGTAGGTTAATTGGCTTGGTGTATGTGTAAATTGTCCCTTGTGTGCGCAGGATAATGTTAATGTGCGGGGATTGTTGGTGGGTGCGGACTCGGTGGGCTGAGGGGCCTGTTTCCATGCTGTGTCTAAACTGAAAAAAAAATTACCCAGTCCCTTAATGAAAATACATCATTGGCTTTCAGAAATGGTGAAATAGGAGTTCTGCCAAAAACAAGTCAACTTATTGTGTGGGAAAAAACTGCAGATGCTGGTTTACACCAAAGATAGACACAAGGAGGCTGGAGTAACTCAGCAGGTCAGGCAGCATCTCTGGAGAAAAGGAATAGATGATGTTTCAGGTCGAGACCCTTCTTCAGACTTCAGTGCCAATCCGAAAGGTCACGCATTCCTTCTCACCAGAGATGCTGCCCGACCCGCTGAGTTACTCCAGCATTTTGTGTCTATTTTCAATTCAACTTATAGTTTTATTTTTGTGGTGATCACAGTGGTGATTCTTTTCTATTAAGCATCAAATGAAATTGTCAAACTTTGCCCCACGATGATTTAATGTACAATCATTCATATAAAATATTGTAAGGGCCACTTTTTTCAATATTTAGGATTTTAGCCAAAGAGCCATTCAGCACTGAATCCAACCCTTCAGCTCATTTTGTCTATGCTAGTTACCAAGTACTCATGTTTACAGATCTCTATCCAGAACTTGGTTCATAACCTCCTTTTCATTCAGATTATGGCATAGAAATAGAACCATAGAGACATAGAAAAATAGGTGCTGGAGTAGGCCATTCAGCCCTTCGAACCAGCACCGCCATTCAATATGATCATGGCTGATCATCTAAAATCAGTACCCCGTTCCTGCTTTCTGCCCATATCCCTTGATTCCTTCAGCCCTAAGAGCTAAATCTCTCTTGAAAACATCCAACGATCGAGCTTCACTCATGGGTAAAATTGTTTTTCTCTGGTATTAATCTGAAACCAGTGCAGCGGCATAAATCTCCAGACAAATATTTTTTTAAAGGTGAGGGGAATTTCAAAAGGTTCCTGTGTAGGGAGCACAAAAAGTTAACATGTAGGAAGGATCTGCAGATGTTGGTTTAATCAGAAGATAGACTCAAAATGCTGGAGTAACTCAGCGGGACAGGCAGCGTCTCAGGAGAGAAGGCCTGAAGAAGGGTCTCGACCCAAAACGTCACCCATTCCTTCTCTCTAGAGATGCTGCCTGAGTTACTCCAGCATTTTGTGACAAAAAGGTAAGCAATTAGAAATTATGGATAAACAAAGAAATGCAGATGCTGGTTTGGAAAAAAAGGCACAAAGTGCTGAAGTAACTCAGCGAGTCAGGCAGCATCTCTGGAGAACATGGATGGGTGACGTTTCGGGTCAGGTCTGATCAAGGGCCCCGACCCAAAACGTCATCTATCCATGTTCTCCAGAGAAGCTGCCTGAACCGCTGAGTTCCTCCAGCACTCTGTGTCAATTAGAAATTATGTATTGGAGGAAGAACGCAGTATAAAAGCACAGAAGTGTTCCTGCAATCACATAGAATGTCAGTGAGAGTGCACCTGGAACGTCATGTACCATTTTAGTTGCCTTACATAAGGAAGGCAGTAATTGCCTTTGAGAGAGTGCAATTAACTTTGGATAGATTTCAGAATGAGAGAACTGTTCTCCAAGATGGGACTGAGCAGAATGATGCTTGTTTCTCTGGTGTTCAAAGGGCATAAAGATGGTTTTGTGAATACATATTAAATTCTTAGAAGATTTTGTTGCCAGCTTGTTTCCCTTAATAGCTCACACCTGATCATGAGACTGAGTTACTGATTAAGTTTGAGTTGAGTTTATTGTCACGTGTACCGAGGTACAGTGAAAAGCTTTTGTTGCGTGCTAACCAGTCAGCTCAAAGACAATACACGATTACAATCGAGCCGTCCACCGTGTACAGATTCATGATAAAAAGAATGACGTGAATATGTTTGGTGCAAGATAAAGTCCAGTTACGTCTGATCAAAGGTAGTCTGAGGGTCTCCAATGAGGTAGATGGAAGCTCAGGACTGCTCTCTGGTTTTTGGTATGTTGTTTCAGTTACCTGATAACAGCTGGGAAGAAACTGTCCCTGAATCTGGAAGTGTGCGTTTTCACACTTCTGTATCTTTTGCCCGATGGGGGAGGGGAGAAGAGGGAGTGGCCAGGGTGCGACTCGTCCTTGCTGGCCTTGCCGAGGCAGTGCGTTGTGTAAATGGAGCCAATGGAAGGGAGGTTGGTCCGTGTGACGGTCTGGGCTGTGTCCGAACTTTCTTGCGGTGTTGGACGGAGCTGTTCCCAAACCACGCTGTGATGCATCTCAATAAAATGCTTTCTACGGCGCATCTGTAGAAGTCAGTGAGAATTATTGGGGAAATGCCGAACTTCCAAAGCCTAGGCTAGGAATACCCAGCTATACAGGCTCTGTGTGTCACAATAAGGAGTGAGCCATTCAGCGTGATAAAAATAAATTCTTCACTCAGGTGACTCTTTGGAATTCTCTACCCTGTAGAGCTGCAGACTGTCATCCACATGTTGATGAGCAGGCTGATAGTGTTTTGGGCAGCATGGAAACCAAAAGATTTGTGCATTGGTTGGGAAAGTTAAGGGTACAGCCAAGATATTTGATTGTTTAGTTCAGTTTAGAGATACAGGATGGAAACACTGAGTCTACCTCGACCAATCATCACCCGTTCACACCAGTTCTATATTATTCCAGTTTCGCATCCTACACACACTGGGGACAATTGTACAACTTACTGAAGCCAATTAACCTACAAAATTGCAAGTCTTTGGAATGTGGGAGGGAACCGGAGCACCCGGAGAAAACCCACACAGTCCCCGAGGGAACGTACAAACTCTGTACAGACAGCACCCGTGGTCAGGTTCGAAACCGGGTCTCTGGCGCCGTGAAGCAGGACTCTACTGCTGTGCCATTTGTACATTACAATACATACGTTTTGTAGTGTAGACACAAGAGTACACATGGTCTACTAATGCTCCTGTTTCTTATCCTCACATAATTGGAAGAGGATAATGAAGGTAGGGGCTCCTTCATAAAGAAGAGAGCTGATTAACACTGACTCTTCAAACCCAAAACTGAACACAATACTCCAATGCAATATTTGTAAACTCTGGTGGTGTGAGCTGAGTAGAAGATTATGCATTTGGATATTGAATGCAGATAGGATTACTTCTTGTTGTGATATACTTATGGTAATATGTCAAATTGATACTCACTCTTTAGCCAACGTAAGCCCACATCACCTCAATGAATTCTGCAAAGTTCTTAAGTGGCTTTACACAGTAAATGTGGAGATTTTAGATTTTGTTTAGATTTAGAGATACAGCGCGGAAACAGGCCCTTCGGCCCACCGAGTCCGCGCCGCCCAGCGATCCCCGCACATTAACACTATCCTACACACACTAGGGACAAATTTTACATTTACCCAGTCAATTAACCTACATACCCGTACGTCTTTGGAGTGTGGGAGGAAACCGAAGATCTCGGAGAAACCCCACGCAGGTCATGGGGAGAATGTACAAACTCCGTACAGACGGCGCCCGTAGTCAGGATCGAACCGCTGCATTCGCTGTAAGGCAGCAACTCTACCGCTGCGCCACCATGCCGTCCAAAGATGATATCTCCCCTAGCAGCAGAGGGCCAGAGTCTCAAAGTGAGGAGTTGGCACTACAAGACAGCCACAAGGATGAGCACGGTGGCGCACCTGGTAGAGCCGCTGCCTCACAGCGTCAGAGACCCGGGTTCGATCCTGACCTCGGGTTCAATCATAATCATAATCATCATAAGAGTCATTTATTAGCCAAGTATGTTTTGCAACATACAAGGAATTTGATTTGCCATACAGTCATACCAATTAAGAGCAACAAGACACAATGTGTGGAGTTTGCACGTTCTCCATGCCTGCGTGAGTTTCCTCCGGGTGCTCCGGTTTCCTCCCGCATCCCAAAGACGTGCGGGTTTGTAGGTTAATCGGCCCTCTGAAAAATTGCCCCCTAGTGTGTAGGGAGTGGATGAGAAAGTGGGATGACATAGAACTAGTGTGGACGGGTGATCGATGGTCGGCGTGGATGTGGTGGGCTGAAGGGCCTGTTTTCATGCTGTATCTCTGAAACTAAATCTAAATTTATTCACACGGAGGGTCGAGAATCTTTAGATTTTTTTTATACCTAAGAGGGTTGTGGAGGCACAATGGTTATGTTGGGGTGATAGATTTTAAGATGTGAAAGGAACCAAAGTAGATAAGATTAATTCAGAAAGATGGCGCTGAGGTGAAAGATTACACGTGATCTTATTGAATGACAGATCGGGCACAAAGGGACAAATGATCCACACTTGCTTCTATTTGTTATGTCCACATGGCATTTTCATTGCCTATTAATCCAAACCATGCATTGGAGTGATGTGTGGGTGGGGAATGGGGACAGTGGGAGAAGATAACAAATATTGGTCGGCAAATACTTCCTGAAGCACAGTTAAAGAAAAATGCTTCCAATCTTAGCTGATGGTTTCAGTAAAAAACAGTGCAAATCAAATTACCATCCAGAATATTGACATCCCAAATCCCTTAGCTTAAAACATATACGTACAAGGTACAAATATGGGCGGCACGGTGGCGCAGTGGTAGAATTGCAGCCTTACAGTGCTTGCAGCGCCGGAGACCCGGGTTCGATACTGACCACGGGTGCTGCCTGTACGGAGTTTGCACGTTCTCCCCGTGACCTGCGTGGATTTTCTCCGAGATCTTCGGTTTCCTCCCACACTCCAAAGACGTACAGGTTTGCAGGTTAATTGGTTTGGTAAATGTAAAAAATTGTCCGCATGTGTGTAGGACAGTGTGAGTGTGCGGGGATCGCTGGTCAGCGTGGACTCGGTGGGCCGAAGGGCCTGCTTCCGCGCTGTATCTCAAAACTAAACTAGACTAAAAATACTTGCATTTTCTGTATGCCATTTGGAAAGCTAAGTTCACCCTTGTCGTTTTGTACCTTCATTTAAATACACGATAGAAATGTCAGAACTCAGGGAAGGCTGCTTATAAATGCAGCCTGTTTCATGAAGTAATTCCGAATGGGAATAACATGATTGACAAAAAGTAAATGGAATGCACTTTTGGAACAGCAACATGAGCGAGATAGTTACAATGCTTAATTAATCACCTCGATGATTGATTTAATTATAATTTCAGTTTTGTACCTATCTGCAGTCAACAATTCTCTTTTATTTTGGTCAATTATTTCTTGTGCATTACAGGCAGATTAGAATCAAGACAGATACGTGTAACAGCTTGAACAAATAAAAACAAATGAAAAGTGCTATCAAAGGACATATTTTAAATATTAACACAGCAAGAGTGCATCGATTTAGATTGCTATTGTTGCAGCTCCTGGGAGTGGTCCTCATCCAGCACAGGCTACAAGGATGAAACTCATCTCCCAGCAATTATAAAGGGCCGATGTGAAATCAGTTTGAGCATTCTCAAGGTGCACCACTGAGCAGAGACCCGCAGAATAAAGACCCCCTGATGACTCACCATTAATTGACGCGTGCCTTTCCTTGTCATTCTAACTCCAAAAGGCCATGACGACGTGAGGAGTGGAGGGGAGCACGGTTTGTTGGAAACGCAGCAGCTGGAAGTAACACGCATCATTAGAGGAATGTCGAGGGGAATCTTATTTTATAAATCACTGATGTAATATCGACACTGGGCATCAAGATTATTAGAAACCTGCACTTCCGAAACAAGCATTGATGCAAAGAAAAAAATCCATGAAATCCCTTTCCCTTCCTTCCCAGCCCCAAATACTTATCCTCTCTCGCACACGCACACACACAGACACACAAAGACACACGCACACACACACACACACACACACACACACGCGCACACACACACACACACAAAGACACACGCACACACACGCGCGCATGCATGCACACACATACTGGAAGTACACACACATTTGCACACACACTAGTACACACATACGCACACACATATACACACACACATATAAGCACACACACACACACATTACATACACATGCACACATAAGCACACACACATACATAAGTACACACACACATACTAAAGAGGTTAGAAAAAATATTACAGAAAAGCCAATACACAAGAAATTATTACGGTGTTAGACAATGCTTTGTTGGAAATAAATTAATCACTGTAAGTGTCAGTAGTCATTATCTGTTCTGGAGGAGTGACTGATGATTTTTTGACATTTTGCAAAGTGCTGATGGATTCGGAATAGGTAGGCAGTTAAAATTCTGAGACTGTCATTTCTCCCGAGTCATTTTTCTACATAACAGCCAGCTCTGGCTGCACACTGTCAGAAGTGGAATTTAACACCTTCAAGAAAGCCAGGAATAGGAGGGAAAGGAGGCTGCTATTTACATAGCACCTTTCATGTCACCAAGGGCGTTGCAACCAATGAAATATCTTCGGAGCAAAGAGGGAGCTGAGAACGAAGAAGATTCAATGTGACTAGTGAGTAGGAAGGAACTGCAACCGAAGAAGAGTAACCCAGCAGGTCAGGCAGCATCTCTGGTGGGAAGGAATAGGTAACGTTTCAGTCTGAAGAAGGGTCTCGACTCGAAACATCACTTATTCCTTTTCTCCAGAGATGCTGCCTGAACCCGCTGAGTTACTCCAGCTTTTTGTGTCCGTCTTTGACTCTAACGAGTACTTTGTAAGCTTGTCGACGCCAGAAACGTGGTAACCTGTTGGGCATCGTATACAAAACAAGGAACTTCACTGTACTGAGGTACATGTGACAATAAAGTATCATTGAATCATTGGAAGAATGTAGCAACAAAGAATTGCAGATGCTGGTTAATACACACCTGAGCCCTACCTATCCCCCCCCCCCCCCCTCTCCCCTCTCCCTCCTTCCTCCCCACCACCCTCCTCCATCCCCCCCCCCCCTTTTTGGTCCAAGCTTTTGGTTCGGAACACGGAAATGCAGGGAATGGGGGGATATTGGATATGTACAGGTAGACAATTGGTCCTGACATTATGTTAAGCAGACATTGTGGGCTGAAGGGCCTATTTCTGTGCTACACAGTTGATGCTCTTAATTCCACCAATTTCTGCTCATATGTACTGTATAAATATTCCCCCATCTCTCCATGCTGTGGACATCTTTAGTTTAACACTAGACCAAGTGGACCCGTTGGGCCCAAACCTCTCCTGCATTGGTGCAGCACCCTCTCCTTCCCCCCCTCCCTCCCTCCCCCCCCCTTCCTCCACCCCCCTTCCCCTCAGTCAGGAGAGTAGTAAGGGATACCACTGGAAGATCCTGGCAGGGAGTGACTACAACTGAGTTCAGTTTAGTTTAGTTTGATGTCACGTGTACCGAGGTACAGTGAAAAGCTTTTGTTGCGTGCTAACCAATTTTGGTTATGATTCAGTCAATTCAATGTTTCAGGTCATGCCACTAGAAATAATCTCTGCAATGACATACATCTGCTACCAAGGTGTTTGCAGCGGTACACTCTAGGGTGCTTGTATAATTACATATTGCCCAATTAGCAGACTACTGGGCAATATATGAGGAGACCGGGGGGGGGGGGGGGGGGGGGGGAACAATGGACAGTGGGGAGCCGGAGTGGGGGAACTGCTGTGGGGGGAGAACAAAAGGAGGAGCCGGCATGCTCTGTAACTTTGTCATCTCCACAGGTGGCTGCTACTTGTGTATGCAATTGTGTATGCAAGCAAAGAAGTTCACTGTGCCAAGTCACATGTGACAATAACGCATTCCTATTCCTATTCCTACATCAAATCCCCCGAACCTCATTGCAGAGAACAGGCTTGCTGACACATTACTTCTAAAGGTTAGTTTTACAATTTCGCTGTTCTTGCTTCATTCAGGCTCCACGAGTCTCCAAAAAGAGCCTGCTTGCGGTCTCTAGTATTCACACCTCACCCTTCCATATCTCTCTTCTCTCTCTCCCCTGACTCTCAGTCTGAAGAAGGGTCTCGACCCGAAACGGCACCCATTCCTTCTCTCCGGAGATGCTGCCTGTCCCGCTGAGTTACTCCAGCATTTCGTGTCTATCTGGAGTCTATGAAGTGCCTTTCTAAAATCATTCGTCGGATAAAATATGTATCAACTGTGTACATTTAAAGGAAATATCCAAGATTCAAGAGTGTTTTATTGTCTTAATACCAAACCAGAACTATGAAATTCTTACTTGCAGCAAAGAAAAGGTTTGTAAACACTGCACGCAATAGATTACATAATAAAAACAAAGACTAATCTTGTACAATAAATAAAATTAATTTAAAGTCTTTTGCTGACTGGATAGCATGCACCAAAAAAGCTTTTCACTGTACCTCAGGAAAGGTGGCAATAAACTAAACTAAACTAAAAACTAAAGAGAACATTAGTGCAAAACTAAATAAAAACTTTTTCAGTCAGAGAGTTGTGAATCTGTGGAATTCTCTGCCTCAGAAGGCAGTGGAGGCCAATTCTCTGAATGCATTCAAGAGAGAGCTAGACAGAGCTCTTAAGGATAGCGGAGTCAGGGGGGTATGGGGAGAAGGCAGGAACGGGGTACTGATTGAGAATGATCAGCCATGATCACGTTGAATGGCGGTGCTGGCTCGAAGGGCCGAATGGCCTCCTCCTGCACCTATTGTCTATTGTCCATTGTTTAAAAGCTCCAACTCCCTAGTGCAACCAAGACAGTTTGTAGTTCAGTGTATAGGTGGGCATTTGTAATCATATCATATCATATCATATATATACAGCCGGAAACAGGCCTTTTCGGCCCTCCAAGTCCGTGCCGCCCAGCGATCCCCATACATTAACACTATCCTACACCCACTAGGGACAATTTTTTTATTTTTTTTTAAAAAAAAATTTTAAACATTTACCCAGCCAATTAACCTACATACCTGTACGTCTTTGGAG
Source organism: Rhinoraja longicauda (assembly GCF_053455715.1). NCBI lineage: Eukaryota > Metazoa > Chordata > Chondrichthyes > Rajiformes > Arhynchobatidae > Rhinoraja > Rhinoraja longicauda. The sequence goes on from NC_135970.1 coordinate 34,643,389, forward strand.
TGTGGGAGGAAACCGAAGATCTCGGAGAAAACCCACGCAGGTCACGGGGAGAACGTACAAACTCCTTACAGTGCAGCACCCGTAGTCAGGATCGAACCTGAGTCTCCGGGGCTGCATTCGCTGTAAAGCAGCAACTCTACCGCTGCGCTACCGTGCGCTAATGTTCAAGAGCTCGATGGTTGTTGGGAAGAAGCTATTCTTGAACCTGGAGGTCACGGTTTTCAGACTCCTGCACCTTTTTCCCGGTGGCAGGAGTAAAATGAGTGCATAGCCAGATGAGGGGGAACTTCTTTAGTCAGAGGGTGGTGAATCTGTGGGATTCATTGCCACAGACGGCTGTGAAGGCCAAGTCGTTGGATATTTTTAAGGCAGAGATTGCCAGGTTTTTGTTCAGTAAGAGTATCAGGGGGCATGGAGAGAAGGCAGGGGAATGCAGTTGAGAGGAAAAGGTAGATCAGCCGTGACTGAATGGCAGAGTAGACTTGATGAGCCGAGCGGCCTAGTTTTGCTCTTATAACATGAACGTATGTGCCCCTGATGATGCTGGCTGCCTTTTAGAGGCAGTGCCTTCTATAGATCCCTTTTATGGTGAGGAGGCCAATACCCAAGACCCAATACCCAATACCGGGCAGCGTCCACCATCTTTTGCAATCTCCATGGTTTTATTTTGTAAACCAGCATCTGCAGTTCCTTGATTCTCAAAAAAAAAGATTATTCTTTAAATCCCCTGCAGAACTGACCAAATGTCAGTATTTCATGTTCATAAGTGATCGGAGCAGAATTAGGCCATTCGGCCCAACATGTCTACTCCACCATTCTATCATGGTTGATCTATCTTTCCCTCTCGACCCCATTCTCTTGCCTTCTCCCCATAACCCCTGACACCCTTACTCTTCACGAATCTATCTATCTCTGCCTTAAAAATATCCTCCCAGCTCTCCAGATTCCACGCACGCAGTTTGCCGGGATACTTACATCCACTTCTCTGAGATGTTTCTACCATTTTACAGACTTCACAGTCGGCTTAACAGCGCTTCCCATTATATATACATTAGTTTAATGACTGTAAAACCACTTGAAGAACACGGAATGACCATTATTGCTGGCACGTTACGCTTGGCTGTGTTTTAAGCCCAGCCCTAATGAAAATGTTCCTTCACAACTTCCCTTGGCCCTTAGCTCTGAGGACGAATGCACCATTAACAGAAGGTTAGAATCAGCAGGAGAACAGAGGTTCAAGAGATGTTAGATACATCCACTTCCCTCTAGTGGTCTGGGTGCGGCAGATGCATTCAGTATTCTTGGCACTGTGAGACTCGCTGCGAGTCTAATGTGCTGTAATGTCTCTCTAACTTAAGACCTAAAGCATGTTTCCGAATGGACAATTGTTCAAAACACAAAAAAAAAAACACAGAAATAGTCACATGGCCGGTAGATTTAGTTTAATTACGGCAGCGAATGCAACTAAATTGTGAACAGCAACAAAAAAAAAAGATGCAGTCTTCGTAAACCTTGTTCCCTTCAGATGCTTTTTTCTTTGCCGGCTTCCATTTCACAGTGAGCAGCACCACTTTCAGCAGCAAAGCAGAGCTTCATACTGAACGTAGAACAAAGCTTTGCAGTAAGTCAGAATAATTGAGGCATTTTGAAGCCGCATTTAGAGTATTGTGTTCAGCTCCCGGCACCACGTTACAGGAATGATGTTGTTAAGTTGGAAAGAGCGCAGAGAAGATTTACAAAGATGTCGCCAGGGTCCGAACTATAGAGAGGGGTGGAGCAGGCTGGGATTCCATTCCCAGGAGTAGAAACATAGAAAATAGGTGCAGGAGTAGGCCATTCGGCCCTTCGAGCCTGCACCGCCATTCAATATGATCATGGCTGATCATCCAGCTCAGTAACCTGTACCTGCCTTCTCTCCATACCCCCTGATCCCTTTAGCCACAAGGGCCACATCTAACTCCCTCTTAAATATAGCCAATGAACTGGCCTCAACTACCTTCTGTGGCAGAGAATTCCACAGACTCACCACTCTCTGTGTGAAGAAATGTTTTCTCATCTCGGTCCTAAAAGACTTCCCCCTTATCCTTAAGCTGTGACCCCTGGTTCTGGACTTCCCCAACATCAGGAACAATCTTCCCGCATCTAGCCTCTCCAACCCCTTAAGAATTTTATATGTTTCTATAAGATCCCCCCTCAGTCTTCTAAATTCCAGCGAGTATAAGCCTAGTCTATCCAGTCTTTCTTCATATGAGTATGAGGGGAGATCTTATCGAGGTGTATAGAATCAGGAGCAGAAGTGGGCCATTTGGCCCATCAAGTCTACTCCGCCATTCAATCATGGCTGATCTATCTTTCCCTCTCAACCCCATTCTTCTGCCTTCTCCCCGTAACCGTTACTAATCACCTCGGTACATGTGACAATAAAATAAAATAAACTAAACTCGTGTTTCTCCTCTGCTAAATTATTTGGCTAGTACAACAAATGGCGTGTTACTGGACAGCAGCCAGAGACATGTAAATGCGGTTTATATTCTAAATATTGAAGAACTGCGGTGGTTATCTTTTTATAAAAATAACAAAGCCCTGATGACCATGATAATCATTTGCAATGCCTTGGGGAAAATTGCCTGTTGATTAAAGTTCTGGACTCTTTGTGACGGCTGTCTCCTCTCCACCAGACTAGCGAATTATTACCTACGAACCAACATGTCAAGAATGATTTTCTAGATCCATGTCTAAGCAGTAGACTTGCAGATGCTGCAAATGTTCCCTGCACCAACCCCCAAAATACTCAGTTGCTGTGCATGAAGTTCTGCCAATAATGTGAGGACCAAAATATATATACAGTATAAGCCTTTGATGTTTAATCAATTATAGATTTTGTCACTTCTTCATTTCATTTTAAATCAATTAGTTGAAGATACAGCCTTTAGTTGCTTTAGGACGGCACGGTGGCGCAGCGGTAGACTTGCTGCCGTACAGGGCCAGAGGACCGGGTTCGATCCCGACTACAGGTGCTGTCCGTGCGGAGTTTGTACGTTCTCCCCGTGACCTGTGTGGGTTTTCCCCAGGATCTCTGGTTTTCTCCCACACTCCAAAGACGTACAGGTTAATTGGCTTCTGTAAAATTGTAAAGTGTCTCTGGTGTGCAGGATGGTGTTAGTGTGCGGGGATCGCTGGTCGGTGCAGACGCAGGCTAATTTCCCAGACAGTTTTTACTGAAGTCAATTAACCTACAAACCTGCATGTCTTTGTGGTGTGGGAGGGAAGCAGAGCACCCTGAAAAAACCTAAGCGGTCACGGGGAGAACGTTCAAACTCCGCACAGACAGCACCCACAGTCAGGATCGAACCCAGGCCTCTGGCGCTGTAAGGCAGCAACTCTACCGCTGCACCACCATGCCACCCTCAGTGGGGCATGTTTTGCCAGTGGGTCATAGTTTAGGAGCCTATGATCTAAATTAATATTAAAATATAGTTCAGAGTGGTGCTGCACAGTTGAGGCATGTCTAGTAGACATCCACACCCTCAGGTAAATTTAGTTTAGTTTAGTTTAGTAAAGAAATACAGCCCATCGGCCCACCGAGTCCGCACTACCCAGCGATCCCCACACTCTAACACTATCCAACACACACACTAGGGACAATTTACATTTATACCAAGCCAATTAACCTGCAAACCTGTATGTCTTTGGAGTGTGGGGGGAAACGAAAGATCTCGGAGAAAACCCACGCAGGTCACAGGGAGAACGTACAAACTCCGTACAGACAAGCACCCACAGTCGGGATCGACCCCGGGTGTCAGGCAACAACTCTACCTCTGCGCCACCGTGCCATCCCAAATGTGAGAGCACCCATGATACTGTTTTAACAAAATACTTTGGTCAACATTTATCCCTTAAGCAACACCATGAAAACAGATTGTTCATCCATTTTTCTCAATGCATTTTTCCGGAAATGTGCTGCCTATCATTTAATTACCATCATAACAACAAGGATTTCATTTTAAAGACACTTAATTGTTTGCAAATTGTTTTGCGATGTCTTGGGAACTTAAAAAGTTCATGAAGAAATGCAAGTTCTTTATTTTCTTTCCACAGTTTGTTCTGTTAATTTCTGTACTGTTCTGAGATTTAATAAGCTAAGTTCCCCATGGACAAAATAACATCAGGAGTTGTGTAATAAACTTTAATCAACTGTAAATAAGCTTTAAATTGTTGTAATTGATGGCTTTAAAAGAACAAAAACAAGAATTTGATAGACATTTTTTTGTTACATTTCCTGATATTGTTTGATTTTTTTTTCATTATTAAGTACAAAATATGGTACAATTGTTAAAAAAACAACAGATTCTAATAAATGTAAAGCAAAAAACACAGATGATGGAATTATGAGATAAAAACTAGAAATGTTTAGATTTAAGAATTTATGGCAAAACTAGTTTTCTTTTTTCAGGGGCATTGGTCTGAAATATTAACTGTCTTTTTTCTCTCCACTGGTTCTGTCTGGTTTTCATATTATGATAAATAAATTTCCCACTGATTATCCGCATGGTTTCAACAGTTACATTGAAGGCAGCATCTGTAGAGGGAATGGACAGGCAACGTTTTGGTTCGGGACCCTTCTTCAGACCTGAAACGCCGACTGCTGGTGCTTACCAATTCCTTAAGGAAAGTTCTGAAGAAATTCTGTAAATTATAAATTGTCCCTAGTGCATAGGATAGTGCTAGTGTACAGGGTGATCGCCGGTCGGCGTGGATTCGGTGGGCAAATGGGTCTTTTTCCATGCTGTATCTCTGAAGTCTAAAGCCACTATTACCACTATTAATCTGCAGAAGGAACTGCAGATGCTGGTTTACACCGAAGATAGACACAAAATGCCGGAGTAACTCAGTGGGACACGCAGCATCTCTAGAGCTAAGGAAATGGTGATGTTTTGGCTCGAGACCCTTCTTCAGACTACAATTAAAGTCTAATACCATTTCTGGCAATGGTACCTGTGCAGTGAAGTGCAAAAATCAGACAGATTCTGTCCAAGATGACATGCCATAAAATATTTCACAGAGAAACATTGGATTCAGATATATGCGAGAGTGAATTTTCAGGGTATTCATGGGATATATCCATTATATCCTTAACAAAATAATTAGACCATATTCATTCTAGTCCTCAACAACATGAATGTTGTGTCATATTATTTATTGCCAAATAGCACTGAAAGGAAACTTGTGCTGGCAGTGATTTGAAACAAAAATCTTTCATTTTGTGTGGTGTGGGGGAGCCGAGATTAATTACAGGATTAGTCGCCAGAGTTCATGATCATTGATCCAGATACATGAGTTTAAATCTCACAGTTGCAGAATTTAAATCCAAGTAATTAATTTAATTTGGGATTAATACAAAGAAAAAAAATCAGAAATGGCAATAATGAAACTACTGCTTATTGTGTTATCTATGAGTACTGTTTACATAGAAACGTTGAAAATAGGTGCAGGAGTAGGCCATTCGACCTTTTGAGACAGCACCACCATTCAATATGATCATGGCTGATCATCTAAAATCAGTACCCCGTTCCTGCTTTCTCCCCATATCCCTTGATTCCGTTAGCCCTAAGAGCTAAATCTAACTCTCTCTTGAAAACATCCAGTGAATTGGCCTCCACTGCCTTCTGTGGCAGAGAATTCCACAGATTCAAAACTCTCTGGGTGAAAAAGTTTTTTCTCGTCTCAGTCCTAAATGACCTACCCCTTATTCTTACACTGTGACCCCTGGTTCTGGACACCCCCAACATCGGGAACATTTTTCCTGCACCTAGCCTGTCAAATCCCTTACAAATTTTATGTCTTTCTATATAAATCCCCTCTCATCCTTCTAAATTCCAGTGAATATAAGCCCATTCGATCCATTCTTTCATCATATGTCAGTCCCGCTATCCCGGGAATTAACCTGGTGAACCTACGCTACAACCGGGTTCTTACCTTGCACGTCCAAGGGCGGCACAGCGGTAGAGTTGCTGCCTTGCAACGGCAGAGACACGGGTTCGATCCTGTCTACAGGTGCTGTCTATACAGAGTTTGCACGTTCCCCCCGTGACCACGTGGGTTTTCTCCGGACGCTCTGGTTTCCTTAGATTAATTGGCTTCGGTAAAAATTGTCCCTAGTGTGTAGGAATGAACTAGTGTACTGTGGTCGCTAGTGGGCACGGACTCGATGAGCCGAGGGGCCTTTATCCACCCTCTATCAAGTTCTAAAGCACTCAAAGTTGGCTGCGGGAGGTGCCCTCGGGGCGCGAGGGTGGCCCGGCGAGGAGAGGTATGTCGGTTCGATGAACGATTGAGACAAAGGCTGGATGGTAGGAGGACCACAACAGGCTGGGGTCAGGCACGTGCCGACTGGACTTTGGAAACGACTTGAAAGGGAATTTCCATGGTGCTGTGTTCAATGAATACAGTTCAATGAAGCACCACTGAACCATTATTGACTTTTGAAGATAGACAGCACAATGTGCTGGAGTAACCCTGCGGGCCAGGCTGCAGCATGTGACGTTTCGGGTCGAGACCCTTCTTCAGATTGAGAGTCAGGGGAAAGGAAAACAAGTGATATAGACAGTGATGTAGAAAGATATAGAACAAATAGATGAAAGATATGCAAAAAAAAGTAACGGTGATCAAGAATAGGTGGAGCCCACAATGGTCCATTGTTGGCTGTGGGGTAGGTGATAATGAGTTATACAGACAGTGATACTCAACAGGACATCAGTGAAACTAGTACGACAACTAAGGTGGGGGTGGGACGGAGAGAGAGGGAAAGCAAGGGTTACTTGAAGTTAGGGAAGTCAAAATTTAGACCGCTGGGTTGGAAGCTGCCCAAGTGAAATATGAGGTGTTGTTCCCTGTTGGCTGAGGGGAAGGTGACAAGGAGGCATACAATCAGTAAAATGTGATCAGGACAGTGAAACTAGTTTGAGAACTAGGATGGGGAAGAGATGGACAGAGAGAGAGAGATAGAGGGGTGCATGGGTTACTTGAATTTTGAGGTCTGAAGAAGGGTCTCAACCCGAAACGTCATCCATTCCTTCTATCTGCTGTTCCTTCCTACCCAGTTGCTTCCTTCACCATTCCTTCACCTGTGCGAGATAACCACTTATGAGGGGTTTGCGCCGTAATCAACCAGAACCTTCCTACACAGTATATTTCCTTCCCACGGTAGGTTTCTTCCCACAGTTGCTTCCTAAAACATAGTAGTTTTTTTCCCCTAGTTGCTGACTATAGTTGTTTCTGTTTCTTCGCACACAGTACCGTTGTATCCCACCCAGTTGTTTCCCACCCATTACAGTTGTTTCCCACCCAGTACAGATGTTTCCCACCCAGTATAGATGTTTCCCACCCAGTACAGTTGTTTCCCACCCAGTACAGATGTTTCCTACCCAGTACAGATGTTTCCCACCCAGTACAGTTGTTTCCCACCCAGTACAGATGTTTCCTACCCAGTACAGTTGTTTCCCACCCAGTACAGTTGTTTCCCACCCAGTACAGTTGTTTCCCACACTGTTGGCCCCAGGGGGCTGAGGCTGGCCCGGGTGACGCGCCAGTGTAAGCCCTGCAGTGGCGGCGGGAGGCCGGTGCGGGGCGGTGTGGGGCAAGATAGACCACTCGACCCTAAAAACCGTAATACATCACGACGCCATATTAGTAGGCAGAAACCGGCAGAAACATTTAAAAAGAAAAATAACAAAAATCTGTGAGTTGATAGATGAGATATATTTTGCATTTTTTAATGGTATCATCACACATACTGTTCCCCCACAACACAGATTACACTGCGAGAGGCAGAGCGGACGGCGGGTTTTGCCTACTAAAATGGAGGAGTTTGCTTACTAAAATGGCCGGATTTGCCTACTAAAATGACGGGCTTTGCCTACTAAAATGGCGGGTTTTGCCTCCTAAAATGGCCGGTTTTACCTACTAAAATGGCGGGTTTGCATACAAAATGGTGGGTCTGCCTACTAAAATGGCGGGCTTTGCCTACTATAATGGCGGGCTTTGCCTACTATAATGGCGGAATTTGCCTACTGAAATGGCGTTTCTGTCTACTAAAATGGCGGGTTTGCCTACTGAAATGGCCGGGTTTGCCTACTAAAATGGCCGGGTTTGCTTACTAAAATGGCGGGTTTTGCTTACTAAAATGGCGGACGTAGCTTCTTTGCGGAGGCGATGGCAACGGAGCGGTCCATCTTGCTCCTCTAGTATCTTTGGTGTGGCGGGAGGAGGAGGAGGAGACGATGACGGCGACTCCGGGCTGTGGGCGGCGGTGTTACTGAGGGCAGGAGAGGCGGCTCTGTTCTGGGCGGCGGCTGTGGCGTTACTGAGGGGCGGCTGTGGCGTTACTGAGGGGCCGCGGCCGTGAGGAGGAGACGACCACACGACGACGACGACGACTCCGGAGCTGTCTGTGGGTCGCGGCGTTACCGTTACACAGGGCGGCGGCTGTGGGCGATGGGGATGTGTCTGCCCTGTCTGGGCGGCGTCACCGACGACGTGGTGCAGACCCCCGACCCGGTAGGTGGAGGGGAGAGAGAGAGGAGAGGGAGAGGAGGGGGGGAGAGGGAGGGGGAGAGAAGGAGAGGGGCTGGGTGGGGGGAAGGGAGTAGGGAGAGAAAGGAGGGGAGGGGGTGGGAGGGGGTGGAAGAGGGGCTGAGGCCAAGGAGGGTGGGGGAATATTGGGTGGGGGGGGGGGGGGGAGCTTCTTAGTCGAAAATATTCCAAATGTAATTTAAACTGTTGGTGGCGGAGTATGGACTTCAGCAAGAATGGCTTCTTGGAGAAGAGAGTGAGGGGGAAGGAAAAGGAGGGAGAGAAATTAGGAAGGAGGGGGTGGAGGAAGGGAGGGAGAGGCAGTGAGGGGAAAGGGAGAGGGGTAGAGAAAGGGGAGGGAAACGGGGGGTGGGGAGAGGGGAGGAGGAGAGGGAGGGGGAGGGGGAGAGGGAGGGAAAAGGAGGGGGATGGGAGGGGTTGCATGGGGAGAGGGGGAGGAGGGAGAGAAAGGCAGAGGGACGAGAGGGGGAGAGAGAGAGAGAGACCAGGATTAAAAATGAGGGGAGAAGGTGAGAAGACAACGGGTGATGGAAAGGAGGAGTCAGAGATGGGGAGAGGAAGGTTGGGGAGAGAGGAAGGGAGGGAAAAAGGTGGGTGGGGTAGGGGAAGGAGGCTGAGGGAAAGGAGGGTGGGGTGGGGGGGAGAGGAAAGGTTGAGTGGATGGGAGGAGGATGGGAAGAGGGAGAATGAGGAAAAGAAGGGTGGGGAAATGAGGAGACAGGGTAGTTGGGGAGACAAGAGGGGGTGAGGAGGAGGAGGAGGGAGAGGGAAACGAGGGAGGTGTGGTGAGGAGATGGGGAGGGAATGTAGTGGAGAAAGGAGGGAGTCAAGATTGCTTTGAGGAATAGTGAAATATTCTGGTCATGGGGTGAGGGCAGAGGAAAGATGATTATGTGAGGGTTTGGCATAGTAATGTTGGGTGAATGTGGGATAATTGATTTGAGCCCTTTCTGTTGAGAACCACTAGCCTACATCATCAGATTTTAGTTCCAAATATTTTTGGCAAAATAAATCTTTCGCATTGTCACTAAATAGCCCAATCCCTTGTGATTTACTTTACAGGAGACCATTGTTTTCTATATGGGTGTGTGCTGACGTGTTTTTAGAATGCAAATGCTCGCTCAATGTCACATCGCTTAATGTCTTATAATTCTCAGTTAACGCTTAAATTTAAAACTGTTGCCTGGCCTAGTAAATCTGTAGTGGAGCATTTGTATAGGAAGGAACTGCAGATGTTGGTTTAAACTGAAGATACATACAAAAAGCTGGAGTAACTCAGCGGGACAGGCAGCATCTCTGGTGAAAAGAAATGGGTGACGTTTTGGGTCGAGACCCTTCTGCAGGCTGAGAATCAGGGTAAATGGTAACGAGAGATATAGACGGTGATATAGAGAGATACAGAATAAATGAATGAAAGATATTCAAAAAAAGTAATGATGATAAAGGGTACAGACTATTGTTAGCTGTGGGCTAGATTTATTTTACTTCCTTTAATGAGCTGTCTCGACCTGTAGGCTGTAAGAATTAGTATTAGTATAAAAGGTCAGTTAATTTATATTTGCAAACTCCAGCCCAGTAACAGTTAACGTGTCAGCATTTACAACGTCCTGAAACTGATATTTGTTCTTGATATTTGTTCTTGATATTTGTGGATATGCACAACCAAATAAATGAGATGTTGCTATCAATGATTCACTGCCACAGTGTTAAATCCCTGGTCATGAGGCGTGCATGATTCCTCTAATCATACAGCGTGCTGTGTGGAACACTTAATCTTAATTCATTTAAATGCTGAGCATATGCAAAACAAATCTTCACTGTTCAAGAACACCAAATATTCCTTTTGAAGTTTAAATCTATGTAAGTGACATAGATTACTACAGAAGTATCTATGTGAAGTTTACAATCCCTTTTTGAGGTGCATAAAAATTATGTGAGACTAAAATATCAACAGATTTAAAAACAAAAATGGAGAAATATAGTAGGCTATTCAGTGCTGGAGTAACGCAAAGGGTCTGGCAGCATCTGTGGAGAACATGGATAGGTGACGTTTCACAGAGTGCTGGAGTAACTCAACGGGTCAGGCAGCATCTCTGGATAACATGAATAGGTGATGTTTCACACAATGCTGGAGTAACTCAGCGGGTCAGGCAGCATCTCTGGAGAACATGGATAGGTGATGTTTCACAGAGTGCTGGAGTATCTCAATGGTCAGGCAGCATCTCTGGAGAATATGGATAGGTGTAGTGGGCCAAGTAGGCCAAAAGAACGACAAGTAGGCAAGGTTAACAAAAGCGTGTTTACTGTATCTCTGGAACTCCAAAAGGGAATGAGAGTCATGCGGTCCTTGACCTTTATACTCCCGGCCGAAGTCCGCCTCCTTGGCTCGACCCATTCCCGTGCCGAGGGGTCGTGAGTGGTATGGCCCGACCCTCGGGAGCCGCCACATAGGTGACATTTTGGGTTAGGACCCTTCTGACAACCTACTGAGTCTGCTCCACTATTCAATATGATCTTTGCTGAATATCCTGTGTCTATGCCATGTTCCTAATCCCCAAGGCCCTTGGTCTTGCATTCATCTATCACCTCAACTGCAGGTCCACCACTGATTTTACAGCACCCTTGATTCCTGAGCCTTTCTGGTTATCAGTGTTACCGAACCAACAGAGGTCACGGCCTCCGAGAGGAGTCCAGCTGTACCGGAACATTCTGCCTGGGGCAACGGGGGGCCAAGATACCGGCCTGTAAAGTCGACCTCAGGAGGGAAAGGATCTGCCAGCTCTGGCTGGGCCGGAGTTCCAGAGCCCCGGCCGCAGAGGGGCAGATTCGACCCGCCGATCGGCCCCGGAAGTCCCGATGAGGTCGAGATCGGCCTCCTTACCCAGCCTAGGCATCACATTTTCGAGGGGACTTCCGGGGGGATTTCAAGTGGGCTCTAGTAATTTTGTCCGGATGAAGGGAGGTGCCGGACCACCTGTTGCTGGAAGTTGGGTGATGGACCTGTATGTTCAGTCTTTTGTGGTGGGGAACTCAAGTTCACCAACGAGAGAGGAAATTTGTACTCAGACCTGGCAACTATGTCTTGGCCAGAGAGAACAATATTATTCAATTTACTCAGGTGCTTCCTGTTTTTATGTTCTGCCATTTGGAAAATCCAATTTTCTCGTAAAAAGATTCTCGCCGCAGCATTGGCAGGAAGCCCGTGAATGACATGGGTTGCCTTGATTGATTAGCCAACAAACCGAAGGCGTAAAGCATTGGAGACATAAAGACCTACAGATGCAAGAACTACAGGTGCTGGAGTAACTCACTGGGTCAGGCAGCTTCTATGGAGAAAAAAAATGGGTGATGTTTCGGGTCGAGACCCTTATTCCGATGTGAAACATCACCCAAGAATAAATTGAGAGATATTTTGCGAATTAAATGTTATTGAAGTGATATTTTGGTAGGAAGAATGAGATGAGATAATACAAACTAAAGGGCCTAATCGTAAAAGGAATGCAAGAAGAGTGAGATGTGTGTAGTTCATTGAAAGTGGCAAAGCAGGTTGAGAAAATGGTTTAAAAGGGACAGGCATGATTGTAAAACCAAAAATGATTGTAAGCTTTATGCTGGTGACAAAGAGCACACGAAGGAAGTCGGAATTAAACCTTTTCTAAAGCACTGTATTGCTCACTGACGGATTATTGTGTGGCGGTTTCCCACTTTCAGAAATATGTCCTCACTTTAAGGAGAGTGGAGGAAGGGTTGATCAATGATGGACTTCAGTTGTGTGGATAAAACATGAAACGTCCAAGGCATAGTCAGAGAGTGGCGAATCTGTAGAATTCTTTGCCTCAGAAGGCTGTGAAGGCCGTCAGAGGATATATTTAAGGCAGAGATGGATAGATAGACAGGTGTCGGAGGTTGTGGGAAGAGGCAGAAGAATGTGGTTAGGAGGGAGCAATAAATCAGCCATGATTGAATGGTGGAATAGACTTGATGGGCTGAATGGCCTAATTCTGGCATAGTAATGTTGGGTGAATGTGGGATAATTGATTTGAGCCCTTTCTGTTGAGAACCACTAGCCTACATCATCAGATTTTAGTTCCAAATATTTTTGGCAAAATAAATCTTTCGCATTGTCACTAAATAGCCCAATCCCTTGTGATTTACTTTACAGGAGACCATTGTTTTCTATATGGGTGTGTGCTGACGTGTTTTTAGAATGCAAAAGCTTGCTTAATGTGACATCGCTTAATGTCTTATAATTCTCAGTTAACGCTTAAATTTAAAACTGTTGCCTGGCCTAGTAAATCTGTAGTGGAGCATTTGTATAGGAAGGAACTGCAGATGTTGGTTTAAACTGAAGATAGATACAAAAAGCTGGAGTAACTCAGTGGGACAGGCAGCATCTCTGGTGAAAAGAAATGGGTGACATTTTGTGTCGAGACCCTTCTGCAGACTGAGAATCAGGGTAAATGGTAACGAGAGATATAGACGGTGATATAGAGAGATACAGAATAAATGAATGAAAGATATTCAAAAAAAGTAACGGTGATAAAGGGTACAGACCATTGTTAGCTGTGGGCTAGATTTATTTTACTTCCTTTAATGAGCTGTCTCGACCTGTAGGCTGTAAGAATTAGCATTAGTATAAAAGGAGGTCAGTTAATTTATGTTTGCAAACTCCAGTCCAGTAACAGTTAACGTGTCAGCATTTACAACGTCCTGAAACTGATATTTGTTCTTGATATTTGTGGATATGCACAACCAAATAAATGAGATGTTGCTATCAATGATTCACTTCCACAGTGTTAAATCCCTGGTCATGAGGCGTGCATGATTCCGCTAATCATACAGCGTGCTGTGTGGAACACTTAATCTTAATTCATTTAAATGCTGAGCATATGCAAAACAAATCTTCACTGTTCAAGAACAACACCAAATATTCCTTTTGAAGTTTAAATCTATGTAAGTTACATGATTACTACAGAAGTATCTATGTGAAGTTTACAATCCCTTTTTGAGGTGCATAAAAATTATGTGAGACTAAAATATCAACAGATTTAAAAACAAAAATGGAGAAATATAGTAGGCTATTCAGTGCTGGAGTAACTCAGAGGGTCAGGCAGCATCTGTGGAGAACATGGATAGGTGACGTTTCACAGAGTGCTGGAGTAACTCAGCGGGTCAGGCAGCATCTCTGGAGAACATGGATAGATGACATTTTGGGTTGGAACCCTTCTGACAACCTACTGAGTCTGCTCCACTATTCAATATGATCGCTGAATATCCTGTGTCTATGCCATGTTCCTAAACCCCATAGTCTTATGGCCCTTGGTCTTGCATTCATCTATCACCTCAACTGCAGGTCCACCACTGATTTTACAGCACCCTTGATTCCTGAGCCTTTCTGGTTATCAGTGTTGCCGAAGCAACAGAGGTCACGGCCTCCGAATGGAGTCCAGCTGTACCGGAACATTCTGCCTGGGGCGACGGGGGGCCAAGATACCGGCCTGTAAAGTCGACCTCAGGAGGGAAAGGATCTGCCAGCTCTGGCTGGGCCGGAGCTCCAGAGCCTCGGCCGCAGAGGGACAGATTCGATCAGCCCCGGAAGTTCCGATGAGGTCGAGATCGGCCGCCTTACCTGGCCTAGGCATCACATTTTCGGGGGGACTTCCGGGCGGATTTCAAGTGTGCTCTAGTGATTTTGTCCGGCTGAAGGGAGGTGCCGGACCACCAGTTGCTGGAAGTTGGGTGATGGACCTGTATGTTCAGTCTTTTGTGGTGGAGAACTCAAGTTCACCAACGAGAGAGGCAATTTGTACTCAGACCTGGCAACTATGTCTTGGCCAGAGAGAACAATATTATTCAATTTACTCGGGTGCTTCCTGTTTTTATGTTCTGCCATTTGGAAAATCCAATTTTCTCGTAAAAAGATTCTCGCCGCAGCATTGGCAGGAAGCCCGTGAATGACATGGGTTGCCTTGATTGATTAGCCAGCAAACCGAAGGCGTAAAGCATTGGAGACATAAAGACCTACAGATGCAAGAACTACAGGTGCTGGAGTAACTCACTGGGTCAGGCAGCATCTATGGAGAGAAGGGATGGGTGATGTTTCGGGTCGAGACCCTTCATCTGACCTGAAACATCACCCAAGATCAAATTGAGAGATATTTTGCAAATGAAATTTAATTGAAGTGATATTTTGGTAGGAAGAATGAGACGAGATAATACAAACTAAAGGGCCTAATCGTAAAAGGAATGCAAGAAGAGTGAGATGTGTGTAGTTTATTGAAAGTGGCAAAGCAGGTTGACAAAATGGTTTAAAAGGGACAGGCATAATTGTAAAACCAAAAATGATTGTAAGCTTTATGCTGGTGACAAAGAGCACACGAAGGAAGTCGGAATAAACCTTTTCTAAAGCACTGTATTGCTCACTGATGGATTATTGTGTGGCGGTTTCCCACTTTCAGAAATATGTCCTCACTTTAGGGAGAGTGGAGGATGGGTTGATCAATGATGAAGACTTCAGTTGTGTGGATAAAACATGAAACGTCCAAGGCATAGTCAGAGAGTGGCGAATCTGTGGAATTCTTTGCCTCAGAAGGCTGTGAAGGCCAAGTCAGTGGATATATTTAAGGCAGAGATAGACGGACAGACAGACAGACAGACGGAGGTCAGAGGTCAGAGGTTGTGGGAAGAGGCAGAAGAATGTGGTTAGGAGAGAGCGATAAATCAGCCATGATTGGATGGTGGAATAGACTTGGTGGGCCGAATGGCTTAATTCTGCTCCTATTCCTTACGACCTCATGACTCGGCTATTCACAACTTTTCAGGCCTGATTATGCTGGTGATTGATCATTTGTGTCAACATCATGTTCCTGCTGAAACCAGGGACATGCCAAAGACCCAACTACTCGAGGAGAACATGAAGAATACTCTGCAAGTTATCTATTTAGATGTGGTGCTTAATGAAGAAAACCTAACTTTACTCGTGTATATAACTAGTTATGATGTGTGCCCAAAGGCTTGTTTGGGAAGAATGTTTAATTATGGCTCAGAGCTAGAGTTGCTGCCTTACAGCACCAGATCCCCGGTTCGATCCTGACTACGAGTGTTATCTGTACGGAGTTTGTACGTTCTCCCCGTGGTTTTCTACAGGTTCCTCCCACATTCCAAAGACGTGCAGGTTTGTAGGTTAATTGGCTTTGGTTGTAAATTGTCCCCAGTTTATAGGACAGAACTATCAATGGGTGTTCGCCGGTCAAAGGGCCTGTTTCCATGCTGTATCTATAAACAATGTCATTGGTGCCTTTTGATTGCACCGTGATAATTGGCTTTGGCTCAATAGACAATAGGTGCAGGTGGAGGCCATTTGGCCCTTCGAGCCAGCACCGCCATTCAATGTGATCATGGCTGATCATTCTCAATCAGTACCCCGTTCCTGCCTTCTCCCCATACCCCCTGATCCGCTATCCTTAAGAGCTCTATCTAGCTCTCTCTTGAATGCATTCAGAGAATTGGCCTCCGCTGCCTTCTGAGGCAGAGAATTCCACAGATTCACAACTGACTGAAAAAGTTTTTCCTCATCTCAGTTCTAAATGGCCTACCCCTTATTCTTAAACTGTTGCAGTGTGTTTCTCTTCTGGACACTGTCGAATCTTAAAATTGTATTCTCTGTTGAACAAATTAGCAAGTAATTTTCAGTGTTTCCTCTCACTAGAAATAAATTCTTGCTTGCCAGAAACTGAATTTAAAATTAAAATTTGAACAATGGGTTTAATGTTCTACAGACTACAATAGCCTTAATTCACAGTGCATTCCTTTGCAGTTATTTGTGTGGGACTTTGCCTGTTTGAATTAAAGCCTGACATATATACTTGGTGTGTTCTGATTAGGGAAAACAGTTTATTAAATTTCCCCAGAAAAGCACACTTGTTCATCACAACCAATTTATATTTAGAGTTTGTAAAAGTCTGAAATTTGTGTTTATAGAGTCATACGACGTGGATACAGGTCCTTCGGCCCAATTTGCCCACAACGACCAACATGTCCCAGCTACCCTAGTCCCACCTGTGTGCTTTTGGCCCATATCTCTCTAAACCTATTCTATCCATAATGAATAATTGAATAATTTTCAGAGGATCTATTACAAAGGTTTAAAGCAAGCACCGTTTGAGTGTGGGTCACTAACTGAGCTACAGAACTTTGGTCGTGATTTGTGAACGCACAAACAACCAGTTGTGGTCAAATATGCTGACGATTGATACCACTGATGCTGTTATTAGACATGCAAAATCTGACTGCTTGCATTAAAGATTTACATTAGTCTTTATCCATTAAATCCCATGTTAATTATCGATCCAATTGCTAATCTGCAGAGTGGAATTTTTGTTAACAAGCAAAAGTACAAATGGTGATGGAGCAGGGAGTTAGTAGATGTGGAAATATGTTATAGATGAGCTTCATAAGTCCAATTTGAGCAGAATTAGGCCATTTGTCCCATTAAGTCTACTCCGCCATACAATCATGGCTGATCTATTTTTCCCTCTCAACCCCATTGTCCTGCCTTCTCCCCATAACTCCTGATGCCCTTCCTAATCAAGCTTGCTAAGGGAGGAGATCAAATATTTAATACTTTCAGCACTTTTGAACGTGGCTTTAAAAAGATGTATAAGCAGAGACAATTAACGATGTGCATGAATACTTGAGTGCATTGGAACCTATTAAGGTGGCTTTCTAAAAGAGTACCATGGCTGTAAAGTCGAGGTACATCTACAGATCATTCTTAAACTCTTGAGTGTTAGGTCTGAGTTTGTGGAGCCAATTCTGGGCACTCCACCTTTAGAAGAATGTCCACCTCTTGGAAAAGATGCAGATGTAGTAATTCCATAATTCTGGTTCCATGGATAAGGGAGAGAGGTTTAGTTCAATTTAGAGATACAGTGTGGAAACGGGCCCTTTGGCCCACCAAGTCCGCGCTGACCAACGATCGGTCGTACACTAGCACTATCCTACACACTATGGACAATTTACAATTACAGAAGCCAATGAACCTACAAACCTGCATGTATTTGTGATGTGGGAGGAAATCGGGGCAGCCGGAGTTATCCCACGCAACATCTCCATACAGACAGGATCAAATCCAAGTCTCTGGCGCTGTGAGGCAGCAGCTCTACCCGCTGCACCACCCTGCTGCCCAGGACGCCAGAGCTAAGGAGGTCGAGGGTGACCTGATAGAAGTGTATGAAATTATGAGACGTAGATGAAGTTGATAGAATTAGGGGTATCAAAAACAAATGGGTGTAGGTTTAAGGTGAGAGGAAGGTGACTTGAAGGGAAGTTTTATCATGGTTGATATCTGGAACATACATGGAGTCAGATAGAATCACTGTTTAGACAAGCTTTTCACTGTACCTCGGTACACCAGAGACAATAAACTAAACTAAACACTTGAATAGACACGGCACAGAAGGACACACACCTAGTGACAGGTAAATGGGATTGGTGTACAAAGGTAAAATGGGCAGTATGGATGTTATGAGCAGTAAGGTCCATTTCTGTACAACTGTGTCAGGGACAAGGCCAACACCAATTATTTGAATTGTCTAGTTAGAGGAATCTTGCAGGTCTACCTGGTCTGAAGAAGGGTCTCGACCCAAACCATCAGCTGTTCCTTTTCTCCAGAGATGCTGCCTAGCCCTCTGAGTCACTCCTGCGCTCTGAAACGTCACCTATTCCTTTTCTCCAGAGATGCTGCCTAGCCCACTGAGTCACTCCTGCGCTCTGAAACGTCACCTATTCTTTTTCTCCAGAGATGCTGTCTGACCCTGCTGCTGAGTTACTCCAGCACTCTGCATCCATCTTAAGTCTACGTGTAATCATACCACCCTTTCATGTTCATCGTTGCCATATTCCTGGAGTACTGTCAATCTGTTAAGATTGAGCAATTGGGAGGTTCAGATTAGATCCAATATTACAAGCTTGAAGGCCAGGTGACAATAATGGCGGTGGTTAGGGTATAATGATGTGAAATGGAGACGAGGGTGATCACCATTGTTCCACACTGACTGTTGTAATTTTGATTTATTTTAACCATCTAGGACACAAGAAGGCAGCAATTAGCTGAAGCTGCTGAAAAGCGACAGAAAGAGGTAAGCATGCAAATTAGCATAGTTTTTGCAGTAAATATTTTGTTCAAGACAGCGGACAAAACGGCAGCTGGCATCATCAAGGCATTGCCTTCAGGCAAAGGGTATAGAAGAGTGAAAACGCACACCTCCAGATTCAGGGACAGTTTTTTCCCCAGCTGTTATCAGGCAACGAAACCATCCTACCACAACCAGAGAGCAGTCCTGAACTACTATCTGCCTCATTGGAGACCCTCTGACTATCTTTGATCAGACTTTACTGACTTTATCTTGCACTAAACGTTATTCATGTTCTTCCCCTCATCATGCGGCTGTACACTGTGGATGGCGGGATTGTAATCGTGTCTTGTCTTCCCGCTGACTGGTTAGCACGCAACACAAGCTTTTCACTGTACCTCGGTACACGTGACGATAAACCAAACTCAAACACCACCCCAGTCACACTCTCAATTCACTCCTACCCTCGGGAAGAAGGTACAGGAGCCTGAACAGTGTAACATCCGGGTTCAGCAGCAACTTCTTCCCTACAACCAAAGTGTGTAAATGTGCATACTTTGGGGCAGGAACACTAACATGTAGTCACTGAATTGGGAATTGTTGGGCATGCTCCTTCTGATTTTCTAAAGTGTTCCCAGATTTTTAGTTAGTTCGCCAAAAGGTGGTAATATTCTTTAAACTTGTGCCTGTGAATGTTTACATGGGCCTCGCAATGCATCTCTTTCGTTCTAAAGCTACTTGGTTTTGTTTGGAGATAAAGCGTGGAAACGAGCCCTTCGGTCCACCGGGTCCACGCCGACCAGCGATCCCCGCACATTAACACTACCCTACACGCACTAGGAACAATTTATAATTATACCAAGCCAATTAACCTACAAACCTCAACATCATGAGGAAGGATATTCTTGCTATTGAGGGCGTGCAGCGTAGGTTTACTAGGTTAATTCCTGGAATGGCGGGACTGTCGTATGTTGAAAGACTGGAGCGGCTAGGCTTGTATACACTGGAATTTAGAAGGATGAGAGGGGATCTTATTGAAACATAAGATTATTAAGGGGTTGGACATGTTAGAGGCAGGAAACATGTTCCCAATGTTGGGGGAGTCCAGAACCAGGGGCCACAGTTTAAGAATAAGGGGTAGGCCATTTAGAACGGAGATGGGGAAAAACGTTTTCAGTCAGAGAGTTGTAAATCTGTGGAATTCACTGCCTCAGAAGGCAGTGGAGGCCAATTCTCTGAATGCATTCAAGAGAGAGCTAGATAGAGCTCTTAAGGATAGTGGAGTCAGGGGGTATGGGGAGAAGGCAGGAACGGGGTACTGATTGAGAATGATCAGCCATGATCACATTGAATGGTGGAGCTGGCTCGAAGGGCTGAATGGCCTACTCCTGCACCTATTGTCTATTGTCTGTTGTTGGAAGAAACCGAAGATCTCGGAGAAAACCCACGCAGGTCAAGGGAAGAACGTACAAACTCTGTACAGACAGCAACTGTAGTCAGGTTTAAACCAGGGTCTCTGCCGCTGTAAGGCAGCAACTCTACCGCTGTGCCACCATTTTTTTAAAATGTGCTCTTTTCTTAGTGACTTTAAGATGACATCGTGTCAGTGATGTGTCTAAAATGTGAAAATTTCTCTCTAAAGAATGTGCACAGAGGCATTAAGAATCCAGAAGCAGTGGAACGAAAGAAGAGGAAGCAGGAGGAGATGGATAAGCAGCAGATGAACTCCTCGTCTTCGGGTGGAGGTGGCCTCCGGGTAAGAGAACATTCACACTACGTCATTGAGAGGATTTGCCAATTGATCCAAATAAATACTTTGGGGCAGGTGATGGATTTGAGTAAAAGGCCAAGTGTGGGAGGAACTCAACGGGGCAGGCAGCAAATGTGGAGCAAATGGACAGACTATAGTGACAGAATAGCAAAGGGCTTGGATAGAGTGGATGTAGAGAGAATGGTTCCATTAGTGGGAGAGTCTAGGACTGGAGGTCAATGCCTCAAAATTAAAGGACGGTCCTTTAGGAAGGAGATGAGGAGGAATTTCTTTAGTCAGATGGTTGTGAATCTGTGGAATACTTTGCCACAGAAGGCTGTGGAGACCAAGTCAATGAATATTTTAAAATAATAGATAGATTCTTGATTAGTACGGGTGTTGGGTTATGGGGAGAAGGCAGGAGAATGGGGTTAGGAGGGAGAGATAGATCAGCCATGATTGAATGGCGGAGCAGATTTGGTGGATTAATGGCCTAATTCTGCTCCTATTAGTTATGACCTTATAACTATTTTTCGGGTCATGAACCGTGGGAGATTATACAGTATAAGCTGTATATATGGCAAAACGGATAATCCAGAAAGGCTCTGGAACCAAGGATGCCAGAAAATTGGTGGTGGACCTGTATTTTGAAACCTCTGTAGCAGTGGCCATGGGGATTTATTTGGCCAACATTGCACCTTGTTCTCACAAAGTTAGTTTAGTTTAGAGATACAGTGCGGAAATAGGCCCTTAGGCCTAACGTGTCCGCACCGACCAGCGATCCCCGCACATTAACACTATCCTACTAGGGACAATGTTACATTTATACCAACCCAATTAACCTACAAACCTGCACGTCTTTGAGGTGTGGGAAGAAACCGAAGATCTCGGAGGAAACCCACGCAGGTCACGGGGGAGAACGTCCAAACTCCGTACAGACAGCACCCGTAGTCAGGAAAGAACCCGGGTCTGGCGCTGTAAGGCAGCAATTCTACCGCTGCGCCACCGTGTCGCCCCTAGTTACGTGTAAGTAATAGTACTTTTCTTTTAACTTTCAGTGGCAGGTTGGCTAAAGGATGTGAAGAGCTGACGCACGGATTCAGACTCGCCAATGTAGCATGACCTTCTCGCCCCCGATCACAGAGTGGTTGATGTTCTCCGCGTGGCTTTCAGTGTTGTGTGGTCAGAACGATGCAGAAATGTGCCATGCTACTTCACATTGAATGTCGTGTACAAAGTGTACCCTTTTCTGTACCCTTACAGAAAAGTACAATGTTTCTTGCAGCAACTTAACAACCTGCCTGTTAATGTATCATTCGGCTAACCCAGAAGTACTTATGAAACTGTGAAGATTGCACTTCGCTTGTATGTTACTTGCCCAGAGTCCTTTACATTGCTTCTGCTTTACCAGAGATTATATTGCCAGATATTTAATTCCTGCGTGGCCATTACTTGTAGAACAGTGTTGATTTGCAGATTTTTGTAGATAATTTTGCTGCATCTTTATTAGCCAAGGTTTTCTACATTTATAAAACAATTTTCTAAACCTTTGTGCCTTGGAAATAGTATAGAGAGATGTAATGTGCTTTCTTTTAATGCTGTAATCACCTATTGAAATAGCAGTATTTTGGGGCTCTCTTTAATTTATTCCACTTTTTTTTTTTGCTGTAAAATTGTGGACTCTTACCAGACAAGATCACCACATTGAAGTATCTAACTCTATGTACTTGAGTCATTTAGGAAAAGGCCTTTATATGACTAAATAAAAATCTCTATTTGTGATTCTGATTGAACTTGTCTTGAATTTTGAGGTATATTTGGTTACTAAATGTACACGTTTACTAATATGAGAAAAAACAATATAAATGTAAAGATATATAAATATAAAAAGCTTTATCCACATCTCAAGCAATAAACATCTCGCTTGCTTTTGTCAAACATTTAATTAGTATTCCCTCCTCCAGTCTCTCTCTCCATCCCCTTCCCCAACGCACTCTTTCACGCTCCCCCCCAGATCTACCCCACCCACTTCTCTCCCCCCTCCCTCCCCGCTCTCCTCCCCTCCTCTCCCCTCTCTCTCCCCCAGTCGTGGACTCCCTCCCCCCAGTCCATCTCACAAGGCTATTGTGGAATACAATACCAGGCTAAGCTAATATCTGCCTCTACATCGTCACGTAAGCAGTTCTATAATCCCACAGCTTTATTTTCGAGCGGCTCGTCTCGGTAGCAGTCCGCTACTGCGGATGGATGCCATAGCTGTTCTTGTGGTTGTTCCCGTGTGCATGTTCCCCCTCTGGTATCCGTAAGTCGCCCCCTGTGTGTGGGGAGTGGATGAGAAACTGGAGTAACAAAACTAGTGTGGGTTGGTGATCAATATTCAGCGTGGACTCAGTGTGTCAAAGTGCCTACTTCAATCCTGCAGCTTTAAACCACACTCGTTGAACAACAGCCTGATGCATGTGTTGCCCAAGTAGTCCAGTGCGGAGTGGGGAGGCAGCAGGATTGCATCCGCTGTTCATCTGTTGTTGGGAGATGAATTGTAGCAAGTCCAATTGACTGAGGTGAGTACAGTGGCACAGCAGTAGAGTTGCTGCCTGAGCGCCAGAGACTGGTTCCATCCTGACTACGGGTGCTGTCTATGTGGAGTTTATACATTCTCCCTGCGACCACGTGGGTTTTCTCTGGGTGCTCCGGCTTCCACACACCAGAGACGTGCAGGTTTGTAGGTTAATTGGCTTTTGTAAATTATCCCCAGTGTGTGTAGGATAGAACTAGTGTATGGGTGATCGTTGGTCGGTACAGACTCGATGGGCTGAAGGGCCTGTTTCCACGCTGCTTCTCTAATCTAAATTAAACTAATCTTAGACATTCTCGGTGGCCTGAAAAGACTGTTTCCACTCTGCATCTCTGAACTAAAACTGAACCAAACATTCCATACTAAGGTAGAGTTGATATGCGTCATAACCAACCTCTCAAAGCACTTCACAGCAGACACGTGTACCACTGTTCGGTAGTCAGTGAGACATGTCTTGAAGAAGGGTCTCGACCCGAAACGTCACCCATTCCTTCTCTCCAGAGATGCTGCCTGTCCCGATGAGTTACTCCAGCATTTTAAACCAGCATCTGCAGTTCTTTCCTACTCACCTTGCTCTTTGGGCAGTGAGTGGTATTGTGGATGACCATTAAGGCAGGTGAGGGGACCTTGGGCCGACGTAGTGAGAGGTTGAAGATGTCAACGGAAACTCCAGCCAGTTGATCTGTGTAGGTTTTATGAACACAACTGGGACAGTTTTAAGACTGGGCAGCATGATGGTGCAGCGGTGGAGTTGCTGCCTTACAACATCAGAGACCCACCAGAGTAAGGGGTTATGGGGAGAAGGCAGGAGAATGGGGTGAGGAGTGAGAGATAGATCAGCTAGGATTGAATGGCAGAGTAGACTTGATGGGCCGAATGGCCTAATTATGCTCTTATCACTTATGATCCGGGTTCAATCCTGACTATGGGTGCTGTCGGTACAGAGTTTGTACGTTCTCCCCGTGACCTGTGTGGGTTTTCTCGACAAACATTGGTTTCCTCCCACACTCCAAAGACATACAGGTTTGTAGGTTTATTTAGCTTGGTATAAATGTAAAAATTGTCCTTAGTGTGTGTAGGATAGTGTTGGGGTGCGGGGTCGCTGGTCGGTGCCGACCAGCTGTATCTCTGAACTAAACTGTTGGCAATTCCCTTGGTCAACAGCTCAATAGTTTAATGAGAGGGATATGTTGGATGTCCTTCTGACAGGGTCTTTTACTTGGAACGTTAATGGCTTCTCTCCACTTCAACCCCCCCTCCCATAGGTGGCTCAGCACTTTAACTCCCCCTCCCACTCCCAGTCTGACCTTTCTGTCATGGTCCTCCTCCATTATCATAGTGAGGCCGACTGCAAATTGGAGGTACAGCATCTCGTATTTCGCTTGGGCAGCTTACACCCCAGGGGTATGAACATTGATTTCTCTAACTTTAGATAGCCCCTCTGTCCCTCTCTTTTCCCTCCCCTTTCCCAGTTCTCCCACTGTCTTCCTGTCTCCAACTACATCCTTTCTTTGTCCCGCCCCCTCCCCTGACATTAGTCTGAAGAAGTGTCTCGACCCGAAACGTCACCCATTCCTTCTCTCCTGAGATGCTGCCTGACCCGCTGAGTTACTCCAGCATTTTGCGATAGCTTCTCTCCCCATGGATGCTGCCTGACATGCTGAGTGTTTCCAACATTTTGTTTTCATGAAGATCGCAGTTTGATGGATTATCCACTTGGGGGCAGTGTTACCATGTGATTTTCTTTTGCAGGCTGAGTTCATAATTCATTCTATTTTTCATTATCTAACAATATCACATTGGCAATTGTCTTAGTTTTCAAAGCATTTTAATTTAATGAGGGGGGTTAAATAGGGCCAGTAATATCTCATGAAAAGAACTTGACGTTCTTTGCTATCAGCCTCTGCAATATGTACTTGAATTTGCAAAATAGACACAAAATAATGGAACAACTCAGTGGGTCAGGCAGCATCTCTGGAGAGAAGGAATGGGTGATGTTTCAGGTCAGGACCTTTCTTCAGTCAGAAGTGTCTCAACCCGAAATGTCACCCATTCCTTCTCTGCAGAGATACTGCCTGACCCGCTGAATTACTCCAGCATTTTGTGTCTACTTTCGATTTAAACCCGCATCTGCAGTTTTTTTCCTCCACATTTGAATTTGCAAAATATAACATAGAACACTACAGCACATGAAATGGCTCTTCAGCCCACAATGTGCTGAACTTGATGCAAAGACAAACTAATCTGCCTGCACATGATCCATGTCCCTCCATTTTGAGGTGTACAATATCGTGAGAGGAATAGATCGGGTAGATGCACAGTCTTACCCAGAATAGGGGAATCGGGAACCAGAGGACATAGGTTCAAGGTGAAGTGGAAAAGATCTAACACGAATTGGAGGGGTAACTTTTTCACACAAAGGGTGGTGGGTGCATGGAACGAGCTGCCAGAGGAGGTCGTTGAGACAGGTACCATCATAACATTTAAGAGACATTTGGACAAGTACATGGATAGGACAGGTTTAGAGTGATTTCAGCCAAGAGCGAGCAGATGGGACTAGTGTAGATGGGGCATGCTGGTCGGCCTGGACAATTTGGGCCGAAGGGTCTTTTCCACACTACGACTCTATGCCTCATTCCCTGCATATCCATGTGACTATCTAAAATCTTCTTTAAAATGCTACTATCATTTATTCCTCTACCACCACCTCTAGCAGCACAATCCAGCACCACCACTCTGTGCAGTAAAAACAGCCCCACAGATCTTTAAACTGTGCCCCTCTCACTTTAAATGCCCTCTAGTCTTAGACAATAGACAATAGACATTAGGTGCAGGAGGAGGCCATTCGGCCCTTCGAGCCAGCACCGCCATTCAATGTGATCATGGCTGATCATTCTCAATCAGTACCCCATTCCTGCCCTCTCCCCATACCCCCTGACTCCGCTATCCTTAAGAGCTCTATCCAGCTCTCTCTTGAATGCATTCAGAGAATTGGCCTCCACTGCCTTCTGAGTCAGAGAATTCCACAGATTCACAACTCTCTGACTGAAAATGTTTTTCCTCATCCCAGTTCTAAATGGCCTGCCCCTTATTCTTAAACTGTGGCCCCTTGTTCTGGACTCCCCCAACATTGGGAACATGTTTCCTGCCTCTAACGTGTCCAACCCCTGAATAATCTTAAATTTTTCTTTGACATTTACAACAGGGCAAATGGTTTAGAGTGTCTATCCTATCTATGCATTCCTTATATCAGGTCTCCCCTCAACCTCAAGCATTGCAGAGAAAACAATGCAAGTTTGTCCAATCTCTTCTTGTAGCTAATACCCCCTAATCCAGGGAGCATTCTGGTAAACCTCTTCTGGACACTTTCCAAAGCCTCCACATCCTTCCTGCAATGGGGCGATCAGAACTCAGTGCTCCAGCCAGTGACCATCTCTGGAGGGAAGGAATGGGTGACGTTTCAGGTCGAGACCCTTCTTCAGACTGAGAGTCAGGGGAGAGGGAGACACAGAGATATGGAAGGGTAAGGTGTGAAAACGAAACATCAAAGGCGACAAAGCTCAAGGAAAATGTAGAATAGATCGTTGTTAGCCAGTGGAAGCTAACACCGAAGCACACAAAGATAAAATTTAATCAGCAGGACAGTCAGACTGGTTGGAGAACTAGGGGAGGGATGGAGAGAGAGGGAAAGCAAGGGTTACTTGAAGTTAGAGAAGTCAATATTCATACCGTTGAGGGTGTAAGCTGCCCAAGTGAAATATGACCTGGACCCCAAGAAGTCAATGCTGTTAAGGATCTGGTGGAGGTGGAGAGGTACCCTAAACCACCATCTCAAAACGGGGGAAGAGAAACTGATGAACGCAGCGGCAGAAAAGCGGGCACGCAGAAATGAGCGCAGCAACTTCAACAGACCAGAGACCACACACAAATGTGACCTTTGCCACAGAGACTGCCACTCCCGCATTGGTCTCTTCAGCCACAAGCGACGCTACTCTAGCTGACGTGTGGAGCAAGCAGCCAACTAGGATGCATCACCCATGGTCAGCCATGACCGAGGGGGCCTAAGAAGTAAGGATCTTGCCACCAGCCATATAGCTTCCCCTTACATTCCACCTCCATTTTAACACATTTAAGGTTCTTGATTGCAAGTAGTCAACTTTTCCTTGCAAACTTCTTTACCTACTAGTTGTACAGTCTGCCCAATGTCTATATTAATTCACTCCTATTCATGAAATAATAGATAAAATTATCAATGTTTATTAAAAAAAATTTGCGTTCCATTGACTTTGTAGAAATAGTGTGTCGTAATTCTCTATTGAATAGAAATATCACAACTGTCATGTGGCTGCCCTGTTTGACATGTAATTATCCTTTATTGTTTCTCAATGTTCCATTAACTATTGGAATTTGTAATAAAAATATAGTTTGGTAACTTTAGATTTCTTTGGTCTTGTCTGTAATTCAGGATGTGCATATATTTCTCAAAATGCACGTCAAAAAAAGTTGATGTGCTGGCGGGTCTGGGAATTATTTTTCAAAGTTGTATAGGTTTTAAAGGTGTTATAAGGAAGAAATTCATATGACCTGAAGGCAGTATGTCTGATAATTCAAGACACTCCAAATCAAATTATGGAATCCAGAAAAACAAAAATGCACAATTTTTATTCCAAAATTTAGACCATGGAATATTAAACCAGAGAAATGGGCGGCACGGTGGCGCAGTGGCAGAGTAGCTGCGTTACAGCGCCGGAGACCCGGGTTCGATCCTGACTACGGGCGCTGTCTGCACGGAGTTTGTATGTTTTCACCGTGACCGCGTGAGTTTTCTCCAAATGTTCCGGTTTCCTCCCACACTCCAAAGGCGTACAGGTTTGTAGGTTAATCGGCTTCGGTAAAATTATAAATTATCACTAGCGTGTACGGTAACGCTAGTGTACGGGGATCACTGGTCAGCGCGGACTCAGTGGGCCGAAGGGCCTGTTCCCACACCGTATCTCTGAAGTCTAAAGACTCAGGTTCGATCCTGACCACGGGCGCCGTCTGTACGGAGTTTGTACGTTCTCCCCGTGACCTGCGTGGGTTTTCTCCGAGATCTTCGGTTTCCTCCCACTCTCCAAAGACGTACAGGTATGTAGGTTAATTGACTGGGTAAATGTAAAAATTGTCCCTAGTGTGTGTAGGATAGTGTTAATGTGCGGGGATCGCTGGGCGGCGCGGACTCGGTGGGTCGAAGGGCCTGTTTCCGCGCTATATCTCTAAAAAATCTAAAAAATCTAAATGAGTTGCTGAGTCTAATTCCACTGCCATTCCCATTTAAAGCACCTAATTCTCTTTCGAGTAATTCATGGATTGTGTGTTGATGATTGCCAAACCAAACTGATCTCTTGTAAATATCTTTGTCATCTTAAATTTATTTCTTCTTACAGGAAAGCAACCTGCCACTTCTATAAATTCACAGTTCTTGGATCTATTGTACACCTTTACCTCTGCTTTGATAATCTTCTATGATAGATGCAGTGTGCTAACTATATCTAAAATTGTGGCCATGGTGGCGCAGCGGTAGAGTTGCTGCCTTACAGCGCTTGCAGCGCCGGAGACCCGGGTTCGATCCCGACTATGGGTGCTGTTTGTACGGAGTTTACACGTTCTCCCCGTGACCGCGTGGGTTTTCTCTGAGATCTTCAGTTTCCTCCCACACTCCAAAAAGTTACGGTATGTAACATAATTGGCTTGGTGTATGCATACAAAAATTGTCCCGAGTGTGTGTAGGATAGTGTTAATGCACGGGAATCGCTGGTCGGTGTGGACTCTGCGGGCTGAAGGGCCTGTTTCCACGCTGTATCGCTAACAAAACTAAACTAGAGCTATTTCTTCCATTTTATCTCGTTTTTCTGGTTTATCGATTCATATACACTGATTTTGGTATTTCATCCCATGTTGCATGACATCGTGTATTGCCAATAATTGAAGTGACAGTAGACAGTCTGGGGAAGGGTCTTGGCCCAAAACATCACCTTTCCCATTTCTCCAGAGATGCTGCCTGATCTGCTGAGTTGCTGAGTTTTGTGTCTATTTATTGAAGTGACAATAACTGGTTTATAATTTTTTAACTAACATATCAGGGCATTTTTGTAGAAGTGAGTTAGATTTGCGTTTCTAGCCAGTAACGTTACTTTTTCTTCAATGCTGGACAATGTCTATTATCAAAGGAGAAGATATATAATGAATCGACCTATCTTGGATTCTTCTTCTTCTTAGGCCCCCTCGGTCATGGCTGACCATGGGCGATGCATCCTAGTTGGCTGCTTGCTCCACACCTCAGCCAGAGCAGCGTCGCTTGTGGCTGAAGAGACCAATGTGGGAGTGACAGTCTCTGTCGCAAAGGTCACATTTGTGTGTGGACTCTGGTCTGTTGAAGTTGCTGCGCTCCTTTCTGCGTGCCTGCTTTTCTGCCGCTGCGTTCATCAGTTTCTCTTCCCCCGTTTTGAGATGTTGGTTCAGGGTACCTCTCCACCTCGTGCAGTCAACTGCAAGGCCCTCCAGGACTCCACATCGATGTCGAGCGCCTTCAAATCTCTCGCAGACATCCTTGAAACGTAGCTGGGGGTGGCCGATGGTTCTCCTCCCAGATGTCAGCTCTCCATAGAGGATGTCTTCTGGGATACGGCCATCCTCCGTGCGGTGGACATGGCCCAGCCATGCTGGACAATGTCTATTATCAAAGGAGGAGTTATATAATGAATCTACCTATCTTGGATTATGTAACGGTTAGGTAGTTAGATAGTTATAAATGTCTAACTTACTCAATTAACTTTTCACCATACATTTGGCAAATTAAGGTCATGTTGGCATGATTTGATTATAACACCTCCTTCTTATTCCCTTGTCAAGTACATAGATAGAAACATAGAAAATAGGTGCAGGAGGAGACCATTTGGCCCTTCGAGCCAGCACCGCCATTCATTGTGATCATGGCCGGTTATCCACTATCAGTAATCTGTGCCTGCCTTCTCCCCATACCCCTTGATTCCACCAGCCCCTAGAGCTCTATCTAACTCACTTTTAAATTCATCCAGTGAATTGGTCTCCACTGCCCTCTGTGGCAGAGAATTCCACAAATTCACAACTTTCTGGCTGAAAATGTTTTTTTCTCATCTCAGTTTTAAATGGCCTCCCCTTTATTCTTAGACTGTGGCCCCTGGTTCTGGACTGCCCCCAAACATTGGGGAAAAAAATTCCTGCATCTAGATAAATTACTTTAAAAAGGTAGTTGACATTTAAGATGTAGACAAAAGGAACTGCAAGTGCTGGAGTCTTGCAGCACAATCTGCTGGATGTGCAGGGAATGGAGGGATATGGATTATGTGTGGGCAGATGAGAGTTGTGCTTGGCACCATGAATGCACAGATATTGTGGTCTTAAGGGGCTGTTCCTGTGCCCCTCTGTTCTACTGTCTGCTTGGGAGAATTGCTGATATCCATTCAAAGTGAATCCACCGCGCTGGCTGAGCTGCCGATTAGACTGGAGTATTTGCAGAGGCAACTTTCCAGGAGATGAAGTCTGACCTCATTTTGAAAACCTTCCAAAGTGTGAGGATTGAGACAGACACAAGAGATTGAGGCTGAAGCGGAAATATCATAAACTTTATTTATTGATTTTTTTTAAAAGCATGGAGTTTTAAAATAATGGTGGAATTGGCATTCACAGATTTAAGGTCCAACAAAGTTATTAAACAGTAACCTATAAACTGATGAAACTGTACAACTATTAAAAACTCATTCAACAAGGTGTAACATATTTAGATATTTTTACACTTGAAAAGGCTGCAAAACATAACCTCGCCCTGTATAAGAGTAGTTGATCACTACTGGCAGCTTCTGCACATAACCACACAAGTGCAATCTAGAACTTTACGTCATAACCCCAATGTTATTCCCATTGCAAATTCTACGCCATTGCATCAAATGGAGCCCTTCATTAGGTTTCGAAAAATTAAAATAATTCATGCTTACTAAAAATGCGCTACGATGCTTACAAGAATGGAAATTTGGGTTGGGAGATATACAGTATGCATGTTTTATCTACTATTCATTTAAACGGGCTCAGTAATATAGGTTGCTGGGGACCTGCTAGGCATCAATAACTTTAAGGATAGTCGCGACTTGGTTATAGTTCAGATCATCGCTGATTCAATGCTAACTTCAGGCAGAATGAACAGCTCCCAACAATCCTCCCTGATGGCATTAATTTTGTTAGACACAAAATGAAGGAGTAACTCAGCGGGAAAGGCTGCATCTATGGATAGAAGGAATGGGTGACATAGAAGCATAGAAACATAGAAAATAGGTGCAGGAGGAGGCCATTCGGCCCTTCGAGCCAGCACCGCCATTCATTGTGATCATGGCTGATCGTTCCTAATCAATACCCCGTGCCTGCCTTCTCCCCATATCCCTTGATTCCACTAGCCCCTAGAGCTCTATCTAACCCTCTCTTAAATCCATCCAGTGATTTGGCCTCCACTGCCCTCTGTGGCAGAGAATTCCACAAATTCACAACTCTCTGGGTGAAAAAGTATTTTCTCACCTCAGTTTTAAATGGCCTCCCCTTTATTCTAAGACTGTGGCCCCTGGTTCTGGACTCGCCCAACATTGGGAACATGTTTCCTGCATCTAGCTTGTCCAGTCCTTTTATAATTTTATATGTTTCTATAAGATCCCTCTTATCCTTCTAAACTCCAGTGAATACAAGCCCAGTCTTTTCAAATGTCAGTCCCGCCATCCCAGGGATCAATCTCATGAACCTACACTGCACTGCCTGAAGAAGGGTCTCGACCTGAAACGTCACCCATTCCTTCAATCCAGAGATGCTGCCAATCCCGCTGAGTTACACCAGCATTTTGTGTCTCCCTTCGGTTTAAACCAGCATCTGCAGTTTTTTCCTTCCTACGCAATAATTTTGTTGTTAGATTTAGCACCTTGTGATGATTTATATCCAGTATTATGTTGTGTTAAGATGGCGCCCAATCTAGGCGACTATTTGAGTGCTAGTTACAGAAGCAGATCTACAATCACATATTACAATCGCTCCACACTCCTACAGCAACGTTTATTCCCTTATCATGTGTCTATACACTGCAAACGGCTCGATTGTAATCATGTATTGGTCTTTCCGCTGGCACGCAACAAAAGCTTTTCACTGTACCTCGGTACACGTGACAATAAACTAAACTAAACTGAAATAAAAAATGCATAGAGTTATACAGCACAGGAACACGCCCATTTGTCATCTCATCCATGCTGACCAAGATGCCCCATCTAAGCTGGTCCCATTTGCTTGCGTTTGGCCCATATCCACTTGAACATACAAATTGATTGATTGAGATTGTTATTGGTTGAGACTTGAAATGAGAATCAATTAATTAATTAGGCACTTGAATTTATATTTCGTACAAAATAGAGCATTTACCTAATACTACTAGAATGTGGCCTAACATGATTTCCAACATTTAACCCACATGTGCAGTATCTGATGGTCCATTTGATGGGACATTTTCCAGTCATGTATTACATATATATATATTCACAGTTCTTCATAGATATGTATTTTAGTTTTAGTGTTCCAACGTTGAATTAGGCCTACCAAGTCCATGCCGACCATCGGTCACACTAGTTCTATGTTATCCCACTTTCTCATCCAGACCCTACACGTCAGGGGCAATTTTACAGAGGGTCAAACCTGCAGGTCATTCTCCCAGATGTGGGAGGAAACCGGAGCACCCGGAATAAACTCATGAGGTCACAGGGAGATCGTGTACACTCCATACAGACAGCAACCAAGATTGGGATTTAACTCTGGTCTCTGGTGCTGTGAGGCAGCAGCTCTACCAGTTGCACCACTGGGTCGCCCATATGTATTGATAGCAATTCACTGACAAACACAATTGCATAAATTATCCAGAAAAAACATGGCTTCTCCATTGATTTAAGTCAAATGAATGATATAACTCCACGTATAATTGTGACATTGAACCAAAATGAAATGCTTTATATTCTTGGTGATTTAGATAATTTTGCGTAAGTAAAACCAGTGTATATTTTAATCATCTCATTGAATAAAGAGAAGTAGATGTGTCTATGCATTTCACAATTGTATAGGAACTATTAAACGGACAAAACGACCTTTTTAAAGTGAAGATAAACACGAAAAGTTGGAGTAACTCAGACAACATCTTTGGGGAAAAGGAATGGGTGACGTTTCGGGTAGAGGCCTTTCTCCAGACTGAGAGTCAGGGGAGATGGAGTCTAGAGATATGGAAGGGTGAGGTGTGAAAACAACAGATCAAAGCAGTCGACGATCAAGGAAATGTATTGTCATTTTCGCACCTTACCCTGCGATACCTCTAGTCTCCCTGTCTCCTGACTCTCAGTCTGAAGAATGGTTTCTGATTCTGTCTGATTACTGGAACACTTGCCACCATTTTGCATTCTCTGTTATGCTTTTCAGCGTCTGCTGCACTTAAACTCATCTTGAGCTGGGGCAATAAATGAATAGGGGTTTTTTTCCTCTTTATTTAACAAAAGTTATGTTAAATATCACCATGGAACACAAAGTGCTGGAGTAACTCAGCGGGTCAGGCAACATCTGTGAAGGACATGGATGAGCGACGTTTCCACACCATCCAAATGTGCTGCCTGACTCGCCAAGCTACTCCAGCACTTTGTGTCTTTTCTTGAAAACCAGCCGCTGCAGTTCAGCTTGTCTTCTCCAGTTGTTCGAGGCAGCCAGCCTGATACAGCACAATCTGACCCAGTCTTTCAGTTAACAGTCAGCACTATTCTTGCTACTTGTTTGATAAGTTTGACACATCAGTGGTATAGGGCCAAGGGAAATACAGCAAAACCGTGTTGCGATGCACAAAGTTTAATGATTTGCTGTTATTTCTGTCCACCTGTATGAGTAAAATGTTAATATTTGCACGCACCTTACTGAGATGAGGGGAAATACCCCTTTAGGTTGACTGGTGAATTTGATGCAACGTATAGGCATGCATGTGGGGAGTGAGTTTTGCTATTCTTTAATCTCAGCAGCAAATCTGGTCACTTTTTTTGGTCTACATGTTGGAGAGGGAATTTGCAAAAGCTCATAAAGCTAGAATTCAACGTCCAGGATTCGGAACAGAAGGGGAATTATTGCAGCTTTTGTTCTCCCTCTCGGCCCAGCTTCCAGTGCAGTGTTTTATCCTTGAGTGTAGTTGAAATGAATCTATAGATCCCAACAAGGGAGGCAAGGGATATCGGGAGAGTGCAGGGAAAGTGGTGGGGAGGCCAAGACCGGATTAGCAATGTTACTGCGCAGCTGAGGCGGCATTGCTTTCAAAGTGTTTTGTTTGAAATAAATTAAGAATATGAGCTACCAAACACATTCAGAGTCACTCATCATCCTTTTAAGTATTCTGCCTGGTTGAAAATGGGTCTTTATGCAATCTGATGCTTTTGAAACAACGTGATGTTAGGAAGATGGTTTTTACAAGGCACACAATGTGCAAATTTCACGACTGAAAAAATAATGGAAAGCAGAATAAATCGCATTGGGAGAACGTTCCAACTACAATAAAGACGGATAATACCAAGTGTTAGTTGCCTGGCTAAAATAATCTTTAATCAGAGGGTGGTGAATCTGTGGAATTCATTGCCACAGAAAGCTGTGGCCCTTTCTGTTATAGGTTATGTATAGGCTGCAATAGCTTGGTGGTTATATAACCAGGATTGACAGTATTCTTCTACTCCCTGCTTTTTCATATATACACTGATCAGACAAAACATTATGACCACTGATAGGTGAAGTGAATAACATTGGTTATCTTGTTACAACGGCACCTGTCAAGGGGTGGGAAATATTAAGCAGCAAATGAACAGTCAGTTCTTGAAGTTGATGTGTTGGATGCAGGAGAAATGGGCAGGAGTAAAGACCTGAGCGACTTTGACAAGGGCCAAATTGTTATGGCCAGATGACTGGGTCAGAGCATCTCTGAAACGGCAAGGCTTGTGGTGTGCTCCCGGTCAGCAGTGGTGAGTACCTACCGACAGTGGTCCGAGGAGGGTCAAACCACAAACAGCAGGGTGTTGGGTGCGCAAGGTTTATCGATGCGTGAGGGAAACGAAGGCTATCCCGTCTGGTCCGAACTGACTGGGAAGACGACAAGCCGGTGGAGGGAGTGTGATGCTCTGGGCAATGTTCTGCTGGGAAACCCTGGGTCCTGTCATGTGGACATCAATTTGACAGGTGTCACCTTCCTAAACATCATTGCAGACCAGGTACACCCCTTCATGGCAATGGAATTCCCTGATGGCAGTGGCCTCTTTCAGCAGGATAATGCGCCCTGCCACACTGCACACATTGTTCGGGAATGGTTTGAGGAACATGATGAAGTGTTCACAGTGTTGCCCTGGCCTCCAAATTCTCCAGATCTCAACCCAATTGAGCATCTGTGGGATGTGCTGGATCAACAAGTCCGATCCACGGTGGCTCCACCTCGCAACTTACAGGACTTGAAGGATCTGCTGCTAATATTTTGGTACCAGATGCCACAGGACACCTTCAGGGGTCTTGTCGAGTCCATGCCTCAGCGGGTCGGCGTTGTTTTGGCGAAACACGGAGGACCAACAGCATATTAGGCAGGTGGTCATAATGTTTTGGCTGATCGCTGATCGCTGGAATCTTGGACAATGCCAGGTTATTAAATCACCAGCTTCCACTGATTGTCAGAATAAAATGACAAATTCAGCTGCTTATGAATTAGTAGTTGCAAAACGAATAGAACAATTAGAAATTAGAAATAGAAGCAATTCTTTAGCCAGAGGGTGGTGAATCTGTGGAATTGATTGCCACGGAAGGCTATGGAGGCCAGGTCAATAGATATTTTTAAGGCAGAGATAGATAGATTCTTGATTAGTACGGGTGTCAGGGGTTATGGGGAGAAGGCAGGAGAATGGAGTTAGGAGGGAGAGATAGATCAGCCACAATTGATTAGCGTAGTAGACGTGATGGGCCGAATGGCCTAATTCTGCTCCTATCATTTATGAATCACTCAACTACTGTGAATTTGGAATGCTCAATATTGGGAGTCAAATCCCAATAGTTTAAGGGAATGTTGGTATGGATGGCAGAGTGGCGTTAGTGCAGTTAAAGCTGCCCGGTAATGTGTAGACATTCAGACCAGTGCATCCAAAGGATTTGCAGAGAGGTTGAGCCCATTTGGTCTGTCAGTGGCACAGGAATGGCATTTATATTACACTGAGTTTAACACTGAGCTTTTCTTTTTCTTAACAAGGCAGGAAGTATGATAGTCAAGCAACGTGTAATTAAAATAGGCACAGTTACAATCTTACCACTTTGAATTTCCCCAAACTGAGATTTAAACCAGTGAAGTAAAATTGTTCAAGTCGTTAAAGTCCCAATCACTCTCTCTAAATCTACTACAGCTTTGTCGCGACATTCTTTTTCTCCGTCTTATTATCTGCAATTTTTGGTTCTTTCTAGTTTCACCAAAAATTCAGTCATGGGTGATTGGGTAGAATTACTGTGGGACTGCTCAGTTTGGAAGGGGTAGTACATGGTACTTTTGGTATTTGGTGTTAGTTGAGATAATAGCTTGGGATGGTAAATACTCTGCGATCATTTTGTTCCCCAGTTACCACTATTGGTACTTGCATTCTCTCTTCTGCTCCTGTAGTGGGCAGCCACCACGAGGTAGCTATCAGGGCTTGGATCTTTGATCGTCGGGGACTTGTTGGGGACTGGGGAAGTCTTGCCGTCCACCCTGGAGATCTGTAGTATCCGGCAGGGGTCGTGCTTCAGCAGGTAACCTTCAAAGGTCTCCCAGCCCCCTCCAACACGCACCATCACGTGCTTGTTGTGAAGCATCTGCAACACAAGAGTAGTTATTGAACAACATTGCAAACAAATAGGCCGACAGAGCTAACGATGGATGCAAAGTGCTAGAGTAGCAGCGGTCAGGCAACCTCTCTGGAAAAAAAGGCATAGGTGATGTTTCGGGTCGGGACCCTACTTCAGACTCGTAGGCTGGTAGCACTGCTGGCTTCTTCAGAATGTCTTGTTGGAGTTTAGAGATGCAGCGTGGAAACAGGCCCTTTGGCCCACCGAGTCTGCACCAACCAGCGATCACCTGTACACTAGTTCTATCCTTTTTGTTTATTATATGTTATCTGTAAGTCTTGTGTTTTTTAGAGGCCTTGTAAGCTGCTGAATGACTTTCATTATCCATTGTCAGTAGATATGACAATTAAACACTCTTGTAGATAGTTTGGTTTAGTTTAAAGATACAGCATGGAAGCAGGTTCTTAGGCCCACCGAGTCTGCGCTGATCACACACTGCCTATTCACACTAGTTCTATCCTGCGCACTAGAGACAAATTACAGAAGCCAATTACCTGCAAACCTGCAGATCTTTGGAGTGTGGGAGGAAACCGGAGCACCTGGAGAAAACCCACACAGTCACGGGGAGAACGTGCAAACTCCTTACAGACAGCACCCGTAGTCAGGATCGAACCCGGGTGACTGGTGGTGTAAGGCAGCAACTCTACCGCTGCACCACCGAGTTTTATAACTTAGTAATGAGATAGCGCCCTACCCATTTTAAAACTGCTTGACATGAAAATGGAAAACGTTGTTTGTTTCTAACAGAGGGATAACATTTAATATGAATAAAATATCAAGTATGAGTATTGACTTAAACTGCATATTTTCACTTGAAACAAGCCATGCACGTTCCTAATCCACAGGGACTTGCTGTCATGGAAGCGGCATGATATTGCATATTATTTTGAAAATGAATAACCTTCACAGGCAAGAAATCAAAATTCAAGTCTTTCCTCCGGTTCATCTACTACACAAGCTGCCCATAAGATTATGGAGGTGACTTAAAAAATTTGTAAGATATGAACTAAAAATTTATTTGCTATCTTTGCTCACAAACGAGCTAATTTATAAGGTATTATTCTTACGATTCATTAATGTTTTTAAGGCAAAATATCAGTCTGTTTTGCAACACCCGACGTTTCTCATTCTGCTGTGTTGCTATGGCAAAACGTCCAAGTGAAGCACTGTTTTATTCTCCGCATCCCTTTCCCCATGAGCCCTGGGAGATATGTATAGGAAGGGGCTGCTGATGCTGGTTTAAATCGAAGGTAGACACAAAAAGCTGGAGTAACTCAGTGGGTCAGACAGAAGGAATGGGTGACGTTTCGGGTCGAGATCCTTCTTCAGACTCGACCCGAAACGTCACCCATTCCTTCTCTCCAGAGATGCTGCCTGTCCCGCTGAGTTACTCCAGCTTTTTGTGTCTAGCCTTGGAGGATATTCTCCATGACAGTGAGTCTTATACCTTAGGCTCCCTTCAAGAAATCATTTATTTAAAGGACATTAAAACCAATTAATTTATAATATTATTAACATTTTATATTATTAATAACCCACCAAACATTATAGTGCGGCTACTTACCTTGTGTTTATTTGCTTCCAAACAGAAATGCTGAGTATGTCTAGTTTAGTTTAGTTTAGTTTATTTTTGCGAGACACGTCCTTCGGCCCACCGTTTCTGCGCCACCCTGTGCTCTAGCACTATACTACATTAGGGACAATTTACAATTTTTACTGAAGCCAATTAGCCTACAAACCTGCACGTCTATGGAGCATGGGAGGAAACCAGAGCACCCAAAAGAAACTCACAGGGAGAACATACAAACTTCATACAGACAGCACCCAGGGTTCGATCCTGCCATAGTCAGGATCGAACCCGGGTCTCTGGTGCTGTAAGACAGCAACTCTACCCTTGCGCAACTGTGCCACCCCTGTCTAAGTAAAGGAAATTTTGTGACTGAGCAAACACCTGTGGCATGTTAACCCACAGATCTGATCCCAGAATATTTTGAATCCAAGTGTATTTTTTCATTTCAGGTACAGAAGGCTAATCGATGAAATTTGTTTCATTAAACTAAACTAAACTGTGTAGCGATACAGCGCAGAAACAGGCCCTTCGGCCCACCGGGTCCGTGCCGGCCAACGATCCCCGCATATTAACACTATCTTACACACACTCGGGACAATTTAAAAAAAAACATTTACCAAGCCAATTAACGTCTTTTGAGTGTTGGAGGAAATTGAAGATCTCGGAGAAAACCCACGCAGGTCACGGGGAGAACGTACAAACTCCGTACAGACAGCACCCGTAGTCGGGATCACACCCGGGTCTCCAGCGCTGCAAGCGCTGTAAGGCAGCAACTCTACCGCTGCGCCACCGTGCTTCACGCTGTCTGAGTAATATTTGGATACTTGTTTTTTAAGAGATATAGCACGGAAACAGGCCCTTCAGCCCACCAAGTCCATGCCGCCATCGATCACCTGTTCGCACTAGTTCTATGTTTCTTATCCACTCCCTGCACAATAGAGGCAATTTATAGAAGCCAATTAATCTACAAACCCGCACATCTTTGGGATGTGGGAGGAAACCAAAGCACCTGGAGAAAACGCATGCGGTTACAGGGAGAACGTGGAAACTCCACACAGATAGCACCTGAAGTCCATACTAGGAGAACACTTCTGACTTTGGCCATCAGACCTTATTGGTGAAGCCAGTCTGTTCTCTTTCCAGTGTGTCATCCGGAATGCATATAAACCAAGTGTTCAAACTTCACAACATACCTTACAGGGAAGACCATAGATTTAAAAAAACACAAGTGGGGTGGCATGGTGGTACAGCGATAGAGTTGCTGACTTACAGCACTGATCGATCCGGGTTCTATCCCGACTACAGGTGCTGTCTGTACGGAGCTTATACGTTCTCACTGGGACCGCATGGATTTTCTCTGGGTGTTCCTGTTTCCTCCCACATTCCAAAGATGTGCAGTTAATTGAACGTGTAAATTGTCCCTCGCGTGCAGGATAGAACTAGTGCACGGATGATCGATGGTTGCTGTGGACTCTGTGGGCCAAAGGGCATGTTTCCATGCTGTATCTCTAAACTAAACTAAATAAACATGTTTATAATGCAACGCTCTTGAGAAAATCATGACCTTGCTGAATTCGTTTGTAACCTTGGACTATTATTGTGAGTTGACAATATTATCCGTAGTTTAATTTCAAAGCAAATTCTTCCTTGGCATGGAAGATTTGTGCTGAAAGAAAATTTTGACTTTGAACCAAGCGTTACCTACCATCACATACAGAGGGAAAGAGACTAATTATCCTGCTGTGTTTCTGTGTTTTCTGTCTGGAGATTTCTCATTCCTCCAGTTTCAAAATGATGAGATAATTGTATCGGGCAGTGACAATTTTGCAATCAATGCAAATGTCTCACAATTTTCAGTGACTTCAGAGACATGCCAACAAACAAGTGTCATTTCAAATGTCGGACTGAATGAAAATATTGCCCGCAGCTAGCAATTATTTTGCCAAAAAAGGACGATTCGCTAATGTTATACTATATTACAGTATTGGGTAATATTTCAAAAGAATCCCTTCTGAAAGGGGCAACATCTATTTTTCCCAGTTGCCAAACTGATGTTATTTAGCAATTATAAAGCACAAAAAGAAAATGTATGATTATAGAGCTGGTAGTGTTGCAATTAAAAATACTGTGGAAATTGATAATATGCTTTTGATAAAAATATTACCGAGATTTCTATGGGCAATGAAATCAGTCAGGTTTTTCGCCATTTCTAAAAGCTACACACCAAGTCAAACGCTAGCAATAATACCATCAAACTGTGCCTGAAGTTGAGCTAAATATGTACAGACAACAAATAAAATAGTGGGATAAAAAAAAAATCTTGATTGTGAGGAGCACCCTCTAGAACAACGGGGGAGAGGAGAACAAAGGGGGACCTGGTGCGGGGGTACTTTGTAAGCGCCCTTTATGTGGCGACTATTTGTATACCTTGGATATATGCCAGCAAAGAGTTTCGCTGTGACCTGTCACATGGGACAATAAAGTATTCATTCATCTCCAAAAAGGCCACAGTCATGTATGCCGAGATGCCTGATTGTCATATTGATTAGAGGGCACAGTAAATATTGAGTAGGATATTTGGATCAGGTGGATTATGGTGTGAATGTTGCTGGCTCCAGCTATCACCAGCATGACTTCAAGCAGTCTTTATTTTCTGACAATAGACAATAGGTGCAGGAGTAGGGCATCCGGCCCTTCGAGCTAGCACCACCATTCAATGTGATCATGGCTGATCATTCTCAATCAGTACCCCGTTCCTGCCTTCTCCCCATA
Organism: Rhinoraja longicauda; assembly: GCF_053455715.1. NCBI lineage: Eukaryota > Metazoa > Chordata > Chondrichthyes > Rajiformes > Arhynchobatidae > Rhinoraja > Rhinoraja longicauda. The sequence continues at coordinate 34,684,737 of NC_135970.1, forward strand.
GCCCCTGACTCCGCTATCATTGAGCTCTATCTAGCTTTCTCTTGAATGCATTCAGAGAATTGGCCTCCACTGCCTTCTGAGGCAGAGAATTCCACCGATTTACAACTCTCTGACTGAAAAAGGTTTTCCTCATCTCAGTTCTAAATGGCCTACCCCTTATTCTTAAACTGTGGCCCCTGGTTCTGGACTCCCCCAACATTGGGAACATGTTTCCTGCCTCTAACGTGTCCAGCCCCTTAATAATCTTACATGTTTCGCTAAGATCCCCTCTCATCCTTCTAAATTCCAGTGTATACAAGCCTAGTCGCTCCAGTCTTTCAACATACGACAGTCCCGCCATTCCGGGAATTAACCTAGTAAACCTACGCTGCACGCCCTCTGACAGATTATTTTTTCATGTTTTTAGTTTAGAGAGTTGAGAGATATGGCATTGAAACAGGCCATTCAGCACAGCTCGTCCATGCTGACCAAGATGCCCCATCTAAAGTTGTCCCATTTACCTGCATTTTGCCCATACTCCTCTAACCCCTTCTTATCCATGTAGCCATCTTTTAATTGTAGTTATTCGACCCGCTTAAACTATGGTGACTCATTCCATATAGCCACCACCCTCTCAGTGAAAAAGTTGTCCCTCAAGGTTACTACTAAATCTTTCCCCTCATACCTTAAAAACTTATGTCCCCTGGTTCTTGATGCCTTGGGTACCTACCTTGGGTAAAAACCTCTGTGTATTCACCATATCAATTCCCCTCATGATTTCATAAACCTTTAGCCTTAGCCTCTTGCAATCTAAGGAAGAGCCCTATTCCTAAGTCCGAGCTTACCTGATGTTTACCCCTATAGGTCAGGCCTTCAGGTCCTGGCAACATCCTCAGAAAATCTTCTCTGCACCCTTTCCAGCTCAACAACATCCTTTCTATAGCAATATAGCAGTACTAGGTAGAGTAAGTGTGGAATGCAGCATAGACTTCCCATTGTAATTCAATAGCCCATGGCACCAGCAAGACATCAGGCAGATGAGATATAGGAGCACAAGGAAAAGGAGAGAAGGAAACCGAGACAGCCCCTTGCTGCTCAAGCTATGTGCGAGGAATGTAACTAATTGCCCATGAAGTCTACATCCCCCAACTCAGTACGAGAGCACTTTAAAGAACTGAATAAGCCATGTGGTATAACTTATGATACACTATTGTACCTCCTGTTGCTATTAAGAGTCATATGTCTTTGGCCCACGCTTGGTGCAAATGCCGTTAATAAAATCAGTGCATTAGTTACTTGAAGAGGCTATGAAAATATGCAACAAATCTGATTTTTAGTTTAGTTTTGGGATGGCGCAGTGGCAAAGTTGCTGCCTTACCGCGCCAGAGACCCGGGTTTGATGCTGACTATGGGCGCTGTCTGTACGGAGTTTGTATGTTCTCCTTGTGGCCGCATGGGTTTTCTCCGGGTGCTCGGGTTTCCTCCCACCTTCAAAAGACTTGCAGGTTTGTTTCCTTAATTGGCTTCTGTAAATTGTCCGTAGTGTGTCGGATTGACCTAGTGTACGGGGTGACCGCAGGTCGGTACGGACTCGGTGAGCCATCGGGCCTGTTTCCACGCTGTATCTCTAAAACTGAACGAAAAACAAAACACTTGAATTTTGAGACTAAGTAGGAACTGAGATGGGAATAAGTCCGAGAAGGATGAGAGGGGATCTTATCGAAACATATAAGATTATTAAGGGGTTGGACACGTTAGAGGCAAGAAACATGTTCCCAATGTTGGGGGAGTCCAGAACCAGGGGCCACAGTTTAAGAATAAGGGGTAGGCAATTTAGAACGGGGATGAGGAAAAACCTTTTTCAGTCAGAGTTGTAAATCTGTGGAATTCTCTGCCTCAGAAGGCAGTGGAGGCCAATTCTCTGAAAGCATTCAAGAGAGAGCTAGATAGAGCTCTTAAGGATAGCGGAGTCAGGGGGTATGGGGAGAAAGCAGGAACGGGGTACTGATTGAGAATGATCAGCCATGAGCACATTGAATGGCGGTGCTGGCTCGAAGGGCCGAATGGCCTCCTCCTGCACCTATTGTCTATTGTCTATTGAGAGGGATGTGCTGCTGGATGCTGGCATTCCTGTTACGACTGTTTTATGCTATGGGGTAGCTCACCAGACATATCCTGTGAGGACATGACATTTATTTCTGCGTCGTTAGAATGAGTGTGTTTCTCTGCCATGGAGAAGTCAGCAGTCAGCTTGTTGGGATGCACCACAGCTTGGTTTGGGAACAGCTCCATCCAAGACCGCAAGAAATTGCAGAGAATTGTGGACGCAGCCCAGACCATCACACAAACTAACCACCCTTCTAATGACTTCATTTATACCTCACGCTGCCTCGGCAAAGCCACCAGCATAATCAAGGACCAGTCGCACCCTGGCCACTCCTCCCCTCTCCCATCAGGTAAAAGGTACAGAAGTGTGAAAACGCACACGTCCAGATTCAGGGACAGTTTCTTCCCAGCTTGCAATGAAGAATAGTGCAAGGCTTGGATAGAGTGGATGTGGAGAGGGTGTTTCCACTATTAGGAGAGTCCAAGACTAGAGGTCATAGCCTCAGAATTAAAGGACGTTCTTTTAGGAAGATGAGGAGAAATTTATTTAGTCAGAGGGTGGTGAATCTGTGGAATTCTTTGCCACAGAAGGCTGTGGAGGCCAAATCAGTGGATATTTTTAAGGCAGAGATAGATAGATCCTTGATTAGTACGGGTGTCAGAGGTTATGGGGAGAAGGCAGGACAATGGGGTTGGGAGGGAGAGATAGATGAGCCACGATTGAATGGTGGCGTAGACTCGATGGGCCAAATGGCCTAATTCTATTCCTATTCTTTATGACCTTATGAGCTGTTATCAGGCAACCGAACCATCCTACCACAACTAGAGAGCAGTCCTGAACTACTATCTACCTCATCGGGGACCCTCAGACTATCTTTGATCATCCTTTACTGGCTTTACCTTGCACAAAACGTTATTCCTTTATCATGTATCTGTACACTGTGAATGGCTCAAATGTAATCATGTGTCGTCTTTCCGCTGGCTGGTTTGCACGCAACAAAAACGTTTCACTGTACCTTGGTACACGTCACAATAAACTAAACCAAACTGAACTCAGTTGCAGTCACTCCCTGCCAGGGTCTTCCAGTGGTCTCTCTTACTACTGCCCCTTCTCCTTCCATACAAGCCTTTGCTGGGCACGTACATGGAAACCCCCTTATCCATCCCCTACAGCCATTGCTTGTAGCTGGGGACGGGCTGCAGTGAGGAGGATGCCTTTAAAGGTTGATGACTTTTTCAGATCACTGCATGGTATATCGTTGAAGCCATGAGACTGCGTGGATGCTGGTTTAATTGCCAACTTCTGGGTGCTAGCCACCGCCTGTCTGCGTTTTCAATGTTTCACACATTTGTCACATATTTGCTGGATTTCACGAGGCGATTGCAGACTTTGAAAGTCATGCATGGTATGTACTCCTCGTTTTCCCTTCCCACCAGCCTTTTATGCGTCTGTGTAGGAAGGAACTGCAGATGCTGATTTAAATCAAAGATAGACACAAAATGCTGGAGTAACTCAGCTGGACAGGCAGCATCTCTGGAGAGAAGGAATTTGTGACATTTTTGGTCGAGTCTGAAGAAGGGTCCCAGCCCGAAACGTCACCCATTCCTTCTCTCCAGAGATGCTGCCTGTCCCGCTGGGTTACTCCAGCATTTTGTGGCTATCTTTTATGTGTCTGCCTTGGAGACTGCTCTTTAAGACTGGGACACTCTTCCTATGATTATAGTTGTTATTGGTACCTGTACCGAGGTACATTTGACTATTAATAAAGTATCAATAAATCATTAAATTCTGATCAAAATATCTCTGTAAACATTTAGCCCTACTTTCTATTTGAATATTTCTACTCACAATAGCAGATTTCAAGCATAATCAAGGACGAGTCTCATCCCACTTCTCCCCACTCCCATCAGGCAAGAAGTTCAGGAGCACCATCTACTATATCCCTGTTCTGAGACATTCTTTGTATGATTCCTAGGTATAATAGACAATAGACAATAGTGCAGGAGTAGGCGATTCGGCCCTTCAAGCCAGCACCATCATTCAATGTGATCATTGATGATCATTCTCAATCAGTACCCCGTTCCTGCCTTCTCCCCATACCCCCTGACTCCGCTATCCTTAAGAGCTCTATCTAGCTCTCTCTTGAAAGCATTCAGAGAATTGGCCTCCACTGCCTTCTGAGGCAGAGAATTCCACAGATCCGCAACTCTCTGACTAAAAAAGTTTTTCCTCATCTCCGTTCTAAATGGCCTACCCCTTATTCTTAAACTGTGGCCCCTGGTTCTGGACTCCCCCAACATTGGGAACATGTCCAACCCATTAATAATCTTATATGTTTCAATAAGATTCCCTCTCATCCTTCTAAATTCCAATGTATACAAGCCTAGTCACTCCAGTCTTTCATGTGACAACAACATATAATTGAACTATTGAATCGTTGAATCCTGATCAAAAGATCTCTGCAACCTGTGTAGTTCTTCATGGGAGCAATCAGGGTGAAGATCGCCTAAAAGTACATTTTTACAACCTCACATTTTGTCGTTGGTCTCCTGATTGGAGTGTCGGTGCCAAACACTGCACCTGTTAGAACATAGAATGTAAAGTACTGCACAAAAACAGGCCCTTCGGCCCACAATATCTATGCCGAAAATGATGCTAACACCAATCCTTATGTGCCTGCACATGATCCATATCCCTCCGTTCCCTGCATATCTGTGTGTCTATCCAAAAGTCTCCTCATTGCCACTATCATATCTGCCTCTCCCACGACCTACCTCAGCAACGCATTCCATCTGCGTGTAAAACTTCCCCCGTACATCTTTAAAGTTTGTTCCTCTCATCTTAAAGCTATGCCCTCGCGTATTTGATGTTTCCGTCAAAGACTCTTATTGTCTAACCTATCTATGCCTCTCATAATTTTATATACGTCTTTCAGGTTTCGCGTATCGAATTTTTTTTAACAATAGTGTTTTCTTGCTTATGATTAACTGAATTAATTGTCTAAAAAATGGGGTTCATCATATTTGATTTGGTAAATGATACACATGCTCCTGATGGTACAGATTAAATTGCACATTGTTCCAAGGCAGAGGTGATAACTCTAACCATCTTATCAAGGTTGAACTTAACATAGTACGATCAGGTCATTTATATTGGCAGTGGTCTGCATTTAGTCCAAAATTTATTTTCTATTTCAATTTTCAATTCTATTTTTTTTAATGAGTAGATACAATTGACTTCATCAAAGGTAGACACAAAATGCTGGAGTAACTCAGCGGGACAGGCAGCATCTCTGGAGAGAAGGAATGGGTGACGTTTCGGGTCAAGACTTCTTCAGACCCTTCATTTCAACCCGAAACGTCACCAAATTCCTTCTCTCCAGAGATGCCGCCTGTCCCACTGAGTTACTCCAGCATTTTGTGTCTACCTTCGATTTAAACCAGCATCTGCAGTTCTTTCCCACATAATTGGCTTCATCTTTGGCTTTATCTTTGTCAAATTAATGAAGACAGCACCATTCTCCAGGGTCATGAACTTTCCAGGATTAGTTCATTATACGAAATATTGTGTAACCTTGATATAAATATGGTTCTTTCTGGAAGCTTGCGCCCTTTTCAGGACGGACGATGACAGTGATGTAACATTTGAAACATGGATGATGGACACGAAAGAAGAAGAACTAATGAGAGTAAATGTGTTTCAATTATATATGAATAACTTTTGACTGTGATGATTGAATGGTTGAATTGTGCATCGTTTAGGCACTTTGGTCAATAGTGAATGCCCAATGAAGGACGAAGATTGACTCCTCCAACGTGGTCCACGTCATATACAGTTAGAGTGGATAGAGTGGAGAATTTGGATAGTACGTCAGGGGTGGGCCTGGCAGATATAGAAATTGATAATTGCTTTTATTCTTTATAAATTCTTTATAAAATCTATAATCCTTTGTTGGCACCCTTTGCATTCCTTGGGCCATGCAAAACAAAGACTATCACTGTGACTTATCACATGTGACCATAAAGTATTTATTCATTCATTATATTTGCCTAGGTGATAACAGCTTTGACAGAATAATCATCGAATTAGAACTGGGCACTTTTACTCAGAGGTTAACTTTGGTGACAGAGAATTATAAACATTAATAAACAATTGAGATGTTGGTGCTGACAGACCAACATCTTGCGGTTCACTTGACACTGCACTTGCTGGAAACTGGAGCAATAAACATTTGCTAAAGAAATGCAGAAAGTCAAGCAACATCTCTGGCGGGAAGGAATTCTTAATGTTTCAGGTCAAAACATAAGGCTTCAACCCAAAACACCAGCAATGTCTTTCTCCCCCACAGATGCTACTCGAGTGGTTGAATTCTTCCAGCTCATAAGGTCATAAGTGATAGGAGTAGAATTAGGCCTTTTGGCCCATCAAGTCTACTCTGCCATTCAATCATGGCTGATTTATTTCTCCCTCCTAACCCCATTCTCCTGCCTTCTCCCCATAACCTCTGACACCCATATCAATCAAAAATCTATCTATCCCTGCCTTAAAAATATCCACTGAAATTGGATCAGCAATTAGCAATTCAACTAATTGCTTGAGATTTCTGTGCCGGCATGCTTCAGGATCTGTGAAAGTTTAACCCTGAATTTCTCATTTGGATTCGCTGAAGCAATTGTTCTTAGCTTGTGTGCAATCCACCTCTTTCCATTTGTCTTGCGGTTTCCATTAACAAAAATTGTGTTGGAGGCCAACTTGATATGCGGCCAAATCACTGCTACTGGTTCAGACTTGGAAGCACTCACTAAATAGTGGTACTGCAAACCTAATTAGTTCCATCAGGTCCTGACAGCTTTGTGGATCACCCCTCCTGCAAACTAAGATGTATGGCATGCAGTGGGCCATAGCTGTGGTCAAGACTGTAGATGCCAGGAGCATCGACCATTACCCAAATTCTGCCTATCTATCACTCACAAACTCCCTCTCTCTCCCTCACTATTCTCTACACCACACCTTCTCCTTGAAGGTAGACACAAAATGCTGGAGTAACTCAGCGGGTCATGAAGCATCTCAGGAGAGAAGGAATGAGTAACGTTTCGGGTTGAGACCCTTCTTCAGTCTCAAAATAAAATGCAGAACCTGTCAATCTCAATCTACCCAATACTCCAAAAAAAACAACATGGATGTCCAGTCTCTCTACACCTCCATCCCACACCAGGATGGTCTTGAAGCCCTCTGTTTCTTCCTCGACCACAGAACTAGCCAATCTCCATTTACCAATACTCAAAAAAACTCACCCACACCTTCTCCTTGGTTAGTAGGCTAGTAAATTTGCAGATAATATGGAAATTGGTGCAGAGTGGACAGTGGAATATCTAAGAATACTTTGCTTGCTTATCCAACGCAGAGTACCCCAACGGTCTTCCAAGTAAGCCCCTAAACTTTGCCTCCTTCTGATTAACATTTTCTAAACCCTACCTTGCCCCAAGTCCTGACATTGTCCTCCCTCTGTCCTAGCAATGTACCCCAACCTATAAAGACCTAGAGTCATAGAGTCATACAGCGTGGAAACAGGCCCTTTAGTCCAACTTGCTTCTTGAGTATCTCTACTTACAACAGCAGATTTTAAGCATAATCGTAGCCGAGTGTCACCCTGGTCACTCCCTCTTCTCCCCTCCGCCATCAGGCAAGAGGTACAGGAGCATCTCCTATCAACGTTCTCCAGAGATGCTGCCCGACCTGCTGAGTTACTCCAGCACTTTGGGTCTTCTATTGTATCAACTATTATCTGCAGATTGTATTCTCCCCCCCCCTTTCTCGTCCATGCCCCACCCTTGTTGACCAACTAGTTCCTCTGTTGGCATCCTTGTATCCCTGTTGTTAGCACATCTTCCCCAGCCAACAAGGGCCCATTATGGACTCCACCCTTCCTGGGGTCATCCGTTGCCGGCCTCATTTTGTTCTGGCCTTCTCTATGTTTCAGTCCGAAGAAAGGTTCCGACCCAAAACGTCACCTATTCCTTTTCCCCAGAGCTGCTGCCTGTCCCGCTGAGTTACTCCAGCAGTTTGTGTCGATCTTGTGTGTAAACCAGCATCTGCAGCTCCTTCCTACACATTCCGGCTGCTCCCGTGCTGAGAGTCCAGTTGGCCCATTGCCTGAGCAAATTCTGGGCAAGTGATTGTTTTAACATGGGGGGAAAATAGGGAATATCAGTGTTCAGCAGAATCTACGCAACACTGCACACAAACCACAGGGAGTAAAGGTGCCGCTGCAGCAAGTAATTAGGAAAGTAAATGGTCTGAAGAAACAGTATTTCAAGGGGATTGGAGTACAAGAGTATGCAAGTCTTGCTGATATCAAACAGGGTTTGATGAGGTCATGGTATTTATTGTCAAGTTGGAAAGGGTACAGAGAAGATTTACAAGGATATTGCTAGGACTCGAGGGTCTGAGCTATAGGGAGAGATTGGGCAGACACAAAATAGCGCAGGAGGATGAGAGGTGATCTTATAGAGGTGTACAAAAATCATGCGAGGAATAGATCGGGTAGATGCACAGAGTCTCTTCCTCAGAACGGGTGAATCGAAAACCAGAGGACATAGGTTTAAGGTAATGAGGAAAAGATTTAATAGGAATCTGAGTGGTACCTTTTTTTACACAAAGGGTGGTGGGTGTAAGGAACAAGCTGCCAGAGGAGGTAGTTGAAGCAGGGACTGTCCCAACATTTAAGAGGCAGATTGGTACATGAATAGGATAGATTTGGAGGGATATGGCCCAAACGCAGGCAGGTGGGACTAATGTAGCTGGGACATGTTGGCCGGTGTGAGCAAGTTGGGCCGAAGGGCCTGTTTCCACACTGTATCATTCTCTGACTCCATGAATCTATCAAACTAGGTTATTATGTGTAATTTTGATTTCTGAAGGGCAAAACAAAAACGTTTCCTTGGTGATACAATTGGGTGACTAAATTAATTGCTGGCAGGGATTGTGCTATGATGAGATATTAATTTAGATAAGCTTACACACAATGCAGTTAGCAGAGTGAAGTGTGATCTTATGAAACAAGCATGACTCTAACAGGCACAAAGCAACTCAGCAGATCAGGCACCATCTCTGCAGAACATCAGCAGGTGCCATTTCAGGTCAGAACCTTTCTTCAGACCCAACCCAAAATGTGCTTATCCGTTCTCCAGAGATGCTGACTGACCCGCTGTGTTACTCCAGCACTTTGTGTCTCCTTTTTTTGTAAACCAGCATCTGCAGTTCCTTCTATCTCAAAATTCTAACAGAGCGCAGCAAAGCATCTACTGGGTATTTGGTTCTTCTGGCTAGAAAGATTATGGTGAGGGAGCAGGGTTTAGTTAACGGGTCAGACATTTAGAAATGAGAAGAACAGAATGTTTTACACTCCGACAGATGCAAACCTTAAGAGTTTCCTATGCCACGGAAATGTGCATGCTTAATTGTTGAATATACATCAAGCTGCAATCGATAGATTTTTGGACTCTGGTAAGGTAATCAATGGAGATGTGATTGAAAAGTGGACTTGAGTTAGAAGTTCAATTGCAATCTTACTAAGTGATGCAGCAAACTCTCAGGCCCAATTAAGCTTCTCCTGTTCCTACTTCTTCATGGGGGATGTGCCAGCCTCTAGCTGAAGAAGGAGATCAGATGTCATGTTCTGCCGTGAAGCATATTGATGCTGAGCAAGTAAAACTGCATATTTTTGCACTTCGTTTCATCCGTAATGTCCTTTGGGCTCCTGAAATTCTGTAAAACTGCAAGATTTATTATTGGTTCCTGAAAGTCTAGGTGGAAGAAATTAAAACTAAATTACAACCAAGGGGTGGCGCAGTGGAGCAGCGGTAGAGTTGCTGCCTCTCAGCGCCAGAGACCCGGGTTCGATCCTGACTACAGGTGCGGTCTGGACGGAGTTTGTGCGTTCTCCCTGTGACCTACGTAGGTTTTCCCCGGGGGGCTCTGGTTTCCTCCCACACTCCAAAGGCGTACTGGTTTGTAGGTTACGTGGCTTGGTAAAATTGTAAATTGTCACTAGTGTGCGTAGGATAGTTTTAATGTGCGGGGATCGCTGGTCGATGCGGACCCGGTGGGCCGAAGGGCCTCTTTCCCTGCTGCATCTCTAAACAAAACAATTCATAAATTTCGCAAGGTTTCCCTGATTTTCTGGATCCAGAATAACAAATACATCCATTAAAAATTAACTGTACCTAAACAGCTACTGGTTAGGACAAAATAGTGATGGAGATGCCACTTTGCGGTACCAGAGACCAGCGTTCAACTCTGATCTTGGGTGCTGCCTGTGTGGAGTTTGCATGTTCATCCTGTGACCACGTTGCTTTCCTCCCACATCCTGCACAAGATGGGCAGGTTTGTAAGTAAAATGGCCTCTGTAAATTGCCCCCCGGTGTGTCCGGAGTGCATGCGGAAGTGGGATAATATTGAACCGGTGTGAATGGGTAATCGATCATCGGCGTGGACACGGTGGGCCGAAAAATCTGTTTCCATGCCATACCTCTAAACTAAACTGAACTACAAAGGTTAGTGTCAAAGAGTCATAAACTCTATTTGATTGGGTGGACACTGACAGGTTTCTACGACAAAGTAACCCATTTGAAAAAGAATCCATCCACTAGCTTCAGTATCCAGACCCTCCACAGTAGATGATACTACATGTGTACCATATGCTGGATGCATTTCAAAAAGGTACAAAAGCCTATAAATTTCACCTTCTGAAGATGGACACAGAGTGCTGGAGTAACTCAGCGGGTCAGGCAGCATCTCTGGAGAACATGGATAGGTGACATTTCACAGAGTGCTGGAGTAACTCAGCGGGTCAGGCAGCATCTCTGGAGAACTTGGATAGGTGACATTTCACAGAGTGCTGGAGTAACTCAGCGGGTCAGGCAGCATCTCTGGAGAACATGGACAGGTGACATTTCACAGAGTGCTGGAGTAACTCAGCGGGTCAGGCAGCATCACTGGAGAACATGGATAGGTGAGGTTCCAGAGTGCTGGAGTAACTCAGCGGGTCAGGCAGCATCACTGGAGAACATGGATATGTGAGGTTCCAGAGTGCTGGAGTAACTCAGCGGGTCAGGCAGCATCACTGGAGAACATGGATAGGTGAAGTTCCAGAGTGCTGGAGTAACTCAGCGGGTCAGGCAGCATCACTGGAGAACATGGATAGGTGAGGTTCCAGAGTGCTGGAGTAACTCAGCGGGTCAGGCAGCATCACTGGAGAACATGGATAGGTGAGGTTCCAGAGTGCTGGAGTAACTCAGCGGGTCAGGCAGCATCACTGGAGAACATGGATAGGTGAGGTTCCAGAGTGCTGGAGTAACTCAGCGGGTCAGGCAGCATCTCTGGAGAAAAAGGATGGGCGACGTTTCCAGTTAGTTCCCTTCTTCAAACTCCAGAATTCAGAAGAGTCCCGACCCTTTTCCTCCAAAGCTGTTGCCTGACCCGCTGAGTTTCTCCAGCACTTTGTGTCTACCGTTGCTATAAACCAGCATCTGGATTCTTTGTTTCTACATCTCTGAAGAAGTGAACTTCACCTCCTTAAGGACAACACCAGCAAATACTTTGTAATTTAATTGCTTCAGTCACACTGTATCCTAACATAAGATAAGTCACCCTTCTTTCATTCTTCCCCAGATCAAAGTCCTATAAATTTCAACATAATTGCAACCAGGGTGTGCTAACAACGTTTCAAGAAGGTGGTACAGCAACATGCATTCAAAAGGATGGGGAATAAAATACAACTTTGCAAGCAAACTTGAGAATAGGTATTAAAATATTATATTGTACCAGTTTTCAGCACCTTGTGAGTGTATGAGCGGTCAACAATATACAGAATATTGCAATTGATAAAAGTCATATTATTGCAGAGACACAGAATCAAAGCAGTATGTCCTTGGCAATTGGGAAGGAATTTGAGAAATTCATACTGAGATAATGTACTTATATTTTGATTTAATTTTTTTTCCCCCCCTAAAATGGGCAGAGTGCTTTTGTTTGAGATCATTGCAATTCTTGGCAACTACATTTTTTTTCAGAAGAACAATGAAACATTATTTGTCTAGGGTTCCATACTCGAGTCTATAACAAGAAAAACAGTTTCGGCAAAGCTACGCTTTATCAGAGTGAATGTTACATACATTAACTTTTGATGGTTTTACCATTCCTTGAAGCACCCCTGTTGGTTTGGGCTCTGCTGACTCATCATGAATCATGTCTGTTATCCCAGACACAAAAGGATTCTGGAAACTAAGATTAAATTATGTTTCTATCTACCTAAACAAATTGAAAATACTTTAGTCCTCTCTGTTATAGGTTATGTATGGGCTGCAATAGTTTGGTATTTATATAACCAGGATTGACAGTATTCTGCTATTCTCTGCAGAGATTCTTTTTCATATATATATATATATCTATATATTCTGGAATCTTGGACAATGCCAGGTTATTAAGTCACCAGCTTCCACTTACTGTCAAAATAAAATGACAAATTCAGCTGCTTATGAATTAGTAGTTGCAAAATTAAGAGAACAATTAGAAATTAGATATAGAAGCAATTCTTTAGTCAGAAGGTGGTTAATCTGTGGAATTCATTGCCACAGAAGGCGGTGGAGGCTGAGTCAATAGATATATTTACGGCAGAGATAGATAGATTATTGATTAGTACGGGTGTCAGGGGTTATGAGGAGAAGGCAGGAGAATGGGATTGGGAGGGAGCGATAGATCAGCCACCATTGGATGTCGGAATAGACTTGATGAGCTGAATGGCCTAATTCTGCTCCTTTCACTTACGAACTTATGAACAACTAAGCCATGCACGATAAACTTCAGATATACTGTGATTATTTATTTATAAATGGTGTCTTTGAATTCTCAGTGAGATGCTAAGTTTCAGTATACTGTAAACTTTACCCCCCTTACTCGGTTATAGCGGTTTTGTGCAGTTCTGGTTGCCCATTGCAGGAAAGATGTGGAGGCTTTGGAAAGTGTGCAGATGAGATTTAGCCGAATGCTGCCTGAATTAGAAGGCAAGGTTGGATAGACTTGGATTGTTTTCTCTGGAACACCAGTGGTTAAGGGTAGACCTTTATAGAAGTGTATACAATTATGAGGCACTTAGGTAGAGTGGGCAGACAGAACCATTCGCCCAGGTTGAAAGTGTCAAGGACAAAAGGGAAATGCTTTTAGTTGAGAGGGGCAATGTTTAAAAGAGATTTTTACACAGAAGGTGGTGGGTGCCTGGGACGTGCTGCCAGGAGTGGTAGTGAAGCCAGATACGATAGTGGAATTTAAGAGGCTGTTAGATAGGCAGATGGATATGCAGGGAGGGAACAGAGAGATATGGATCATGTGCAGGCAAAGGAGATTAGTTTAACTTGGCATCTTGTTTGGCACGGACATTGTGGGCTGAAGGGCCTGTTTCGTGCCATACAGTTCTGTGACTAACCACCAAGGTTTTCCAACACCACACTGGAGTTTGGTTGGATGAACTGCTGAGGTGAAGCATGCCGTGAATCTAGAATTCACATGTTACGGTAAAAGGACATGCTTTGTGGCACAGCTGCCCAATTGGGAAATTTGGAAGTAAAGTCCCTGTGGGTGATTCTGAGCCTGATTCAAGTGACTGTGAAACTAAAACAGTATCTGGGCAGTTCCCAACCAGTGCTGCCTAAATAGACAACAGCCTCCTTTCATTGCTGCTACAAAGCATGGGAAGGCAGAACACAAGAACAAAGGAAACAGAAGTAAGATTAAACTATTGAGCCATTAACTTTGTGCTTCCCCACAGTCACATATCTTTCAAAGACTTTTTCAGCAATTATCCTTTTTTTTGTTGCTTTTTACGGATTGAACGATTAGAACTAAGTCCCAGTTTGTAAAATGGCAGCATTAACTCTACTATATTATCCATTCCCTTGCATTACAGTTAAAACATAATTCTCATTTGGATCGTAGACGAGCTCATTTATTTCCACTTGTGGACACGATGGAAAGATAGATCATCAGATCACTATTGGAAGTGCTTAAGATTTAAATTTGAATGAAGGGGGACCCAGCAGGGGGGGACGGGGACAGACACCTGCGGCAACAGGTAGAAGATGGTGAACTTTTATAACTTTGTCGGCGCCAGACACGTGATGATTCTTATGCACTGCCTCACTGAGGTATACTGTACGATTTCAGAGTCACAGAGTCATACAGTGTGGAAACTGGCCATTCGGCCCAACTTGTCCACACCGGCCAACATGTCCCAGATACACGAGTCCCACCTGCCCGCGTTTGACCCATATCCCTCAAACCTGTCCTATCCATGTACTTGTCTAACTGTTTCTGAAACGTTGGGATAGTCCCATCCTCAACTACCTCCTCTGGCAGCTTTTTCCAGATACCCACCATACTTTGTGTGAAAACGTTACCCCTTAGATTCCTACTAAATCTTTTCCCCTGCACCTTAAACCCATGACCTGTAGTCCTGGATTCACCTACGCTGGGCAAGAGACTCTGAGCATCTACCCGATCTAGACTTTTACCGGGTTGTATGCAAAACAAAGCATTTCACTGTACTTATCTACATGTGACAATAAAATATCATTGAATCATTGAAAATTAAGTGTTGAGTGTGATTCTCGTTACCATTTCATGCAAACTGGAAAAAAATAAGTGCTCTGTCACAATATTTGTTTCTGTGTCACAGGGAGACACAAGTGTCCATTGTCTTTTGCAAAAGTGAATCTAAAGGTTTACCCGAATGAACAGAATCTTTTCTCCAACACGATACCGTCCCTGAGAAAGTCGCTCGACAGAAAACTTCTGTGGACATTTGCAAGGAGGATCTTCTGAAATATGTTTCACCTGAAATGACATTAACCGTATTAAAAAATCATATCCTAGAGCAGGAATATTTAACATGACAATCATTTCATACACTGTAAATGGCACGATTGTAAGCACGTATTGTCTTTCTGCTGACTTGATGGCACGCGACAAAAGCTTTTCACTGTACGTGACAATAAACTAAATTAAATTAAAAAAACTAAACTAAACTAAATAGTCATAATGCGTGAAAATATGCCCTTCAGCCCAACTTGCCCACACTGACCAACATGTCCCATCCACTCTAGTCCCACCTGCTTGTGATAGGCCCATATCCGTGTAACCTGTCCTTTCCATGTTTCTTAAACGTTGCAATGGTCCCTGCCTCAACTACCTCCTCCGGCAGCTTGTTCCATGCACCCATCACCCTTTGTGTGAAAACGTTACCCCTCAGGTTCCTATTAGATCTTTCCCCCCTCACCTTAAACTTATATCCTCTGGGTCTCGATTCCCCTGCTCTGGACAAGAGACACAATCTACTGCTCTCATGATTTTGTACACGGGATGAGTGCAGCTTCAGTAACACTATGGAAACTCAACATCACACAGGATATTGCAGCCGGTTTAATAGGCACACCATTCCTTCACTCCGCACCACCATTGCACAGTCGCAGCACTTTGCACCACCCGTAGGTTGCACTACAGCAACTAGCCAACACTCCTCACGTGTGTTGGAAGGAACTGCAGATGCTGGTTTATGCCGAAGGTAGACACAAAGTGCTGGAGTAACTCAGCGGATGAGGAAATAGCATCTGGAGAAAATAGATGGGTGACGTTTCGGGACGGGACCCTTCTTCAGACTGGACTGAGGAGACCTTCTGATTCCTCAGATAGCGCATGTAAGAATTACGATTGTTGACTTTGAATACCATGACCATCACCCGGAGCAGAAAGAATGCCTCTCAAAGATGAGAATAATGACAGACTAATAGAGAAGATCTAACTGCCTCCTTGTTACTTTGAGAGCAGTTTTTGCTTCGTTCTACTTACTGCATCATCGAGCAGCTTCCCTACAGTCTTCTTTCCAGGGGATTTAGTCGGAGACGGAGACGGGGATGGTGTAGAATGCGACTCTTCCTGTTCAATTTCTTTTTCTAATTTGACCAGCCCTGATGGTTCGACTCCAAACCTGGATGGCAAATGAAAGCAGTTCATGTCATATGTTGTTGATAAATATGTTGTTCAATGAATTGAGATACATACATTTAAGATTCCACTTTCAAGAAAGGTAGTTCGAGAAGAGGGGTCCTGACCCAAAACATCACCTATCGTAAGGTCATAAAGTCATAAGTGATCGGAGTAGAATTAGGCCTTTCGGCCCATCAGGTCTACTCTGCCATTCAATCGTGGTTGATCTATCTCTCCCTCCGAACCCCATTCTCCTGCCTTATATCATATCATATATATACAACCGGAAACAGGCCTTCTCGGCCCTCCAAGTCCGTGCCACCCAGTGATCCCCGCACATTAACACTATCCTACACCCACTAGGGACAATTTTATTTCTTTTTTACATTTACCCAGCCAATTAACCTACATACCTGTACGTCTTTGGAGTGTGGAAGGAAACCGAAGATCTCGGAGAAAACCCACGCAGGTCACGGGGAGAACGTACAAACTCCTTACAGTGCAGCACCCGTAGTCAGGATCGAACCTGAGTCTCCGGCGCTGCATTCGCTGTAAAGCAGCAACTCTACCGCTGCGCTACCGTGCCGCCCTTCTACCATACCGTACCTTCTACCCATAACCTCTGACACATGTACTAATCAAGAATCCATGTTCTCCAGAGATGCTGCCTGACCCCGCTGAGTTACTCCAGCACTCTGTGTCCTTTTTTAGCTCAATCTTTATTTGATTGTACGGACTGGTATGGCGTTTGTGCTGAAGCGTATGATTTTAATTTAATTGTTTCTATTCATATGCAATGCTTGCCAAAATTCACATTAACTTTGAAACCTCAGTGATACTGATATGATATACATTCCACGGGGATGGAAGCAATTATACAAAAATGTGCAAGCTGGAGAATAAAATGGTTCATAAATTTTAAACCTCATTGTCAAATTAATGATGGCTGCACCAAAAGCATTTCAACTGAAGGGTTAAAATGTTTTTTCAAGCTGAAGATGAAAACGGTACTGCAATATGCACGACAATGTCACAGTGGCAACATTATTCCATAGTATAGAGAAAAAATGTCATCTTTTTGCTTTTGATAATAAACTGTGAGCAATTGTAGGATGACCTCACACATAAGATGTTCTTTTAGTTTAGTTTAGTTTACTTTGGAGATCCAACATGGAAACAGGCTCGACAGCCCACCGAGTACACGCCGACCATCGATCCCCGCACACTAACACTACTCTACACACACTAGGGGACAATTGACAATTAAACCAAGCCAATTAACCTGCATATCTTTAGAGTGGGGGATGAGAGCGGAGCACCCGGAGAAAACCCACGCAGGTCACGGGGAGAACGTACAAACTCTGTACAGACTGCACCCGTGGTCAGGATGGAACCCGGGTCTCTGGCTCTGTAAAGGATCCGACTCTACCGCTGCGCCACCGTTTCTTTGAAAGCTCCGGACAAACACAGGGGATTGTGCTTAATACATCTCTTTAGAAACCAGCAGCATTTTAGGTTTATTAAGGCCATTTAAAGAGGGCAAGAAACATAGGTCCACATAGTCAATTGACAGTGGGCCCGTGATAGATCTTGAGACTGGGAGCCGAAGTGACAGGAATAAGGGGTGCTGACAATGCTCCTCATTCCAGTTTATTCTTTGTGATATTGTACCCTTTTTACGACACCCTCCAGCAATCCCTTTAAGAAATGGTGGTTAAGTAGCTTAAGGAACACGGTTTCCTGCTTTGAGCCTGAAGTCAAGGCACACTGCCAATGAACTCCCTGACCAATCTGTTTTTGTTCAGCTTTGAAAATGATGGGAGAAACACCTGTCAGTTCCTTTGAAATGCCACTGGAAGAGTCTACGTCTTAACTCTGCTGGATTAATGTCACAAATATCGCAACTTCGAACCAACATAAATGCACTGTCAGAAGCCGTTGCATAAATGCAAAATGTTTGTTGCTCTTATTAATTCAGAATTAGACTGCATCTCCTAATTATCACTTCCCCAGTCCAAACAACCGATTGTATATCCGTTTCTGAAATGAAGTTTAACATATGTCTGGTGCCTCTCTCCACTATTGAACGCTAACCAAAATGGCTTTGACATATGGCATTGATTCAAGCATTTCAATCTGCCTGATACTCTCACTGTAGCTGAAGTACAGAGTGCATATCTTCTTTCTATCCATTAAAACAGCAGCCTGACAATGGCACAGCACCACCATACATCTAGATCTACAATTCAGTCATGGAGATGGAGAGCCAACCCTTTTAAGAAATAGATTTGAAGACGATCTGCCATTTTGAGATGACTTGTTTCTGATCACTTGTTCTATATGCATTAAGAAGAACAAATTGAAGGAATCACAAAATGCGTAGGAAGGAACTGCAGATGTTGGTTTACACCGAAGATAGACACAAAATGCTGGATTAACTCAGCGGGTCAGGCAGCATCTCTGGAGAAAAGGAGTAGTTAATGTTTCGGGTCGAGACCCTTCTTCAGACTGAGAGGAGCCTCAAATCTGAAGAAGGGTCTCGACCCGAAAAGCCACCTAGTCGTTTTCTCCAGAGCAGCTGCTTGTCCCATTGAGTTACTCCAGCATTTTGTGTCTATCTTCGGAATCACAAAGTGCTGGAGTAACTCAGCGGGTCAGGCCACATCTCTGGAGAACATGGATAGGTGACCATGAAGGGGCTCTTCATCAGACTGATTACGTGAACATCTTCAGACTAAAGGGCACCGACTCAAAACTTCATATAAATGTTTGTCTTTTACTTAGGGTAGGGAAATCAACAACCAGAGGACATAGGTTTGAGATTTAATAGGACCATGACTAGCAAATTTATCGCTCATTGTGTGGTGGGTATATGGAGCGAGCTGCCAGAGGAGGTAGTTGAGGCAGGTACTATAACAGCATTTAATATACACTTGGACAGGTACATGGATAAGAACAGTTTACCAGGCATTTGGCACTATCTTAGAAGGGGCATCTTGGTCAACATGGATGGGCTGGGCTGAAGAGCCCGTTTCTGTGGTGGATGACCGTATAATTATAATCTGAATTTGCTTGTAGTGGTCTTATATCTTAGTGTTGTGCATTTTTTTCATTCTACTACATTATCAGGTTGCGCCGCTGAGGCCGTTTCCATGCTGCATGACACAATGACCACATACTTAGATAATACACAATAGACAATAGGTGCAGGAGTAGGCCATTCGGCCCTTTGAGCCAGCGCCACCATTCAATGTGATCATGGCTGATCCTTCTCAATCAGTACCCCGTTCCTGCCTTCTCCCCATACCCCCTGACTCCGCTATCCTTAAGAGCTCTATCTAGCTCTCTCTTGAATGCATTCAGAGAATTGGCCTCCACTGCCTTCTGAGGCAGAGAATTCCACAGATTTACAACTCTCTGACTGAAAAAGTTTTTCCTCATCTCCATTCTAAATGGCCTACCCCTTATTCTTAAACTGTGGCCCCTGGTTCTGGACTCCCCCAACATTGGGAAAATGTTTCCTGCCTCTAACGTGTCCAACCCCTTAATAATCTTATATGTTTCGATAAGATCCCCTCTCATCCTTCTAAATTCAAGTGTATACAAGCCTAGCCGCTCCAGTCTTTCAACATATGACAGTCCTGCCATTCCAGGAATTAACCTAGTAAACCTACGCTGCATGCCCTCAATAGCAAGAATATCCTTCCTCAAATTTGGAGACCAAAACTGCACACAGTACTCCAGGTGCGGTCTCACTAGGGCCCTAAACAACTGGTAAACTTCAGTTTAGTTTAGAGATACAGTGCGGAAGCAGGCCCTTCGGCCCACCGAGTCCGTGCTGACCAGCGATTCCCGTACACAATCCCGTACATTATCCTACACACACTAGGGAGAATTTCCAATTTTACCAAAGCCAATTGACCTACAAACCTGTTTGTCTTTGGAATGTGGGAGGAAACTGGAGCATCCGGAGAAAACCCACGCAGGTCACGGGGAGAACATACAAACTCCAGACAGACTACACCTGTGGTCAGGATCAAACCTGGATCCCTAGCGCCGTAAGGCAGCAGCTCTACCGCTGTGCCACCGTGCCACCTTATCTGCATTAAAATCCATTATCACAGTTTTATCCAATGACAACTTGTCAATAAATACTACTTTGTTAATGTAACTATTTACACTGTTTACTGCGCCATTTTTCTTTGAGCTGTCCACAAACTTCGATGCATTGCACTCGACACTGTTATACGTCATTAATAAATATAGTGAATAATTGATCCTTACAAAACAACATGGTTCATTTTCAAGTTGATTACAAACATTTTCCCTGTGCAGTCTTCACGAGCAACCAATCTAACCAGGTTAATGATACTCCATCAACTGCATAAACTTTGGTGATAACGGAGAATACAATGTGGAACCTTTTGTCAAGCTATTTCCCTGCCAAATTTCCATTTCCCCCCAAAATCCGGTTATACTTGTTGAACATCCTTCTCAAATGTCTTTATTGTGAACGAACAGCAGTGTATAAATGCAAGTATTACCTTGATTTATGTCTAACCAAAAAAGTAGTTTGTTTATTTTACTGAAGTTGTATTTTAACTTCACTTCACATGTCACTGCAAACCGAGTTCTTCTTGGCAGCAAAGTTAAAATAACACCTCACAATTTACACTGTATTTTGAATATCTTTACATCATGCGTATGATGTTTTTCAAGAAAATTTAAAAAACTTCTCTCAGCAGAGACCAAGTTGCGGTTTTAAACCTGAGCAGAGAGTTTTTATTTTTCTTTAAAAATGTCATACTTACGATACGAAAATATTCAAAATCCAATGTAATTTGACCACAAAAGGCTTTGTTGTAAATGAATCAATTCTCTGGTACCAGTCTCAGAGCAGCAGCACAACTTAACCAGAACCCAAGCTATTGTTCCTTAAGTGAGGCTCAAATGCTGAATTGTTAGTTTCTCTTCATTTCCCTTTGGTAGAATAGTACAACACAGTGCTACAAATGATAAATAATCTGGTTATCAATCTTCCTTCAGGCATCCACAGAATGAAAAGATAGCAGAGAAGGGATCAAATCCAGAAAAGTGATTAGAAAATATAATGAAGAAGGGTCTCGATCCGAAACGTCACCCATTCCTTCTCTCCTGAGATGCTGCCTGACCCGCTGAGTTATCCTAGCATTTTGTGTCTACCAGCGATTTGAACCAGCATTTGCAGTTATTTTCCTGCACAAAATATAATGGAAGTTTTTGTACATTAGTCAATTCTATATTTAGAGTCATATAGAGTCATAGTGATACAGTGTGGAAACGGGCCCTTCGGCCCAACTTGCCCACACCGGGCAACATGTCCCAGTTATTCGTCCCATCTGCTCGCGTTTGGCCCATATCCCGCCAAATCCGTTCCATACACCCACCACCCTTTGTGAGACAGTGACCCCCTTAGATTCCTATTAAATCTTTTCCACTTCACCTTGAACCTATGTCCTCTGCTTCTGGATTCACCTACTCTGTGCATCTACCCAATCTATTCCTCTTATACGCCTCAATAAGATTTCAGCCATCCTTCCCTGAGTACAACACAATCTACCCAAGAACTGAGTTTATTCTAAGCCAGGGACTATCTGAAGCACAGGATGTGTGACTTTAAACTTCCAGAGGTTGAATGCAAGCAGATGTTTGGTGTTCTTTGACTTTTGAATGTGAATATAAGCAGGGGATTAGATTTTCAATCAACTTATCTGCGAAGGGAAAGCTGTACAAACAGGAAAGGAAAAGACAGAGCACCAAAAAGCGACCCAGCGATACCTCACGTTTGGTTTCAAGCTGGAAAAGTAATGCTTTTTAAATTAGTATAAGCTGGAGATGTGTTAAAATTCACAGAATGTAAAAGGCAAAGTTTGAGAGATTCCTGTCATGGCCAGTGATTCACATCAAAGGTATGCACAGTAACAGCTAGAAAATAAAAGAAATAGTTTGGTTTGGCTCATCATTAATGGTAGCTAGGGTGAAAAGTAAATAGGGATAAAACAATAACTAGTTTAAATCATATTTGTCCAAATGCATTTCATTCCTGCATAAATGAAATTCGAGCTGCTTTCCTCAGTAACCAGCTCATGTGGCCTGTTTAATGAAAAGCCATCCAGCATCGCCATGATTGCTTAAACTGGATATATTCCTTTCCTGTGTGTCTGGAGAGGCTGACATGCTGTAAATCTTCTTATTCTCACCGGACCCCTTCCTGTACCTGGCATCACACTCACTTATTGCACTAAACAGTCTGCTTCTGTGCAGGAGCCTGCTTAGCATCACTTTTTTTTATGATTTAATAAACACGACAACTTTTAATTGCCTCTTGTGCAGAAAACAAATAATTGGTGTCAATAAAAGATAGAGTCATTTCTTCCAATTTTTCGATAATCATTGTTTAATTTAGTTTAGTTTAGTTTAGAACAACAGCACGGAAACAGGCCCCTCGGCCCATCCAGTCCGCACCAACCAGCGATCCCCGCACGTTAACACTACTCTACACGCACTGGGGACAATTTGACATTTGTACCAAGTCAATTAACCTACAAACCTGCACGTCTTTGGAGTGTGGGAGGAAACTGAAGATCTTGGAGAAAACCCGCGCAGGTCACGGGGAGAACGTACAAACTCCGTACAGACAAGCACCCATAGTCAGGATCAAACCTTGGTTTCTGGCACTGTAAGGCAGTAGCTCTACCGCTGCACCACAGTGCTGCCCACATAAGAATGTGCCATTGAATAAGAGGTTTAAGGTGCTGGGGGGGGGGGTGGGCGAGATTTAATGGGAACCTGTGGGGCATTTTTTTTAAAACAAAGTGTGGTAGGTAATTGGAACGAGCTACTGGAGGAGATAATTGAGGCAGATATGATCACAACATCTAAGAAACATTCAGACAGGTATATGGATAGGATAGACTTAGAGGGATATGGACCGAACACAGGCGGGCAGGGCTACAAATCTCCAACAGACCATCTGCCACTTCTCTGAACAGTTTTCGTTCCGTGCCCTGCGTTGTACCCTGGCTGGGATGCGCCGGCACCAGCAGGCCCTCTCTCTGACTCTCCCACAGCTCCGGGCCTCATTCACCCACACCTGCAACGGGCCCCAACTGTACTTCATCCTACGCCGGATCCACGCCCTCAACACTCGATTCTTCACCTACCTGGACTCCACGAAGGCTCGCAAACTATCCCGCCTCCAGACGGATGCCTCCACCGACACTCCTCGGCAGCGACTCGACCGCCCGCAGGCCCGCTACTCCACCGCTGCTCCGCACTGCCGGCCGGCCGGCACACCACGAGGCAGAGGCCTGCGGCGCCATTACTGCCACCAGGTGCAGTACCGCTCCTCACCGCCTCCCCGGGGCCGCCGACTGCCGAGGCCTACCTGAGGCCATCACCACCCACCGCCTCCCCGGGGACGCCGACCTCAACCGCCTCCCCGGGGCCGCCGACGCCGACCTCAACCGCCTCCCCGGGGCCGCTGCCGCCGACCTCAACCGCCTCCCCGGGGCCGCTGCCGCCGACCTCCACCGCCTCCCCTGGGCCGCTGCCGCCGACGCCGACGACGACCTCCACCGCCTCCCCTGG
The DNA here is from genome assembly GCF_053455715.1 of Rhinoraja longicauda. Classification (NCBI taxonomy): domain Eukaryota; kingdom Metazoa; phylum Chordata; class Chondrichthyes; order Rajiformes; family Arhynchobatidae; genus Rhinoraja; species Rhinoraja longicauda. The sequence goes on from NC_135970.1 coordinate 34,708,489, forward strand.
GCCGCTGCCGCCGACGCCGACGACGACCTCCACCGCCTCCCCTGGGCCGCTGCCGCCGACGCCGACGACGACCTCCACCGCCTCCCCTGGGCCGCTGCCGCCGACGCCGACCTCCACCGCCTCCCCTGGGCCGCTGCCGCCGACGCCGACCTCCACCGCCTCCCCTGGGCCGCTGACTGCCGAGGCTCACCTGAGGCTGCCGCCGCCGACCTCCACCGCCTCCCCGGGGCCGCTGCCGCCGACGCCGACCACCGCCTCCCCTGGGCCGCTGCCGCCGACCTCCACCGCCTCCCCTGGGCCGCCGACGCCGACCTCCACCGCCTCCCCTGGGCCGCTGACTGCCGAGGCTCACCTGAGGCTGCCGCCGCCGACCTCCACCGCCTCCCCGGGGCCGTTGCCGTCGACGAGCGAGGCCTCTGCACCGCCGCTGCCGCCCACGTCCTTCCCGACACCTTCACCGCTGCCGCCCACGTCCTTCCCGACCCCTTCACCGCCGCCCACGCCCTCCCCGGCCATCCGCTGACCGAGCCGACCGTCACTCACCCGGACTCCAGGTCCCCGCGGGCCTCCCCCAGCGACCGTGCTGACCCGCGCCGCTCCACCGCCCAGCAGCAGGTCACAGCCGTCGCTGTACCCGGCCCCCGGGACCAACAACAGGCTGCAGCTCCACCTGGCCCACACACACCGCGCTGGGCCCACAGCCCCCACCCCACCAGGCAGAGCCCCTCAGCACTGCTGGGTCCTACTGCCCACCCTCTACTACAGGTAACTGCAGCAGGGGTTCCACTGGGTCTCCCCCTTCCCCCTCCAGCCAGGCGACCCCCAGTACTCCCCACATCGGTTCTCATGCCCCCCTCTGCCCAGCTAACCCACCACCCCCCCACCATACATCCCCTCCACCTGCCCCCCTGCCTCCATCCGACCCCAACCCCCACCATTGCCGGGTGTTCACCATCCCCCCTGACCTCCCCCTTTCAGACACCGAACGGTCTGTCCTCAGCAGAGGCCTTACCTTTGTTCCCCTCCGTCCCCACATCAACGAGTTCCGCGTCCGCCATGACGTGGAGCTCTTCTTCCGCCGCCTCCGCCGCCGAGCCTTTTTCCATGGCAAGGAGTCCCGACCCACCACTGATGACCCCTTCTCCCGTCTCCAACGGACCCCCTCCACTTTTACCCCCCAGTATGGCCTACTACCCCCACTAGAACTTTTTATTTCAAACTGCCGGCGTGACATCGGCCGCCTCAAATTTTCCACTCCCCTGACTAACTCCAACCTCTCCCCTCCTGAACGTGCAGCCCTCAACTCACTCCGCAACAACCCGGACTTAATAATTAAACCCGCTGACAAGGGAGGGGCTGTGGTAGTCTGGCGTGCTGACCTCTACCGCACCGAGGCCAGACGACAACTATCAGACACCTCTTCCTACCTATCCCTGGACCATGACCCCACCGATAAACACCAGACCTTCATCACCAGCACCATCACCGACCTCACCAACTCCGGCGAACTACCCCTCAGTGCCTCCAATCTCATAGTTCCCCAGCCCCGCACGGCCCGATTCTACCTCCTACCCAAAATCCACAAACACAATTGTCCCGGCAGACCCATTGTTTCTGCCTGCTCATGCCCCACCGAACTTATCTCTACCTACCTCGACTCCATCCTATCCCCCCTGGTCAAATCCCTCCCCACCTACGTCCAAGACACCTCACACGCTCTCCATCTCCTGGATAACTTCCGGTTCCCAGGCCCCCACTCCCTCATTTTCACCATGGATGTCCAGTCACTCTACACTTCCATCCCCCACAAGGATGGTCTCGAAGCCCTCCGTTTCTTCCTCGACCGTAGAACCAGCCAATCCCCATCGACCAACACTCTCCTCCGCCTAGCAGAGCTGGTTCTTACCCTCAACAACTTCTCCTTTGACTCCTCCCACTTCCTCCAAACCAGAGGCGTGGCTATGGGCACTCGCATGGGCCCTAGCTACGCCTGCCTCTTTGTTGGGTACGTCGAACAATCCCTGTTCCAGACGTACACTGGCCCCATCCCCGAACTCTACCTCCGCTACATCGACGACTGCATTGGTGCTACCTCTTACACCCATGCAGAACTCACTGACTTTATACACTTCACCTCCAATTTCCATCCTGCCCTTAAATATACCTGGACTATCTCTGACATCTCCCTCCCGTTTCTGGACCTCACCATCTCCATCACAGGAGAAAAACTAGTGACGGACATTTATTACAAGCCCACCGACTCGCACAGCTATCTGGACTACACTTCTTCCCACCCGGTCCCCTGCAAAAAGTCTATCCCCTACTCCCAATTCCTCCGTCTACGCCGCATCTGCGCCCGGGATGAGGTGTTTCACACTAGGGCTTCCGAGATGTCCTCGTTTTTCAGAAAACGGGGCTTCCCCTCCTCCATTATAGATGAGGCTCTCACTAGGGTCTCTTCTACATCCCGCAGCTCCGCTCTTGCTCCCCATCCCCACACTTGCAACAAGGACAGGATCCCCCTCGTTCTCACCTTCCACCCCACCAGCCAGCGGATCCAACATATTATCCACCAACATTTCCGTCACCTACAACAGGACCCCACCACTGGCCATATCTTCCCATCCCCTCCCCTCTCTGCGTTCCGCAGAGACCGTTCCCTCCGCAACTCCCTGGTCCACTCGTCCCTTCCTACCCAAACCACCCTAACCCCGGGCACTTTCCCTTGCAACTGCACGAGATGCAACACCTGTCCCTTTACCTCCCCCCTCAACTCCATCAAAGGACCCAAACATTCTTTCCAGGTGAGACAGAGGTTCACCTGCACCTCCTCCAACCTCATCTATTGCATCCGCTGCTCTAGATGTCAACTTATCTATATCGGCGAAACCAAGCGCAGGCTCGGCGATCGCTTCGCTGAACACCTGCGCTCGGTCCGCATTAACGCAACTGATCTCCCGGTGGCCCAGCACTTTAACTCCCCCTCCCATTCCCAGTCTGACCTCTCTGTCATGGGCCTCCTCCAGTGCCATAGTGAGGCCCGCCGGAAATTGGAGGAGCAGCACCTCATATTTCGCCTGGGCAGTTTGCGGCCCGGTGGTATGAACGTCGACTTCTCCAACTTCAGATAGCTCCTCTGTCCCTCCCTTCCCCTCCTCCTTCCCAGATCTCCCTCTATCTTCCTGTCTCCACCTATATCCTTCCTTTGTCCCACCCCCGACATCAGTCTGAAGAAGGGTCTCGACCCGAAACGTCACCCATTCCTTCTCTCCCGAGATGCTGCCTGACCTGCTGAGTTACTCCAGCATTTTGTGAATAAATCGATTTGTACCAGCATCTGCAGTTATTTTCTTATGCTACAAATCTATTGTTTGGCCATTTAAGGAAGGAATGAAACAATGTGTTTCCCCTTCAGAGGCTCAAATCTTTTAAACTCTCTTTTTCAAAGGCCGGTAGAAACAATATCGACTTTAGAGGCAAATTCTTGATAAATAAGGGAGGGGGGGGGGGGGCGTTAAATGTTAACTGAGATTGTGCATGAAAGATTTAAAAAGGGGCCCGAGAGACTAACACTTTGACACAGAGTAGTGGTGCGTACGTAGAACCATCAGCCAGATGATGTGGCGGTGGGTACAATGACGGCATTTAAAAGATACCTGGACTGGGACACTGACGGAAAGCTCTGGAGGGATGTGGGTTGGGTGGGACTCGGTAGGTTGAACACATGGATGTGTGGTGCTGATATACCCGTTTGGGGCAGCGGTAGAGTTGCTGCCCCACAGCGCCAGAGACCCAGGTTCGATCCTGACTACAGGTGCTGCCTGTACAGAATTTGTACGTTCTCCCCGTGACCTGCGTGGGTTTTCTCTGGGTGCTCAGTTTCCTCCCACACTCTAAAGACGTACAGGTTTGTAGGTTTGTAAATGCCTCCTCAAGTTTTCTGACTGGTTATTGACATCAGGGCGGCACGGTGGCGCAGCAGTAGAATTGCTGCCTTACATCAAATGCAGTGCCGGAGACTCAGGTTCGATCCTGACTACAGGCCCTGTCTGTACGGAGTTTGTACATTCTCCCCGTGACCTGCATGGGTTTTCTCCGAGATCTTCGGTTTCCTTCCACACTCCAAAGACGTACAGGTATGTAGGTTAATTGGCTGGGTAAAATGTAAAAATTGTCCCTAGTGTGTGTAGGATAGTGTTAATGTGCGGGGATCGCTGGGCGGCGCGGACTCGGTGGGCCGAAGAGCCTGTTTCCGCGCTGTATCTCTAAATCTAAATCTAAAAAATCAGGCAAAAACAACAAAGAACACCTTGCATCCAATGGAACAAACTGTTCACATGTGGAAGAAGCACTTTCACCGTCTAAAAAAAATGTGGGATTGCAATCGATAGCCCTGGAAAATTCTCAGAAAAAATCTGCATTTCTCACAAAATCTTGCTGTTTGAAGAGATGAATCATGTAACTGGATATATTACAAGTCAGAAGTGTGGCTTTGGCAACACAAATGAGGTTAGGGGATAGACAGGAGGGGGGAGAAAGAGAAATCACCTTAGCTATTGCACAATCAGGAGCTTAATGTATCAAGAGGTGACAAATTCAGCCCATTAGGGCCCCAAAATGAATGGTTCCGATCTCTGCTTGTCTGCTGGAGGACATGGATAGGCATCGTTTTGGGTTGGAACCCTTCCCAATGCACACTGTCACCTATCCATGTTCTCCAGAGATGCTGTCTGAGCTGTTGTTACTCCAGCACTTCTTGTTTTATTTTAAAAGTAAGAAAACTAGTTTTTGATGAAATAAAAGTGACTTTTATATATTTTGAAATTATCTTTAGAATTAGGTCTGATTTCTTTAAACTATAGAGATGCACCGCAGAAACCAAGTCCACGCCGACCAGCGATCACACTGTATACGAGCACTATCCTACCGACTGGAAGCAATTTACCATTTTTTCCCTAGGCCAATTAAGCTACAAACCTATATGTTTTGAGAGTGTGGGAGGAAACCAGAGCACCCAGAGAAAACTCAAGCTGCCACAGGGAGAACGTTCAAACTCTGTGTACACAGCATCCATGGTCAGGATTGAACCTGGGTCTCTGGTTGCCGTAGGAAGCAACTCTACCGCTGTACCAATGTGCCGCTCCTAATTTCAGGAAAGCCTAACTGTTAGATCCTTGATTGACAACTTTTTCATCCTCGACTTTTTTATTATATAATTTTATAGAATGCCAATGGCTACAGAAATAGTGTAATCCGTTCAGCAATCCATTCTGCTCCATGGTCTTCTGTTACCTAACATGGGATGTTGCAGCCTATGCAAAACAAAAGGACCTTCCCTCGACAAGTCCTGCCCAAAGCAAGCATCACCCAGAATCTTTTCATAAGGTCAAAAGGAATAGGAGCAGAATTTCGGAGGACCTAACATGGTCCAATAACACTGCTGCGCTGGTTAAGAAGGCACAGCAACGACTGTTCTACCTAAGAACACTGAAAAGGTCTGGTCTACCCCAACAGCTGCTGACGACATTTTACCGCTGCACCATAGAGAGCATCCTAACACATGTCATCCCTGTGTGGTATCTCAGCTGCACGGAGGCAGAGAGGAAAGCTCTTCAGCGGGTAGTCCATAGAGCTCAGAGGACCATCGGAACACAGCTACCAGCCTTGGAGGGCATCTACAACACACGATGCCTCAGAAAAGCCATCAGCATCCACAAAGACTCTTCACACCCCTGCAACAGTCTGTTCGAACTTCTACCATCGGGCCGACGATACAAGGCCTTCTACGCCCGCACCTCCAGACTCAGGAACAGCTTCATTCCCAGGGCCATAGCTGCTATGAACCGGTCCTGCTGAGCCAGATGGTCACATCACACAGTGAACCGGCACAGATCTACTTGCACTTTATTCTGTTTTAAAACTGTTACAATTTGTTTCATTGGGTTGTTTAAATTAATACTGACTAGCTAATTAATTTCTTGCATCGTATGGGAGGCGCATTCCCAATCTCATTGTACCCCTGTACAATGACAATAAAGATATATTGTATTGTATTGTATTGTATTGTATTCAGCCATTCAGCCCATCAAGTCTGCTCCCCCATTCAATCATGGCTGGTCTATCTCTCCCTCCTAACCCCATACTTCTACCTTCTCCCCATAACCTCTGACACCTGTACTAATCAAGAATCTATCTATCTCTGCCTTAAAAATATCCACCGACCTGTCCTCCACAGCCTTCTGTGGCAAGGAATCCCACAGATTCACCACCCTCTGACGAAAGAAATTTCTCCTCATCTCCTTCCTAAAAGAACATCCTTTAATTATGAGGCTATGACCTTTAGTCTGAGAATCTCCCACTAGTCGAAACATCCTCTCCACATCCACTCGATCCAAGCCTTTCACTATTCTGTATGCTTCAATGAGGTCCCCCCTCATTCTTCTAATCTTTTTAGAACCCCTTTTACTTCTTCTTGGAATACTAATGCTTTAACGTTATGGATCTGGCCTCCGTCTCTTAGGATGTTTCTGTTGGGCAAGTTGCACTAGGAAAGAGGGACCTCTTTCATTTATTAGCATCGAGCCTGGGCAGCACTCCACTAATCACGATATCCTGGACATTAATGTGCACTCATCCCTTTCTACGGAAATTGCAAACAGATGATAATGCTGCAATTATTTTCAATGTGTCGCAATGCCAAGTTTCACTTGAGGTTCTTCAAGTTTATTATAAAATATCTTCTAATCAATGTAAATTTTAGTAAAAAAACCAAGCTATTTATCATTTCTCACCATTTTAATAAAGAATACTATTTTCTATGATTACGGAACATACATTTATTTCAGGAAGGATATAATAGGCTTCAAAACTTTGAGCACAGATGGAATATGCAATAAAAAGGAACTGCGGATGCTGGTTTATACCAAAGGTAAGACATAAAGTGCTGGAGTAACTCACTGGGTCGGGCAACATTCCTGAAGAAAACGGATAGGTGGTGTTTCAGGATGGGACCCTTCTTCAGACTGATTTTAGATCGCAATCAGTCTGAAGAAGGGTTACAACTCCAAAAGTCATCTATCCATTTTCTACAGAGATGCTGTCTGACCCGCAGAGTTACTCCAGCATTTTGTGTCTATCTTGACCACATAAGGAACCTGCATTTTGTTTGAACTTTACTTTCAGAACTTGAAAAGCAATTAGCCACATGTGACGGAGTTTTTCAGATGGTGAGCCATCTCACAGCTATCTGATATACACACAATGTTAAACAACCGGTTGATGTTTTTACGTTGGGGATATTTATCTTTGGTTGCAGTGTAGTTACGGATGTCGTTTCTGCCCTTTGTGCTTCAGTATAAAGTCATCCTACCCCAAATTAACATTTTAATTGATTCTATGGTTGGGACTCTAGTAATGCAGCAGTTTAAAGAACAATAAACATGACCTTGACGATATCGCCAAGAACTACTTTCCGACAAAAATATCTCAACGCTAGCCATGTATACACTTGCCATATTAGTTTCAAACCATGATGAAAATATTCTACATATATAAATATGTGAGTGTTGCACAGTGGCGCAGCAGTAGAGCTGCTACCTTATATCGTCAGAGACCCGGGTTCGACCCTGATTATAGGTGCTGTCTGAACGGAGTTTGTACCTTCTCCCTGTGGCCGCATGGGGTTTCTCCGGGTGCTCCGGTTTGCACCCACAGCCTAAAGACATGCAGGCTGCAGGTTAATGGCTTCAGTTATATTGTAAAATTGTCCCGTGCGTGGGATAGTATTAGAGTATGGGGATCACTGGTCGGCACGGACTCGGTGGGCTGAAGGGCCCGTATCTCTAAAGTCTAAAAGCCTAAAGTGTACATAGAGGCAAATTCATAAAGATAACACCTAGATTCAGAGGCAAGATAAAAATGGAATTTAAATTGGGGCTCCTCTTCACTGTGACCACAATGACCTAATGTGATAAAAATGTAATAAATCATTTAAAAATATCTCAAGCAGCAACTAACTCAAGAACTAATCAGGTACTATACTATGGTGTAGATTAACTAGACATGGAGATCAAAATGTCTCTATTTTCATAGATTTCTGCTGACTAGTGAATAAAAAGGCACAAAGTGCTGGATTAACTCAAGGGGTCAGGCAATATCTCTGGAGAACATGGATAGGTGACGTTTTGGGTTGGGACTCCTTATTCAGTCTCGACCCGAAACATTGCCTGTCCATATTCTCCAAAGATACTGCCTGACCCGCTCCAGCATTTTATGTATTAAACAGCATCTGCAGTTCTCCGTTTCTACTGAATAAAATACACTCATGGTGTCATTGAACTCACTCTTCACAATTTATTTCTGTAAGTACATTATGGATTTGGCTATGAAGATAGCCACAAAATGCTGATGGCCATCAGTCTGAAGAAGAGTCTCGACCCGAAACATCAACCATTCCTTCTTTCCAGAGCCATCAGTCTGAAGAAGGGTCTCGGCCCAAATCGTCACCCATTCCTTCTCTCCAGAGATGCTGCCTGTCCCACTGAGTTACCCCAGCATTTTGTGTCTATCTTCAATTTAAACCAGCATCTGCAGTTCCTTCCTACACAATGGATTTGGCTACATGTGCATTGCAAGTGTCCGGTGGGTAATGTGCATGGAAGATTTAAAAAGTGAGCATGCATTTTTGAATTTATTCCAAACTATAGGGTAGTTTCCGATTGAAATGTTTTCCCAACCTGCAGCGAGAAAAATAATCCTTTCCAATTTCTTTCCCTATTGTGGTTAGAAATATTCTTGTGACTCTCACAGTAACTATGCCACATCATTGCATAATGAACAGCTGTTTAACCTGCACACAAGATGTTGCAGAATATGAACTTGAACATCGCATTTCTTTTTAGTATTTACTGGTCTGCGGCGGATGAGACGAGCTCAAGTAATCAATCTTTTCCGCAGAGACCGTTCCCTCCACAACTCGTCCCTTCCTACCCAAACCACCACCTCCCCAGGTACCTTCCCCTGCAACCTATACCTCCCTTTACCACCCCCCCCCCCCCCCCACCCCCTCGACTCTGTCCAAGAACCCCGACAGCCTTTTCAGGTGAGGCAGAGGTTCATTTGCACCTCCTCCAACCTCACCTACTGTATCCGTTGTTCCAGGTGTGGACTCCTGTATATCGGCAAGAGCAAGCACAGGCACGGCGATCGTTTCGCTGAACATCTCCGCTCAGTCCACCAAAACCTACCTGATCTCCCGGTTGCTCCACACTAACTCCCCCTCCCATTCCCACACTGACCTTTCTGTCCTGGGCCTCCTCCATTGTCAGAGTGAGGCCCAGCGCAAATTGGTGGCACAGCACCTCATATTTCGCTTGGCCAGTTTACACCCCAGCGGCATGAACATTGACTTCTCCAACTTCAAGTAGCACTTGCTTCCCCTCTCTCGCCATCCCCTCCCCCTTCAGTTCTCCGACCAGTCTTACTGTCCCCGACTACATTTTATCTCTGTACCACCCACTCCCTTGACATAAGTCTGAAGAAAGGTCTCGACCCGAAACGTCACCCATTCCTTCCCTCCAGAGATGCTGCCTCCGTTGTTCCAGGTGTGTTACTGTTGCCTGTCCCGCTGATTTACTCCAGCATTTTGTGTCTATCTTCGATTTAAACCAGCATCTGCAGTACTTTCCTACCTAATTAATAATGCAAATGCGTTTCATATTTACATCTACAGAGAAAGCAGGAAAGTTTAATTTTACCTGGAAGCTATCCTCCCCAGCTCCAGCAAGCACAGGCACACCTCTCTGGGTTGTTTGTGAAGGACTGTCAACATAGGACACGAAAAACAATTGTGATTTAATAACAAGCATTGATCAAAAGAACTTTATTAAAACATACATGCTTCAGTTAAGATATAATAATTAAATGTTATAATTGCTGACATTTAATTCTTTTAAAATAACATGATTATTTTACACCATGCTTTTTAAATTTGTAACCAGGGGCTTACAGATGTAAAATTTATTTATCCAATTAACAAATCTGCTAGTGTTTTTTTTTGAAGAGGTAACCAAGAGGATTGATGATGGTGGATGTTGTCCATATGGACTTTAGGAAGGCATTGAGTTTATTTAATTTGGTTTAGAGATATAGCATGGAAATAAGCCCTTTGGCAGGTACAATAACAACACTGGGCGGCACGGTGGCGCAGCAGTAGAGTTGTTGCCTTACAGCGCTTGCAACGCCAGACTCGGGTAGGATCCCAACTATGGGTGCTGTCTGTACGGAGTTTGTACGTTCTCCCCGTGACCTACGTGGGTTTTCTCCGAGATCTTCAGTTTCCTCACACACTTCAAAGACGTACAGGTTTGTAGGATAATTGACTTGGTACAAAATGTAAATTGTCCCGAGCGTGTGTAGGATAGTGTTAATGTGCGGAGATCGCTGGTCGGTGCGGACTTGGTGGGCCGAAGGGCCTGTTTCCGCGCTGTAACTCTAAACTAAACTTAACTAGAAATATCAACACTTACAAGACATTTGGATTGGTACATAGATAGGACCGATTGAGAGGGATATATGCAAAATGCAAGCAAATGGGACTGGCTTAGACGAGCATCTTGAACAGAATGGACGTGTTGGGCCAAAGGGTCTGTTTCCATGCTGCATTATTCTGTGTCATTGTGTGTGGGTTACACAATTGTAATTTACATTTTAATTAAATCCATTAAAAAAACAATATGAATTTAATCTATTGTCTCATATGACTCAACTGAATGGAACCGTTAATAATACAAAACAACAATATAAAAATGCTGCAGTAACTCAGTGGGACAGGCAGCTGAAGAAGGGTCTCGACCCAAAACGTCACCCATTCCTTCTCTCCAGAGATGCTGCCTGTCCCGCTGAGTTACTCCAGCATTTTGTGTCTAACTTCGATTTAAACCAGCATCTGCAGGTCTTTCCTACACAATATAAAAATGCTCCTTCACTACCATAAAACCGAGTTACAGTCAGAACAAATACTCATATTTCTATGGCAAAGGATTTCCTTAAATGACATAACATCCCAGAAATGCCAATATTTTTTGGTCCTTTCTTATTTTCTAGCCAAACTATAGTTATGAATAAGCTTCCCGGAAGTCAAGAAAGTAGAATGTGAAATATTGGATGTGATAATTGGAGAAATTAAATATTAAGAAGATGCCCAGACTGGGCAAAACGCAAGGACCTACTTCTCCGATCAGTGGCATTAAATAACTAGGGTAACCGGTAGGTGGATTATAGGGGAGACGAGGAAAGGAAATCAACTAACAATGGAACATTATGGACTCCACCCTTCCGGAGGTCATCGGAGGCCGACCTGTTTTGTTCTAGCCTTCTCTATCTTTCCGTCTGAAGAAACGTCACCAATTCCTTTTCTCAAGAGATGCTGCCTGACCCGTTGAGTTACTCCTGCATTTTGTGCAGTTTTGTGCATCTTTCCCGCACAAATCAATTAACATGGTGACTTCTGAATATCAGGGAGGGCAGGCATCTCACGGCACTGGAGAAATATCACCAACACTGTCACTACAATACCATGCAAATGCACAGGAAGGTGTGTAAGCAAATCAACGTCAGTCCCTCTCCCAGTCACACTATCAGCTAGGCTGGGCAGGCTAGGCACCAAGGTAGAAAAACAGACTCTATTCCAAGCTCTGTTATGGGACTAGATTATCAAGTCAACAAAAGAAAAGGGCTCTTGGATGTTCCAAAACTCATTGAAAGAATGCTGAATCTCCACCGATTACTGAGAATCACTAGCCCATTACCACTCGAAATAAAGATGGCATTTGAGAACATTATTGCATTGATAGCACACAGAGGTGGAAGGAGCAGACTAGCTGACAGTAAACAGCTCAGAATTCACAGAGACTTGCCATAAATCATGTGAGGATTACAGAGTAAGCAGATAGGTTAAGTAGCATGAGAGATATGCCAGAGTGTGGTGAGTCTGTGTCCTCTTCCTGGAGAAGAGTAACCGAACCCTAACCTAACCCCAACCCTACCATCCCCTACAATTGTTCGACTCTTAAATCTCTTTTCTACCTGTAGGTACAGCACCATTTCTAAATGCTCTAATTATATTTTCATTTAATATTCCTGCAGTTTTGATGATACTGCAGTACCCAATTGTGGACATTGGACTTTGTCTATGGAAATGATGTGCTACAATGTGGAGAACTATATTCTGCACTCCATAGCTTCCCCTTTGGTCTATCTATCGTACTTGAGTTTGGCTTGCTTGTTTTATGTAAGCTCTATCTGATCTGTTTGGAGAGCATGCAAAACAAAGCTTTTCACTGTACCTCGGTACACGCAACAATAATAAATCAAAACTTGCCTTTACTGGATAATACATCATGCTGAAGGGGAAGATCATGCCAGCACGCTCTGTGCATAAGAATATCACATGGATGTGGTGATATTGTGTTTATTATTTGGGTCACCATATTAAAAGATAGATATGTTAGTAGAAAAAATAATGCAAAGGCGATCTACAAGGTTGTTGCCAGGGCTGACGAAGCCAATTTCCTAACACATCATCAATCCCATCTGACTTAATCTGGACCACATGCCTTGTCAAATCCTTTACCGAAGTCCATGTGGACCACAGTTACTGGAAGACCCTCAATCATCTTTGTAATTTCTTCAAATAAGGACACTCAATTAAACTTGGGTATCAGGACCTCCCTCTCAAAAAGCCATGCCGATAATCCCTAATAAGTCGGTGCTTTTCCAAATGCGAATACATCCTGTTCCTTAGAATCTTCAACAACTTCCCTACCACTGATGAACAGTTTTAGGTGGATGAAATTACGAAGGGGCCCAGATAGGGCGGAAAAAGTGAAGTTAAGTAACTGGGAGTCGAGATTTAATGTATATAATTGGTAAGGGCATTTCAAGGAAGATGAGAGAGAAGAAAGAAAACAACCACCAGTGTGATGGGATCTGGAATTAACAGCCTGAAAGGGTGATGGAAGCAACAACCTCTATCATTCCCAAAGTGCCTGCTCAAACAAGGCGATGGACCAAGTTCACCCAAGCAGAATTAATCTGACTGTTTTTTCCACCCCGCTGGACATTGCTTGCTAAGTGACCTGCTTCTGTAAACCTCTACGGTTTCCTCATTTTCAAATTTTATAGTTAGTCATTCTGATGGCATTAAAATGCATTTAATGATGTAGGCGATGTTATGTGTGCCTGGGCTGAAGCAACCTTGCAGTAAAGGTTCCTCATCTTTGCGTTTTCCGTAAGAGAATTGCCTTGCTGCTGCTGGCTAGACCATGTTCAAATCCAAGCAGAATAATCTCAATCTCTGCTCCATTTAGGCCGACCTGATTTACAGAGGGGCTCTAAAATAGGCATTAGGCCACTTAAGAGGTCGAGAGCCTAAGACCCGTTTTAGCCAGGACTCTGACAAAATAGCCAACCCTGAAGAGATGTTTTTCAGGCATTTTCAAAGCACAGGATATTAATCTCACAAATTGGTCCTGGCAATAATATTTTATGTCTGTCCAACAGTCCAATTTCTACCCTGTGGTGTTTCAGAATGGATTAAGTTGTTCCCTGCCTTTTAAAAGCAGCTGACCTCATTGCAGACAGCATGTGGCTAAACTCATTGAGAAAAGTGTTACTGGCTCTACCAAGAGATCATGAATAGAAATATGCTGTGATGTTGAGAATTCACACGAATAAATAAATGCAGTATTATTTTTTATATGTTAATTTGATTATATAATGTTTAGAACCTTTCTGCAGAACCACCCTGAATAATCTAAAGAAATGTGCTGATGGAATATTTCAATGTCCTCTGGCTAGGATAGAACAACTCATGACTTTGATTCAAAATTCCCTTATGTTTTGCAGGACAACCACATACACTTTAAAAATGAAAAAGATATATTTAATGCTCAAAGAATTAGTTATAATAAAAAAAATACATTAAAGTTGAACTGCATCCAAATTTGGAACCAACTGCGAAACTTTGAAACTTTGATCAACTCTTGACTTAACCAAATACCTTATTAACTCTTTACTTGAGACTTTAGAGATGCAGCTTGGAAACAGGTCCTTTAGCCTACCGGGTCCACGCCGACCATTCATCACCCCGTACATTAGCACTATCCGACAGACTGGAGACAATTTACAATTTACAGAACCCAATCAACCTACAAGCCTGCACGTCTTTAGGGTGTGGGAGGAAACCAAAGCACCCGCAGTCACAGGGAGAACATGCAAACTCCGTACAGACAGCAGCCGTAGTCAGAATCGAACACGGGCCACTGGCGCTGTGAGGCAGCAACTCTACCGCTGCGCCACCGCGCCGTTTTCAGTGCAAGTTAAAGGGGATCATTAATTCGTTTATTTTCCTAATCAAAGAGTACCTTTAAAAAACAAATCATGCAGACAATTATTTGTGGAATTGAAGAACTTTAACACACATTTGTTTCACATGCACTGATGAAAAACAGATTTGAATGTTGTATTATATGCAGCAACTAACAAAAGATAATGGTTCATGAATGGAATTGTTACTAAGTTCAACTGAAAGACAATTACAACACTGAGGATACGATATAATGATATCACAGACAGCACTCTAACACTGACTGAGGTGCAACCTTTATAAAAATTCCTGCTTCAGTTCTTCTTTGTCATACAATGAAGAAGGTTCTTCCCACTGCTGGCACGTCCTAAAAAAGCAATATTTGAGCCAATAGTGTCAAAAGCACAGATTGTAATCTTTGATAACATTTCTCTGGAGATCACCAGCAACAGCTTTATTTGCATTAAAGAATGTCAGGGAAAAAAACAGCGATAATATGTCAAGCTGTCAGTTGGAAATAATAGTGCAAAACAGTGCCATTAACACACAGAAATTGCATATCAGTTACATGAAAGATAAGCACTGCAGTCAGTCTTCCTCAAGTGACCTTTTGTCTTTTTCAGAAAGGAGGTCACTCAACTGCGTACAAAGGCTCACTTATCCCCCAGACAGTACAGATAGTGCATTCATCAAACTAAATAGGGCTTTTCAAAATCAAGTCAGGGTACCAATGCAGCCCAAGGATAAAAATGCTTCATATTGTGGATATCGTTGGTCGAAAGCTTTCTTCAAATGTACCCCATGTGACAGATAATCCCCAAGCAAAAAAATAAATATATATATATATATATATAGACGAGTTTGACTACATACCCAAACCTTCGGATTCAAAAAGGCAAGTATCATCCACCCCCACTTCCCTACACCAAGAGAGGAAGTTAGCAGTGTTGTCACGGGCAAAGAATGAACCTGGAGGGGCATTTGCTCGACAAGGAATCTTCTTCAGAAGCAGTCTCTGCGAATACAAACATGATTTCAATTCAGTAAAAGATATCATAAGCTTTTTAACTATTGTTGTCACACTTATCATTTCAAATTTCCACAATGTAAATTCTTATATCCGAAATAATAATGGGAGAGTCTCGACCCGAAATGTCACCCATTCCTTCTCTCCAGAGATGCTGCCCGTCCCGCTGAGTTACTCCAGCATTTTGTGTCTATCTAAGGGATTTATCCACATTGTTTGGATTCTGAATGCTTTGCGGTTTACTGCAGAGTCCAACAATGCTCATAACTTGTTTCATGGGGGTTAAAAACTAAAATCATGTCATTTAATTATTCAGGAAACAATCTTACAGCATCCAAATAAGGGTTTAACAAAAATAAAGGCAAATAAAAGCAAGTTTCAATGTAAATTTATTAGTATATATACAATAGTATGATTCTACTGTCGGAAGACTTAATTTAGTTTTGATCGGAGATATCTAGAACACAGGGGAACAACAGCTAACCACCACCTTCTCAAGAACAAGCAAGGATATGTGATAAATGTTGACCTTGCCAATGACTGCAAGACCCTGTACACAAACTAAAAAATCCATTGAGGATTACTTAAAAGGAGATCTGAAGAAGGGTCCCAACCTGAAATATCGCCTATATTCATATGCGAGGAGCAGAATTATGCCATTTGGTCCAACAAGTCTACTCCGCCATTCAATCATGGCTGGCCTATCTCTCCCTCTTCACCCCATTCTCCTGCCTTCTCCCCATAACCCCTGACATCCATATTAATCAAGAATCCATCTATCTCTGCCTTAAAAATATTAATTGACTTGGCATCCACAGCCTTCGGTGGTAATGAATATCCACATTCTCTGGAGATGCCGCCTGACCCGCTGATTCACTCGAGCTCTTGGTTTCTTATTGACTTAAGGCCTTGGTTTTCCTGAAGCCTAAGCTTTTACCTTGATGTTTTGTTGGTTTTACCTCAAGCCTGTGACATTATGGGCTGAACTCGAGTTATGTAGTCCACTTCATTTTCCTCGTTTGCATCAGTACAATTCTTTCAGCTGCACTCAATAAATATGTTTCTAAAGTCTTTTTATTTCCTGGCTAGTATTCTCTCTTCAATTTAAAAAGAGAGGCGATTTTATTGGAAGTAAAATTTATATTGAGGGCTTTCAGAGATAATGCCTGCAGAGGAAGTGAGAAAAATGATAACAGACTTATTGCAGTGCTGCTTTTGCCCTTATATTACGAGAACTTTAAAACAAAAATTCTATTAATGCAAAGAAAAAAAATTGGCTGAGGAAAAGATTGTGACAGGAGATCACAATCAAAAGGCTTGATAGGAAAAGGCTATCAAGCTTGTGTGGCGGTGATGAGAGAATTACACATCCTGAACCAAACCATGTGCAGGAAAGAACTGCAGATGCTGGAAGGTAGACACAAAATGTTGGAGTAACTCAGCGGGACTTTGAATCAAACCATTTCGGATTCAGCCAGGTGCCTGGATACACCATCCGTATCTCTACCTGCCAGTACTGTACACTGTGAACGGCTAAATTGTAATCACGTATTGTCTTTCCGCTGATTTGTTAGCATGCATCAAGAGCTTTTCCTGTACCTCGGCACACGTGACAATAAACTAAACTATACTGTAAAACTTATCCTAATTTAAAATCCTCCATTTTCTGGATGTGGTAGACCAAACAAGCTGGCCCTTCACACCAGAGAGATGTACCGTGAAAAGGCAGAGTGGCCTCTGTGCTTCTTATCTTGAAGCCCCGTCCCCAAATCCTGCATCAACCTCATCACCCGCAAAGGTTTTTGAATTGTTTTCAACTATCTGGAAGTCAAGTCGATTATTAAAAGGCAAAGATTGTCGGAATCATTTAAGGTGTCGTAAATAATTTAGGGAATGTTTTTTTAAAAATCAAAGACATTTGATATTTTACACAATCCATTTAAGTACAAATTTCTATACTTAACAGCAGGCAACAGTTGCTAAGTAGTTCACATCCCTTGGTCTCTGGACACCTTTGACAGAGGTGATCTTATCTTCAGTCCATTCTTCACTTTCCTATCTTTCCAAATGTTATTTAAGTCTGCGAACTATTCTTCCTCACGATGAGTTTGTTTTTTCCTCAAACCTTAAGCAAACCTCAATATCCATTCAGTCTGATTTCATGGGTTCTCAGGATCAAAAATTTCACAGCCATTGAAGGTGACCCTAGGTGACTGTTCACCCACACCCTCCCCTCCATTTCCCACCTCCACCCACTACCCTCCATCACTTCAGCAGGTCCTGTTAGATCAGCCATTAATTACCATTACCTCCCTCACACACATCATCCTCATCCTTTCTCATCCAAATATCCTTGTGGATCTCTAATCTTTTGAACAATTGTTAACATCTCCTGGTCTTTGGCAACTCAATGGCCATGTAGGTTTAGTCTGGCTTCTCTATGCTTTGAAAATTTCTAAGTAGGCAAACATAGAATTTATTGCAGAGATTTATTGCCACTTTCATTTCACTGCACATCGAGTATGTGTATGTGACAAATAAATTTGACTTGACTTGACTTGACTTGACTTGATTTCACGAAGAATGCATTCACACAACATCTGCGTTCTTAAACATCTCCTCAGGCAAGTAGAAAACCAAAGGCCCTTATCACAGTTAACAAAAATATCAATTCTTTAATCCTTAACTAATTTAGCTAAGCAGTCCATCTTGCCTTATGATTCTAATTTTATAAATACTCAAATAAAAGAGTTGTTGATTTGAATGCTATCATCTGCCTACGGTGCAAGTCACTGAACATAACCTTATGATGTGTGTGTGTAAACAAGAATCAAAGGTCGTAATTATAGCTTAATATTGCTATCAACACAAGTTTTTCAAGAATCTGGGACGTATATTAAGGTCAGGCACAGTGACGAATGTTAACATTTATACAATATATGTTCATTTAATAAAGAAGAATATACAAACCAAATAACCACTATAGTACCAAAATGGGGAGGATTTTAAATTAGGATATTATTTACAGTATAGTTTAGATAAGTTTATTGTCACATGTGCCAAGGTACAGTGAAAGGTTCTTGTTGCTTGCTAACCAGTCAGCGGAAAGACAATACATGATTACAATCGAGCCGTCCACAGTGTACAGATACATGATAAAGGGAATGACGTTTAGTGCGAGATAAAGTCCAGTTACGTCCAATTAAAGGTAGTCCGAGGGTCTCCAATGAGGTAGATAGTAGCTCAGGACTGCTCTCAAGATGTTGGTGGGATGGTTCAGTTGCCTGATCACAGCAGTAGCAACTTCTATGGGAATATATTAAAACAGAAGGGAGCACATGCTCCGATACTCGAAATGTTTTTAAACCAGCTCCAGTACAGTCCACCTCCCCCGACCCCATCTGTAGCTTTCGGCCGAGGATATGGCCTTGTCCGTGCCAGAAAGACCAAGCACAGACTGGGCAACCAATTTTACTGAGCATCTGGTCTCTGTCGGCAGTTGCCAACTCAAGCTCCCAGTTGCTTGCCAATTTCAATTCCACTTTCCAATCCCACGCTGACCTGTCCATCCTCAGCATTCTCCACTGCC
The DNA here is from genome assembly GCF_053455715.1 of Rhinoraja longicauda. NCBI lineage: Eukaryota > Metazoa > Chordata > Chondrichthyes > Rajiformes > Arhynchobatidae > Rhinoraja > Rhinoraja longicauda. The sequence continues at coordinate 34,727,470 of NC_135970.1, forward strand.
AGGACGAGCCCCAATGCAAATTGAAGAAACAACGCCTCATATTTCGCCAGGGTAGTCGAGAACCCAATGGTTTGAACATTGAATTCTTCTCATTTTCAATGACCCTCTCCTCAGGGATGTTTGTTTGTTTGTTTCCATAACCAGAGTTGTGAATCTGTGGAATTCTCTGCCTCAGAAGGCAGTGGAGGCCAATTCTCTGAATGCATTCAAGAGAGAGCTAGATAGAGCTCTTAAGGATTGCGGAGTCAGTGCATATAGGGGGGAAGGCAGGAACGGGGTACTGATTGAGAATGATCAGCCATGATCACATTGAATGGCGGTGCTGGCTCGAAGGGCCGAATGGCCTCCTCCTGCACCTATTGTCTATTGTCTATTGTCTATCCCCCTCCTTCCAATACGGCCCAAACGCAGGAAAATAGCTCTTGCTTGGACAGCCTTCTTGGTCGACGAATGTAGGTTGTAGGGCCGGTTTCCATGCTGTGTGTCTCTATAGCTCAATGATTATAGAGTCAGAATATCAGAGTCATACTTGTTATTGACATTTACAATACAAAAGGAAAACCTATGTATAGATAGACACAAAATGGTGGAGCAACTCAGCGGGACAGGCAGCATCTCTGGAGAAAAGGAATGGGTGACGTTTCGGGTCGAGACCCTTCTTCAGACTGTGTTTATCTTTTTTGTGCCCGCCTTTGGTTTAAACCAGCATCTGCAGTTCCTTCATTCACAAAAACCTATGTATATGTATACTTCATAATATTAATATTTTACTTGCTAAAGACTACACCAAGGAACATTAGTCCAGAGATTCTAACTGGTAATAAGTAGCTCTCACTCATAACATGGTAAGCTCAAACATACGTTTCCTCGATCTGTTGATTTTATCTTGCTATCCAAAGGCAAAACGATCACAATGCTATACCATCACCTGGGTAAGCTACTAGCGGCCCTGCCCTCAAAACATGAAATCAAGAATAGGCTTAAACCATGACCTGGGTTAGACCTACATCTCAGACGTAACCAAGTGCCAAGAGTCAAATTTTTGGCTGCTGAATCTCTCTGGCATTCAGAACCCTTCAAAACATTCAGAATCTATTACGAATCAATTGAACATTTAATATTTGAAACAGTTAAGAAGTTTTAAAAAATCGTAAAAAAATTATGAACCTTGTAAACAAATTTAATTCTTTAAGGAAAATGTGTATTACTTCATAAGTTCATAAGTTTATAGTGATAGGAGGCAGAATTAGGCCATTCGGCCCATCAAGTCAATTCCGCCATTCAATCATGACTGATCTATCTCTCCTTCCTAACCCCATTCTCCTGCCTCCTCCCCATAACCCCTGACACCCGTACTCATCAAGTACACAAGTTCCTCAATGTATTCTTCATTCAGATGAAAGGGCTCAGTGTCTGTGCACAGGTGCAGATGCCCCAGGGTGACTACTGGGGAATTACAGTGAGTTCACTGGACTATGACATTCCCATTGTTGGAGCCCAGTCAAGAAATCACCAATGAAGAATGGCCAGCAAGTTCAGAAAGCCTGAGTGCAGACTTTCACCATTTCACATCGATATCCAGCCAATTTCTTTAAACTGAGAATGCTCAACGAATATTCCAACAATATCACATTATGCAGGCCAATAAAAGAGATATTGTTACCCAAGTTCAACTTGATTTATTCATGACCTTATGATATTCACACACCAAATGCCAGTAGAAGAAAGATGCAGTAAAAAATTCATTTGATTTTCCATTAGAACGGTGAAATCAGAATATTGTAAAGAATGATCAAATTTATCTGTGGCAATGACGACATCTTTGTAGGCTTTTAATTTTCAAATATCAACTCCTTGTAGAGAGTGACGGAATCACATTCCAAATTTGCTAGATGGACACGGGGTTAAACCATGCCAACTCCATTTTAGCAATGAAACAGTGTCAGCATGAAGAAGTTTTCTATTCACTATGACTATCTGCTTCTCAGCACAAGCTCAATCACATACCCAGCACATTATACCGGTATGCAACTGAAATGGGTAGATGGGTATCACTGAATTACTCACTGGCACCCCTTAGTTCTCTACAACTTTGATTACAGCTTTAATGGCAATGTATAAGCCATCTCTTTGACGTTCCATGGTTCTTCTGAAGTTAAAGTGCACGCATGGGACATGATTATTGAATTACATTTAATAAATCCACAATGTTAGCAATTTATACAGAGCAAAAATATCAAATACCTTTAAAATACACTTCCAGGTGTGGTCATTTTGTTGGCATGCAACCAAGTGTGTTGTGTAACAAAGGTTTAAACTGTCATCCAGTATAATCTCACTTAGTTTAATCTTTTTTATACACCTCTGTTGGTTTAAGAAAATATTTAGAGCAAATCATCTTCTTTTTCGTACAGAAGGATACTTGTGAGTAATGGATCCCTGCCTGCTCTGAAAGTCAAACTAAAATGCTGCCAGTATTAATGTCCAGTATTAATGTCCAGTATTAATAGCCCATTGTGTAAGATGGAACTGCAGATGCTGGTTTACAGCGAAGATAGACACAAAAAGCTGGAGTAACTCAGCGGGTCATGCAGCATCTCTGGAGACAAGGAATGGGAGACGTTTCGGGCTGAGACACTTCTTCTTGACTAATGACAATTTTAAGCAATGAAACACAATGCATTTCAGCAACACTATAGCAAGGCTTCTCTGGTTAAATATGGGACAAATTATATACAGTAAAATTCTTCCACCCAATGAGGAAATCACATCCACGAAAGCATGTCAGAGGCGACAACAAAATAATGAATTTATTGTTGTAAATCAAGATGTATTCAAATTAAATATTGAGGTTTATATTGTATCCCAAATTATGTCAAAAATGTTAAAATAATTAGATGATTTGCATATATTAAAAATAGTCAGTGAATATCACTTTTCAACAGTCAATGAGTAGTGAAAATGATAATGGCAATTATTGTAAAATAATAAATTAAAACGGTCATGATGCTGGATAATGAATCTCTTTTTAATTATTTAGGGCTTGGCAGTGACATCAATAAAGATGCAATGACTTACTATACAAAAGATTACAATTTAAAGCTAAAAATGCTGCCTAAAATTAAAATGAATAGTAACGACAAAATGAAAGTGTTTTCTAGGAAGTCTGTTGTGGTATAACTTTACAGCAGCATAGCATATATTTACTGAAATTAAAGACATTTAGCTGCCACATGCTCCTCAGAACATTACTATTCACAGTCATCAGGCTCTTTATTCCATTCCCATCATTCCATTCCCATCAGTCACATATTGGATCAATATTAACTGCAACCCAACACAATGATGTGGATGGAACAAATACAAAACCTAT